>NW_022630996.1:47082567-48282567 GCF_010015895.1 Lontra canadensis | reverse complement strand
ATATTGTAAGTAAGCTGTCAAAAGTCAAAAACAAAGAGTTTTAAGAACAGCAAGAGAAGTGACGTTCCATAAAAGAGAACCCCAGTAAGACTATCAGCAGATTTTTCAAGAGAAACTTTTCAAGCCAGAAGAGAATGGGACAGTATATTCAAATATTGAAAGAAAATATCTGTCAGCCAGGAATTCTGTACGTGGTGAAGCTGTCATTCAGAAACAAAGGAGAGATAAAGATGTTTCTGAACAAACAAAAGCTGACAGAGTTCATTACCACCAGACCTGCCTTATAAGAAATGCTGGGCGTTCTTTGAGTGGGAGTAAAAGAACAATTGACAACCTAAAAAAATTAAAAGGTAATTTTACCTCATTGGTAATGGTAAATATATAGCCAAAGTTAGATTCTGCAATATGTTAATACTGGCACATAACTCACAACTCTAGCTTAAAAGTTAAAAAAAGAACATAATAAAAATAGCCAAACCTATAATACTCTGTTACTAGTTACACAATATATTTTAAAAAGTCAGTTGTAACATCAATAACCTGAAATTGAGGGGGAAGAGAAATAAAAGTGTTAATTTTATGAAATCTATTGACATTATTATTGATTTAAAATAAAATGTTAGAAGTTTAAGATATTTTCTGTAAGCCTCATAGTAACTACAGGGGAAAATACTATAGTAATTGCACAAAAGAACACAATAAAGAAGTCAAAGCATACTGATTCCAAAACATCAAAACACACAAAAAAAAACAGCAGGATAAGAAACAAGGAACAGTGGATCTACAAAACAACCAGAAAATAGAACAAAATGGCAATAGTATGCCTTATCAATAATTACTTTAAACATGGATGAAATATGTGAAGGAGATTAAGAGATACAGACTCCCAGTTTTAAAATAAAAAAGCCATGGTGATGAAAAGCACACCATAGGATATATAGTCAATAATATTGTAATACATTTATTGTGATGAACATTTCCTAATGTATGTAATTGTTGAATCAACTGTTATACACTTAAAACTAATTTAATATTCTATGTCAACTATACTTCAATTAATGTTTTTATTTTAAAAAATAAATATAATGGATTAAGTTATC
Organism: Lontra canadensis; assembly: GCF_010015895.1. Lineage (NCBI taxonomy): Eukaryota > Metazoa > Chordata > Mammalia > Carnivora > Mustelidae > Lontra > Lontra canadensis. The sequence goes on along the minus strand of NW_022630996.1, from coordinate 48,281,467 downwards.
TAATTAAAATACATAGATTGGCTAAATGAAAAAAAAAGAAAAAGAAAGGAACCAACAATATTCTGCCTAACAGAGATTCACTTTACCTTTAAAGACACATAGACTGAGAGTGAAATAATGGAAAGAAAAATTTTAAGCAAATGGTAACCATAAAAAAGCAGGAGTAGTTATATCAGACAAAATAGACTTTAAACTGAAAATGGCAAAAAGGAGACAAAGAAGGTCACTATATAATGATAAGGTGGTCAATAAATCAAGAGGATAAAATAATTATAAATCCTTATGTGTCCATCCTTAGATTACCTAAATATATAAAGCAAAAACTAACAGAGCTAAAAGGAGAAATAAATGGTAATTCAATAATAGTTGAGGACTTTAAATACCCCACTTTTAAAAATAGGTAGATCTTGCAGACAGAATCAATAGGCAAAGAACAGACTTGAACAATGCTATAGACCAAATGGATGTAACAGATGGATATAGAACATTCTATCCAACAACAACAGAATACGCATTCTTCTCAAGTGCACATGGAACATTTTCCAGGATAGACCATACATTAGACCACATATAAGTCAGCAAATTCAAGAAGATTAAAGTCATACCAATTATCTTCTTTGACCTCAATGGCATGAAACTAGAAATTAATCATAAGAAGAAACCTGGAAAATTCATGAACACATGGAAATTAAACAACACTGTCCTGAAAAATGAGTGAATCAAAGAAGAAATTAATGGGGGAAATAAAAAGTTTTCTTCAGATAAATGAAAATGGAAACAATATATCATGCTCCGCAGGATGCAGCACAAGCAGTTCTAAAGGAAATAAATAATAAATAATAAACATCTGCATTAAGAACCAAGAAAGATACCAAATAAACAACCTAACTCTATAACTTAAGGAACTATAAAAAGAACAAACTTGGTCGAAAATTAGCAGAATGGAAGAAATAATGAAGATTGGAGAAGAAATAAATGAAATAGAGAACAGAAAAAAATAATAGAAAAGATTAACCAAAGTAAGAGTTGCTCCTTCAGAAAGATATAAATAAAATTGACAAACACAGTATCTAGACCAAGGAAAAAAGAGAAAAGACCCAAATCAACAAAATTATAAGTGCAAAAGGAGATGTAAAAACTGACATCACAGGGGCGCCTGGGTGACTCAGTCGATTTAGCGTCTGCCTTCAGCTCAGGTCATGATCCTCGGGTCCTGGGATCGAACCCCACATTTAGCCCCACAGCAAGCTCCCTGCTTAGCAATGAGTCTGCTTCTCCCTCTCCTTCTGCCTCCTGCTCCATGTGCTTGTACTCTCTCCGTCAAATAAATAGTTTTTTTTAAAGATCTAATGAGTGAATTCAGTAAAGTTGCAAGATACAAAATTAACTATACAAAAATCAGTAGCATATTCTATACACTAACAATGAATTTTCTGAAAAAGAAATAATCCCATTTATAATAGTGTGAAAAATAATAAAATACCATATATAGATTCACTGCAATCCTTATCAAGATTCCAATGGCAATTGTTAGAGATAGAAAAAACACTCCTAAAATGTATATAGAACCACAAAAGACCCCAAATAGTCAAAGAAACCTTGAGAAAGAACAAAGTGGGAAGCATCACACTTCCTGATTTCAAGCTATACTATAAAGCTATGTTCATCGAAACAGTATGGTACTAGCACGCATGCACACACACACACACACACATGCACACACAGAAAAATAGAACAATGGGACAGAATGCAGAGCCCAGAAATAAGCCCAAGCATATACAGTTAACTAATATTTGAGACGGAAGCCAAGAATACTCAGTGAAGAAAGGACAGTCTCTTCAATAAATGGTGCTGTGATAATTGGAAATTCACACATAAAATAATGTGTGAACCTATATCTTATACTATTTACAAAAATTAACTTGAAATGGATTAAACACTTAAATGTAACTCCTGAAAACATGAAACCCTTAGAAGAAAACATAGGAATAAAGCTTCTTAACATGGGCTCTGGTAATAATTACTTGGATATGATATCTATAGTGCAAGAAACAAAATAAAAAGTAAGGAAGTGTGACTATGTCAGGCTAAAAAAGATGCTGCTCAGCAAAGGAACCATCAACAAAGTGAAAAAACAACCCATGGAATGGGAAAAAAAAAGTTGCAAATTGTATATCTGATAAGAGGTTAATATCCAAAACATATAAAGAACTCATACAACTCAATAGAAACAACACAACCCAATTTTTAAAAATGAACCAAAGGATCTGAATAGACATTTTCCAGAGAAGATATACATAAGACCAACAGGTACATGAAATGATGCTCAAGATCACTAATGATTAGGGACATGCAAATTAACACCATGATGAGATATTACCTGAGGTCTGTTAGATGGCCATCATAAAAAATATAAGAGACGACAAATGTTGGCATGGGGGTGGAGAAAACGGAAACTTTATGTACTGTTGGTAGAATTGTCTATTGGGTCTAGCCACAATGGAAAACAGTATGGAGAATCTTCAAAAAACTAAACTGAGAACTATCTTTTCATTCATTTATGAATTTCAAATAAGTATTTTTTGTTTTATAATTTCAACAACTTCTTGTTAAATTTTTAAGTGTAAAACTAATATGCGGTCACTTTAAAAATCTGAGAAATCTGCAAACATAAAATAATGAAAAGAACTCAATTTTGTCACTACTTAAGGATAGCAATTTTAATATTTAGTTCGGTTATTTCTCCTAAACACGCAGCAGAGGCCTTACCACTTTTTAAATCTGCTGTTGTGGGCACTTCCCCGCTCTTATTAAATAGTCTTTGGAAATCTGAGTCTTAATAATAATGGCAGTTGGTCTTGAAGCCTACATTAATTTTTTAATTTTACAAAGCCCAGTAGCATCCATTAGTCATTTTCTCTCAAATCCAGCACTAAGGAAAAAGGGGGCAGGGTGGTCTGAGAAGGCTGAAGACATAGATGCTGAAGTGTCTAAATAGGGCCAGCAGGGGTCGCTGTCATGGATGAGACTAACACATTCCTGGTGTCTCTGACCTTGGACTCACTTAACATTATAATCTGGATTTTATTAAAGGAATTTCGCATTTTTCCTTTGCAAGAGTTACCCCCTACCATGACAAATATTTAAAAAAAAATTTTTTTAAGTTGGAAAAAGCAACTTTTTCTCAAAAGAAATTTATAGTTCAAATTTACACCAAGTTCTCACTAACTGGAGCAAGCCGGGTTTTCACTAAAGCTTTGACTTTCCTCTGTAAAACATTAGTCACTCCCTTGGAAGAAGCACTTTTTTATAGGCAGTGGGGTAAAACAGCCACAGATGTGCATGTAATGTGATGGCCTTAGAATGTACCTGCAAAACATTTTTTTTTTTTTTAATTTAGAGAGAAAAAAGATGAAAGAAAAAAGACTGAATTGGGATGCTAAAATAACAGTGATTCACTAGTAAGGAAATGATAAGTTTTTGATCCATTCAAATAGTATTTTCTTTTTCCCTTTTCTTTATTCTTGGGAACTTCTTGAGGATGTGCCAAGTCATTTTCATTGCACAATTTTTAAAGGTATTCGCCATTCCCATGTGTAACTGGTTGCCTTTTTACTGTGCAGGACTGTAGTGACGCCTGTGGCCAAAGAGTTTGATCCAGACATGGTCCTAGTTTCCGCTGGATTTGATGCATTAGAAGGCCATGCCCCTCCTCTGGGGGGGTACAAAGTGACAGCAAAATGTGAGTATATCTTTTAGAAATTTATGAAATGCTAAGACATAATAATCTCTTTTAGGTCTTTAAAATAGATAGTACCTTTTACATGTGTCTAATAAACTTAGGTAAGGCTTTTTGAAAATAATTCAGATTGTGTTTATTGCTTTGTCAGATTCATCTCTCTGTAAGGATGTTTGCCCTTAAGAAAAACAAAGTTAAATTGTTTCTTTTGGTAGACTCGATGGGGCATTTCAGAACCTTTATGTTTTTCAGGAGTCCCGTTTTGCTATTTAAAGGCAGAAGTGATAGGACTTCTGTTTAAAATATGTTAAATGACTTCAGAGGTCATGAGTCTAGAAAAGCTCCTGGGCTTTTCAAAAAGAGAATGGAAGTCACTGTTTTTATTCCATTGTACATATGGTAAAAAATAGCTCTTTCCTAATATATGCTATAATCTTCTAGGTTTGAATATAAAAGTGTAGTTCCCCTTGCTCAGAAGCTCTGTACATGCCCATAGACAATGCTCAGGTTCTCTACTCCTCTTCTGTTGTGTTGCAAAGGTTAAAGTTTTGGCTCTGTTCCTTAACAGCTAGACACCAGATGAAAACAAATGAATTTTATGTTATACTGCATTTGAATAATGTGACCTAATGGAATCTGGCTGGAAAGAGGCTTTCTTCAAAAATAATTCCCATGTTCTCTGAGTGTGAAAATAAGGCATATGTATAGCCCATGCATACAAATGTATGCTGGTACTCTGGATATATATAAAAAAGAAGAAGGAAAAAAGCCGAATTGCACAAAGGATCCGTTATTGTGTATTTTAGTGGGGGTTGGAAACAAATCAAAACAACCCAAATAGTTTTAACTGAGAGAGATGAGTTTAGAGCAAGTGTGTTTTATTAATTTTGAAAAGAACCAAAGAACCAGCATCATGCCAACCTTTGTTTTTAGTTGGCTTCTCATATGAGAGAGTTTTCTACACTCTAATTGTTCCAGTAACATTGTTAGGTAGTAACTATTTTTAACTTCTATTATTTACCCATGGTTTTTGGTGCCTTGTCGTCTATTGAAAACACATTGAAAGAGGCAACTCCACAAACACAAGCAAAACATAATAATTCACAAGTTTGTAAAATTGAATAGAGAGGTGTTTGGTTTTATCAGATGTCTTTATGATCCCTTTTCTTTCTTCATGGAATTCCACTCCACTTTAGTGGGAAGTCAGTCTTCCCACTGCATCCTAATTAGCATCAAGACTGGTGACAAGTTTAGTCTAAATAAAGAGAAAAGAAGACCTTATACTTCAAGTTGATATATACCCAAACAATGGAAAACACATGGAGCAAAGACAGAAATCTAGAAAAGGTGTTCCTTGCCATTAAATACAAGACTCTCCCTCGAGAAGGAGGACTGTCTGTATTTGGGTGTTTCTTCCTGCCAAGGAGGCAAGGTGTAATGAGTCCATTTCTCAGAACTAGCTGGAAGGAACTAATCTTTTTGTTTGCTTGTTTGTTCATTTTTTGCCAAGTGGAATTCAAATATCAAATGTCATCTTGGAAAGTAGAATAGAAAGTAGTAGTAGTGTGGTTTCTTTTAGTCATAGACCTAAGGTACATGGTTTCTACTCCTTTTATCTTCAGTACAATGCACGGAGACCTTTATTATGTTGTGTTTCTTTATCCATTTGGGGGTAAGCTCTTCATTGTTCCAGCTAAGTTTGTCTGTCATCTCTTCAATCCTTCACCCCTCCTTACCTGTTTTTCCTTCTTGTGTCTTTTCTACTCAACAGACCATGTTTCCTTACAAGGTGATTTGTTTCCTAAGAAAAATAGACAGACATAAATTTTAACTGATTTAATAATTGTCACTCTCTGGGTACTTACAGTTTAGGAAAAAGATACACGATGAGGAAAGGAAATCCTAGAACTCAAGAGATGGTAGTAGAGACTACCTAAAACAGTTCACATATTGCATAGATGAGAAAACTAATTCATTTTACCATCTGAAATAATTGGGGTTAAGATAAAAATCTTTTTTTGTTGTTGTTTTTTAAATTTTATTTTTTTATAAACATATATTTTTATCCCCAGGGGTACAGGTCTGTGAATCGCCAGGTTTACACACTTCACAGCACTCACCATAGCACGTACCCTCCCCAGTGTCCATAACCCCACACCCCCTCTCCCAACTCCCTTCCCCCCATCAACCCTCAGTTTGTTTTGTGAGATTAAGAGTCACTTATGGTTTGTCTCCCTCCCAATCCCATCTTGTTTCATCTACTCTTCTCCTACCCCCTTAACCCCCCATGTTGCATCTCCTCTCCCTCATGTCAGGGAGATCATATGATAGTTGTCTTTCTCCGATTGACTTATTTCGCTAAGCATGATACCCTCTAGTTCCATCCACGTTGTCGCAAATGGCAAGATTTCATTTCTTTTGATGGCTGCATAGTATTCCATTGTGTATATATACCACATCTTCTTTATCCATTCGTCTGTTGATGGACATCTAGGTTCTTTCCATAGTTTGGCTATTGTAGACATTGCTGCTATAAACATTCGGGTGCACGTGCCCCTTCGGATCACTACGTTTGTATCTTTAGGGTAAATACCCAGCAGTGCAATTGCTGGGTCATAGGGTAGTTCTATTTTCAACATTTTGAGGAACCTCCATGCTGTTTTCCAGAGTGGTTGCACCAGCTTGCATTCCCACCAACAGTGTAGGAGGGTTCCCCTTTCTCCGCATCCTCGCCAGCATCTGTCATTTCCGGACTTGTTAATTTTAGCCATTCTGACTGGTGTGAGGTGATATCTCATGGTGTTTTTGATTTGTATTTCCCTGATGCCGAGTGATATGGAGCACTTTTTCATGTGTCTGTTGGCCATCTGGATGTCTTCTTTGCAGAAATGTCTGTTCATGTCTTCTGCCCATTTCTTGATGGGATTATTTGTTCTTTGGGTGTTGAGTTTGCTAAGTTCTTTATAGATTCTGGACACTAGCCCTTTATCTGATATGTCGTTTGCAAATATCTTCTCCCATTCTGTCAGTTGTCTTTTGGTTTTGTTAACTGTTTCCTTTGCTGTGCAAAAGCTTTTGATCTTGATAAAATCCCAATACTTCATTTTTGCCCTTGCTTCCCTTGCCTTTGGCAATTTTCCTAGGAAGATGTTGCCGTGGCTGAGGTCGAAGAGGTTGCTGCCTGTGTTCTCCTCAAGGATTTTGATGGATTCCTTTCTCACATTGAGGTCCTTCATCCATTTTGAGTCTATTTTCATGTGTGGTGTAAGGAAATGATCCAATTTCATTTTTCTGCATGTGGCTGTCCAATTTTCCCAACACCATTTATTGAAGAGGCTGTCTTTTTTCCACTGGACATTCTTTCCTGCTTTGTCGAAGATTAGTTGACAATAGAGTTGAGGGTCTATTTCTGGGCTCTCTATTCTGTTCCATTGATCTATGTGTCTGTTTTTGTGCCAGTACCATGCTGTCTTGATGATGACAGCTTTGTAATAGAGCTTGAAGTCCGGAATTGTGATGCCACCGACTTTGGCTTTCTTTTTCAATATTCCTTTGGCTATTCGAGGTCTTTTCTGGTTCTATATAAATTTTAGGATTATTTGTTCCATTTCTTTGAAAAAAATAGATAGTACTTTGATAGGAATTGCATTAAATGTGTAGATTGCTTTAGGTAGCATAGACATTTTCACAATATTTATTCTTCCAATCCAGGAGCATGGAACATTTTTCCATTTCTTTGTGTCTTCCTCAATTTCTTTCATGAGTACTTTATAGTTTTCTGTGTATAGATTCTTAGTCTCTTTGGTTAGGTTTATTCCTAGGTATCTTATAGTTTTGGGTGCAATTGTAAATGGAATGGACTCCTTAATTTCTCTTTCTTCTGTCTTGTTGTTGTTGGTGTAGAGAAATGCAACTGATTTCTGTGCATTGGTTTTATATCCTGACACTTTACTGAATTCCTGTACAAGTTCTAGCAGTTTTGGAGTGGAGTCTTTTGGGTTTTCCACATATAGTATCATATCATCTGCGAAGAGTGATAGTTTGACTTCTTCTTTGCCGATTTGGATGCCTTTAATTTCCTTTTGTTGTCTGATTGCTGAGGCTAGGACTTCTAGTACTATGTTGAATAGCAGTGGTGATAACGGACATCCCTGCCGTGTTCCTGACCTTAGCGGAAAAGCTTTCAGTTTTTCTCCATTGAGAATGATATTTGCAGTGGGTTTTTCATAGATGGCTTTGATAATATTGAGGTATGTGCCCTCTATCCCTACACTTTGAAGAGTTTTGATCAGGAAGGGATGCTGTACTTTGTCAAATGCTTTTTCAGCATCTATGGAGATTATCATATGGTTCTTGTTCTTTCCTTTATTAATGTGTTGTATCACATTGATTGATTTGCGGATGTTGAACCAACCTTGCAGCCCTGGAATAAATCCCACTTGGTCGTGGTGAATAATCCTTTTAATGTACTGTTGAATCCTATTGGCTAGTATTTTGGTGAGAATTTTTGCATCTGTGTTCATCAAGGATATTGGTCTGTAGTTCTCTTTTTTGATGGGATCCTTGTCTGGTTTTGGGATCAAGGTGATGCTGGCCTCATAAAATGAGTTTGGAAGTTTTCCTTCCATTTCTATTTTTTGGAACAGTTTCAGGAGAAGAGGAATTAGTTCTTCTTTAAATGTTTGGTAGAACTCCCCCGGGAAGCCGTCTGGCCCTGGGCTTTTGTTTGTTTGGAGATTTTTGATGACTGTTTCAATCTCCTTACTGGTTATGGGTCTGTTCAGGCTTTCTTTTTCTTCCTGGTTCAGTTGTGGTAGTTTATATGTCTCTAGGAATGCATCTATTTCTTCCAGATTGTCAAATTTGTTGGCGTAGAGTTGCTCATAGTATGTTCTTATAATTGTCTGTATTTCTTTGGTGTTAGTTGTGATCTCTCCTCTTTCATTCATGATTTTATTTATTTGGGTCTTTTCTCTTTTCTTTTTGATAAGTCTGGCCAGGGGTTTATCAATCTTATTAATTCTTTCAAAGAACCAGCTCCTAGTTTCATTGATTTGTTCTATTGTTTTTTTGGTTTCTATTTCATTGATTTCTGCTCTGATCTTTATGATTTCTCTTCTGCTGGGTTTAGGGTTTCTTTCTTTTTCTTTCTCCAGCTCCTTTAGGTGTAGGGTTAGGTTGTGTACCTGAGATCTTTCTTGTTTCTTGAGAAAGGCTTGTACCACTACATATTTTCCTCTCAGGACTGCCTTTTTGTGTCCCACAGATTTTGAACCGTTGTGTTTTCATTATCATTTGTTTCCATGAATTTTTTCAATTCTTCTTTAATTTCCTGGTTGACCCATTCATTCTTTAGAAGGATGCTGTTTAGTCTCCATGTATTTGGGTTCTTTCCAAATTTCCTCTTGTGATTGAGTTCTAGCTTCAGAGCATTGTGGTCTGAAAATATGCAGGGAATGATCCCGATCTTTTGATACCGGTTGAGACCTGATTTAGGACCGAGGATGTGATCTGGAGAATGTTCCATGTGCACTAGAGAAGAATGTGTATTCTGTTGCTTTGGGATGAAATGTTCTGAATCTATCTGTGATGTCCATCTAGTCCAGTGTGTCATTTTAGGCCTTTATTTCCTTGTTGATCTTTTGCTTGGATGATCTATCCATTTTAGTGAGGGGAGTGTTAAGTCCCCTACTCTTATTGTATGATTGTTGATGTGTTTCTTTGATTTTGTTATTAATTGGTTTATCTAGTTGGCTGCTCCCACGTTAGGGGCATAGATATTTAAAATTGTTAGATCTTCTTGTTGGACAGATCCTTTGAGTATGATATAGTGTCCTTCCTCATCTCTTATTATAGTCTTTGGCTTAAAATCTAATTGATCTGATATAAGGATTGCCACTCCTGCTTTCTTCTGATGTCCATTAGCATGGTAAATTCTTTTCTACCCCCTCACTTTAAATCTGAAGGTATCTTCGGGTCTAAAATGAGTTTCTTGCAGACAGCATATTGATGGGTTTTGTTTTTTTATCCATTCTGATATCCCATGTCTTTTGATTGGGGGCATTTAGCCCATTAACATTCAGGGTAACTATTGAGAGATATGAATTTAGTGCCATTGTATTGCCTGTAAGGTGACTGTTATTGTATATTGTCTCTGTTCCTTTCTGATCTACTACTTTTAGGCTCTCTCTTTGCTTAGAGGACCCTTTTCAATATTTCCTGTAGAGCTGGTTTGGTGTTTGCAAATTTTTTCAGTTTTTGTTTGTCCTGGAAGCTTTTAATCTCTCCTTCTATTTTCAATGATAGCCTAGCTGGATATAATATTCTTGGCTGCATGTTTTTCTCGTTTAGTGCTCTGAATATATCATGCCAGCTCTTTCTGGCCTGCCAGGTCTCTGTGGATAAATCTGCTGCCAATCTAATATTTTTAGCATTGTATGTTACAGACTTCTTTTCCCGGGCTGCTTTCAGGATTTTCTCTTTGTTACTAAGACTTGTAAATTTTACTATTAGGTGATGGGGTGTGGACCTATTCTTATTGATTTTGAGGGGGGTTCTCTGTGCCTCCTGGATTTTGATGCTTGTTTCCTTTGCCATAATGGGGAAATTCTCTCCAATAATTCTCTCCAATATACCTTCTGCTCCCCTCTCTCTTTATGCTTCTTCTGGAATCCCAATTATTCTAATGTTGTTTCGTCGTATGGTGTCACCTATCTCTCAAATTCTCCCCTCGTGGTCCAGTAGCTGTTTGTCCCTCTTTTGCTCAGCTTCTTTATTCTGTCATTTGGTCTTCTATATCGCTAATTCTTCTGCCTCATTTATCCTAGCAGTGAGAGCCTCCGTTTTTGATTGCACCTCATTAATAGCTTTTTTGATTTCAACTTGGTTAGATTTTAGTTCTTTTATTTCTCCAGAAAGGGCTTTTATATCTCCCGAGAGGGTTTCTCTAATATCTTCCATGCCTTTTTCGAGCCCGGGTAGAACCTTGAGAATCGTCATTCTGAACTCTAGATCTGACATATTACCAAAGTCTGTATTGATTGGGTCCCTAGCCTTCGGTACTGCCTCTTGTTCTTTTTTTTGTGGTAAATTTTTTCGCCTTGTCATTTTGTCCAGATAAGAGTATATGAAGGAGCAAGTAAAATACTAAAAGGGTGGCAACAACCCCAGGAAAATAAGCTTTAGCCAAATCAGAAGAGATCCCAAATCGTGAGGGGGGGAGAAAGGGGATAAAAAGAGGTTCAGAAAGAAAAAAAAAAAGAGAGAAAAAAAGAAACAATTAAAAAAAGAAAACTAATAAGGAAAAAATATAAAAAGAAAAAAAAAATATATATATTAGATAAACTAGTTAAAAAATGTTAAAAAAGGAAAGGGTAAAAGTTTAAAAAATTTAGCAGAAGAAGAGAAAAAAAATTGAAAAAAGAAAAAAAAATTAAATTAACTCCAAGGCTAAAGAATCATGGGGAGAAAGCCATGAGTTCCATGCTTTGCTTTCTCCTCCTCTGGAATTCCGCTGCTCTCCTTGGTATTGAAACTGCACTCCTTTGTAGGTGAACTTGGTCCTGGCTGGGTTTCTTGTTGATCTTCTGGGGGAGGGGCCTGTTGTAGTGATTCTCAAGTGTCTTTGCCCCAGGCGGAGTTGCACAGCCCTTACCGGGCCGGGCTGAGTAATCCACTCTGGTTTGCTTTCGGGAGCTTTTGTTCCCTGAGCGCTTTCCGTAGAGATCCGGAGGACGGGAATGAAGATGGCGGCCTCCCAGTCTCCGGCCCGGAGGAGCCGAGAGCCCGGGGCCCCACTCCTCAGTGCGCCCTCAGAGAACAGCGCCCAATTACTCCCGTCACCCTGCCTCCGGCCGTGCTCCGAGCTGACTGAGCCTGCGACCGGTTCAAGGTAACCCCGAGCTTAGAGCTCACTCCTCGGCTCTGTCTCTGTAGCCAGCTTCCCCCTTCTAATACCTGTAAGCTCTGCGACACTCAGACACCCCCGATCCTTCTGTGACCCTGCGGGACCTGAGGCCACACTGACCCTGCGTGGGCTTCACCCCGGTTAAGCCTCTGGAGCGATGTCCCTCAGCAGAACAGACTTTTAAAAGTCCTGATTTTGTGCTTCGTTGATCCGCCGCTTGCCGGGAGCCTGCCCCTCCCCCCGCGGTCTATCTTCCCGTCGCTTTGGATTCACTTCTCCGCCAGTCCTAACTTTCAGAAAGTGGTTGATTTTCTGTTTCTAGAATTGCTGTTCTTCTTCTCTTCGATCTCCCGTTGGATTTGTAGGTGTTTGCAATCTTTAGATAAGCTATCTAGCTGATCTCCCGCTACCTGAAGTAGTCTCAGCCTGCTACTTCTCTGCCATCTTGACTCCTCCCCAAGATAAAAATATTTATTCTGAATTCATATTTAGATAAAATTGTATGAGGCTTTCACTGGATTTTTTCCACTAAAGAGAAAAATGTTTTGTAAAGTGCTTGAGAACAGAGTAGTTGGATGCAGACCCTTAACTCCCCAAGTGCAGGCTGTGATAGACACTGACTAGTCCTGTGATACTTAAATGAAAAACCACAGAGCATCACATCTGGGCCGCTGTTTGTACCTATCATCTCATGGAGGCCTGAGTTTACCAGCCATATTTTCTAGCGATGCTGCCATAACTAGGTAGAGGTTAGGATTACTAGACAGCTGTATAGTTGCTCCCCAAATAGCTTACCCCTGGGTCTTTTTGTTTTTTTTTTCTAACCATGCGGCAGATGCATTTATGTTGCTTTGGTCTGAAAGTTCTCCATAGGCAATTACTAGTGGACCTCCATGGTCTTATGCCGGAAGTCATTCTCCATTTCCGAGGAGTCTCAAAATGAAGCTAGAAATGGGCTAATTACTACAGTAAAACATAGGTAGAAATTACAGAAACAAATTCATAACCTAATGTTTTCCCATTTCACCTAAACTCACCCTTGCTCCAGTAGAATGTCTAAGGATTTTAGAGAGTGGTTTTTACATACTGTGTCACAGATGCTAAAATTTTACTGTCTTAGCACATCAAATAAATCTTTTAAAATAATTTTAATAGTCCTAAAAGTAAAAGATAAATTAAGTCAAAACAACTAGTGTTCTCACTTATTTGTATTTAGATATCTAATTCATTATCTGATTTTTTTTGAAGACTTGTTTGATGCTATGACAAAAATTTCAGTGCAGCCATAGAGGTGATTTAAATTAAAGTCGATTTTTGGCTAGTACTATTTTTCTTCCTTCCTCTCTTCTCCCCTCATTTCTTTACATATTAAATATTCTCTACAACAAAAATATTCATATTTGTTTGTGCCAAAGTTTGAAATAGTCTGAATTCATTATTTAAAATCTGTTTTTTCAATTAACCACCAGGACTAAGGCCTACACTGAAAGGAATAAGTATCTTTATGTCCTACCCTAAATACTACATCAAACTTTACCATGAAATTATCAGTGTATCCTTTAAAAATATTCTCATTCAGATCTAGATATCTTTAGGTTACAGTTTAAGAAGATTAACATGACAATTAAGTGCCATGTTCCAACAATAAAATGAAACAAAATTGAATCATCATATTGCAGCATCCCTGGTCTTATGGTGTTGTCAACATTAAAAAAAATTGTTTCTTCAGTTCATGTTAATTTGCAGAAAAATGTATGTTTTCTTCCTTTTCAAGACATTTATATGTTCTCTCCTTTCATTGGCTTCATATAGTAAACTATATGCAAATTTCTTTTATCATGTGAATAATAATTTTCCTTCTTTAAAATAATTCAGAAGTCATTGTGATGTGATACCCATGTGTGATTAAAAAAAAATGATCTTTTTTCAGAGGGTATTTTTGTAGTTTTTGAGATAGTAACTACTTCCCTCAGCAAATAAATAAATGTTATTTGGACAAGTAAAAAACACCCATTAGTTGGTGAAAAAATTCAAATAACATATCTTAGTCTTGAATTACCATCTTCTTTTTGATAAAATGTTTTATCCTTTTTAGTTATCCTCTTATTCCTTTTATCCCACCATGAATGTCTGTCTTACAAGGAAAGAGCACTCTTGTGAAGTAGGTACCTATAGAAATGAATTCGTTCTTAGCTCTGTGTTTTTCCTGAGGAAGTACAAAAATTCCTTGTTTAGTCAATCCTCCAAAAATAAGTCTCTAAAAAGTTGTTTGTTGAGCCAGTCAACAAATAGTTCCAACAAATTAACTTGATAGGTATATCAGGTTATGTTGGTCTACTTCATCAGCTTATGATGGATATATGTGCTTCAACTCCCTGTGTATACAGAGTGTGTGGTTCAAGATGTCCTCTGTCGGCACATTTTATTTGTCCAGAGAGTTGAAGGCAGATGAAGCCAGAATTAATTACTTTTTGGTGAAGTTGACTTTTTTTCTTTTTCTCTCACTGATGATTCTAGCCCTCTCTTAATATGTCCATAGCTGTCCTCTGTCTCTAATTTTCTCTGCTAGAAAGAACCTGATCACATTCACTTGTATGTTGTATTCATTACCTAATTATACACTTTTTAAAGTGAGTGTATTTCAGCTAATGAGATAGTTCTGTTTAGCAGTTGCATCTTTTATTATTTATCTGTAATTATGGAATCAATGCTTTATCTTTTCATGATAGAATTTCAGACCATAGCAAACAGGCATGGAGAAAAGGAGTGTCTGGAAGACATTTACCAAATGCCATTTCATGAAAGATCAACCTTAAGCTGAAGGGTTTCAGTTCTTTTAGATTAGGATGGAAACTGGTGGAATATTATGCACAGTTGATTAACCAGAATATCTGCCCATCCAGCTACCATCAGATTAACCTCTCTCATACGTTTCTGTGCTGTGTCATCAGAGCTGGTTCACTGCCTGGCACATTTTCTAAATAACTTCTTTTTTAAAATGAATAAAGGTAGATGAACTTATTGTCTTTTAAGCAAGTCAGAGGCTTATTTCTGTATTTGATGCTACTCGAATTGGGTTTTAGGATTTTTTTTGCAATTACTGCCACTTCTTTCCAAGGTTTATTATTCTTATCTCCTATAATATTTTAATTATCACAAACCTGTGTTTCTGACAGTGGTCACATGTGCAACATTTTCTTTTAATAGAAATAGTATTAAAAAGAATATAAATATTAAAGGGGGAAGTCATGGTTTCCTTGTAGCAATGGGTTTTGGACAAAAACACTGAATTCCTGCTGCTAATACCTACTAGAATCTAGATGGTAAGGTAACTCATTTCATTTCTGTTCAGAAAAGCAGTACAGTGGAAGAGTGAATCCTTTAAATAATAAACTTGAAATAAAGATGAAAAATTAGAGGAGAGTGCAGAATAACTCATTTTGGTGCCAGAAGATATATGTTCAAGTCTCAACTTTGTCCCTTACTAATTTTGTAATCAAATTAGTTTCCTAATCAGAAAAAAAAAATGGGGGAGAGTAGAGAGATAAAAATTATACCTGCAACATAAGGAATAAGTGATGAGGCATTGTGAGTTGAAAGTTTTACTTATATTGGTGATATTGTTTCAACAATTCTAAACTTTCACCAAAGGTCTTAGGTAATGTATTTGAACACAAAATATACAACACAAATACTGTAACTTGTTGGAAAATGTTTGAGATTCTTATTTGAACAAAATGGGATGGGGGGCACCTGGGTGGCTCAGTGGGTTAAGCCTCTGCCTTCGGCTCAGGTCATGATCCCAGCGTCCTGGGATTGAGCCCTGCATCAGGCTCTCTGCTCAGTGGGGAGCCTGCTTCCCCTCTCTCTCTGCCTGCCTCTCTGCCTACTTGTGATCTCTGTCTGTCAAATAAATAAATAAATAAAATCTTTGAACAAAAAGGGAGGAGGATAGCCAGATATCCTAGGAAGCTGTGCAAGATTCTAGGTAAATAGTTGTGGGTGGTCCCTTCAATCAAAAGTCAGGTTGGTAAGAAACATCTTATTTCCATATCCATATGCATTCCTTTATTATAATAAATCTGGGGTTGACTGGAACAAATGGCAATGCTTTTAAAAGAAAATAACATGTTATTATTTTGTGATGAGGATAACTCACATTCTCCCTGCCTAAAAGCTGTGCTTTTTGTTTTGGTATATTGAGGTGTGCTTGGATTGTGACATTATTAATACTCTGATCCAGAATAAGTTGTCCAGTGATGCATTTTAAGCAATTGAACTATCTAAAATACAGTTGAAAATAGAAAATAAACAGCACTTCTGAAATGCAAAAATAGATGCAGAAAGCCCATTTATAAATATGTAGACCCACCTTCTTGTTCTTATTAAGATTGTGCTTAATTTTTTACATATATAACTAGTGTACTAGATTGTCTGATTTTACAACCTGGAGCAGATTTAAGGAACTGTTTGGTAGTAGAGGTAGGTGAATGCATGGTAGACATATTCTATCTCTGAGATTCTTAAATTTGGGTCCACAGCTCATAGGACTCATGAGCTTAGATGAAAAAAAAAATTACTGTTTTTTAATAAAACTGTTACTTGCCCTTTTACTTGCCCCTTATTAGCTGTATGAATTTAAGAAGGTATTTATTTTCATTATAAATATAGGCAACAAACCATGATAATATAGGTAAAGTAGATGACTTTATCACCAGTAGGAATGATAGTTATTTTCATATCACTTTATTGTTTTGTACATAGTTCCAGCGACCAGTTGCTTTCATCATTACTTTGAAGTGATAGTATGTATCAGACCTGCTGCCCAATTAGTTATTTGATGCATTAATATAGGATTACATGTATTATACCATTACTGTCCCCCATATTTTGTTAGTTTGGTATATTTTCAATATAGTGTTTTCCTTTGTTGCTATGTATTTATTTTATGTACTTAAAACATTCTGAGAAGGGATCCATTGGCTCTACTTTGAATACACACACACACACACACACACAGCGCACACCTGCACATGCGCACGTATATACATACACAGTCTTTACATTGAGGCAAAGTGTAGTTTGTTTCTTTTTGCTGATTTACTTCTCACATTATGCCTCGTGTAGTTATTCTGTTATATATAGTTCATCTCTGAAGCAACCCTGGAAAAAAATATTGAGCATTCTGGTTTATCCAAAGATTTCTTATCTGTAAAACAAACTTCATATATGTCTCACATTGCAAGATCTCCATGTCTTGTACCTGGAAGTCAAACAGACATTATAAACAATTACTAAGCTTTGCATCAATAATTTGTATATTAATATGTCTTCCTTTTAGAGAGGATAAACTAATGCAATCTGGGAATTCAGAAATTTTGTTTAAAATTATACATTGATTTTCAAATTTTTTAAAAAAATTTTGGGTAGTTTAAAGATGAAGAGTAATAAAAAGAATTATATAACAAATTCATTGGTTCTTCTACTGTTTAGAATATATTAGCCAAATATTTTTATATTTGTTCCAAGTCTTTTTGTTTGTAAAAGAAATAGAATTTGCAAATGAATGTGAACTCCACTTTAATCACTGCCCCTAAATCCTATTCCCCTTCTCTTCTAACTACTGTCATAATCTGTATTCTTTCCAGTACACACAGATACACACACACTATAAAATAGTATTTTAGTGAATATGGTTTTAGATTTACAATATATTGCAAAGGTAAATATTATCATTCTGTTCATATAGTTTATGGAACTTGCTTTTTTGCTTTTAAAATTGTTTTGAACTACACTCATGAATATTTATATATCCTTTTAAATTCTTTGTTTTAGGCCAGTATGGACACATACTATCATGTATTTTGTCTATTCTCCCATTAATGGATCTTCAAGATGTTTCTAGATTTTCACTATTATAAATAATGTTGAAGTGAATATCCTTTCACAGATCTTTTATCTAACACTGACTTTTTTTGGTCAGGTTGGACTTCTGTTTCTTTTTCAGTATGTAGCACTTGAGGGAGCCTGGCTGGCTCAGTCAGTAGAGCATGTGACTCTTGATCTCGGGGTCATAAATTTGA
Organism: Lontra canadensis; assembly: GCF_010015895.1. Classification (NCBI taxonomy): domain Eukaryota; kingdom Metazoa; phylum Chordata; class Mammalia; order Carnivora; family Mustelidae; genus Lontra; species Lontra canadensis. Next base: position 48,263,739 of record NW_022630996.1, on the reverse strand, counting down.
GCCCTATCTTGGGCACAGAGATTACTTAAACAAAAAGTACATGGCAGTATGTAACACTTAGAAACATGGAGGGAGATAGTTAAACAAGGAAAGAATTCTTTCTACCTTCTGTAACTATTCCTCACACCATTTTCCACATCCCTTGTCTTTGACAAACATATACCCAAACGACTAATCTTGCTTCTTCTCTTTACTTTTTTATACTTTGTATATCATACCCCTTCCTTTCCAGTTAAAACTGGCAGAGAGGATGTTGTTGTGTGCTAATACTCTTCAAGTCCAATCTGAACTTTAAGAGAAAAAATGGACTAGAAGTCATGCAATAAATAAATAAAATATTATTTTCAGGTGTTTTCCAACAATACTTTGTAAATTAAACTTAAATTGAAAAGATGATCTTCTACACAAAGTTAACCCAGTTAGCTATCCTATCAGTGACTGTGGAAGGCACTATGGCCCTGAAGTTGAAAATACAATCTGGTCATCCAGTAGATGAATCGTAATCCTGGCCTGGGCCCTTAGAATGACCACAGGAACATCACTCAACTTCTTGAAGATTGGTTTCTTCCCTGGAAAGGCAGATTGATTTCATCTTGGCAGTGTTGTTTTTAGTAGATGATAAAGTAATACCTGATGGCAATCTTTGAGTTTTTACTCTCTGGTAGGCACTATACTCACTACTCTGCATTATCTCATTTCATTTTTATGATTACATGAGATAAATTATATAAAGCATACTTTTTTGCATTTTTGTATTCTTTGATCTCCTTTTTATCCTGAAATCACTAAAGATGATTTAGCAGAAATTTATATTCCTAAATTTTTTAAAAAGTGACAGAAAACTTAAGTGACTTGCTCACTTAATAACAAATAAGAGTAACAAAACCACAACTTGATCTCATGTCTTTTAAATTCTAGCTTAATATCATTTCTACTTGACTCAACAAGTTATTAAAAATATCTTAAATAAGTGAGTAGGATTTTTTTTTAATTTTTTTATTATTTTTTTAATTTTATTTTTTATAAACATATAATATATTTTTTTCCCCAGGGGTACAGATCTGTGAATCGCCAGGTTTACACACTTCACAGCAATTGAGTAGGATTTTTAATTGCTGTAGAAGCTTATTCTGGAGTATGCAAATACAGAAAATAAAAGGAAATTTTCCCAACAGTGAATTTCTTATTTGTATACAATTTTCCAAGTCAAAACAGTAAGCGAAGCTTTCCAAATATATGGGAGCTAACCAGTTTGTAGATAATATTTGCTATTTTTCATGGAATATTCTGCATAAGAATTAGTCAGAGACTTAGTCTTTGACTCAAAATTCCCACATGCTAGTCTCTTTGTTGTACTCATGAGCTAAGACATGGCCCCCTGCAAAGAGAGAGAAGTGGATTTACAGCAGATTTATATTATATGCGTAAATGTGTTAGGCAACACGGTTCCTTGTAACAGTCAACATAAAGAAACAACATAGTTAATTAAGAGGGAAAATGTCAGCATATTTAAAAAATAAATTAGTTTTGGGAGTGATTATATTTTGAAATGATAGCCAAAAGATTTATTCAGTGAGTGCTTTGTGTTTTACTATTATCCTGCCTTCATTTTCTCATTCAGTTGCCTGTTTCCTTACACCACATGACAACTCAGATACCAAATTGTGGCATATTTCCCATCTATAGTGCTTAGTACTGATGTCATGAAACAATCCTTGGGCTAGGATGACTACTGTTTAACTTTGAGGAGCGCAGTTACTGTAACTGTACCATAACTGGGGCCAGATCAGCATTGCATTTGAAAAGAAAATACATAAGCAGAGTTTGTCCTGAAAGAGGATGCCAGTTGCAACTGTAAAGTGTGGACTGTATTTCATTGGTACTAAGATGCACTTTTTCATATTTTAACATTGCTGAATTGCAATGCCTCTTACATTTGATGGCATTTCATTGTTGGATTGGCAGTGTTGTTTTTTTTAAATTTTCATAGTGGTATATAAAAATGGTCACTATTATTTTGTGCTACATTTGATGGCATCTTAGATTCAATAAAATATATTATTTTTCTCTTTGATATGGTGTTTTAAAAATCCCAAAGGCCATACTAAAATGGTAGCTTAGATCCATTTTTATATTCCCTCTCTAGGCTTCCAGTATTTCTTGAATATATTCTTCCTTATATTTCTTGAATATAATTACAAGAAAATAAAAAATTATAATAATGATACAAAACACACACACACAAAAATTATAGGGACAATTTTTTTTTGTTAAGATTTTATTTATTTGTTTTGGGTGGGGGGTATGGGCAAGGGGAGAGGGAGAGGCAGAGAATCTCAAACTGAGTCTATGCTAATAGACTCTGTTCACATGAGTTTGCTTTTAGCTTAGACAAAAATTGTCTTTCCTTGGTCTGAAATCTCTATGTGACCCTTTTTAAAAAAAAATTTTATATATTTATTAGAGAGAGAGAGAGTGCATGCACAAAAGAGAGAGAGATGCTCCCCACTGAGCAGGGAGCCTCCCTCAGGGCTCAATCCCTGAACCCTGGGATCATAACCTGAACCAAAGGCAGATGCTTAACTGACTGAGCCAGTTAAACCCAGTCATCTCTCCATCTGACCCTTTATTTTGATGATCACTCTAACTAAAACAGTTGGTTTCCAGTTCATTTTACAAATCAATACAGAATAGAATCTGGTAGTCAAATAATTTGTAAAGTAATGTCATAGGGTCTGTATCAGTACTGTAAGCATATGGACTACAGCTATGTGACTGAGAATTGTCTACTAGCATGTGTGTGTGTAATGAAGTTATTAAAGAAATTATAAGGAATTAATATGTACTCTTCACCTACAGGAAGTTTTTCTCACACTTCTAAATGAACTGGAGAGCCATGGTGGTGTATGTAGTACAGTGGTTTCCAAACTAGCAGGCATCAGCATCATCTGGTGGCCTTGTTAGGCTTGCTGGGTCCCAGTCCCAGAATATTTGATTTATTGGGTCTGGAATGGGGCCTGCAATGTGGATTTCCAAATTCCCAGGTGATACTGATACTTCTGGTCTAGGAACCAAATTTTGAGAACTACTGGGCTAGTTTCAGAAAGAAAAAAACACGGGATTTGGAGTTAATTGATTGATAGTTTGCATCTAATTGGCTACCAGCTCACTTTTCTGTATCTTAATATTCTTATCTCTCAAACAGAAATAATATAAATTATATTCTTTTGGCTAAATGTAAGGCTATTATGAGAATCAAATGAGATAATGGAAATAATTGAAAAAATGCTTTCTAATACGTGACACTCCAAATGTAACAAAATATAAATGATATTGTACCCATTAAATTTGGGGATACTATTGTTTTCACACACATGAACTAGATTCAGAATTCACATATCAAAATACTTTTTGCAAACTTATATGACAATAAATACTAGAATATTTAGTTACTTTGAAATTTGGAAAAAATATTTAGAGAGAGTGAGAGAGTGAGCATGCACTCAGGCAGGGGGAGGGGAAGAGGGAGAGGGAGAGAATCTCAGACTCTGTGATGAGCCTCCTGATACAGGCTGTTTTCCTTTTATCTCTGATTTGGTAGAATTTATGTATAAACTGGAGAACCAACTACATATTTCAGAAATTATTTTGGGCACCTGGGTGCCTCAGTCAGTTAAGTATCTGCCTTCTTCGGCTCAGGTCATGATCCCAGAGTCCTGGGATCCAGCCCTGCATCAGGCTCCCTGCTCAATGGGGAGTCTGCTTCTCCCTTTCCCTCTGCTCCTCCCCAGCTCATTCATTCTCTCTCTCTCTCTCTCTCTCTCACTCACTGACTCTCTCTCAACTAGATAAATTTAAAAAAAAAGAAATTATTTTACCAAATCATTGACCATCTATGATGGATCACCCTATGTTTACTGTTCTCTTCCTGAAACCATAATACAATCTGAAAACAAATAGGTGGAGCTAGTGATGAAAAGACGAAAGTAAGGCCAGAGGGACCAATTAGCCCAAGGTAGTGTACTGAAGATTTCATTTCTTTTGTCAACCCTTACTTAATTCTAACAGTGTAGGACATTTTAGCTGGTTTATCTGAGCTGGGTTTCATAGCACATATTTGTGTATTTAGAATTGCTTATCTCATGTTGAAAAAGAGTTGCCAGCTATGTTCATTTATTTGTGGCTTTCTGAATGTACTATAAACAGTTTTCTCAGATGTTATTTCTAGTCAAAGATTTCTCCCCATAGCACTGTCCCTATGCACAATATTTACTTCCTGTTTTAGGGTAATCATCTATATAAGAGTTCTTGTGTAAGAAATCCTAAAATCACTTTATCATCTAAGTAGCTAGCAGCGGGAATCATTTATTAAATGCAGCTAACTTCAGTAACTGACAGGCACATGAGGTGCCCAAAGAAAACAGGAGTGTCAGGCTACTTGCGATAGTTCCAGGAAGGTCATCTACTTTAAGAGCTGCGTTTTATTAAGAATTGTGATGGTTATTGGAACTTTTCCTGTTGTTTTACTCAGTAGTCTCAGGGGAGCTATTTGGCACAAGGGTGCAAAATGAGATCAGCAATTAGGAAAAGACACTACTGCAGGCATTTTAAGAGTAAATCATTGAGTACCAGACTTAATAACTAGTAAGTGCCAGGCCAAAGTAATAGCCTAAGGTTTTTGGAGAGTCCAGCTTCTTACTCTTCCCAGTGTGCTTGCTGCTGGGCTGTTTGCATGACTGTCTTCAGAGGTGGTGCTTGGGTTTTTTGGCAAGAGGAAAGTTAATTGCAGTCAGTTCTTGATTTCAATAAAGTAGATCATCCAAAGGTTTTGAAGTTTTATCATCTGGAAGCTAAAATCCCTTACACTGGCCACATTTATTTATCTGGGGGCAGCCCTAGAGTTACCTTCCACATAGCACAGAGGCGCTGGTATGATAACAGCCGGGCAGGTCTCTGTATGAACAGATCTCTTCCCTCTAGTGGCAGGGAGAGCACTGCCACCTGACTTGCGTGATGACTGCCACAGTGGAGAAGGAAGAAAACGTGAAGAGGGAAATATTAAGTGGCTTCCTATTTGCAATCTAAGCCACACTTTCTGCCTCTAATATTCCTAGTTATGATTACTCCTAGGTGTGTACAATAGAAAAAGAATAAGGCGACGTGGTAAAAATTAGAGTGGTGTATTAGAAAGTACTTTACTAGGAAGTAGAAGACTTTTGTTCTAATCCTGATTCAGACACTAAATATCAGTTTAAGAAGTTGATGTCCTGGGTGGCTCAGCGGGTTAAGCCTCTGCCTTCGTCTCAGGTCATGATCCCAGGATCCTGGGATAGAGCCTCTCATTGGGCTCTCTGCTCCACAGGGAGCCTGCTTCCCCCTCTCTCTCTGCCTGCCTCTCTGCCTACTCGTGATCTATGTCAAATAAATAGATAAAATCTTAAAAAAAAAAAAGTTGATGTCCCTAGTCCTCACCTATAAGACGAAACATTTGAAACAACTAATAGAATGCTTTAAAATTTACTATCTAGATTAGATATGGAATAGATATAGATATACAGTAGAGTTGTATGCATTTCATAAGTGCTTATAATCTATGGTAAGCACATTACATTTACTTTTTTAATCTTTATAGCAGTACTGTCAGATAAGCGATATTGCTCTGATTCTCATTTTACAGATGAAGAAACCAAAGCATAAAAAAGGGAAGAGATGGCCTGATTTATGAAAGAGCTACTGCTGGAATTCACAGGTGGTCTAGTTTCAGAGCTGATAAAAATATTTTTCTTTTTATATTTTTATCAGAAATTGACCTTGAAAACAAGTTGGGGCAAGGAACAGGACATGTCTAGGACTTGCATCATCATAGAGATCCAAGTTTATTAAGTTCAATCCTTTGGCTGAAATAGCTGCATTTCTTTTCTGCTATTTCCATTCTTTTCTCTTCTCTCCTGGAAGGTTGTTTTGTATATTGAGAGCACAAAACTCTCCACCATGAAGACTTGTGCCTTGTCCTGTGAAGACAGAAAGAGGTATACCCTGCCCCTGTGTAGCTATTCTCTTATCATGCTTTATGAAAAGATAAGCAAACTGGGAAAAGGAGATTGATTTCACAGGAACAAATTTAGAGGGCCCAGGAAAATGTATTTGATTTTGTTCCAGACATACAGTGTTATTAAGTCTTCCTCATGCAAGACTGAAGAAACTTCTTTCTTGTTGGAGAGATGAGATTTATTTTAAGGATAATTACTGTTGAGTTTAAGGAGCTTAAGTTTATGTCCCATCTTTTAAATTTTTTTCTCTCCCAGGCTGTTAATTGATGCTTCTCACATTTGACTTTTCTTCTGAAGCTCTGTTGAAAGCCTACATAAGGCTTGAAGTAGTCAAAGTGATTAAAGGAAATAAAGAAAAAGGAGTTCTAAGTAACTTTATCATTAAGGCAGTGACTGTAGAGAGAGATGGGCATACACCTCCATATCTAGGACTCTCCTACCATGTTTTAGCCCTTTCACACTGATAGCAGTAGTGCTATCAGAAAGGAGAGAAAGCTGCACCTGGTAATATCTGCAAAACCAAGTCACTTTTTCAGTGTGACCACCTGTAGTTGTGTGATTTGTGCTTGGCACAAAGGGGTACATTGTGAATGGAAGCTAACATGTACCCTCTGCTCCATTCATCAACCAAATACCATGGTTCTGGGGCTACTACATCAGTCTAAATAAGTCACAACTCCCTGTACCAATGTAGCTTATATATCCAAGCCATGCTGTCATAAAGTAACCACTAAACACATGTGGCAATTACATAAGTTTAAGTGTAATTTAAATTTATTGACCTATGTATTTCAAGTGCTCAGTAGCCATGCATAGCTGGTAGCTGCCACCGTGGACAGCACTGATAAAGAACATTTGCCTTATCACAGAAAGTTCTTTTGAAGAGCATTTTCTGGTAGTTAAAGATGAAACAAAGTAAGTAGACATGTAGTAATTAAGATTTTATATGTTATGAATAAAATTGAAGTAGGGAAAGGTTCAGGTTATGCTGGCAGAAGTATGGTTTGCAGTTTTAAAAAGGATGATCAGGGATGGCTTTACTCATAAATGACATTTGCATGATGACCCAAGGGTGATGAGGAAATAAGCTGTGAGACTGTCATAGAGAGGAGCATTTTAGGCATGAGAACAGATAGGGCAAAGGTCCTGAGACAGGGGCTCCTTAGAGTGCTCAGGGAACAAGGGAGGCCAGTAGGACTGAGGTCGGTCATCAGGGGAGAAGGAAAGGGGAAGAAGTGAGGAGGGGTTATATTTTGATTTATTTTAAAGGTAAGTCAATTGAATTTGCTAGCACATTGAATCTGGGTGAAGATGGGGAGTAAATCTATAAATCTAACACTAAGGTCTTGGGTCTGTGCACTAGATAAGGAGTTGATGTTAACTGAAACGGGGAAGGCTGTGGAAGGATATTAATTGAAATGGGGAAGGATGATCAGGTATTCAGCACTATACACATTAGATTTGAAATATTTCTTGGACATTTGAGTGCAGCTATCCAGAAGGCAATTGGATATATATGCTTTGAGTTCAGGATAGAAGTCAGACCTAAAGATAAAATTGTTACCAGCATGCAGATGTTTTTTAAAACCTTAAGACCAGGTGGGATCCCCTTGGTGCAAATACAGGGAAAGAAGATCTAAAGACTGAGACTTGGGCCACTCCAACATTATGACATCTGAGTCCTGAGGAGGAGCCACATGAAGAGCGGTGGTTTTCCCTAGCAAAGCATGGTGTCCTGAACTCAACTGAAGTAAGTGTTTCAAAGAGGAGAGTGTAATCAGCTCTATCAAATGTTGTCAGTGGGGCAAGCAGAATAAGAACTGGCCATTAAATTTGGTAACACAGAGGCCACTGCTGACCTTATCACTAAAGGATTTGATTAATTAAAAGCCTGATTAGAAGAGAGAATTGGAGGAGAGAGAGGAATTGACTGCTTAAAAAGACCATTCATCTTTTGAGGAATTTTGCTTTAAAGCGATTAGATAAATCTAACAATAAGTGGGGAGAGGAGAGTAGGTGAGTATTTAAAAAAAAAAAAACAATATTAGTAAAATAACAGCATATTTATTTATGCTGGAAATGATTTCATACAAAGCAAAAATCTTGATGTAGTTGTAGAGAAAGGAAAGAATTTCTGGAGAAATGTCCTTGAATTTATGAAGGGGATGAGATCTAGTGTAGTAATGCAAGATTTGACCTTTGTTACATGGAAAATTTATCCAATAGTAACTGGAGGAAAAGCAGAGTACATGGGTCTAGATGCTGGCAGGTTCATGAACGTACTGGTAAGAGATTTATGAAATATGCTTCTGATTGACTTCTATAGTGAAGTAGGAACCAAGGATATCACTGAGAATGAAAATGGGGAGGAAATTTGGGAGATCTGAAGACCAAAGAGAAGATACACATAATTAGCTAGGAGAGCAGAAAAGGGAATCTACTAGGAGAAGATGGCGTAGAGCAACTTTAGGGGCCCACCTAATAAGTTTTATGGACTTCACTTCAAAGGGAGACAGTTGAGCAGAACTGTGTCATTTTCACAAGCCACACTGAACAATAGAGTTTAACTAGGATTAAATTAAAGTGGAAGAGACAAGGAAGCATTTATCTGATGTGCTTTGAATTTTCATCTAGTTAAAGGAGAGAAATGAAAAATGTGAGAGGATAAGAGAAATGAAAAAAATGACTGGATCAAAGAATTTCATATCCCAAAACTATTGCAGTTGAGGTAGTAGAAGGAGTAAACAAAAGATATGAGAGGATGATAAAAAAGGAGAATGCTTGGAATTGATATTGTAGAGGTGTTCTACTTACTGCTGATTAAAGGGACCAGGTCATGATCATAAAAGAGAATCTAAAGAGAATCCTATTCTAGGATTAGATCTCTAGGATAAGAGAATCCTATTCTAAAGATCTTTTCACAAAGGGAGTTACTTTAAATTTTAATTGATTCAATGTATATTTTCTCTGATTTAGAATGTTATCTCTTTATGAAAGACAAAACATTTTGATAGGATGAAGTAAGTTGATACTTAAATTTAAAACTAAAAAATAATAGGGGAGCGCATTCCCTTCAGATAACATCAGATGGATCTCTTCGGCCTGTTCTCTTGTGAGCCTAGACAGTGCAATGTTGGGGTTTGCATTTGATCAAAATTTTGGTCAAATCCTTGATCAAAGTTTTTGTTCCACCCAATTTCCTAAAGTTTACTGTGTAGGGACTCCAAATACAAGCCTGGTACTACTAAGTACTACTTCATTGGGCTTAGTCACTTTCTTTTGAGTTCATTTCCAAAAGACCGTGTCTCAGGTGTCAATTCTATGCTACTTGACTATATACTACCATAAAGAAACCATTAGTCTATTTGTATAACAAGGGAAATCTCAAAAAAGAGCAGGAACAGGTTTTATTAGTGCCAAAGAGAAAAATCAAGAAGATACTTTTCTAGTAAATAGAAAATTCTAAGTGTTATTTATGATAAAAGCAAATATTTGATGAGATAAAATCAGTTAATGCTTAAATTTAAATTTTGTTTTTCATTAGAGTCTTAATTTTCCAAAATACATGAACAAATATTTTTGTTTATTCTTGAAATATAAATGTGGAAATATTTCTGCCTACTGATTTGAGGATTTATTGGCAGCCAGTACAAAAAATAAATAAAACCCCCAAATAAACCCCACAAACTAGAAAGTGGACAGCTGCTTACTTTAAGACCTAACAAAAATGTGCACATTTTCTCTAACTTTACAAAGACTCTGATAAAACACTTAATGCGGTTAGGCAGGATTCATTCACCATTACCTTTAAAAGTAGAAGGTAAAAACTTATCTTCATTAAGTGACACTGAATGTCTGGCACCACATAACTAACCAGAGAATTCAGTAGCTTAAGGTCCATGGGATGCCTCAAGTTCAAAGGGAGTAGAGACATCCTGTTTGGTGTTTTATTTCACTCATGCTGCTTAAACTGCCCAGATCCCCTTAAGTGTTTTCTTTTTCATTCTTGAGCATGATCCTCTTGTTTCTCATGAGTAACACAAAGCATAATAAAAACTCAGTGTCAGACCAGATAATTTTCACAGTGTATCACAAGATTTTATTTTTTAAGTGGAAAATCTTTTGTACAAAAAAATCATTCTGTTAGTGATGGTGAAAACAGGTCTCCCGGTCACTCTTCAGTACCTATGGCTTGTTAAAGAAGAAACAACATTGGTTCAGAGTTACAACTTCTGACCCAATACCTTTGAAGTGCAAATTCTATTACTGAAACTTTTAATTAAAAAAAAAAAAAAAAACTCTGTTGAGAAACAATGACGATGATAACTTAAGCTAACCCATCTAATGAGGAAAATTCATTCTCAGTTTCTGAGACCACAAGCATGAACAAAGAAACTACCTCTGCACTTAAAGATAACTTAAGATATTCTAAGATATCCTAAAAGATTTAGCAACATGCTTTCAATACAGAAAGTGCAGATGCTGGGGCACCTGGCTAGCTCAGTCAGTAGAGCATGCAGCTGTTGATCTCTGGGTTGTGAGTTCAAGATCCAGATTGGGTGTAGAGCTTACTTTAAAAAAAGAAAAAGAAAAAGAAAAAAATAATAAAAATTTTAAAAAGGAAATGCAGGTGCTAATATTTTTCTAGTGTAAAGTCATAACTGGTAATTTCTTAGAATGCCTCAAAGCTTCTTTTCACTAATATTTACTATTTTTTAAATTTAAATAATGGAAAAAAATGCTGGCTGAACAAAAGCTGGTCTGACGGAAGTTTTGAGAAATGGCTTGTTAAAGAAGAAACAACATTGGTTCAGAGTTACAACTTCTGACCCATGCTATTTTTGTACATACTTATTTATAACAGAAGCTGATAAATAAATAGGTAAATATAAGTCATATGTTAGATGTATATTGAAATTTGACTCCCCTGTGAGGAAAGAGTAATAAGGTCTGTCAAATGTTCGTTTACTGAGTAATTTTTGAAATCTGAAAAATGCTCAAAGACTAGGGAGAATTCATGGTTTCTCAAAACCCTAGGACTTTGCACCCTTTCTCTTTGTTTTCTTAGAATATATCTATAGAAGAATAGATAAATATCATGTGACTCCTAAAATCTAGTAGTCTAATTTGCCACAAATTGTTTAAAGCATGCTGTGGGGGCTTCTGCTATCTTCTGCTAAATTCATCTGCAGAGTACCAAATGATCAAATTGTAGTTTACATTTGATTTTAATATATTCTACTGGAGAAGGCCTGATTAAGCTGCTTGCTTTGGCAACCAGAAAGGATCAATGATGAGCTGTATTTCTCCGTATAATATTTTAAAATTATTTTCCATTTTAAAATTTTATTTGCGGAGCACCTGGGTGGCTGAGTCAGTTAAGTGTCTGCCTTCAGCTCAGGTCATGATCTCGGGTCCCGGGATGGAGCTCTGCTTTGAGCTCTCTGTCAGCAAGGAGTCTGCTTCTCCCTCTCACTCTCCCTTTGTGCTCTCTCTCTATCTCTCTCAAGTAAATAAATAAATAAAATCTTTAAAATAAAATAAAATAAAATTTGTTATTTGTTGCATATGTTAAGTGGGTATAGTTAGATTTTAGAAGTGAGTATAAGACAAATATTTTGCTCCCCATCCAAATATCATTTTAAATTTGGTTGTTCTTTTAATATTGCTCCCCCATTCCTCTGAAGGGACTTTGCCACCAGGGAGCAATGTCATGGAAATAGTTTTATTAAAAGACCATGTCCATGTGTGGTCTTTCTAGATTGCAGCTTCCTACTGTCAATCTTAAAATGTATCCTATGAAAAAATCTCTTCAGAAACAAAAAAGGATGATAATAACATTTAAATTTTTGTATGTTTAGAAATTAGCAGAATATATTTTGTACATTTAAAGAAATCACCTCTTCTGGATCAGGAACTTCTACATAGCTACTATCCTTGCAAAGCATTATTTCAGACATGTCTCAGTAGAACTAGTTCTCAATTATTGAATCATTTGTTGATTCACTTGTTTCATTTAAGAACATTTAAAGTCGAGTCTTTAAAATATGGTAAGTGTTCATGGAATATTAAGGTTGCTCTCTTAATATTCCATGTATTCAACTATGGCAATATAAATATAAAATACTTACAGTAACCTGTGGGAACACAGATGAGGAAGTAGATCAGTTTACCTGGTTGAGGAAAGACCGATAACAAGGTAATTTAAGTATGGCATGAAATGTTCAGTGGTACTCAGCCAAATGGGACAGACACATAAATGAAAAGAATCCTTAAGGTACATTGTATTTTCATGGAAATAATGAGTGGCCTCATGTATAAAGTACTTGGAATATGAGAAGGAAAGTGATTAAAGGAATGGATTATCTCTAAGGGGGTTTCCTGTGGCCACAAAACAAAGTGAGTTTTAGTAATCAATCTTGAAGGAGGCAACATCTCATTTTATTTAGGTTGCAAACTCACAAGAAGGCTGCTTCTATATGTGTGTGTGTATGTATGTACATATGTATGTATGTGCTTATCTACCTAAGTACGTGTCTTACCTATTTATCCATGTATCCATCCAGCCAGCCAGCCAGCCATCCTTCTACCTGTATTGAGATTCACTTTCACAATATTTGAATGGAAAAATGGAATAAAACTTTTTCCTGGCAAGAAAAAAATTAAGCCTGATTTAGTTGATTTTTATGACAAAGAGGACTGGTACTGCCAATTCCATTGTATGCTGGATGTTTTCCATAATTTGAATAAGCTGGATCAAGTGGTCCAATATCTTGAGGAAATATTTTTAAAGCACTTATATAGTATGTTTAAAATGCACCTTTTAAAAAATACTAGTTCATAAAAATATTAGATATCCCTTTTAAATACACAAGAGAGCATATAGTTTTTCACATTCAATTAAGATTATGCTACCAAAAAGGTAAGAAGATTGCTGAGTTAGATGTTATTGGGTAGGGAAGGTTTCCAAAGCCTTAGGTTTTGGAATCTCCACTATGTAAACTGTTATTAATGAGAAATCATGTTTTAATCTTAGGATATATTTGCTATGGTTTTGCTGATTGAAAACATAACTTTTGGATGAGCTATAGACTGTTCTCTCTCAGAATCAAAATGCTGATTCAGTGTCCCATCAATAGATGGCACTTTCTTTGTTGTGTTTAGATTTGAACTGAGTTCTGATATAGTAAATCACTATCAGTATGATTGAGTTAACCCAGTGCCTTGGCGTTAGCACTGACATCACTTTTTCTGAAAGTCACTCCTGCTTCCTATACCTGAACATGAACTTGTTTTCTTCTTTTTCATTATATTTACTAAGATTCATGAAGAATCTGGCAGCCTAGGCTAGATTATATTAAAGACATTGATACGAAAATACAGTCATTCATTAATAGCAAGTTTCAGCTAATTTTGTTTTGGTTAAATGAATCATACTTTTATAAGCTCCAGAGGATAGAAATTTTAATTATGTGTTTTATTCCAAAATTTAAATTAGTGTTATTTTAATTAATACTTTAGAAGACACGGGGGCAAAAAAAAAAAAAAAAAAAAAAAAAGAAGAGAAGACACAGATAGTGGCTAAGCTAACTTATGAAATAATTAGTATAAGTATAGTAGGTTAATAATATTTAAAATTAATATATAAGGGACGCCTGGGAAGCTCAGTGGGTTAAGCCTCTGCCTTCAGCTCAGGTCATAATCTCAGTGTCCTCGGATCAAGCCCCGCATGGAGCCCTGAATCAAGCTCTCTGCTCAGCAGGGAGCCTGCTTCCCCCTGTCTCTCTGCCTGCCTCTCTGCCTACTTGTGATCTCTCTCTCTGTCAAATAAATAAATAAAATCTTTTAAAAAATCAATATATAAGTCTTGAGTTATTCAGTATAATTTATTATATCTGCTAAGTAGTACAGATAAAGGCAGATATCCATATAACTCATATCTAATGTTTAATAAGCTACATACTCTCCATGACCTGACATATAAAAAATGATTTTATATTGGGTTTGAAATATTAACAGAAGAGGGGCACCTGGGTAGCTCAGTTGGTTAAGTGTCAGACTCCTGATTTTGGCTCAGATCATGATCTCAGGGTCATGAGATCAAGGCCTGCATTGGGCTCCATGCTCAGCAGGGAATCTCTTGAGATTCTCTCTCTCCCTCTGCCCCCCACCCTGCTCACATATGCACACTCTCTCTCTCTTTTTCTCTTTCTCTAAAATAAAGAAATAAAATCTTTTTAAAAAGGAATAAAGGAATATTAACAGGAGAATTCAGGTTCCTATTTCTTATTTCTAGATCTCAAAAGTGAGAATGTTTGGTGTATTTTTTAAATAAAATTAAAAAAAAATTTTTTAAATTTTAAATAAATTTTTTAAAATGTGTATTCTTTGAAATAGTTGATAATATGCACAACTATTTGAAAGATAACCGAAGAGGGGATTCCTCTGTCTATGAATCTCAAACATGGAGATTCTCTAATAAAAAAAAATAAAATAAAAATCCTCTTCACACAATGTACTTAAAAGAAAGCAAAGAACTGCAGCAGCACAGCATTTCAGAGGTTTTCTTTTCTCCCTCCCCAAAGGATGTGTGCATTTTCTAAATGCATACTTGAGTTTTGTTTTTATTGTGATAAGTCTTATTTTTAAGTCTGGAAAGAATAACTCAAATCTCCCAAACATATACACACACACACACATACACATGCTTGTACCTACACATACTATCTTTATGTAGGAAACAAAGATAAATAAACTTAAAATATGTATCATTAACATTGGGAAAGTGCTACAGTACTGAGCAGTAACCATGAAATGTACTTGATCCTGGGATGGTGTGAAAACTATGAGTTAGCAGATTTAAGAACAGATGGCCTCTATTCACCCCATGCGGCTAAACTCACAAATGCCAACCTCAGAGACGCCTTACCTTTGCCCTGTCTGTCCCTTCTAGGCTAGTTCTGTTATATTAAGGGTTATTGCCTCTCCCTGCAATCAGCTTTTGAAGTCCATGGCCAAGAAGGCAGTGTGAGACACCATTATGAGAGAGGTGTTTGCTTAAAGATATAGTCCAAGCAACATCCCATGAACCCCTTGATAGTCTAACAGGGAACCACAAACTCCAGCCAATATCTTCTAATCCCCTGAGGATTCAGAACTGCCTACCATAAAAACATAATGGGCTGTTTATCTGAGCAGCCAGGAGATAACATCTTAAAAGTTACAATCTGGGTTACAGACTGGTGACATGAAGCAATAAGAAGTTTGAATACCTCCCTTGCCCTAGGAAAAACAACACGTGAACAACCCAGTGTAAAGACACCATTGGAAGCTCCTTTTTCATGTTAATGAGAATCACAATTTTCCAACATTTTTCTGTTAAATAAATCAAATATACTTGGGAAGAAATGGAAGGACCCTGCCCCTTACTCCATTTGCATGCTTTATACTATTTTTGAAGTTTGAGGCTATGTTAGGAAATAGTCCCACTGGCACAATCAAGTGAATTTTTGTGGCACATTTTGACTTCTTTTCAAAAATTGCTTAAATTTTGTGACATTAATCATGATGTTTAATAAAATACTATGAAGATTCCCAACAAGATGCTTTATTCCCAGGGCTCCCATACTGCAGCAGATCAGATGCTCATTTGTATGTGTGTGTCAGAGTGTGTGTGAATAATATATTTTTTCCTCTAAATCCTTCATTTTTCGCTGAGGCAGAATTGAAATATCTCAAACTTTTA
Source organism: Lontra canadensis (assembly GCF_010015895.1). Lineage (NCBI taxonomy): Eukaryota > Metazoa > Chordata > Mammalia > Carnivora > Mustelidae > Lontra > Lontra canadensis. The sequence continues at coordinate 48,247,944 of NW_022630996.1, read as the reverse complement.
AAAGCTCCTTCTTTAAGGCCTTTCTTTATCTGTATTGCTGACATTAGGAAAAAGAAAAGCTAGATTTGATATTTAAACTACATCTATTGAACACATTATGTAGTGGAGATTGTGTGACCATTTGTTTCTAGCTAGGCGGTTTGTTATTATCAGTCAACTGGGAGAATCTCATGCCCTTAGGGGATTTTTCCCCCCTCAAATAAATGAACCTCCATGATTGTGGATAATGATTGCATTAACCATTTCGTTGCTAGCCACCTTTTCACTGGATATAATGGATATTTTGGCATATATAAATATGACTATTAGCAAACTATATCTCAACCAACATGGTTCATTTTAACCATTTCCTGAACATTTGATAGACTTGTTTTCATAACCAAGCCTATTTAGTCATAAAAATAAGCTCTACGAATTGTTTTAATATGTTTAAGCTTTTTTATCCTTAGACTTACACATACACATTTCTGATCTACTATATTAAACAAGTAGTTTTCTTTTTCATTTCTCCCAGGGGTAAGTCATATTCAACTTGCTCACAAACTTTTTGGTCTTACTTAATTTTCTTCTGCCCTTTCAATAACGCTTTAAAGTGGAAGAGGAAGGTTACACATAAAATTGCTCTAGAATGTGTAGAAATAGCTTAAGTCACAATCGTGTTGTGCTATCCTTAGGTGACTGTCCCTAGAGGCTGAAGCCTTTGCAACTAATCTCAAAAAGAATACACTCCATCCTAAATAATGACTGAAAAGTGAAGTGTCTGCCCTCCTTGGAAATGTGCACTAATGCTGCTTTCTCTTGCAACTTAAAAACATTTTATTGGCTTTAAACATTTGTTTAATCAGATCCTAGTGAAGGTCCTTCTCACTCCTGGGGCTGTTTAGTAAAATACGGATTAGGGGAAAGCCCTCTAATGTGTCCTAAGGAGAATCATCATGGTGAGATCCACTGAGGGGTCGGGGGAAATGAACAGTTTCCAGAAAAGAGCTTTTTGCCAAAAAGGAGAAAAATGAGGATTTGGCAGGAAGAACTCCCTGTGTTTGAAACAAAACTATGAAAGTAAAGTATGTCAGTAAAACAGATTTCCCCAAAGGTTCGTTTGGAATAGAATTTTTAATATAATGAAGATAAAGCACTTTTTGAGAACCCCCCTCTAACAATATTTCATTCCTAATAGAATTGCCTGTGAGCAACTGAAATAATTGACAAGGGCAGGGGAAAATAGTTGATTGAATAAATTGCATCACTGAAATAAATAAAAATATACATAGCTCAGTTAAACATGTTGTTGGATTTCATAGGATATAATTAGTTGGCTAAGTAATCAAACTAGCACATAAACAAAAGAAAAATACTTTTGATTTTAGTACCTAAGGAATAGAAAATGTTGGGAAAAAGAAACTTCACACTATTTTTAAGTAAAACATTTCTCTACCCTAAATGTGTGAGCTTTCTGAATCCAGGACTCACTGATATCATTCCTTGGAGTGTTTTCTAAAAAAGTATAATCATCCATAGCAAGAGCATTAATTTATGTATGATATCGTACTATAGGTTAAAAAAAAAATTCTGCAGAGAACCCCTTGCCTTGTAGGAAAGGTTAGTCTGATATATATTTTTTAAAAAGTATTATATAAAGTTATTAATAGGGAAATGAACAAATATATTCAGTAATTTGCTTGTGTGACCTTATTTGCAAACAGCGTACCTGTTCAGACCAAAGAATAAGTTTATTGATCACAGTTGGAAAAAGGAAACTCTTTGAGAATTGATAGAATTTCAGCTTGGTGGTTAATTAGAACAAAGGCTTGTAGAGCTAGACTGGGTTTAGGTCCTGACTCTCCACCTTTTGTAAAATATGAGACTTTAGGCCACTTGTTAACCTACCTGAACCTCAGATTCCTCATTTATAAGACAGAACTAACAACTAAGCTTTGCTCATACTTCATGTAAATCCATTGCATAGAACATAAGAAATGGTGTTAGGCCAAATTACAGACGTACCTCATTGTTTTGTGCTTCACTTTATCATACTTCCAAGATACTGTGTTTTTTTTACGGATTGAATATGTAGAACAAGTATTTGGCACCATTTTTCCAACAGCATTTGCTTGCTCTGGGTCTCTGTGTTGCATTTTGGTAACTCTTACAATATTTCAGCCTTTTTCATTATTGTTATATTTGTTGTGGTGATCTGTGGTCAGAGGCCTTTGATGTTACTATTGAGTTTTGGGGTACCATGAACCCCACCCATATAAGGTGGCAAACATACTGATGAATGTTGTGTGTGTTTTGATTACTCCACCAATTTCCCTCTCCCTATTCCCTGAGACACGATGATATTGAAATTAGACCAGCTACTAACCCTACGATGGCCTCCAGGTGTTCAAGTGAACGGAAGAGTTGCCATCTCTCAGAAACTTAGAATGATTAAGCATAGTTAAGGAGGCATGTTGAAAGCCAAGGTAAGGCAGAAGTTAGGCCTCTTGTGCCAAACTGTTGGCCAAGTTGTGAATGCAAAGGAAAAGTTCTTGAAGGAAATTAAAAGTGCTACTCGACTAAAAGCGTGAATGATAAGAAAGCGAGACTGCCTTATTGCTGATATGGAGAACATTGTAGTGCTCTGGATAGATCACACCAGCCACAACGTTCCCTGAAGTCAGAGCCACAGCAAGACTAACTGTCTTCAATACTGTGAAGACTGAGGGAGGTGAGGAAGCGGCAGAAGAAAAGTGGGAAGCTAGCAGGGGTTTGTTCGTGAGGTTTAAGGCAGGAGGCCATCTCCCTAACACGAAAGCTCAAGGTGGAGCAGCAACAACTGATGTGGAAGCGGCAGCAACTTCAGAAGATGGAGCTAAGATAATTAATGAAGGCGGCTGCCCTGAACAGTAGATTTGCAACGTACACGAAACAGCCTTCTTTTGGAGGATGATGCCACCTAGCACTTTCATAGCTGGAGAGGGGAAATCAGTGCCTGGCTTCAAAGCTTCAAAGGACCGGTGGACTCTCTGGTGAGGAGCCAATGTAGTGGGTGACTTTAAGTTGAAGCCAGCACTCACCTGCCATTCTGAAAATCCTAGAGCCCTTCAGAATTATGCTAAATCTGCTCTACCTGTGCTCTCTAAGTGGAACAACAAAGCCTGGCTGGCAGCACATCTGTTTACAACATGGTTTACTGAATACTTTAAGCCCACTGTTGAGACCTAGTGCTCAGAAGGAGAGATTCCTTTAGAAACATGACTGCTCATTGACAGTGCTCCTGGTCACCCAAGAGCTCTGACGGAAATGTACAACAAAGTGGATGTTGTTTTCATGGCTACTAACACAGCATCCATCCTGCAGTCTGTAGATCAAGGAGTAAATTCAACTCTCATGTCTTCTTGTTTAAGAAATACCTTTCACAAGGCTGCCACTGCCATAAATCGTGGTTTCTCTGATGAATCTCGGCAGTGTAATTGGAAACCTTCTAGAAGGGTTGCCCCGCTCTACATGCCATTAAGAACATTGTGATTTGAGGGAAGACATCAAAATACCAACATTCACAGGGGTTTGGATGAAGTCAATTCCAGCCCTCTTGGAAGACTCTGAGGGGTTCAAGACATCAGTGGGGGAAGTAACTACAGATGTAGAAATAGCAGGAGCACTGGAACTAGATGTGGAGCCCGAAGATGGGACTGAATTGATGCAGTCTCACGATAAAACTTGATGGATGAGGAGGGCCTTCTTATGGATGAGCAAAGAAAGTGATTTCTTGAGATGGAATCCTCTCCTGGTGAGGAGGCTGTGAAGATTGTTGAAACGACAACAAAGGATTCAGAATATTACATAAACTTAGTTGGTAAAGCAGCCACGGGGTTTGAGAAGACTGACTCCAGTTTTGAAAGAAGTTCTCCTGTGGGGAAAATGCTATCAAACACCACATGCTGCAGGGAAATCCATTTGCAAAAGGACGAGCCCGTCGATGCAACTAATTTCACCGTTGTCTTATTTTAAGAAATTGCCAAACCACCCAACCTTCAGTAACCATCATGCCCATCAGTCAGCAGCCATCAACATCTAGGTAAAGACCCTCCACCAGCAAAACGGTAATGCCTTGCTGAGAGCTCAGTTGGTCGTTAGCATTTTTTGACAACGAAGTGTTTTTAATTAAGGTATGTACACTGTGTTTTTAGATGAAATGCTATTATTGCCCACTTAATAGACTACAGTTTAGTGTAAAAATAACTTTAATGTGTACTGGAAAATCTAAAAAGTTCCTTTGACTCACTTTATTGTGTTGTTTGCTTTCTGATGGTGGTTCTGGAACCAGACTCGCAATATATCCATGGTTTGCTTGTAGATAATCTGTAATAATTCTCTCAGGCTTATATATTCTTACTCTTGTCACTCCTTCAAAATGACCTCCAAAATGACCTTCAAAATAATCCTTCCTTAGAATTTCTGAGGACATCCATAAAGAATTTCATTTAACTTTCTTAATTTTCTCTTTTACCATTATCTCACTGACTTCCAGTAATTAATCATAAAAAGGTAAGTTTTCCTCTTTTTGCGGAAAATGTTAACTGTTTACTTGTCCTTCTTGCCAGCTATTTACTCTCATGTCTTCAGTCCTCTTTCTTCCAAATGCTCTCATATGTCCTAACTATATCTTAAATCAAAATGGAGCTTCTATTTGTTCCTAGGGCTCGTCTCCCTTTCGTTGCCAATCACCATTAGTCAAGAATGTACTGTTTGGCTCACTCTGGTTTGGTATCTTTGTAGCGCAGCATGCTGTTCCCTCTCTCTATTTTATCAATCTGGAGTCACTTTAATGTTTCACGTAGAATTGGAGCCAGATACCTTATATTCTGCTCACCTCTATATGACCTTTATTCAACTGGCAAAGGATCTAGAATCAGAATAATGCTGGCTACGATTGGGAACAGAGATTCAGCTGATGTCTGAAGCTGAAATACTTAAAATTACAACAGGCACAGTTCCTATCTTTCCAATAATTCCCCCAAATTGGAATAAGTACAAGATTTAAAATATTTTAGATAAAAAATATAATTTTTCCTATTTATTTTAAATAGATAAAGGTTATTTTCTACTTTAGTAAAAAGTAGAAATTTACTGAAATAGTAAGGTTTATTTTTTACTTCACATTTTTATGTAATGGAGGTAGAAGATAATTATGAAAGATTCAGTGTTCTTCACACTCCCAATATATTAGAAAAGAAGAATAAGGCAGAACAGCTAACAAGTCACAGAATTCACAGTGTAGCTGTCATGGTCAGGACACCATTCCACCACTGTGATGATAAAGTATGGTTAACATAGGATGGAGTCTTAGCCCTTTGCCCTAGAGCTGCCATAACAAAATAACAAAATACTACAAAATACTACTACTAAAATACTTTAACAACAGGAATTTATTTTCTCATAGTTCTGGTGGCTCAAAGTCCAGGACTAAGATTTCAGAAAGTCTGATTTCTCCTGAATCCACTCTCCTTGGCTTGCAAATGTTTCTCCCTCTCCTATAATAACACCAGTAATATTAGATTAAGGTCCTATATAATGATATAATTTTAACTTAACCACCTATTTTTAAGGATCCTGTCTCCAAATATGGCTATATTCTGAGGTACTGAGAGATTGGGATATGAATTTTGGGGAGACAGAATTCAACCCACAATAGCCCTGATGGAAATTAAAGTCTATTTAGAAGAATAGAGACTATATAGCAGGACTGAAATTGCTCTAAATTCTTGGATTTATAAAATACTGCACTGGTTTATTATTCTAAATAAAATTTTATCTGGCTCACAGTTTCGCACTTGCTAAATTCAGTGGGAGGCCCTCTAACCATATTCAAAGTCATGCTTAGACTTCAATGAAATCGAAGAGAGTTACATGCTTAAAAAGTTTTGGAGAGGTCTGTAGCCTTTAGTCCATCATGGTTGCTGCTGTTCACTGTCCAACTCACGTGAGCCATTTGAAGGCAAGTATTTTCACTTACTCTGTACTAAGAAAAGGCACAGGGACGTTTTCGTTCTTCTTTTGGCTCCCAATTTTATAAACTCTTGGTGCTCTGTTTATGTCAAAATGTATATGTTTTCCTATCAGCTCTCCTGCCTTTTCCTGATAAGAGAAGATAATTCTCCCTATCATTTGGAGAACCTAGTTTTTCATTTAGTGAATTTTAAATGTGTGCGGTATTCTCTGTTAGTCCCTCCATATCCACTTTCCAACCTGCTTGGTGCCCTAGGAGGCACCAAGCCCCTTGATTCTAGATGATCGTGGCCACTGAGGATATCGGCAGGAGCCTAGAGGACGAGACACCCCTTCCTATTTCTATCTAACTTTGGACAAGGGCTACATTTTCCTGCCTAACATTATAGCCTCTATTACATGACCTTTTTCTCCCTTCAGCTGCAGATCTCTTACTTCTTTTCATTGCCCTCATGCTTAAAGGTTGCAATGGCTTTCCATTGTTTCAGGTGTTGCTTCTGTCTCTGTAAAATGCCCCTTTATTAAACTCTCTTTTCACACTCTTTGAGGAGCCATCTGTTTCCTACTGAAACCCTAAGTAATGTTGCTGGGGATGCAACTATGAAAATAAAAAGATAAATTTACTGTCCTTATAGAACTTACTTTTGGGGAGTGATAAGAGTGTGGGATTAAGACAGCAAACAAAAATAGATAATACTGGTAGCAGTAAGGATTAAAGGAAAATTAAAGTGATTTGACAGAGAGTGGCATGATGAATACTTTAGATTTAGGATTCTCCCTTCCATCTATGTGAAACAATATTTGGTATTAGACCACTTTCACTTTAAAGATTTATTTATTTATTTTAAAGGAGGGGAGGGCCAGAGGAAGAGAGAATCTCAAGTAGACTCCATGCTGAACTGGGGCCCAGTGCTGAGCCTGGAACCTCGTGCTGAGAGTGGAGCCCCAGGCAGGGATCGATTTCATGACCATGAGATCACCACTGGTGATCACACGGAAGCTTAACTGACTGAGCCACCCAACTGTCCCAGCAAGTTTCACTTTACACCAAGCTCTAGTCTCCCTTTTCCTCACCCTCGATGATGATCTATATTAAATGGTCCTAATAGGGCTGGACTTCCAAACGAATGCCTGATGGAGATTATTGTACCTGGCAGCTTCTTTTTTTCCCCTGAACAACAAACGTCATCAGTAGCCTCTGAGGACTGAAGAACCTTATACTCAGAACCCAAAGGCTGTGTGTGATTTCCCTGTGAATAAGAGAATGTGTGTATGTGTGTGTGTACTGGGAGGATGAGGGGTTGGAAAGAAAATCTTTTTATTTTCCTGAAAGGAAGAAACACTAGTTAGTATCTCAATAGATTGTTTTTCTGGGAAAAATTGATTCTATTTTAAAGTAAAAAAAAAAAACAGAATAACTAAACCTTACTCTTATTTTCATCCTGTATATTTGGATTTATTCCACTGCTAAAATTCTACGAATTTATTTGTTTTGTTTGCTAAATGGTTGACAAAAGTGAGTGCTGTAGGCTTTCAGAAAATCACTTCAAATCAAGATGGTCAGATATAGGTCAGGTTTGTGAAAAAAGGACATTCAAGAGATTCCCTGTGCTGTTTACAAACTCCCCTTACTGTGATGTTTGCGCTCTTCTGCATAAAGACCTTATATTTAACAGAATAACCTCAAATCCTCTGCTTTTTCTTCCTCTGTAAGTTGTCCAATATATACACTCCACCTTCAGAGCTTTTCCTCTCACTTTCACTGTCCAAACTGTACTGATCTTTGAGCTCCAGCATAAAATGTCTGCTCGTTAAAGAGCCTCCTAATTTCCCAGCTGGAATTACTCTTGTTGACAGCTTGTGATACTCTTGGAATCTCTTCTTTTGCTCATCCCTTTTTCTCTGTCCTGTTAAAAACCATGACCTTGCCTTACATCTCTTACTGGCTTGCAGGCATTTGAGGGTTTAGTATAGCATCTTGGAGTAGGTGGATATACACTAATGCTACCTTGTCTCTTAGAGAGCTAGTGAAGATGTATCCAAAGCTCTTTTCCATAGACTTTGGAAAGCCCGTTTTTCTCTTCAACATACTACAGGGTTGAGATGGTGAGGATGGTGGGATATTTATAGTTTAACGGGTGTCTTAAAGTTTTAAAGCTCTGGAAAGCTCTAAGTTGGATCAGCGAATACCAGAACTTTTGTCCTAAAGATGAGACAGTTTGTGTATAAACCTGAGGAAAGAGAGAACATGGGATAGCAGGAAGATTTTCTCTTTTCCTTTTCACATTCGGAGCATCCTCACATGAAAAGAAGAAACCCAACTCCATGTGCATCACAAAGCTTAGAAACTGCAAATGGGTTCTATGGAAATAAGTTCCAATAAAACCCAAATGATCCCAAGGGTGGGGAGTCCATCCTGCACACCATAATGCCCTTCAGAACTTAGAAAGTTGAATTTTTTTCTTTATAACTTTGTTTGAGTGGGAAAAAAATGAGTTTAACATAGAGGAGGAGGAAAGAGATTCTCATAAAAATCAGTAGATTACTCTGATTTGGAAAATGTTTCCCAGGTAAAATAGATAGTGTCCAGATTAACTATACATTAAAAACATTTGTCACTAAGTGAGGTATAGTAGGACATTTTATAGTTGAAATTTTTAATTACTTAATTCTTAAGTGTTGAAGTTTTGTCTAAAAAAATTTTTACAATGGGCACATCATAAGATGCTATGATGCATATCAAGATACTGTCATTCGTGTTATTACCAGTTGAGTCATACTGCCAGCTTAGGAATTCTCCCACAGATTTTGCGATATATTATTTGACAGGCAAAATTTAACTACCACAACCTCAAATAGCAAAGTAGAATCCAGCAATGATATCTTAGCGTACCATTCTTATGAGAAGGGTCACAGACCTTTGGAGTCATAGCTAGGTAATTCCTTGGAGAAGTATGGACAAATGATCATCAGTATCCTGCAAACCAGTGACATGGAATCTGTAATCCTGCAAAGAAAATAAAATTACCAAGGGCAACATGCATAGTATATGAGATATTCCTACGGTTTACTTTACTCTTAGTAATATAGTGACCTATTGGTTAGAATAGTGCTATCTTCAGAGTAGGTATAAGAGTGTAGGGTCATTTTCAGCATCATCCAGATCCAAAAGAACCTTGAAAGTGAGAGTTAAAGGTGACTTCTGTAGAACTGGTTCTGAGCAAATGTATACCTAGAATATATGTCATAGTATATATTAATGTGTAGACATAATATGTACACCCAATATATGTTAGATGTTTTTATAATGCTGTTTTCATGATAATGTATTTTATTCTAAAGGAAGAGACAATTTTTATCAAGTTTTTTTCTTCTATATGTTAAAATGCAGTATAAAAAACTATGTAGAACCTATTTTTAGATGCTACATGGAATAGTTGGTACTTCAAAAATGTATGTATAGTATTTTAAAAGCTCATATTCTAGGGGCGCCTTGGGTGGCTCAGAGGGTTAAGCCTCTGCCTTCAGCTCAGGTCATGGTCTCAGAGTCCTGGGATCGAGCCCCGCATCAGGTTCTCTGCTCAGCGGGAAGCCTGTTTCCCCCTCTCTCTCTGCCTGCCTCTCTGCCTACTTGTGATCTCTCTCTGTGTCAAAAAAAGAAATAAAATATTTTAAAAAAAAAGAAAAAAGAAAAAGCTTCATATTCTAGAAGTAAGCTTAATATGAAAGCTAAGAACCATATCCGTTACATTGCTTCTATATAGTCAAAACTTAATAATTTTCCATTGAATATGTAACTAGGAACTTTAGAATTAAGTATATTTAGGTCTAGCATAATCGCTGAGTGATCTTTGGGAAGTTATTTTCAGTTTCCTCATCTACGAAAATGGATATAAAAATGTATATTCTTAGGTCGTTGTAAGAATTAAAAAATGAGATAATGTTTTAAAACTCATTGGAAACTACAGAAATACACAATAAGTGAGAGAAAGTACTATTATTATGGGACTTTAAAACTTACAAAATGCATTCCATGTCAGATTAACATTTTCATTGAAAATAAGTCTATTACAGTGGTTCTCAACTCAAGGTGACTTTGCATTCCCGAGTATATTTGTCATACTGGAGACATTGCAGTTGTCACAGCTGGTTGGTGCTTCTAGTATCTGGTGGATAGAGCTCAGAGATGTTGCTAAACATAATGCAAGGCACAGGACAGTTCCCTCTAACAAAGCATTAACTGATCCAAAATGTTGATAGTATGCAGTTTAGTCTGATTTAAAAACTTTTTGTTAAATTGTATGTGATACTGCTTGCAATGATTCTAATAAAAACTAGAGTAATTCTCTTGCTAGTATTTAGGATGAGACAGATTTGTGTTGAACCTAGTTAGGCCTGAGATTTAGGTCTTCCATTTTCATCAAGGATATGCTTGTGGCTCCCTCAAAATGTTATACCAGAGCTTAGGTAGCCTGTGTAGATTAATGTTACCACCATGCACTATAAATAATACTAATAATACTATTAGAAAACTACCCAAAGAGGAGTTTTCAGTGAAAAAGTTGTATTTAGTTGTAGCACAACAAATGAATAATTTCTCTGCTTAAAAATTCTCTTTTGGGCATTGAGGGGAATCTCGCATTCTTGAGAGCTAGACCAAAGGCTATAGCAGTATGTATAAATAATGCAGTCTTTTCAACACATGGCTAATTTCCATGGTCAGACTTTCTCCAGTTCTTATCCAAATCTTTTCCACATCCCTTCCGAAGGAAGAGATCTTAATTTTCTATGTCTAAAATCTGTTTGTATTCAAGACAGTCATTCATATCAGAATAATAAAATTTAAACTACTTGACATCGAAATGTTTTTCATTTGTAGATGGAGGCCTTTGTCAAAGTAAAATGGGAGGAAGTTTGGCAACCCATCTGATGATTATTTAATACTTAAGGGATTAGGCTACTTGACATACTTGGTACCTCCCTTCTAGATACTTACAGTCCAAGATTCTAAGGTAATGACATAGCAGTACACACTTTATTCCCCACACCTTTTAAAGTATATATTTATATACGTACAGTTTTCTTTATGTTTCATTTGGACCACATGTGCCTGATCCTGTGCCAGAAAATAAGAGGAATCTTATACCAACCTTCTTAATTACTGTTGACATCAAGAGTTTGTAAGTTTTCATTAAAGGTTTAAGAGGTGTTTTAGTAGATGTGAAAATGCAATTTTATTCTAGGCATAAGAGAAATTAAAATCCTAGAAGTTGGAAATATAAAAAGAAAATCGATACATTGAATAACAGTGAAGGGATTAAAGAATAATAGGCAGTATTAAGGAAGTATGAGGAGTTTCAAGCTGTAGGCAGGTAGAAATAGTAGAAATAGTTTCACATATTCCTATTCTCCCCTTCAATCCTTACCCAAAAAGTATGACTAACAAATATAAACTCCAGCTTCCAATTCTTAATTGAAATACTTAAGATAAAATATAAAGTGATCATTATAAATTTTAAATTAGTTATTATGAATGATTCAGGTATAGAGGACAATTAATATTATACAGATAAATGTATAAAAACTAGTTCTCCAAAACAAAAACGAAGTAGGTCTGTGCTATAATATTCCAACTTGGCCAATTTAAGCTACCAATATGAAGTCACTTTCACAAGCTGATATATGCAGTAGCAGGGTATCATATATTTTTTTCACCTATCAATACAATAGATGCAAATAACATCAGGAGCATAAACAATAGCAAAAGTACTAAAATATTAGCAAGTGATAACTTTTAAGTATTAATACCTTTGTTTTTAATGTAATTTTTCAATTATAATACATCTGTACTGATATTTAATAATGGCTGGCTTACAAAGTTTCTGAAAATTTGGCAGCCAGTTCTCACGAATCAGTCTGAGCTGATCACTGATGATGGTCTTTCAACGTCCCATATCACCTTGCTGTATGGAGTTGGAACTTGAAATAATATATGACAAGTACTCCTTGAAAGTGTATTGAAAGTCAATACATTGGATAAAAATCATGAATTTTTGAAATTTTGACTACTAACGTTATAGCACAGAAGAAACCCTGGAGTGAAAGTTTCATTTTAAAAATGGAAAGAGGTAGAATAAAGTACAGCAGTATTTGGGAGTATAACTACTAGAATATTTAATAGAATAAAACCAGTAAGAGATTACAGAAAAAAATATATACAATAAGGAAAATGACTTTAGGGACTAAGAATCTTTTAGCCTGTTCATACTTGCATATAGATTTAAGAGGGGCAACTAGATTACAAAATTCCATAATTTGTTCAAATAATATGTATGACCAGTGAGCGAATGACAACATGAAATCAGTGCGTGTGTGTGTGTGTGTGTGTGTGTGTGTGTGTTTAAATGTGACATCTACCAGACAAAATTTGAAATGCAGTTTCTATTCAGGACCCTTAAAGTTGAAATTTTTGGTAAGGATTGTTTGTAATTAAAGCATGAAAACAAAGTCGATATTTTCTTTGGACTGCCTAAAAATTTAAGGTACATTTTTGTCCTATGCCAAGAGAATTGGGTATTTTAAGAGCTAAACCCTATATTGCAATGCCTTTATCAGAAAGATGCCATTTAATATATTGTTGTAAATTTTCCAGTTCCTTTCTTGTCTTCAGAAAACCACAATAAACTATTTTTAGTTGATTAAAATAAAAGTAGAATGCTTTCTTTTGGAAGGGAAAAGTATAGCTGAAGCTTGAGTTTAACGGGAAGAAAATTATAAAAAGGTATGCACCACAATGAAGCTTTGAAAATGAAGTCCTGAAATAATGCATTAATGATGATTTGTAAATCAGGAGTCCAGAAGTTCTGTTTCATGATTATGTTGCAGTTTAATTTCTTTATATCTCTCTGCCATTTTTTAAAAAGGCAGCGAGAACTTCAAAGGGACCTCGCATGTGTTCCGAATCAGGGCTTCGAGCTGATGTCTGACAGCCCAGAAATTAAAACGAAATAAATGTGCTGTTTAAATTCCCTTTTTTTTCCAGGAACAACAACAACAAAATCACTTTTTCTGTAGTAAGGGTTTTTTATTTTTTTTCTTGTTAACTGAAATTGTCTTCTTTTGGATATTTCTTCATTTAACCGTTATGGATCTGGGCCTATGGAGTATAGAATCCCCATGAACTTGAGAGGGAATTTCAGACAGCCAGAGGGATGTCAAGACTTTGGTATCAGCCTTTGCAACTTTTTATGTACATTAAAACAGATCCCTCCTCAAAAAGAAAAAAGAAAAAAAACTAAAAAGACGAAGCACCATAGTTGTTAGGCCATGCCCAAACACCTGCATTTGGCTGTTCTTGCATTTTCTTAGGATGACGGAAACAGACATTTCCAAAGAACAAAGAAAGGCTCGGGATGGTTTGTGTTTGAAAGTGCACTAGCGTGGATATGAAATGTCAGTCAGCAGCCAGAAATTTGGCAGCCATTTCTTTGAGTGCCAAAGAGAGTAATTAGAGTTTGACTTGAAGAACTGTGTTATGTGGGGGGAAAGATTAGTCCTTCACTAAGGGAGACTTGTATATGCACTTCAATATCATCTACAACAATTCTTTTTATTATTTCTTAGTTTCACAAATGAGGTAGTGAGTACAGAACATCTCATAGTGGCAGCATAGTTTGCTGAAGATAATACAATAAAATGTTATTGAATTTTGGTTAATTCTGTCATGTCACTAATGAAGTGGATATAGAAGCTATTGAACCTCAGAGAAAAACAAGCCCATAAACACTTTGGGCTGCTTAGGGATTGCTTTCTACCTACTTATCAGAGCCATTAGTCTTAAACCTACCTCTGTCTTTCTCTTTTTAAACAATATTAACAAACATCCAGGATGTGTGGGCAAAGAGCAGCCAGGGACGAAGGATTTCCCCTCCCTGTCCTTGAAAAGTAAGCCGCCCTGGGAATATGCTAGATTTAATGGGCTTGGTTCTTTCTCCCCTTTCCCACATGCCATCTTGTAGTCTGCACATCTGGCCTACAGAGTATCCCAGAATGTTTATTTCCGGACCTTGAGAGGCTTTCCTGAGCATTGCTGGGGTAGAGTCCACACTTTGTTCATGTGAAATTACATTTGGAGATTATATAGTGCCCAAATGAAGGAGACAGTGCACTTCAGATTTCACATTCCCTTACAAGTTCTGTGAGCACATGTGGCAGACAGAAAAGAGACAGTAAAGGTGACCTAAAATAAAATACTTTGAAAGTTCACAAATATGAAATCTTCCTACATTCCTGAGGAAAGAGCATAGAAAATCCCAAAGCACTGATCTCCCTGGCTCAAACATGCTAATGTTTATAGTCAGTCATGACTGAAAACTCAAATTTAAGCATGGTTACTGCTAAATCTAAATGTCCTTTGGACTTTAGTTAGTATGGGAAATAATGGCATTTGATTTATTCAGTCAATACTACTGTTTTGGCTTACTAGCTGATAATATATATATATATATATATACACACACACACACACACACACACACACACACACACACACAAGAAAAGAAAAGACAGTATCTGATTAAGGGTATTCTGTAGGCAAAGTGTGTAGAGATCAAGGAAATTTCTCCAAGTTGAGCTGGCTCTTCAGTGATGAGTTACACACAGATGAGAGGAGGAGAGAAAGCAGATGGAAAGAAGGGCACAAGCAAATGTATCACATTTGTTCTTTACAACCATTTGTTGGGCTTTACTTTGTCCTCACATTGTGCTTAAGTAGATATGTACATTTTTCCATGTATTTACCGTAACTTCAAGTATCATTATCCCCAGTTCACAGAAAAAGAATGGAGACTCAGAGACATTAAAGTACACGTCTGAGATGACACTGGTGACAGAGAGAGAAATAGAATTCAAACTCCCAGATCTGTTATCCAATGCACTCTCCATAAGGAAAACCAATCTAGGACAGCAGTTTGACAGTATAGCATTTGGGGGCTTGGATTACCAGCCAAGTCATTTGAGCATTATCATTTGCACATGTTAAGGGGATTTTTGGAGGAGAAACTAGAAGATGGATGATGGGTAATATTTAGACCTGGTTGATTAGATTGAGATATACAAAGAAATGCTCTACTGGCAATTTGTGGTTGAGAATTAGATCTAGAAAAGGAGAGTAGTGATGGAGAGTTCAGTCTTTACTTGGTGAATGGATGTAACTATGACAGTGAAAAGATACACTCATGGACAATGTTTGCAGAGGGAGGGTGGAGTGTTGAGGGCAGAAATATTGGGAGAAACCATATTTCTCAGGTAAAGGAGCTAAAGGAGCTGGCTAGGAGATTCAGAGGAGGAGAGGATGGAGGAGAACTTAACAGTGTGATGGCACAAGGCCAGTTAAGGAAAGAGTTTCATAAAGCCGGGGGTGGGGAGGCTAATGATACAGAAAACCAGAGTATCATTCAAGAGATATTCTATAAGTGAATGTATTTAAATGATACATCTGTTTATGTACAATTTTCTTCATTTGTTTATGCTAAGAATAAACAAAAAAGTTGTATGCTTTTTTTGCATTAAAAATTGCCCCGAAATTAAGCCGCTAAGATAGCCATCTTCTTATTATTTTTTATTTATTGCCTGTCTCTCCCACACTAAAAAGTTAGCATATTCTTGCATAATATAGTCACACACAACCAGTTGGACCATTTATTCCTAAAGATGCTGCTACCTCCATTTTTTCAGTCAGAAACAAAAACTTCAGTAGACCCAATTATTTGATTGAATCAACCAGCTGAAATGGTAAGTGTCCTAAGAACCTGCTTTTTCTTATGTGTTCAGTGATGATGACAGTTGAAATTCACCAGAGTTCTCCTATTAATACGCTTTGTTTTAATCCCAGGAGCTGAAAAGTTATTTTCCATTGAGAATCATGGCCTCTTAAATCTAGTTCTCTGGTTGTTTGAACATAACCCAAGTCTTTTTGTTTAATAATATACTGTCTCAGATCCTCTATTCAAATCAAGCCTTGCACTTTGGAGTAGTAGGTAATAAAGAGGCAAGTACCACACAGAAAACTCTCCTCATTATTTGACTTAATAAATAATGTCATGATTAATGTAAAGACCTAATTATAAAGAAAATCCAATGTGCTTAGGGAACATTTTATTATCTTTAGAAACGTAAGTCCAAAGGTACTTATGTATCATTTTGCAAATGATTGTTTCCAGAGAGCTGCCTATTATCAATATAACCTAAACTATATCAGTATAACCTAAACTACTCATCTCTGTGTTGGCTTTTTACTCTATAATTTATCATAAGAGTAACCAAAATGATAGTAATGAGGTTTGATCTTAAATATGAGTAAAATAGTTTCCTTTAAGACTGTAGTTTGGGAGAGCCAGAACATGGTTCCATTTGAGAAATCTTCCTAATATAGGAAAAAGTCTTTTATTTATTTATTTATGGAAAAAGTCTTTTGTGATTCCAGAAATAACAGTTACTTAATTTATATTGAGTATGGCACCTTTTTATGAGTATTTAAGTATTGAGCTGGGACCCCCGTTTCGAAAGCATCTTGGATAACCCACTGACATAAATTCACTGTGTGAGAGCCCTTCTTGAAAGTGCATTTCATGAGGACTAGTGAGAAAAGGGAGGTTGGAATGCATCCCAGGGCAGGGAAGAGGTGAAAGGGCAGGTTGAAACGCTACTTCTTCTACTATTTCATGGAAGCCCAAACCTGGAACACCAATGTACTCTATTATTTTTATACCTGTTTGTTTTATTGATAAACAAAATAAACTGGATCTGTTTTGCTTGGTTTTTGGTAGGCTTAAATCATTGACTACTGTGAAATTGTAAGAGATATCAAGAAATCAATCCAAATGGCAGGGCATGAAGGAATCTTCAGATTTTGTAGTCAGACAGCACTTAGACCTCAGTTGAGGGACTTATTTTAAATACAGAGTCTGGGTCTCATCTCAGGGATTTGGATTCTAACTTGATTGAGAGTTAGGCTTAGGAATCTGCATTTTAATAAATACCCATATGATTATGTTTAGCCAGAGGTTAACCTTTAAGAGATACTGACTTAGTCCAAGGCCTTTATGTGATCCTTAGAGAAATAAAAACATAGACATGAGAATTTGCTTTACCCAGCATGTCAGAGAACTTGAACTATAATTTATATTATAATATCCACTATAATTTTTTATTAAGGTTCTCCAAATTCATAATCATTGGTACCACATTGGTGCTGTCACTGATGCTTTACACAACTGACTAGGTAATCTTTTCTGGTAACTTCTTTAGGCAGTAAGAATCAGCAAATGTCTTGGGAGGATTTAAGCAGCTGGCAGAGAACATCTGGCTATTTCTTCAGAGGAATAATATCTCTTTAATGAATTTAAGGTTGAAAGTACGATGAGTTACACAGCTCTTTTGAGACATAATGGTTATGATAAAAGCCATATTCCTTTAATAGTTACTTTAAATTTCTATGTCATCTATTATTAGGTAATTTGGGGTACCTAGTCGCTTTTTTTCCTGAAGCTATAACACTTATGACAGGATTAAGAAAAATGCCACTGTTTACATCATAATAAAATTCCCACATTTTTAAGCTCTAGGGCTGGCTGTTAATATCTAGATCCTGAAGTTGTAACTGTTTTTGGTGAATTTGAACGGAAACTTTAAGGGAGGGGCAGTAGACCCAATAGCTGCTTATCCCAAGTGTATTCCAGTTTGACTTCTAGCCTGGTGCATCTGTGATTATCTTTAGTCTGAAAATCAGTGGCCTAATCCCATTACAGACTCTTGTTGAAAGATGTCTGTGACCTCCCAGTTCTAATAATTCTAGAATTACCAACAGATTATGCTCCTTCATTTGTTCTCATACATACCCGCTAATCCTAAAAGTCCTAGCAACTCCTCTTTATCTTTGATCTACCCATACTGAATCTGGCCTCTGCTTACGTCACTCTCTGAATATTCCAGTCTTGTGTCTTTCAGGTTCCTTAAGTGCCTGCAAGTGTTTGACCTAAAATGCTACCACCTTCCCTGAAATATTCTGTCTTTGCAATGCTGAAGTTTTTATAGTATTTTCTGTAAGTTGGATAGTGAGCCTCATTAACGAAGAAACTGCCTTAAAATTCAAGACTTCTAGCATGATCAAAGGAAAGCTCCTTTTTCACTTCCCACAATTCCAACTTGGGAAAACAGGAAAAATGCAAGATAAAAGCCATGATGCATTATGCGCTGGAATATTTAATTTTCTTCTCCAAGGGATGATAGTTATATTCAAGTATCTGATGGATTTATGAGGTAGTTCATATTTTCATCTACCTTTACTTCATTCAATGGTTTTTTAATGGCAAGTGGGACTGATATCCTATAGACCAAAACCACTTTGATAATAGATATTTATTTATATATATATTTTTAATAGGATACTTAAAATGAAACCTTTCTGGGTCCACATTGGCAAATTTAATCATGGCATTTGTAAATATTATATAGAATCCTGGCCAGGTTTGCACCACAGACCTTCTGCCACACTGTTGATGGGCTACTTCTTAAAGAGCGACTCTTTTGGGCTTTTTAGATTCTTACGGATTTTGCCAAATGCTGTTTTCATTTATAAATGTTCTATAAGTATTTCAATTAAATGGTGATTTATTTTAAAAATCAGCAATAACAAATGTGTAACAGAAACCAAGTATTTACAGAATTCTTAATCTTTAACAAATACTTTCAGAGCCATTTCATATTTGTTTAACATATAATTGCTCCTTAATTTAATCTAAATTAAATGGTTGCTTGAAACCTGTAATTTAGAGAATTCCTGATTCTCTTTTTATAGTAGGAAAAATGAGAAATCATCAGTTTGGCCCCGAGGGTAGATACTTATCTTTTAAAATTAGGTATTTTTGCCTTGAAATGAAAAACCTGGGTCATTTCGGAATTGGAATTCCAAGGAGTGTTTTTGGCAATGAGTTACATGTCCTCATATTCCTTAGAAGAGAATTATTTGGTTTTCTACCACTTAACAAACCTTTAAAATTTAGCTGATACTCATGATGATCTATCATCTCTCTTGTTTATAGGCATCTATTTGTGGAAAATATATACATTGAGACTCAGTAGTGGAGGTTTTGTTGTTTGAAGTAAAGACCAGATTACTTTTGGGACTATGTGTTAGGTACTGTGCTCATTGAAAATATCAATTAAAAAAAAAAATAGTCATGAAGTAACCACAAAGTAGGACAAACTACTAGATCAACTTTTTGGCAATGGTAGCTATAAATATTGCCATGGCCATCATTATCTGAGCAGAATTTGGGGAATACTGCCATGAATTAATGCTATACTGAAGTTGAAATGCAAGCTTAGTTCCACAGCTTAGTTAGTTTGAAAAGAAATTATGTGGTTTTTTTGGTGGGGATGAGTGAGAAGAAGGAAGTGATAGTGATGGGGGTGGAAATATATTTCTTTTCAAATTGATAATATCAGAAAAACCAAAGTTGATATTTCTTTTTCTGAAAATTAGTTTTCATTAATGTAAATAAAAACTTGAGTAGGAATACAAGTGATAAATTTTCATTAAAAATTGATTACCAATAGTCATACACAATGAATATAAGTGTGTATAAGCTTATTTCTATGGTACTAATACATTAAACTAGTTCTTCAGTATTATTTGGGTTTAAACCCAGGCAAGTGGTTTAAAGTACAAGTCCCGGATTCAACAAGCCAGTATCTTATTGCAATTTTGCCATTGATTGTGTTGTTTGGGCAAGTTAATTTCTTTATAATTCATTCTCCCATTAGGGTAGTTATATGATCAATAAGTGAGATAATAATGTATTTCACATAAATAGCATGTTGCCTGGTGATGTTAGCTTTCACTAATATCAGTTAATAAATGATATGAGGGACTATCTTTGTTGTACTCCGAACTATATCCTCATTAGCCAGCACAGTTCTTGTCACATAGCAGCTTCTCAACAAATATTTCTGAAATGAATGGATCAGCTGTACTTATTTTATTTAGTCCTCTAGAAGACATGGCATTCTAGTTTCACTTTTTATAAAAATAAATTAATGAAATTCATTATGGATATTGTACTATGTGAAAAACAGTCTGTGACAAGAAGACTTGACTTTTCTCTTTGGTCTGTTCCGTTTCTTTGAACCTGAACTTCTTTCATAGGTATTCCTCCTTACTGGTTTTTTAAATGATTTTCTACTTACACTGGCCACAGTTTTGTTTTGTATTGTTTTGCTTTTCCCGCAGTTTTTTTTTTTTTAAGTTCTTAGAGAAAGGAAAATAGATATTCTATAGTAGGTGTATTTTAAGAACATAACATCTTTCAGTGCCTTGCAATTCTTCACTTTTCTCCAAAAATTGCTCTCCAGGACATGCGTACCTCATTTTATTATATTTCACTGTATTGTACTTAGCAGATAATGTGAAATTACAACTTGATGATTTGTGACAACCTACTATCAAGTATATTGATGCCATTTTCCTAACAGCATATGCTTATTTCATGTTCCTGTGTCATATTTTGGTAATACTCACAATTTTTTCAACCATTTCATTATTATATTTGTTGTGATCTGTGGTCAGAGGCCTTTGATGTTAACTATTATAATTGTTTTGGGGCACCACGAACAGCACCCATATAAAGTGGCTAACTTAACTGATAAATGTATGGGTTCTGACTGTGCCATCCATGGCCATTCTCCCATCGTTCCCCCTCTCCTCAAGCCTCCCTATTCCTTGAGACACGATGAT
This sequence comes from Lontra canadensis, assembly GCF_010015895.1. Lineage (NCBI taxonomy): Eukaryota > Metazoa > Chordata > Mammalia > Carnivora > Mustelidae > Lontra > Lontra canadensis. The sequence continues at coordinate 48,227,159 of NW_022630996.1, read as the reverse complement.
ATTGAAATTAGACCAGCTACTAACCCTACGATGGCCTCCAGGTGTTCAAGTGAACGGAAGAGTTGCCATCTCTCAGAAACTTAGAATGATTAAGCATAGTTAAGGAGGCATGTTGAAAGCCAAGGTAAGGCAGAAGTTAGGCCTCTTGTGCCAAACTGTTGGCCAAGTTGTGAATGCAAAGGAAAAGTTCTTGAAGGAAATTAAAAGTGCTACTCGACTAAAAGCGTGAATGATAAGAAAGCGAGACTGCCTTATTGCTGATACGGAGAACATTGTAGTGCTCTGGATAGATCACACCAGCCACAACGTTCCCTGAAGTCAGAGCCACAGCAAGACTAACTGTCTTCAATACTGTGAAGACTGAGGGAGGTGAGGAAGCGGCAGAAGAAAAGTGGGAAGATAGCAGGGGTTTGTTCGTGAGGTTTAAGGCAGGAGGCCATCTCCCTAACACGAAAGCTCAAGGTGGAGCAGCAACAACTGATGTGGAAGCGGCAGCAACTTCAGAAGATGGAGCTAAGATAATTAATGAAGGCGGCTGCCCTGAACAGTAGATTTGCAACGTACACGAAACAGCCTTCTTTTGGAGGATGATGCCACCTAGCACTTTCATAGCTGGAGAGGGGAAATCAGTGCCTGGCTTCAAAGCTTCAAAGGACCGGTGGACTCTCTGGTGAGGAGCCAATGTAGTGGGTGACTTTAAGTTGAAGCCAGCACTCACCTGCCATTCTGAAAATCCTAGAGCCCTTCAGAATTATGCTAAATCTGCTCTACCTGTGCTCTCTAAGTGGAACAACAAAGCCTGGCTGGCAGCACATCTGTTTACAACATGGTTTACTGAATACTTTAAGCCCACTGTTGAGACCTAGTGCTCAGAAGGAGAGATTCCTTTAGAAACATGACTGCTCATTGACAGTGCTCCTGGTCACCCAAGAGCTCTGACGGAAATGTACAACAAAGTGGATGTTGTTTTCATGGCTACTAACACAGCATCCATCCTGCAGTCTGTAGATCAAGGAGTAAATTCAACTCTCATGTCTTCTTGTTTAAGAAATACCTTTCACAAGGCTGCCACTGCCATAAATCGTGGTTTCTCTGATGAATCTCGGCAGTGTAATTGGAAACCTTCTAGAAGGGTTGCCCCGCTCTACATGCCATTAAGAACATTGTGATTTGAGGGAAGACATCAAAATACCAACATTCACAGGGGTTTGGATGAAGTCAATTCCAGCCCTCTTGGAAGACTCTGAGGGGTTCAAGACATCAGTGGGGGAAGTAACTACAGATGTAGAAATAGCAGGAGCACTGGAACTAGATGTGGAGCCCGAAGATGGGACTGAATTGATGCAGTCTCACGATAAAACTTGATGGATGAGGAGGGCCTTCTTATGGATGAGCAAAGAAAGTGATTTCTTGAGATGGAATCCTCTCCTGGTGAGGAGGCTGTGAAGATTGTTGAAACGACAACAAAGGATTCAGAATATTACATAAACTTAGTTGGTAAAGCAGCCACGGGGTTTGAGAAGACTGACTCCAGTTTTGAAAGAAGTTCTCCTGTGGGGAAAATGCTATCAAACACCACATGCTGCAGGGAAATCCATTTGCAAAAGGACGAGCCCGTCGATGCAACTAATTTCACCGTTGTCTTATTTTAAGAAATTGCCAAACCACCCAACCTTCAGTAACCATCATGCCCATCAGTCAGCAGCCATCAACATCTAGGTAAAGACCCTCCACCAGCAAAACGGTAATGCCTTGCTGAGAGCTCAGTTGGTCGTTAGCATTTTTTGACAACGAAGTGTTTTTAATTAAGGTATGTACACTGTGTTTTTAGATGAAATGCTATTATTGCCCACTTAATAGACTACAGTTTAGTGTAAAAATAACTTTAATGTGTACTGGAAAACTAAAAAGTTCATTTGACTTGCTTTATTGTAGTGGTCTTGAACCAAACCCACAATATCTCCAAGGTATGCCTTTATCATCCTAGACTCTAATTCCACACAGTTGGGTATTATGGTCTAAGAACAGGGACTCCGCAGTGAGAGGGTTCAAATCCTACCTGTACTTTTTACCTTGTACAATGTGTCTAACCTCTCTGTGTTTGTTTTGTTATGTCTACAGTGACAAAACGGTAAATACTTCTTTTGTCTATGTGTGTGTTGAGAAGGGGTGGGGGAGTTGAGCATTAAATAAGTTTTAAAGTATTTATCACAGAGCCTATCCTGTAATAAGTCTTATCTAAATTAGCTATCATCACACGTTCATCCAGATCCATAAAGTCAGCTTTGTATCTCTCTACTATTTATATATCAGCCATTAAATTAACATGAGAGTTCCCAGCACTTTATGAGAAATGGATATACAAAACCAGGCAAGACAGTGCCCCTGTTTATACCCTGGTAGGATAAACTCACGAATTAAGGAGTATATAGAGATCAATATGTATAAGGTGGCATGTAGAAATAATTCTACATTTCACAGAGGGTTTAGGATGTTGCTTGTGCTGAATTTAAAAGACGAGTAGGTGTTGACTGAACATGGACAGGTTATTTCATCAGCACAAGCTCATAAATATTGTGGACAACATTTAATTCATCAAATTGTATAGCTCATAATCTCTAAATCAAGGGAAGATTAAATGTGGGTCAATGGTAGAAGATGGGGTTGGAAAGAGAAACCATGTCTTAACGGCCTTGTATTTATTTAATCCTGAAGGTTGTAAAAAGTTAATGACAGGTGGATGGGTGGCTGGCATTTTGAGCTCCCTGCTGTATGTGAGTGAGCCTAGAGTTTTCTGGTGTTATGCTTTCTTATCTCTATGATCAGAATCTTCTCCTAACTTGTATACTCTTTCAGGCATGTAAGACCTCCCAGACTTCTTAAATACAAGATATATTAATTAGAAAAGCCTTGCAGTATCCAGCTAGGTGTGGCCAGTGATCATACCTCTTTAACAGAGCCCTTGGTTCTTTAGAAGAGTCCACAATTCTAGAAATCACTCTGCTTGAGAAAGGTCCCCTAATCTACATAAATTTAGGCTCACCCAGGAGTGGAGTTCTCACATTCTTTTAAATAGAATGACCCCCAGATTTTGGCTTTGGTTCAGGCTAATAAGGGAAATCTGCATCAGTGACTTGATTTGAAGAATCTCATCACAACTGAAAACTGATCACAACCTTATTGTTTCCCAACAACTCACCTTCCCCAGATCCAATAGACAGTTTATTCAAGCGTTATCAAGTTAACTGTCTTACTCCTCAGCTACTAACACTTGGCATTTACTTGAGAAAAGAGGTGAAGAACTGGTGAAAACAGTTGAATACTTTGGGCACGTGGTGACACACATTGGTTACCTTGTCTTCTAAGTGATAAGTAAAGATACCTTTTTTTTTTATTTTTTTTTTTTCACTTATTTTGAACAGGCAGTAATCTAAGTGGAACGGGCAGTAATCTAAGACTCTAAAGCCTGAGATGAGTCCTAACATTACTATATTCTAGTTGTGTGACCTGGGAAAAGTTACTCAACTTCTCTTTGTGTGCTCCTCTATACAACGTTTTATATTCTTGTAGCTACCTCATGAGGTTGCTGTGAGGATTGAATGAAACATCTCTGCAAAGTCCAAGGACTTGCACAGGATAAATATTTTAGGATGTCTAATTGTTGTAGTTTCAACTTTCTTAGACTTGAGGTACTTTCAGAGATATTTGAAAACTTAGTAGCTTAAAACACCACCCATTTATTACCTCGTGGTTCTGTAGGTCACAAATCTAGAGAGACACAACTGAGTTCTCTGCTTCAGGTCTCGCAAGACTGATATCGGCCAAGCTGGCTCCTTATTCTGAAGATTCTAATGGAAGAGTCTTCTTCTGATTTCATTCAGGTTGCTGGCTGAAATTGAGTCTTTTTTTTTTTTTTTTTAGATTTTATTTATTTATTTGCCAGGGAGAGACACAGCGAGAGAGGGGACACAAGCCAGGGGGAATGGGAGAGGGAGAAGCAGGCTTCCTGCTGAGCAAGGAGCCGATGTGGGACTTGATACCAGGACCCTGGGATCATGACCTGAACCAAAGGCCGATGCTTAACGACTGAGCCACCCAGGCACCCCTGAAATTCAGTCTTTTGAAGTTACAGAATTAAAATCCCCATTTCCTTGCTGACTAAAAGTTACCATCATTCCATTTTACATGATGCCCTCCATTTTCAAACCAATAATGATACATCAGAGTCTTTCTTATTCTTCAGATCTATCTCTCCAGTTTCCTTTTACGGGAGCAGCTGGAGAAAACTCTTTGCTTTGAAAGGGTTCATATGATTAAGTTATATATCCACCCCCTTTCTGCTCAACACTGTCCCATATTTACTTTTGGTTTATTTATTCAACTTAAAAATCCTTTTACCATACCACAGGAATATATAATACACATAGGTTCTACCCACACTCAAAGAGAAAGGGATTACAAAAAGGTAAGAGTCATTAGAGTTATTGGGAGTTATTCTGAGAATTTTGCTTACCTTACTAATTTCAGTGCAATCAAGTACACTTGAATATATTCATTCCAAATTCACTCATTTTTATCGATAGATAAATACTGTACACCTACCATGTACTAAGCTGTATGTTAGATTTGTAAGTGTCAGTCAAACAGTAAACAAAAATTTATTGTTTTTAAATAAGTTTTAAAAAGCAGGATTGTCTAGAAACATCAGTTGCTGTCCACCAGACTTATTTTTGCAGTCCCTATTTTGTTTACTGGAACTATGATATGAATGATCCTTTGTAAGCATAATTGACTATTCTAGAACTAGACTTAATAGTTGAAAAACTAAATAAATGAAAAACATACCATCTAGGTGATATTGCCTATTTATCTAATAGAACTGTTAAATAATTGAGAGGGTTAATGGCCTAGAGTGAGGAAGTAATAGTTAACTGATACTGCCTACGTGTTAAGTACTAGATGGATGCATTTTACATACATTATTTCTCTGAAACTAACCAACATTACTATTCCTGCATCAGAAATGAAAAGCTAAAGCAAAGATAGACAAATGTATAACACATAAATATTTGAGTATGTCCTGTTGTCTTCTGAGTTTCTCTTAGCAGATGTATATCTTCCAACTCTTAAGTTTTGTTAAAAAACTATTTATAACAATTATCTTTCTCATGTTAAATTTTATTTATCTCTACTTGCCTCTCAGATTTTAGTTTCTTGGAGTCAGGAACTGTATGTTATTAATCTATGTATTTCCCTAGCTATTACAGTATGAGCTCAGTAAATACGGGTTGAATTTGAGTAGTGCAAACTACTGTAATGGGATCATCATTGCTTAGCATGAGTCTGTTCCGCTCTTGTTCCATCCCACTTGGCCAGTTATGCATGAGCATTGGTGAGAGGATAGATCCCATGTGTTTAATGCATTATCTAAAACAGCAGTAAAAACTAGTGATTGGCAAATCAAATTAAAATTGGGGTTTGGCAAAAAAAAAAAAAAAAAAAAATTGTTGAGGGGTAGGAAGAAATGGCTCTATGATGTCCAAAAGCATTTTCTAGTGACTTTTTTTTTTCCTTCACTGGTTTTTTATTTGTGATTTTAAGGGAAATTTAATCCACATGTTTCTGGTTTGTTTACATTTAACACACCAAAGCAGTGATTTGTAAAAGCAATTTAGTGTCTAGGAACTCTTTTTAAAGTTCCTTTTGAAGTAAAGATCATGTCTGAAAATATGGGCAGTATTAATATCTATCGAGTTGGCTGAATGGTAAGAAACACTCACTGAGAGCTTTGGGTTCTCAACCCAACTATATTGTCAACTGTTACCTCTATAATTCACCTTCCTGGATCTTAGTTTCCTCATCCTTAAAATGAAAAGTCTGGAATAAATAATCTTAAAATTCATTTCTTGTTCTAAAATTCCATGATTAAAATCTTATATTAAAAAAAGATTAAAAACTGCTATGTGCCAGTCTCTGTTTGATGTATGGTACTTATTTTTTTTTATGTGCCTTTTTATGACTAGATACTCGTTTCAAATCTGTGAGGTAAGATATTCCTTAGTTATATTTACAGGTGAAAAAAACAGATTCACATATCTATTTGAAATACTAAATTTATATATAAAACTGTGGCACATAGTAGGAATTTAGTAAATAATTATTGATTTGTAGGTTGATTATAGATGGAGAGATGGATGGGTGGATAGATGATGGATGGATGGAGGGATGGATGGATAGTCAAAATGCCAGTCAACCGTTTTGCTATCTTATTTGCAGGAATTCTTCAAGATAAATGTTTTCCAATTTTGTTTTTCAGAAATAATGGCATTGAAGTTTTTATATTGTCTCAGATTTTAAGATATAAAACAACTATTCTTTTTTTTTTTTTTTTTCCAAAAGATACCGAGAGTATAAACTTATCTCCTGGACTGTCTTTGACTGGAATAGTTGAAAGTACCTTCTTTAAAACATATGCAATATTTATAGGGCTGCTTAGAATAAGCCAACTGAAAGATTTAATGATAATAATCTCCATATTTCTTCTAAAATTGATTTCCGGTTTCAGTGAACTTGGAGAGAGTCTGAGGACATCAAATAAAGATCTTAACATAAAATGAATCTTCAGAATATGTTCATAAATTTACATTTTAAACATGACCAGAAAATATATATATTTGCCCATTATTAAGGTAATACTTTAATGAAAATTTTTCATTTGCATGAAATAAACCTTTTTGGCTACAGATGAAAGGATTTTATGGTAGCGACAATGGTTTTGTGAGTTAAATGATCCCAACATCATCAGGAACGAATCACAAGTGCCTACCATATGAATTACAGCACCATGAGTCTTAAAAAGGTATTTCTGTGGAAAGCATTCTTCCCATCTGTAACAATCAGATTCTGCTTTGAAGTCCTGCTAGAGTCTCACAATACATGAGACATCCACATGCTACCCAAACTTCTCTCTCAACTTGAGTTTGACTGCATTTTCCCAAAGAACAATATGGCAACTTAATGATGAAGGGGTTTAGAGAGGAAAATGGCTACAGTTTCTCTAATTATACTTAACTGTGTATGAATTCTTCAGTGATCTTTTCTAGACTTAACTATAGAAATTATGCCAGTAGATATGCAGAATTAAATTTCAAGTTAAAATGGGACAAAATTGTGTCTCCTTTGATCCCTATGATATTGAATCTGCAATGAGGTCTTCAAAAACATTTCAGGCCCAAATGAAACTAAAGTGTTAAAAAATGAATGAGTAACACTAAAGTTAAAAAATGAATAAACTTTTTAACTATATCAGAGTTACAAAAATTATGTAAATCAATAACATAATAGGTTGTCACTATTTCAAAGACGCTGTCAGTACTCTACTACCTCTCCTGAACGGATATGGGGGTGAGGATTGCCTCTGTCATCTGGTTGGTTTTTTTTTACTTGAAGCTTTCCTCAGCAGAAAAAAAAATAATTGTGGAGAAACACTTGCAGTGGGAGACTGATATCAGTAAAGTTAAGAGATTAATATAAGTAGAAATAAAATTACTTGTCTAATCAATCACTTTGTGTCGTGTGTGTGTGCGCGCACGCGCATGCGTGTGTCTATCTGTCTGTCTGTATAAACAGACAGTCTGTCTTTATAACCAAGTGAATCATGACCCAGGTACGTTCTCTGGCAGTTGGTTGCTGATTCTAGAGTCTAATCTATTACAGGATGGCAAAATAGCAATGGTAACTAAATTGTGGGTTGGAGAGAGTTCCTCAGTGTACAACAGAATTCTCTCCATCTTAACTTCCCTAGAGAATTCCAATTCAGTAGTTTTGTAATTTCATAAAAGAAACAGATAATCTGGGAGTATATCTCATTTCCCTGGGCTTTGATAATAATTTTCAGTTATCCACAATAGGCATTGCTGAATACATCTAAACAAATGAAGTATATGTAGAGTTTGGGAACTTTGTTCTTGTTTTTCCTTTATATGCTTTACTATTAATGTTTATCTCATCACTGATAAGAAAAGCTAAAAAAAGGAGAGAAACGTTGACGGTGAAAAGAAAGGTCTCTTTCCATTATAAAATAATATATAATAACACTGGTGTCAAATAAATGCTATGAAGTAGCTACTTTAACCATACAAGAGGATATTATTTGCAATCATATACAAAGCTAAAAACCTAGTAACAACTTAAATATCTAAAAACAGAGTATTGTTGTTATATTAATACATTGAAAATAATATTGTAAAGGACTTAAAAAATGTTTCCCACTGCAGACATTTGTGAGTTTAAGTTAAAAAAAGTTATAATATGATACTGCTTTATTTTTAAAATAAAACAACAAACATGAAATACCACAAAGTAGAATTGGCTAATCTTTGGTTGGTAGGACTATGAATTTATAATTGTATATATTACAATTATTTTACTACTATTTTATTTATTTATTATTAAATAATACATTTATATAATATATAACAACATATATATAAAATACTATTTTATTTACTATTTATTCATTATTTTCTATTATTTTCCAAATTTTCTACAATGAACTTGTATTAATTTTGGTGTTCAAAACAGTTTTTTTATGGAAATTAAAATAAAGCTACTTAGTGTTTCATTTCACTACCACTATACTCTGGGAACTATTTGGGAAACATTAGACAGAAGTGTTTGAGACATACTTTTGAAGAATGAATCCTTTTTTGACCTATAACTTGGTTATTAAATACACTTTAATCATATTGTTTAATTGTTCAGACTCCTTTGAGCAACTTTTCATTTCGAACAACTTATCTGAATAAAAATGATGACACAATATGACATATAGCCAGGAGTAATAACCCATAGAATATCAGGAAATAAAATTGAAACTGATAATTTGAACCACAACCATATTTACAACTTACTGTATGGTTCTTTTCAGAAATAATTTATTTGCTTCTAGTAAATCAACAGAACTGAACAGGATTTCTAAGTGAAAATGCTCTTCTAGTTCTCTTCTCAGTGGCATTTCATTGTTGGTACTTACCACTTCAGCTGTTTGGTCATGAAAAGAAATGACTTGTTACAATGTAGCTTCATTCTCATCCTTGTAATTTAATGCTGATTAGATTAAATTAATTTAATTCTTTTTGAAAGAGCCAGGCTGCATACAGGATTCCTTAGTGTAGTAGAAGTAGTATAGTTGTGTTAGTACTTTTGTTAATGCCTCATTCTGGAAGACTTCCTCAAGAGTGTAAGGTGCCAAATTTCACTTTGAAAAAATATTACTTACAGAATTCTGTTTTAGTCAGTGCAGTAAGGTAGTGGGGAAGACTGTCAAGTCTCATTTTCAGTGAATATATACCAATTTCAGTAACTAACCTGAGTCTGCCCATATTGCTACTCCACAGGCTCCTCCCTAAGTTCTACCCCCAGTCCCCCCACAAATAATCCAGAAGCTAAGGGTATATATGTAGACCTTAAGAACCTAGTTCTATCTGGTGATACCACTACCACCCTATCTGGTGATGGCTTGGGCCTGAGATGCAGCATGTTATATAGATGCGTTTTTCCACTTGATCACTTCTTTCCCATAGCCCTGACACTCAGGACACTCCAACCCCCTTCTGAAAAGCATTGCTAGTTATGGTCTCAGTAGAATTTTTCAACTGTTCAGGTTAAGTTTATTATAACATGCTGGATGAGCTTTTGTGAAGATAGGAGTAAAAAATACTAAATGCAACTTGCGATTATGCCTATTAAAAATGTTATACACACACACACACACACACACACACACACACCACTGAAACTTTTATCTCACATGCCCTGATAAATAATACCTTGACATTAATAGCCATGCTTGGCTTTTTAAGTACCTCATATATATGTACAACAGTAATGGACACAGTAGAAATCAGGTTAACAAGGCTAAAAAGTTATTCTTGCATTCCTTACTTGGAGTAGAAGAGAGGGCACAGGCCTTATAGAAATTCATTTCTTTATTTCACTTGAATCTTTTGTGCATGCATAATTCAAAAGTTCAGTTGCTTCAGTCTGTGGCTCAAAATCACATGGCTAACATGTGAATGGAAATAAACCCTGTAGGTAGAAGAAAGAGGAATTTGGATAGAGATCAAAGATTAGCTTCATTCCATTCTTTCCTTCCACTTTTTACTATCCCATCTAAATTTGGTATTTTATGGGACTTTTTTTTTTTATTTCCAGGGGAAAGAGTGAACTTAAATCAGATTTGAGGCTTTCTCTTTTTCTAAATCCATGTGATTTGATCTGCTCAGTAATGACTTTAGATAACTGAATGCTCAATTGTTAGGACCCTTTAGGATGAAAGATATGGCATACTGGCTCAATTTATTATTATTGTGTGTTTTAAGTTCTCACTATAGCCCTGGTTTAGAGTATAGTAAAAACTTCTGAATATTTAACAGTATGATTAGCAGAAATAATTTGCCTTTTTGCCTCTAAGTATTCTGAGTATTTCTTGCTTTTTAAATCTTCTGGAATGGAACTCGTTACTATGTGCCATTAGCTTTGAACATTTCTAAGCATTAGATATCAGAACTTTGCATTACACATTTTCTGAAAGCTTAGCATTCTTTTTATAGTAATCATATAAGAATATAGGGAGTTTAGTATGGTCATACTCATTTCTAAGTGGCCCATGAAAAAGACTCTTATTGGTATCATCATGAGGTCCATAAAAAGTGAGGAACATTACAATACTTGAAAAGAGTTTTTATCTAACTTTAAAATACTTTTTAGAATAATTTTTGCCAGCTATTTAGAAACATACAGTAATTATAAAACGACTGTTTTGACTTCTATCAGAATAGTAGCTAAGTGGATAGAATCAACAATGAAGTGCTTCAAGGCAGTGGGGAAGTGAAATCTTATTTTTGGCTAACCTCAAGTGCTAGAGCAGAACTGAAATTCTGGACAGTTACGGTTTATTGGGTGCATATCTCAGTGCATTCCAAAGATTAAGATTATATTATTCTATTGTTCCAAAATTAAAGAAACTAAGTTTGGTTGTGAGGTCTAGTTATTTCAATACTTGATAGGCTTTCATTTAGTTCTATCAACTCTGTTCTGAGAATTCCTTTCTTCTCAAACAAAGACCACAGTGCTTTAAAGAAGAACAGAGATCAGGTTTGAAAGTAGCCCAGGCAGGCTTGCAGAGTGTGCACTTCCATATTCAAGATTATTCTTTCACATTTTTATGGATTTAGAAATATTCTAAATATTGTAAGTACCATACAAATGAAGGAAAATGAAAAAAATTGTTCTTTGTATTGTAGAATAGATAACAAGAAGCTAAAAAATTTGAAAAATGAATGATAAAACTACAGAGACAAAAAAGGTAATCAATTTGCAAGTGTTTGGTGATGGAGAGGAAGGATGAATAGGTGGAGAATGGGATTTTTAGGACAGTGAAACTATACTATATGATACTATAATGGTAGATACATGACATTATACATTTGTCAAACCCCACAGAACCATACAATTCAAAGAGTGAATCCTAACCACTGGCTTTTGTTAACAGTAATATATCAATACTGGCTCATCATTTGTAACGAATGTACCACACTAATGCAAGATATTAGTAATAGAGGAAATGACAGTGAAGTACATGGGAACTCTCTGTACTTTCTGCTCAGTTTTTCTTTAAACCCAAACTGCTCTTAAAAAAATAGTCCATTAATTATTAAAAATATAATTGATTTAAAAATTAAATGTTTATTCCTTGCAAGTTCTTCAGGTATATAAAAAAAGAAAAAAAAATGAAATGCCAGTGCCGGGCCTGTGCTGTGTCTGGGTGTCTTTACTGCAAAGTGAATATGGAGTAAGGTGGACTTCCTTATTGTAAGTTCTTTTGAAGGCTGCTTTCACCTTGTGATCCAGCTTAAAGAAGGGACTAGGACTCCATGATATTCTCAAAGTCTTCTTTCATCAGGTAGTAGGAATCCATAAGAGCAATAATAATCCTGGACTCCTTCTACCCCTTGTGAGGTCATGCATGGGCTGGACAAGTGCATCCCTTTTATGTGATAGATAATCCACATTTACAGTCCTTTTTCTGGAATAAGCTCTGAGACTCAGGTGCAGTGCTAGGTCCTTCACAATACAATCATGTTTGCTGGTAGATGAGTGCTTCCCCGTCAACTTGGGAAGGTAGGAAACTGGGTCATGTACCTCCTCATTAACTCTCCAGGAAGAACACTGGCATAAATAGCCTGTGTGGGCAGAAGACTCCAGTTTTGCTTAGTCTGCATGTGATGGTCCACTAGGTCATCATCACATATGCTATTTGCTGCTCTGCTTAAAAGTATCAGGTGCTTTTTCATGTTACCCCCTGAAGCTGGAAGCTTCACACATAATGTAGTTCTCCTGGACAAAGAGGGGTGCTATTGAATGATCTTGAAAAAAGAGATCTGACTTGTCCACAAGTGACAATTGAGCAGTCTCCTCTCCAGCTACAAACACTTTCCAGGCATCATCAAATGAGCCCAGTCTGATATCCTTTTTGGCTCTGTGAGAATCATCCCTGACCTGGTCATAGCTCAGTGCCATACTTCATGCACACCACATCCTCAGATTGTGTAAAACCTGTCTGATACCTTGATTGGCTCCCAAAATTATTTCATTCATAGCTGGAAGGAGGATCTTCAAACCCTCTTTAAATTCAGTAGACATTATAGCACCCTTAATCTGTTCAATTCAGGGTCTTTGAAAGCGAAGATCAAAGCAATAATGAACCAAAGACTGAATCTTGGGATGATTTCTATCATTGCACATACAAATAATGGGAATTTTTGTATGCTTTATCAGACCAATTAATTCCTGAATTCTTCCCTGTCCTCATTTCCTGACATGCCATCTCCTTCTTCCTTGGTGAGAATATGTTTTGTATTTACTGAATGGGCTGCTCCACTTGACCCATGTTGAGAGGTTGAATAAAAGCTGGTGATATTGGTATTATTCACTGATTCAACAACAATGTCCTTGAAACTATTCTTACTCCAGAGTGTCATTTGCATTCAATTCCACATATCTGTATCCCAATTTCTGACAAACCAGAGACTGGATTCTGAAAACAATGAAGAGTTAAATAAAGATGACACTCAACCTGATGAAGACTCTATGGAAACTGATGCAATGAGCAAGAAAAAAACAAAATCTTCAAAGCCTTCAAAATCAGAAAAAAATAAGTCCAGAAAAGGAAAAAGTTCAAGGAAATGAAACTGTTTTTTACTACTGACAGCCACTTTTTACTCACCCTATTGACCAGTCTAGCTAATCAGATAATGCCTTGTTTTTTCCAGAGGAATCATGTTTTAGCATAATAGGGCAACTCGGTTGTCCCATTATAAATAAATGGTGGTACAGCTAGAGGGATGTAATCAGTAGCCTAACATACACCTCTTGTAGACATTGATAGGACTGCTTGGGTCCTCCTGTCAATCTAATTAGATTATACTTCAAACTGAATGTGTAGAATCAGAAACTATATGTGGGCTTTAGAGTCAGATTTTAGTTAAAATAATATGCCTAGGAACATTGGTACTAAGGCAATTTTTGTAGGCTTAAGAATTACCTTAATGTCCTTTATAGGACTAATGCCAATTTTTTTTAAAGGTACTTACTATTATTTGGTGAAATTTTGTAAGTAAATCACAATACAAAACAAAACAAAAAATGAAATGCCATATTGAACACATAGTTTTATTTATTTTCATTTATCTTTTTTTTTTTTGCACTTGTCCTTGAAATTGGGCACATTGGATGCAATTTTAAAATTTTTCAAATGTTGAATGAGAGATATTTATATTTGGCAGCCTATACATCCTGAAACACTTCTACATGAAAACAGCAAAACTACTTTTTAAATTTATGAATGACTTCCAAAAAGATGAAGGAATGTAAGCAAATACTGTGGCTGTTGGCTGCCCTGGGCTATCACAAAGTCTTCTACTGGCTAGAGCCTGAACATTATTAATAGACTACTGCTGGAAAAGGGAGTCAAATCCTTGGGCCTCTGAAGGGAGAAGTTTTGTTGGAGAAACAGCATAAAGAAAGGAATAAGAAAGGGCCAACTCTAAGAAAAAGGGTTAATGGAAGAGGAAATACTGCTGAATAAAAACAACAAATATATCTTAGCTAGAGCTATAAATAGAGGGAATTGAAAAAGCAATGAAAACAAAAGGGGAAAAAAATCTCATTTTTTACATGATAATTTGTAATCAGGTTTTTAGGGGTCCACATTTACAATAACTGTGCATTAAAAAAGCAAAGTCTCTGCAATCTAAGAATTTAAATTTCTCCTAGTGATAGTATCCCAGCCATCCAGTAGAGGCAAACAAAATCACACCCATTCCAGGTTTCAAAAATAGATATCAAGTTCAGTTCAGTCTTCAAAACTTCTCACATTGGAAGTTCCATATGTATGAGATAGGTAGCTAGATAGATAGATAACAGAGGAGAATTAAGACATCATGAGGATGAATCAGCAGAAACAACAAATAGTGATACTAAGCCATAAAGACTTAAAATAACAGATACAGAATATAAAATAATTATGGGTAAAGAAATAAAAGGAAGAAATAAAACCATGAGCAAAGAGTAAGAAACTATAAAACAACTAAGAAGTTATGAAATCTAACCAAATAGAGCACCTGGAATTCAACAGTATAATCACTGAAATGAAGATACCAATAGAAATGTTAAACAGTAGATTAGACACATGTGGAGAAAGAAAGACTGGAAGGTAGATATGAAATAAAAATACTTATAATTCAGGACAGGAGGAGACAAAAAATATGAAATAAAGCTTAAGAGACATTGAGAATATAATGACCATGACCACATACATCTAATTGAAATTTCAAAATAAGATAATAAATAAATAACTTTAGTTCAATAAATTTGAACACAAATAAATTTCTAGAAAAAAATATAACTTATGAAAATATAGAAAGCATGAGTAGCCCTATAGTTGCTAAAGAAATTCTATCAATAGTTAAAAGTCTTCCTCAAAACCCACAAAACTCAAATGGTTTTCCAGGAGATTTCTACCCAACTTTCTAAAATCATATAATAAAAAAAGGTGATCCTGACCACATCAAATTCAACATGGCCAATACAGGACTGGAAAATTATAGATTAAGCCCATTCATGAACATAGGTGAAAAAAATCCTAAACAAAGCAGTAGTAAAACAATTTCAGCTATGTACAAAATAGATAATTACATCACAATAAAGCTTATTATACTCCATAAATTTCATGATGGCTTAAAATTAGAAATACTAATTAATGTGACTCACAACAACTATGAAATTATAGAAAAAAAATCTCACCTTGGTGTAAACAAATTTAACATCTATTTATAATAAAAGCTTTAATTCAATGTAGAAATAGTAAGGTCCCTCCTAGAACTGAATGACACCACAGTAAGATGCCATTATTCACTCACTTGCTTGGCAAATTGTACCAAACATTGGCAAGGATGTGACTAAATTGGAATTCTTACATACACTGCTTCTCAGAGTAGAGTTTATAGCCTTTTAGAAATAATCTAGTATTATTTAGCAGATTTTAAGCCACAATGGTTTTAGTCTACTGTTGCACATGTGAACCACAGAAGTGCTATAAAAATGTTCTGGAGGCATTATTTTTAATAACAAAGCTTTGGAGTTTTGTAATAAAAATGCAAGTATCTGTCATCAGGAGATTGGGTAAATAAATTCTTTTATACTCATGGCCTACTAGACAGCACAGAACTATAGCTACATTCATCAACAGAGGTGAGCTAACAAGATACTGAATAAAAAGAGCAAGTTGTGAAAATATAAAACCAATTTTATGAAGTTCAAAAAAAAAGGCAAAGGAATTATCAACACAAAGTCAAGATCCTAATTTCCCATAGGGAGGAGGAGGGATATTAATAGAAATACACAAGGGGCTTCAAGAGTATTGCTGACAGGGGCACCTGGGTGGCTCAGTGGGTCAGGCCTCTGCCTTCGGCTCAGGTTTTGATCTCAGCGTCCTGGAATGGAGCCCCACATCAGGCTCTCTACTCAGTGGGGAGCCTGCTTCCCTCTCTCTCTGCCTGCTTCTCTGCCTACTTGTGATCTCTCTGTCAAATAAATAAATAAACTATTTAAAAAGAGTATTGCTGACATTATTTTCCTTAAATTGAAAGGTAAGTGAACAGGTATTTCTCATATCATTATACTTTATAATATATATAGGTGTTATTTATTTTTTACATTTATCAACTATTTTTTTTAAAGATTTTATTTATTTATTTGACAGACAGAGATCACAAGTAGGCAGAGAGGCAGGCAGAGAGAGAGGAGGAAGCAGGCTCCCCACTGGGTGGAGAGCCCAGTGAGTGGCTCAATCCCAGGACCCTGGGATCATGACCTGAGTTGAAGGCAGAGGCTTTAACCCACTGAGCCACCCGGGCGCCCCCATTTATCAACTATTTTATAATCAAAATTATATCTATAAAAATCTAATATGATAAGGGTGCCTGGGTGGCTCAGTGGGTTAAAGCCTCTACCTTTAGCTCAGGTCATGATCCCACTGTCCTGGGATGGAGTCCTGCATCGGGGCTCTCTGCTACGTGGGGAGCCTGCTTTCTCCTCTCTCTCTCTGCCTGCCTCTCTGCCTACTTGTGATCTGTCTGTCAAATAAATAAATAAAGTCTTTAAAAAAAAAAAAAAGCTTCATTTAAAAAAAAACTAATGTGATAGTTAATTAATTTGAGGTGATAGGTAAAAAAAAAAAAAAACAGCTTCCTTTTATAATAAGGTAAGACATGATGGAGACAAGAAACAAAAATCAACCATAGGAAATTATTTACCTTATTAACACTTGCCAAATGCCATCAAATTTTTCATCCAGGTACATATAGAATGTGCTGTGAAAGGCACTACTGTGCATTGGTGAGGAGCCATATCGTTTGGTATAAATTTTGGTTGTTATATTTCTTAGCTGTGGGATCTCAGGTTTTGGTTCCCACAATTGTAAAATGGACAATAATGGAATCTGATTTATTAAGTTATTGTAAGTATTAAATGAATTCGCCCATGGAAGATGCTGAGAAAGGACACACAATAAAAGCTCAATCAATATTAGATTCTAGTAATATTCTCTTTTAATACTTGAAATATTCTGTTTGTGTTATGATAGGCTTTGGTCATTTGACGAAGCAGTTGATGACATTGGCTGATGGACACGTGGTGTTGGCTCTAGAAGGAGGACATGATCTCACAGCCATCTGTGATGCCTCAGAAGCCTGTGTAAATGCCCTTCTAGGAAATGAGGTAAAAAATTAAAAAGTACACAAGAGTAGGGTTAAAGGACTAGGATTATATGCATGCACTTTTTTTTTAATCCCATGTAATCAGAAAGCACAATGTTGCTCTTACAATTTTAAGAGAGAAGGTAAGCTTTTAAGGAGAAGTTTACATGTGCTCCTGTCATATGGTATAACTATTGTCCAGTTAATCTACATATCACTTCCCTCAGTCAGGTTATTCATGAATTCAGTAAATAAGATAACTCTTCGGAGGAGAAATGCTTTGTATATTGACCCAGCTAATAATCATTGAAACACTGAAAAACAGACAACTCAAAATTTCTCCTGAGATTTTCCATAGGATTGTGTTAGCTCAAGGGAGAAAGTAAAGCTTTTAAAATTTTTTTCATCTTTATTGAAATAGAGTTGAAACAATTGTAATACATTTAAAGTGTACAATGTGATGATTTGATATATGTATACATTGTGAAATGATTCCTTCCATGAAATGAAATTAATGCATTCATCACCTCACATACTTTTTGTTTGTACCTTTGTTCTTTTGTTTGGTGAGAACACTTAAATACTACTTTCCTAGCAAATTTTAATTACATAATATAGTATTGTCAACTATAGTCATCATGTTATACATTAGATCCTCAAACCTTATTCATCTTATAACTGAAAGTTTAATTACTTTTATCAACCTCTCCTTATTACCCCCCTTATCTTATTATCTCCTTTTCCCCTCCCCCCCACCCCCAGCCCCTGACAATCACTATTATCCTCTGTCTCGACAAGTTCAGCTGCTTTTTTTTCAGTGGGGGAGTGGTCAGAATAAGTGATACCATGCAATATTATTTTTTCTGTGTCTGGCTTATTTCACTTAGTGTAATACCCTCCATGTTTGTCCATGTTATCAAAAAAAGACAAGATTGGGGCGCCTGGGTGGTTCAGTGGGTTAAAGCCTCTGCCTTCAGCTCAGGTCATGATCCCAGGGTCCAGGGATCAAGCCCCGCCACATCAGGCTCTCTGCTCAGTGGGGAGCCTGCTTCCTCCTCTTTCTCTGCCTGCCTCTCTACCTACTTGTGATCTCTCTGTCAAATAAATAAATAAAATCTTTTTTTAAAAAAGACAAGATTTTCTTCTTTATGAAAAATTGAATAATATTCTATTCAATTCAACAAAATTGATTGAATTGAATTGAATTGAATAATATTCTATTCAATTCAACAAAAATGTGGTGTATGTATGTGTATGTATGTGTATATATATATATACACACATATATATATATATATACACATACATACACATACATACACCACATTTTTTTATCGACTTATCTGTTGATGGACATTTTTTTAAAGATTTTATTTATTTATTTGACAGAGAGAGATACAATAAGAGAGGGAACATAAGCAGGAGGAGTGGGAGAAGGAGAAGCAGACCCCCCTGCTGAGCAGGGAGCCTGATGCAGGGGTTTATCCCAAGACCCCGGGATCATGACCTGAGCCAAAGGCAGATACTTAATGACTGAGCCACCCAGGCACCCCTGTTGATGGACATTTAGTTTGTTTCTGTACCTTGACAATTGTAAATAATTCTGCAATAAACATTGAAGTACAGATATCTCTTCAAGATAGTAATTTTGTTTCATTTAGCTATATACCCGGAAGTAAGATTGCTGGATCATACAGCATAAAACATGTAGTTTCAGTTTCTTGAGGAATATCCTCCTGTTTTCCATGGTGGCTATACATATTACCTTTCCAGCAACATTGCTCAAAGTTTCCCTCTTCTCCACATCCTCACCAGCATTTATCTATTTTCTTTTTGATAATACATGAGGTAATACCTCATTATGGTTTTGATTTGCATTTTCCTGATGATTACTGATATTGATCACCTTTTCATGTACATGTTGGCCATTTATGTCTTCTCTGAAAAAACTTCTAATTGGGCCTTTTGACCATTTTTAATTGGTTTATTTGGGGTTTTGCCTTTTTGTTTTTTTGCTGTTGTTTGTTTTTTGTTTTGCTGTTGAATTGTATGAGTTCTTTATATATTTTAGATATTAACCTCTTATAGGACATACGGTTTGCAAATATTTTCTCCTATTCCATAGGTTAAACCCTTTTCATTTTACTCACCTTTGCTGTCCAGAAGTTTTTAAGCTTGATGTACTCCCACTTTGTTTGTTTGCTTACTTTTGTTGCCTTTACTTTTGGTGTCAGATCCAAAAAAACATTGCCAAGGCTAATGTCAAGGAGATTACCCCCTATGTTTTCTTTTAAGAGTTTTATTGTTTCAAATCTTATATTTACATTTTTAATGTTTTAAATTGATTTTTGTGTGTGATGTAAGATTGGAGTTCACTTTTTTTCTTTTTTGTACCAACATCATTTATTGAAGAGACTATTCCTCCATTGTATATTCCTGGATCCTTTGTTGAAAACTAATTCACCATATGTGCATGAGTTTATTTTGGGCCCTTTCTTCTTTCCATTGATCTGAGTGTCTGTTTCTAATGCCAGTACCATAGTGCATTGATTACTTGTAGTATATTTGAAATCAAGAAGTGTAATGACTCCAGCACTATTGTTCTTTCTCAGGATCCGTTCATGTGTTTGGGGTCTTTGTGGTATCATATGAGTTTTAGAATTTTTTTTCTATCTATATAAAAAAATACCTTTTAATAAGGATTGGATTGAATCTATAGATTGCTTTGGGTAATTTGAATGTTTTATTACCATTAACTCCTCTCATCAGTGAACATGGCATATTTGTTCTTACTTGTTTCTTCAATTTCTTTCATCAGTATCTTGTAGTTTTTGGTGTATAGACTTTTCATTTCCTTGGATACATTTATCTCTAAATGTTTTATTGTTTATGATACCATTGTAAATGGGATTGTTTTATTTCTTCTTCAGATAGTTCATTGTTGATACATAAAAACTGATTGTTTATGTTGATTTTGCCTTCTGCAACTTTACTGAATTTGTTTATTAACTCTAATAGTTTTGTGGTGGAATTTTTAGGGTTTTCCATATATATTGTGTCATCTGCAATTAGAGACCGTTTTACTTCTTCCTTTCCAATTTGTATACCTTTTATTTCTTTTCCTTGCTTAAATGCTCTAGATCATACTTAAAATACTATCTTGAATAAAGATAGCAAAAGCAGGCATCCTTGTCCTGTTCTTGATCTTAGGTAAGGTGTTAGCTCTGGGCTTGTCATATATGGCATTTTACTATGTCGAAGCATGTTCCTTCTATTCTGAATTTGTTGAAATTTTTTAATCATGAAAGATGTTGAATTTTGTCAGTTGCTTTGTCTGTATCTGTTGAGATGATCATATGACTTTTATCCTTCATTGTGTTAATGTATTGTTTCACATTGGTTGATTTGTGTATGTTGAACTGTTCTTACATCCCTGCAGTAAATCTTGATCACAGTGTATGGTCCTTTTGAAGTAATGTTGAATTCAGTTTGCTAATATTTTTGTTGAGAGTTTTTGCTGGTGTTCACCAGGGATATTGGAGTACAGTTACTTTCCCTGTAGTGTCCTTTATTGAGTGTTTTGCTGGTGTTCACCAGGGATATTGGAGTACAGTTACTTTCCCTGTAGTGTCCTTTATTGGCTTTGGTAACTGGGATTTACTGGCCTCCTAAAGTGAGTTCAGACATGTTACCACCTATTCAGTTTTGAAAAGGATGGATATTAGTACTTTAATATTTGGTAGAATTCACCAGTGAAGCCATCTGATTCTGGACTTCTCTGTTTTAAGAGGTTTTTAATTACTGATTCAGTCTCCTTACTAGTTATTGGTCTGTTCATATTTTCTATTTTTTCAGAATTCCATCTTGTAGAGTTTGTGTTTCTAGGAATTCATACATTTCTTCTATGTTATCCAACTAATTGATGTATAATCATTCATAGTAGTTTCTTTTGATCCTTTGGATTTCTGTAATAAGTCTTCTCTTTCAAATCTGATTTTATTAATTGAGGCTTTTCTCTTTTTTTCTTGGTCTAGTTAAAGGTTTATCAGTTTTATGTATCTTTTCCTAAAACCAGCTCTTAGTTGCATTGATTTTTTTATGTTGTTTGCTGCATCCCATAAGTGTTAGCATGTTGTGTTTCTATTTCATTTGTGTCAAGATTTTTAAATTTCTCTTTTCATTTCTTGATGCCTTGGTTGTACAGGAGCATGTTGTTAAATTACCACATATTTATGAGTATTCCAGTTTTCTTTTTGTCATTGATTTCTAGTTTTGTGCCATTGTAGTCAGAAAAGTTACTTGGAATGATTTCAGTCATTTAAAATTTGCTGAGACTGGTTTTATGGCCTAATATATGATTTTTCTTGGAGAATATCCTATATGTGTTTGAGAATAATGTATTTTCTGCTGTTGTTGGGTAGAATGTTCTGTATATGTCTTTTAGGTCCATATGGTCTAAAGCATCATTTAAGTCCAGCATTTCTTTATTGATTTTCTCTCTGGCTGACCTATACATTATTGAAAGTGGGGTATTAAAGTCCCCTAATATTGTATTTATGTGTATTTCTTTCTTCAGATCTGTTCATATCTGCTTTATAAGTTTAGCTGCTCCTATGTTGGGTGCATATTTGCAAGTGTTATATACTCTTGATGAATTGACCTCATTGTCATCATATGACATTCTTTGTCTCTTATTACAGTTGTTAACTTACAGTCTATTTTTTCTGATATAAGCATACTTATTCCTGCTTTCTTCTGGTTTCCACTGGCATGAAATATCTTCTCCATCCCTTCATTTACAGTCTGTGTATCCTTAAATCTGAAGTTATTCTCTTGTAGGCAGCATATAGTTAGGTCTTATTTTTGTACTCATTCAACCACTCTATGTTTTTTGATTAGAGATTTTAGTCTGTTAAATTTGAAGTAAGAATTGATAGGTACAGTCTTACTGTTGCTATGTTACTGTTTTCTGGCAGTTGCATAGTCCTTTCTTCCTCTCCTGCTATCTTTTTTTGTGCATTGATGATTTCCCGTAGTGTTATGTTTTGATTTCTCTGTCTTTTGCATACTTCTATAGGTTTTTGCTTTTGATTACCATGAGGCTTGCAAGTATCTTCTAATAGTGTATTTTAGGCTGCTAACATTCTAACTCTAATGTATATAGAAACTACATTTTTACACTTCCCTCCCACAATTTATGTTTTTGATATCACAGTTTATAACTTTTTATATTGTGTATTCATTAACAAATTACTGTAGTTATAGCTATTTTTAATACTTTTGTCTTTTAAACTTTACACTAGAGTTATAAGTGATTTCCCACTAGCAAAATAATATTAGAGTATTCTGAATTTAATTACATGTTTACTTTTATCAGTGAATTTTATGCTTTCAAACATTTTTATGTTATTAGTATTCTTTCATTTCAGCTTGAGGATCTTCCTTTAACAACTCTTGTAAAGGCAATCTAATTCTGATGAATACTTCAGCTTTTGTTTGTCTGCAAAACTGTATCTATCCTTCACTTCTTAATGACTGCTTTTTTGGGGTAGGGTATTTTTTTTATTTAATTTAATTTTATTTTTTATAAACATATAATATATTTTTATCCCCAGGGGTACAGGTCTGTGAATTGCCAGGTTTACACACTTCACAGCACTCACCTTAGCACATACCCTCCCCAATGTCCATAATCCCACCCCCCAGCCCCCCTCCCCCCAGCAACCCTCAGTTTGTTTTGTGAGATTAAGAGTCACTTATGGTTTGTCTCCCTCCCAATCCCATCTTGTTTCATCTACTCTTCTCCTACCCCCTTAACCCCCCATGTTGCATCTCCTCTCCCTTATATCAGGGAGATCATATGATAGTTGTCTTTCTCTGATTGACTTATTTCGCTAAGCATGATACCCTCTAGTTCCATACACATCATCACAAATGGCAAGATTTCATTTCTTTTGATGGCTGCATAGTATTCCAGTGTGTATATATACCACATCTTCTTGATCCATTTGTCTGTTGATGGACATTTAGGTTCTTTCCATAGTTTGGCTATTGTAGACATTGCTGCTATAAACATTCGGGTGCACGTTCCCCTTCGGATCACTATGTTTGTATCTTTAGGGTAAATACCCAGTAGTGCAATTGCTGGGTCATAGGGTAGTTCTATTTTCAACATTTTGAGGAACCTCCATGCTGTTTTCCAGGGTGGTTGCACCAACTTGCATTCCCACCAACAGTGTAGGAGGGTTCCGTGGGGTAGGGTATTTTTGATCAGCAGTTTTTTCTTACTGCACTTTGAATATATCATGCCACTCCTTTCTGGTCTCTGCTGAGGTTTCTGCTGAGAAATCCACTCTTAAACTTAATGAGAGTCCCCTATCTGTGACAAGTTGCTTTTCTCTTGGTGTTTTTAAGATTCTCTCTTTGTCTTTAACTTTTGAAAATTTAATGTTCCTTCATGTGGGTCTCTTTAGATCCATCTAATCTGGTACTCTTTGGGATTTCTATATTTGGATATCTGTTTCTCTCCCAGGGTGAGGATAATTTTTAACCACTATTTCTTCAAATAAGTTTTCTGTCCTTTCTCTTCTCCTACTGAAACTCCTGTAATTCCTTTGATTTGCTTCATGGTGTCCTATAAGTCCTTTACGCTATCTTTACTGTTTTTCATTCTTTTTTTTTTCTTTTTGCTATTTTGACTGGATGAGTTTCACTGACCTGTCTTTGAATTCACTTATCTTTTCTTTCATTTTATCTAGTCTGCTCTTGAACTCTTCTGTTGAATTTTTCAGTTCAGTTATTTTATTCTTCAGTTCTGTGATTTTTGTTTGGTACCTTTTAATATTCTCAGTCTCTTTCTTGATATTTTCACTTCGTTCCTGTGTTGCTTTCCTGATCTCAGTGACCATCTTCACAGCTGTTTTTTTTCCCCTTTTAATTCAATTTAGTTAACGTCTGGTATATTATTATTTTTAGGGGTAGAATTTAGTTATTCATCAGTTGCATATAACACCCAGTACTCCTTATATCATGTACCCTCCTTAATGCCCATCACCCCATCACCCCATCCCCCCAGCCATATCCCCTTCAGCAACCCTCAGTTTGTTTCCTATAGTTAAGAGTCTCTTATGGTTTGCCTCCCTCTCTGTTTTTATCTTATTTTATTTTTCCTTCCCTTCCCCTATGTTCATGTACTTTATTTCTTAAATTCCACATGAGTGAAATCATACAGTATTTGTCTTTCTTTTACTGACCTATTTTGATTAGCATAATACACTTTAGTTCCATCCACATCATTGCAAATGGTGAGATTTCATTCTTTCTGATAGCTGAGTAATATTCCATTTTATATATAGTACATGTAATTTGTATATAATGTGTTTGTGTGCACACACCATATCTTCTTTATCCATTCATCTGCCGATGGACATATGGGGTCTTTCCATATTTTGGCTATTGTGGACATTGCTGCTATAAACATTGAAGTAGATGTGCCCCTTTGAATCACTATTTTTGAGTCCTTTGGATAAATACCTAGTAGTGTAGTTGCTAGGTCACAGGGTAGCTCTTCTTAACCTTTTTGAGGAAATTTCATATGGTTTTCCAGAGTGACTCTTTATTTTTTATAGTGAATATATACAAGTGTTAAGACTGTTTTATATGTTTACCTTTTTTCATGAACTTACAATATGACCACTTACAAAATAAACATAAACAAAATCATTTTTTAAATTTGTCATGCATATTATTTTTTAACAGTGACTTATGCTTTTGTCTCTGGTATTTATGACGGGAGAAAAAGTGTTTTTTTTCTTCCGCATGCTGAACACCTAGGTTTTATTGTCACCTTTATCTTACAAATCTGTAGTACTTCAACATGACTATTATGCCTTATCTATTGAATTAAATATGTACATTTTTCCTAAGGAAAAGATGAGAAAGAAAACTTGAGCAATCTTTAAGTCTTTACTCTGTTGTGTAATTTTAGACAGCACAATAACTCAAGGATGTTGCCATCTAATGATTATTATTATTAGTGCATTGCTATTTCAGATCACACAAAGTTCAGAATGTCTAATATTTTCCAAATATTAGAGTCCTTCTGAGTTTCCTGTGAACAAATGATTTAAAAAATAATGTTGGGCATTTTTTTTTACACGTATGGCAATAAAGAAATGCAAAAAAAAAAAATGCTACTTCTGTCTTGTCAGTTAATGTTGAGCTGCTCTATTTGCCTACCAGAAAACATATTTTGCATATTCACCTACAGTCTCAACTTACTTGATTTTAAATATGGAAACATTTTAGAGAAGCAGACTGGTTTTAATATTTACATTATAAAGCTTATGCCAGATGTGCAGAAAATCACAGTAGGTTGTGGATTGTGGCTCCATGGATGATTGACCTGCTCAGAAAAAAATGTTACCCAGTTGCAAAAGCCAAGTACTTTTCCAACTATGTGAAAGGAAATTATGGATTTCACTGGCTCTCTTTGAGCACATTCATTCAAATGAGATTCTATTTCTTTGTGCTAGTAATCTTTACACTTGGCCTACTTTATTCTTCCAAGGGAGGATTTCCAGTGAGAGTGGAATAATTTTTTTGGTGTGGTCTCTTTCTTTAAGAGATGACTTATTTCAGAATACATTCTAGTCAGTTGTGTGAGTTACATGGTTTTCTTAATTTGTCTGAATATACTAAAAAGCTAAATGGTTGTGTTTTGTACCTTCCTTCCACTACATGAACTTTTGACTGGGATGTCTGTGGTCATTTTATTATACGGGCCATGCCTAGAGCTCAAACAGACTGTTTTTGTAGAGTAATTAGTGACATTGCTTTAGAACATTATCCCCTAATTTAAAGTTTGGGCCCTATTCTCAAACCTACTGTACCTTTTCTCTGCATTTTTAAAAAGACCAGGCTTGAGATAGAGGAAGGGATAAAAATGTCATTGGTCGGTCTTAAACATGATCATGTGGATGTGTAGGCACCAAAAATTCCAGTAAATTACAACTGAAATGATTATTTTTTGCTATATTGACAGTTTAATCAACTGTAATATCTGGACATCTTGTAGTAAATTTGCTTTAGTTATTATAATACCCTAAATACCACCTTGTCTTCTTTCATTGACTATCTTTAATTGCATAAGCACAATCTAAAATTTGTGTATCGTGAACTAAAGGAAGACAAGTTTAAATGATCTCTGATTTTCTGTATCTTTTTTTCCATTGAGGTTTCTTTGGAATATAAATAAGATTATAAATTTCCCCACAAGATACTTTAAGGGAAACAGATGGATTTGGTATATTGAACTTTGAAAGGTAAATTTTGGTATGTCACATCTATCAGTATGCAGAGGAACAAAGCTTAAGAAAAGAAAGATATTTTTTGTTAATGAAAAATGGAAGAAAAATACATGTGTGTTGTGCATTATAATTCATTTGAAAAAAGGAAATGAAAATGTAATACTTGAAACAACTTAAGAAACAAAGAGTTCTTCTCACTTTCATTGACAATATAATTTATAATCCAAGGTCTGGCTTTCTATATATTTTTTCCAGTTCAAAGGTCATCATGACTAACAGCATGACTGCATTGAAGTTTTAAATTTCATTCTTTTAGAAAAAAATAATATATAATAAGGCATATTGCATGTACCTCATCATTTTAAAAAGTGCATACATATAGTTTTCACAGTAGTTTTATGTAGTAAGGTCTAGGTAAGAGAATTTTTTAAAAAATCTTTCAAATACCAATTATTGCGATTTCAAATCCCAGTTTCCCTCCAAACTCCCTTTTCAAGTGATTAATAGGGCAATTATAACTTATTATCTGGCATTTCACTTTTACAAATAGTAAAATGTAGTAAAGCTTTAGCTTAAAATATTGGCAGAACCTACCTTGGCTTCTCAACACTGAATGTGCAAATGAACTCAAATTAGGAAGGTCAAGAAGGGCCTTTTTGAGGTACTCTGCACTTTGTCAGATGTATTTATTCATGTGTAGAAGATTAGAATTCATAAACATTTTGCCAGTTTTTTGAATGCTGTTTCTTTTCCTTGTTGTTCTTGGCCAGGCCATGTCAGTACAGCAAAATGCTGCTTCATATGACTTATTATCAGCAGAATAATATGTATTACATAACTCAAAGGAATTATAAAATCAGCAGGAACTTTTGGCTCTGCATCTTAGTGTAAATATATAGATGGGTACCAAAAAAACTTAATTTTTTAAAAATTAAGTTATCTGAGTGATGCAACCAAAATAGGTATTTTTCCTTTTAAATATTTTTTATCATGAAAATGATCTAGTTACCAAAACATCTTTTACCTGTCCTTTTAAGAAATATGCACAAGGTCAGTCAAAATAATACAGTATTGGATTAAAACTGGTTTAAGCATGGTACAGAAAATTCCTTGAGGCAACTGACTTTGAAGACATACCTTAAGTGCATTTTTTTTTCTTTTTCTTGGCAAAGATCAGAACTTAGATTTATCAGTCCAATCAGTGTATGATGAATATTTTTGAATTTCTTCAGTGAAGCACTTAGAAACAGCAGCTTGGGGTTTGCAAGAAATTGAAGTGACTATCTTAATCAGAAGAGTCAGGCTGCTTGAAATGGCGTCAGAGATCTTTATGCAAATAGTTACATCATTTTTAGAATCAGTAATAGAAATATGTGTGAGGTTCTCAGGGAAAATGATTTTGGTAGTCTGCATTTGTGCTGGTGGCGGTGGCAGCAAACAGTGGCACAGTTAATTTAAGGACAAATTTGTCTACTGTTATGCAAAGCCAATTAACAGCACCCTGGGTTGCTTGCCCTGAAGGAAATGTTTCCAAGAGGTGAGAAAAGCTTAAGCTGTTGGCATTCCTATGGAATCTAAAACGAAAACATTGAAAAACTTTAGGCAGGTAAAAGAAAGGGGAGGACATATAGTAGGAAGAGCCTTGGGTAGTAAATTGGAAACATGGCCATTAAAAGGCCACCTGTCAAAACAGAATAAATAACTGTTTTAAGCTTGTTAGAGAAAAAAACAAATTGCTGTCAATGTGGAAGTTGTTGGGATGATGCTACAGCCTCTGGTACGAAAGGTTCAGCCCTTATATTTGAGTCTATGGCATGTTTTTTCTTTTTTTAAAATGTTTTTTATTTGAGTAGAGTTGACAAACAATGTCAACATTGGTTTCAAGGGTATAGCAAGGATTCAGCCTTTTGCTATGTTGTGCTCTGCTCACTGCAAATGTAGCTGCCATCTGTCACCATATGAAGTATTAAAATATCGACTAGTTTTTTTTTTACATCTCCTTCACTCTTATTAAGGTTTGTCTTTTACTCATTCCTTCATTCCTTCTTCTTCTCCCTTTCTCCCTCCCTCTTTCTTTTCTCTCTTCCTCTTTCTCTCCACCCCCCTTTCAAATTTTTATTTATTTATTTGAGAGAGAGAGAGAGCACAAGCAAGAAGAGGGACAGAGGGAGAGGGAGAAGCAGACTGCCCACTGAGCAGGAAGCCTGGTGCAGGCTCGATCCCAGGACCTTGGGATTATAACCTGAGCCAAAGGCAGACACTTAACCAACTGAACCACCCAGGTGCCCCTCTTTTCCCTCCTTCCCTCCCTTCTTCCCTCCTTTTTTACCTTCCTATCTTTTTTTATTTCCCACTTTCCCTTCTTGCCTTCCTCTCTCTGTTTCTTTTTCTCCTTTCCCCTCTTCTTTATAACTGCAATCTTCTGTTGAGTGGCTCAGCTGTTTTTTTTCTGACTTGGATTTCAGCAGCAGTGGTTACACTTAGTGATTGTATATGTTGATATCTTCCCAAGGTGACTTTTTGCTCTAAAGATGCTGAAAAAGTCCCTTGAATTAACTCTAATAGGTGTTGACAACTACCCCTGAGGTGAACTCTGGAGATGGTACTGTCCAAGTTGGTCATCAGGGGTTTGTTTGCTTTAGATTTTAAATAAAGAAGTTTTGCCATCTTTTCATCCTTTAGATTATGTATGACCGACTCCATTGGGGAATTGGTGTGAATCTGGCAAAGCTTACAATCTCGTAAATAGTTGGAATTCATGAGTAGAGAAAGGGAGAATTGAATACAGGGACAATGTATGATAATTCAGAATACATTTTTCTAAGGTTTTTTTCTTAGACTGAATCCTATCCATTTTCTGAAAGAGAATGTAGGAATAAAGAGAGTAAATATGTTTTGGAAAATATTATTTAAAGATACTTTCTGTTGTAGATATGGCCTATGATATTACATTTCTTATATTCTATAAGGTTTATAAGAAGCTGAGCCAAAGTGATATCTGGATACTTTTGTTGTTGTTATCTGTTTTAGCAAATGCCAAATAAAGTAGAAGATAACTGGTAATTCAAAACTCCGTCATGTAGATGTTATATACTGTTTGTCTTTAGGATTTCCAGAAGGTGTTAAAAGGAATGTGGGCTAAGAACCTATATACTTCATAGGGTTCCAATTACCAATAAAAGAAAGAAAGCATTTTTTTTTCAGTGGTGAAACAGACATATTTCAACATTCCTTTATCTTCCCATTCATTCAGTAGTCTTTTATTGGACATCTATTTTTTTCCCCAAAAGTTCTAATACAAGTAACATTAAAAGCAATATTAACAAAATACCTTAGGAATTTAATAATAGGACCTTTTATATTTAACTATGAGGATGGAGGAATATTTTAATAGAGATAACATTTAACCTTGGTCTTAAATAAAAATGAGATTTTGACAAGCAAAAATCAAAGGAAAGGATTTATCTGTTATAGTAAAATTACATAGATAAAGACATTAAGACTTCTTGAAATTGTGGGTGGCTCTGTTTTGGGTTTGTTTTGTTTTTGGCAGAGAAAAGGCTACTTTGAATAGAATAAAAGTAAATAATGAGGCTGGATCAGTGGTATGGAATATGATAAGGAATTGGAATTTCTGTGGAAAATATGGAAGACTTAAACAAGCATCATACTTTGGGGTAAAATAACAACAAAGTATGTAATTTTTGAAAAAGACAGACTCTCATATAAGAAAAAAAAAGAGTTTCTTAAGGAAATAATCATTAGGCAAAGTTTTCCTCTTATTATCAATAAACAGAACAATAGTCCATCAGTGATATGTTGGAGCTCTCAGTGGCTTGTGAAAGCCGTGTGTGTATATCTCTACTCAAATCTGAGTTCAGTCACATCACACTGGTATCTTGAAATAGGCGTTGGTGGGAATATTTATAGCATGGAATTCAGCAAATACTACAAATTACAGCCATTTCTGTTAAACATTTACCAGCACACCACTGCTACATGATGTGAAACAGGTCTTCTTAGCAGAAAAATTGACATTGGAAAAGAGTATAGTACAAATCTTTTTTACTAAACAAACAAACAAACAAAAGCCCCAAGGAAAAGCAGCTTAAAAATGCAAATTAGATTAAAGAGAAAATTTAAAAACACATGCAGAGGGGAAAAAAATAGGATCGAAGACAATCAAACAGGATGACTTACCAAGTATAACTATCAAATTTAAGCTTATTTGAAAAACAAGGACAAGAAAACAAGGTTTTTGGC
Source organism: Lontra canadensis (assembly GCF_010015895.1). Lineage (NCBI taxonomy): Eukaryota > Metazoa > Chordata > Mammalia > Carnivora > Mustelidae > Lontra > Lontra canadensis. The sequence continues at coordinate 48,196,270 of NW_022630996.1, read as the reverse complement.
ATATAGAATGAATTAAGCCTTCATTATAAAAGTTAATATCTAAACTCTGGGCATTGTGTTAGGAAACTACACATAAAGCACTGAGCAGACTTCCCTTCAATGTTACTGAAACTTCATTTTAACATGCACCTATTTATTTATTTATTTATTTATTTCCCTAACTCACCTGTGGTTTGAAATGTTTTCTCATTGTATTGCACATCTATAATCTTACCTCAGGACTTAAAAATATTGATAGTGTGAATTATCCAATTTATTGCATTCATTATCCTCTTCCCAGTAGACCACTACGCCTCCTTTTCACCTTTAAGTTCATTTTTAATTACTTAGCTAGTTCTTACTACAGGTGTTTAATTATGCCACGAAGTCCAAACTTGCCCTAGTTCAATATCATAGAAACTATGGGGTACTATTTGAATATGATAATGAATAGAGGGACTTCTTCATAATCTTCCTTCTTCCATTCATTAGCTGATATTTTGTGTCATGGTAGCTTTTTTTTTTTTTAGTGTTATTTATTTTACAGAAAGAGATTTGGTGGGGGCAGTAGGGGGAAGGGTTGGAGAAGGTTTGAGGAGAGAATCCCCAAGCAGACTCCCCTCTAGCACAGAGCCTGATATTGGGCTCATCCCACAACCCTTGAGATCATGACCTGAGCAGAAACCAAGAGTCAGACGCTCAACTGATTGAGCCACCCAGGTGCCCCAGTGTTACAGTAACCCCAGCATTAAATAGAGCAATGACCTCAATAATAATCTCAGATTTTAGCCTGCGTGTCCCTCTTATTTTGTTCAAGGTGCCTTTAATATCTTATGTGGGCTGCATGGTCATGACTTACCCTTTGTTTCTTGGTTTTCCTGATACTCTCATAAGACTTGTTAGATTTATATCATTCCTCTTGGCCAGAGATGTTTCTTTATTGCCATGTGATATCACCCTTTATTATCCACATGTAGGTAGGATTCAGGCAGACTCAGTCTGAATAATCTTAGTAGTCTGTCAGTCTAGTAACTTGATTATCAATGGAATCCATCCTCATTTAGTTCCCCCCCTCAATCTGTTTGGTCAAGGATTTCAGTGACTTCAAATGAATAAAAGGGATCATTTTGAAAGTGACTCATGAATCACAATGTAGATAAAATTATAACCAGATTTACTTAAGCAATCAAATTAAACATGTATAGCTAATTGCAAACATCTCTAAGACAATTAGTTAAATGAAGGTTGAGTTTTAACCCCCAATCTCTCCTCACTGGGGAATTGATAATATAGTTCATCTGCCTGGAAGGTCAGGTCTATGTGGCAAACTACTTCCCTTATCCTCTTGGTCTTGATCATCATATTCTTCCAAAGTTCTGCAATATCTTTGATCCTGACAACTAAACCCTTTCTGAATTTTTTTCTGTGTTGCTTTGCATCTCTCAGTCCCTTTTTAAGTGAATTTGTAGCCTGTATCTAAGAATACAACTTGTTGTTTTTGCTGAAACACTCATAGTCTCACTTTTTTCCTAAAATGCACAATAGTGTAGTAGAAAAAATACGGACTCAAGAACCAGACTTAGTTTCCCTATTCCTTATGTCAGAAAACATACTCTCTTTTTTAAATGTCTTTAACTCTAAAGTATAATATTCAGAAAACTGTATAAGGTATGAACGTACAACTCAATGAAATACTACAAATCAAGCACATATATAATCATCAACCAAGTCAGGAAATAAAATAATCTCATCACTTCAGTAGGCCCCATATTTTCTTTCCCAATTAGTACTCCCTTTCTCTTTTCTGAAAGTAACCAATTTCCTGTTTTCTAACATAATAAATTTATCTATTTTTTTAACTTTACATACATGAAACCATATATATATCTCTTTGTATATAACTTCTTTTGCTCAGTATGATGTTTGTGAGACTCATCCATGTTATTGCAACTAGCTATAGTTCATTTGTTTGTACTGTTATATAGTACTACACTTCATAAAAAGAATAGGAAAATACCATAGTTTGTTTATTCTACTTACATTTTTTAAATTTATTCTACTTTTAATGAATATAGGGAATTTTTCAGTTTGGGGGCCATTACGTATAATGTTATAATGGATTTTATGTGTGTTTCTTGATGCATTTGTACACACATTTCTGCTGAATATATATCTAACAGAGGTATTGCTGGGTTGTGGGATTTGCGTGTGTTTAGTTGTTATAGATAATAACAAACTGTTTTCCATAGTGGTTGTCACAACTCATACTCCTACCAGTAGCATATGACTGTTCCGTTGTTCTGTATATTGCCTGTTTTATTGGTTCCATATATTGGTATTGTCAGTCTTTTAAAATTTTAGACATTATTTTTGATATGTGATAGTATATCATCATGGTTTTGTCTTGGCAAAATGCTAATGAAGTAAATCAGGTCTTCATTTACTTTTTGATTATTTGTATATTTCATTTTTGAAGTACTTATTAAGTCTTCTCTCCACTCTCAGGTTGTCATTTTTCCTACTGATTTGAGCAGTTCTTTATGGATTCTATTGTTGGTTAAATGTGTTGAAATATCTAATTATCCTTTTAATCATGTCCTTTGATAAGTAAAAGTAATTTTATTGTAGTACAAACCTATCATTTCCTTTATGATTAGTTTTTTTTGCATTCTTTTAAAGTTTTCTTTGTACCCAAAGCCATTCAAATATTCTCCTCAATCTTTCCTTAAAGCTTTGTTTTTTTTTTGTTGTTTTTTTTTTAAGATTTTATTCATTTATTTGACAGAGATCACAAGTAGGCAGAGAAACAGGCAGAAAGAGAGGAGGAAGCAGGCTCCCTGCTGAGCAGAGAGCCCGATGCGGGGCTCGATCCCAGGACCCTGGGATCATGACCTGAGCTGAAGGCAGAGGCTTTAACCCACTGAGCCACCCAGGCGTCCCCTAAAGCTTTGTTTTTGATTTCAACATTTAGCTGCACAGTCTATCAGGAATTGAATATTTATATGTAGCATGAAGTAGAAGTCAGTTTTTTTTTAATGTGGATATACAGTTGATCTTGTACCATTTATTAAAAAGTTCATCTATTCCTTATGGCCCCTATACAGATAAGTATCCTAGTCTGTATACTCATGGTGATGCTTTTCTATTCCACAGATCTGTTTGTCTGCTTGACATTATTAGATTGCCTTAACTACTGTGGTTATATAAGAAATCTTGATATCTGTTAGAAAAAAATCTCCCAGTTTTTTTTTGTCTTCAAGATAGTCTTGGGGCTACATTTGTCCCTTCTGTGTTTTCATATAAGATTTTAGAATCAGCTTGTGCAGTTCCACAAAAGACATATAAATTAATTTAGTTTATCAATAAAAGCAAAGATTATCACATTGTAATAAAAAGTGCTGTTTAAAGGGATACTTTCGATTGGGAGGAGTCAAGATGGCGGAGAAGTAGCAGCTGAGATTACTTCAGGTTGCGGGAGATCAGCTAGATAGCTTATCTAAAGATTGCAAACACCTACAAATCCAACGGGAGATCGAAGAGAAGAAGAACAGCAATTCTAGAAACAGAAAATCAACCACTTGCTGAAAGGTAGGACTGGCGGAGAAGTGAATCCAAAGGGACGGGAAGACAGACCCCGGGGGGAGGGGCCGGCTCCCGGCAAGCGGCGGAGCAACGGAGCACAAAATCAGGACTTTTAAAAGTCTGTTCCGCTGAGGGACATCGCTCCAGAGGCTTAACTGGGGTGAAGCCCACGCGGGGCCAGTGTGGCCTCAGGTCCCGCAGGGTCACAGAAGGATCGGGGTGTCTGAGTGTCGCAGAGCTCGCAGGTATTAGAACAGGGAAGCCGGCTACAGAGACGGAGCCGAGGAGTGAGCTCACAGCTCGGGCTTACCTTGAACCGGTCGCAGGCTCGGTGAGCTCGGAGCGCGGCTGGAGGCCAGGCAGACGGGAGTAATTGGACGCTGTTCCCTGAGGGCGCACTGAGGAGTGGGGCCCCGGGCTCTCGGCTCCTCCGGGCCGGAGACTGGGCGGCCGCCATCTTCCTTCCCGTCCTCCGGACTCTACGGAAAGCGCTCAGGGAACAAAAGCTCCCGAAAGCAAACCCGAGCGGATTACTCAGCCCGGCCCCTGGTAAGGGCGGTGCGACTCCGCCTGGGGCAAAGACACTTGAAAATCACTACAACAGGCCCCTCCCCCAGAAGATCAACAAGAAGCCCAGCCAGGACCAAGTTCACTTACGAGGAGTGCGGTTTCAATACCAAGGAGAGCAGCGGAATTCCAGAGGAGGAGAAAGCAAAGCACGGAACTCATGGCTTTCTCCCCATGATTCTTTAGCCTTGCAGTTAATTTAATTTTTTTTTCTTTTTCAATTTTTTTCTCTTCTTCTGCTAAATTTTTTTAAACTTTTACCCTTTTCTTTTTTAACGTTTTTTAACTAGTTTATCCAATATATATATATTTTTTCCTTTTTATATTTTTTTATTATTGGTTTTCTTTTTTTTATTTGTTTCTTTTTTCTTTTTTATTTTATTTTATTTTTTTCTTTCTGAACCTCTTTTTATCCCCTTCCCCCCCCCCTCACGATTTGGGATCTCTTCTGATTTGGCTAAAGCATATTTTCCTGGGGTTGTTGCCACCCTTTTAGTATTTTACTTACTCCTTCATATACTCTTATCTGGACAAAATGACAAGGCGGAAAAATTCACCACAAAAAAAAGAACAAGAGGCAGTACCAAAGGCTAAGGACCTAATCAATACAGACATTGGTAATATGTCAGATTTAGAGTTCAGAATGACGATTCTCAAGGTTCTAGCTGGGCTCGAAAAAGGCATGGAAGATATTAGAGAAACCCTCTCGGGAGATATAAAAGCCCTTTCTGGAGAAATAAAAGAACTAAAATCTAATCAAGTTGAAATCAAAAAAGCTATTAATGAGGTGCAATCAAAAATGGAGGCTCTCACTGCTAGGATAAATGAGGCAGAAGAAAGAATTAGCGATATAGAAGACCAAATGACAGAGAATAAGGAAGCTGAACAAAAGAGGGACAAACAACTATTGGACCACGAGGGCAGAATTCGAGAGATAAGTGACACCATAAGACGAAACAACATTAGAATAATTGGGATTCCAGAAGAAGAAGAAAGAGAGAGGGGAGCAGAAGGTATATTGGAGAGAATTATTGGAGAGAATTTCCCCAATATGGCAAAGGGAACAAGCATCAAAATCCAGGAGGTTCAGAGAACCCCACTCAAAATCAATAAGAATAGGTCCACACCCCGTCACCTAATAGTCAAATTTACAAGTCTTAGTGACAAAGAGAAAATCCTGAAAGCAGCCCGGGAGAAGAAGTCTGTAACATACAATGGTAAAAATATTAGATTGGCAGCAGACTTATCCACAGAGACCTGGCAGGCCAGAAAGAGCTGGCATGATATATTCAGAGTACTAAACGAGAAAAACATGCAGCCAAGAATACTATATCCAGCTAGGCTATCATTGAAAATAGAAGGAGAGATTAAAAGCTTCCAGGACAAACAAAAACTGAAAGAATTTGCAAACACCAAGCCAGCTCTACAGGAAATATTGAAAGGGGTCCTCTAAGCAAAGAGAGAACCTAAAAGTAGTAGATCAGAAAGGAACAGAAACAATATACAATAGCAGTCACCTTACAGGCAATACAATGGCACTAAATTCATATCTCTCAATAGTTACCCTGAATGTTAATGGGCTAAATGCCCCAATCAAAAGACACAGGGTATCAGAATGGATAAAAAAACAAAACCCATCTATATGTTGCCTACAAGAAACTCATTTTAAACCCGAAGACACTTTCAGATTTAAAGTGAGGGGGTGGAAAAGAATTTACCATGCTAATGGACATCAGAAGAAAGCAGGAGTGGCAATCCTTATATCAGATCACTTAGATTTTAAACCAAAGACTATAATAAGAGATGAAGATGGACACTATATCATACTCAAAGGATCTGTCCAACAAGAAGATCTAACAATTGTAAATATCTATGCCCCTAACGTGGGAGCAGCCAACTATATAAACCAATTAATAACAAAATCAAAGAAACACATCGACAATCATACAATAATAGTAGGGGACTTTAACACTCCCCTCACTGAAATGGACAGATCATCCAAGCAAAAGATCAACAAGGAAATAAAGGCCTTAAATGACACACTGGACCAGATGGACATCACAGATATATTCAGAACATTTCATCCCAAAGCAACAGAATACACATTCTTCTCTAGTGCACATGGAACATTCTCCAGAATAGATCACATCCTTGGTTCTAAATCAGGTCTTAACTGTTATCAAAAAATTGGGATCATTCCCTGCATATTTTCAGACCACAATGCTCTGAAGCTAGAACTCAATCGTAAGAGGAAATTTGGAAAGAACCCAAATATATGGCGACTAAACAGCATCCTTCTAAAGAATGAATGGGTCAACCAGGAAATTAAAGAAGAATTGAAAAAATTCATGGAAACAAATGATAATGAAAATACAACAGTTCAAAATCTGTGGGACACAACAAAGGCAGTCCTGAGAGGAAAATATATAGCGGTACAAGCCTTTCTCAAGAAACAAGAAAGGTCTCAGGTACACAACCTAACCCTACACCTAAAGGAGCTGGAGAAAGAACAAGAAAGAAACCCTAAACCCAGCAGGAGAAGAGAAATCATAAAGATCAGAGCAGAAATCAATGAAATAGAAACCAAAAAAACAATAGAACAAATCAACGAAACTAGGAGCTGGTTCTTTGAAAGAATTAATAAGATTGATAAGCCCCTGGCCAGACTTATCAAAAAGAGAAGAGAAAGGACCCAAATAAATAAAATCATGAATGAAAGAGGAGAGATCACAACTAACACCAAAGAAATACAGACAATTATAAGAACATATTATGAGCAACTCTATGCCAACAAATTTGACAATCTGGAAGAAATGGATGCATTCCTAGAAACATATAAACTACCACAACTGAACCTGGAAGAAATAGAAAGCCTGAACAGACCCATAACCAGTAAGGAGATTGAAACAGTCATCAAAAATCTCCAAACAAACAAAAGTCCAGGGCCAGACGGCTTCCCGGGGGAATTCTACCAAACATTTAAAGAAGAACTAATTCCTATTCTCCTGAGACTGTTCCAAAAAATAGAAATGGAAGGAAAACTTCCAAACTCATTTTATGAGGCCAGCCTCACCTTGATCCCCAAACCAGACAAGGATCCCATCAAAAAAGAGAACTACAGACCAATATCCTTGATGAACACAGATGTAAAGGGATACTTTCTGTAATATAATAATAAAGTTTGAATATACAGAAGTGAAGAAAAAATTAAGCTACAGAAATTAACTGGAGAGCTCATGTAGCTATATTAATATCAGATAAAGTGAACCTTAAGACAAAAAAGAACTAGAGATAGAGATGCTTCATAATGCTAAAAATATTCTATTAACTGAGAAGATGAAACAGTTCAAGAGTTATATATCTAGTAACACAGCTTCAAAACATATCAAGCAAAAACTGAAAAAACAAATGGAAAAATAATCAAAACCACAATCATAATGACGGATTTTAACACGCCTCTCAGAAACTGATTAAGAAAGAAGACAATAAAAATGAGGTATGTAGATTTAAATACTTTAATAAACTAGCCCTCATTAAAATATATAATAGGCCATACTCAGTAACTACAGAGTATCATTCCTTTCAAGGACTCTTACAGTGTTTTCAAGAACAAACCGTATTTGGGGGCATAAAGTAAATTTCAATAAATTTCAAATAATTGAATTCATACAGAGTATAACCTCTTACCACAATGAATTAAGCCAGAATCAGTATTACATAACACAAACAAATGGAAAGACATTCCTTGTTTATGGATTGGAAGACCTGATATTGTTAAAATGCCCATACTTCACACAGTGATCAACATTTCAGTGCAATCCCTATCAAAACCTCAGTGGATATTTTTTACAGAAATAGAACAAAAATGTTTAATTCATAAGAAACCACAAAAGACTACAAGTAAACAAATCAATCTTGAGAAAGAAGAACAAAGCTAGCGTCCTCATACCTCCAGCTTCAGTAATTAAAACAGTATGGCAGGGCCATAAAGACAAATTTGTAGACCAAGCAAACAGAATAGAAAGCACATATGTGGTCTTCAACTACGGTCCCAAGAATACATAATGGAGAGAGGATAGTCTCTTGAAGAAATGGTGCTGGGACAACTGGATATTCATTTATAAAAGAATGAAATTGGACCCTTATCTTACATCATACACAAAAATGAACTCAAAATGTATTAAGATTTAAATGTAAGATCCAAAACTAAAAAACTCCTAAAAGAAACCAGGGAAAATTTCATGACATTTGTCTTGGTAGTGATTTCATGGGTATGACACCAAAAGCACGGCAACAAAACCAAGCATAAACAAGTAGTACTACATCAAATTAAGAAGCTTTACAGGAAGGGACGCCTGGGTGGCTCAGTTGGTTGAGCGGCTGCCTTCGGCTCAGGTCATGATCCCAGCATCCTGGGATCGAGTCCCACATCGGGCTCCTTGCTCGGCAGGGAGCCTGCTTCTCCCCTGCCTCTGCCTGCCTCTCTGTCTGCCTGTTCTCGCTCACTCACTCTCCCTCTGTCTCTGACAAATAAATAAATAAAATCTTTAAAAAAAAAAAAAAGAAGCTTTACAGGAAAAAAAAGAACAGAGTAAAAAGGCAATCTGTGGAATTGGAGAAAATATTTGCAAACCAAATATATCTGATGAGATGTTCATCTCTACAATAAATAAGAACTCTTTAACAGCTCAGTAGGAAAATATACTAATAACCTAGTATTAAAATGGGCAAAGAACTTGAACAGAAATTTGTCAAAGAAGACATATTATGGCCACAAAGTATATGAGAAAATGCTTAATATCACTAATTGTCAATAAATGCAAGTCAGAACCACAGTGAGATATCACCTCACATCTGTCAGTATGACTGTTAACAAAAATGCCCAAAATGAGTATTGGCAAGAATGTGAAGAAAAGGGAACCCTTGCATTCGTGTTGGTGGGAATGCAAAATGCTCTGAAAAACAGTATACAGGGCCCTCAAAAAATTAAATATGGAACTTCCATATGATATAGCAATCCTCCTTTTGAATATTTATCCAAAAGAATCAACATCAGGATCTTGAAGAGATAATAACACTCCCATGATCATTGCAGCACTATTTACCAAGGACAAGATGTGGACACAAACTAAATGTTCACTGGCAGATGAATGAATAAGAAAATGTGGTCTATACATACAATGGAATACTATTCAGCATTTAAAAGGAAAGAAATTTTGCAATATGTGAAACATGAATGAACCTTGAAGCCATTATGCTAAGTGAAATAATCCAGTTGCAGAAAGCAAATATTACATGATTCCGCTTACATGAGGTATCTAGAATAATCAAATTCATAGCATCAGAAAATGGAATGGTAGTTGTCAGGGGCCAGAGGGAAGAGAAATGAGGAGTTCCTAATCAATGAGCATGAAATTTCAGTCAAGCAAGATGAATAATTATGCTCTAGTGATCTGCTCTATGACATTTTACCTATAGTCAACAATAATGTATTGTACACTTATGTATGTAAAGTGAATGTGGGGGATATAAATGTGTATATTAGAATAGAAAGTTTAAATGTAAAGATAGAAGCATACAACTGAAGAAGTTAAAAAATCAAAGCAATAAATTAAATATGAAGTAAGCAAAAGAAGTATAGAGAGGAAATAATAAAATGCAAAACATGTATAATATATGATTTGTAAAAGTCTACGTTTCGTTCTTTGAAATAATTAACAAAATTGATAGAACTCTAGGAAGAATGATTGACAAAGAACAGTTATGCATTACCAGTACTCAAAGTGAAAAAGGGGGTTTTATTACAGATTTTAATGTATTAAAGAAAAATTGTTATGTAAAAAAAAAAAGTTGAAATTTTACTTGAAATGGAAAATTTCTTACAAAACTACAGCTTTGCAAAAACCAAGTCAGAAAGATGGAAAATTTGAATGGCACTGTAATTATTAATGAAATTGAATCTTGAATGCCAAATTTACCAAGAGAAAATACTAGACCCCTATAGCTTTGTCAGTGAATTCTATAATTTATACTGTTTTAGAGTAAAGGGAGGGAGAGGATGGGAAGAACACTTGACAGCTGATTTCTTGAGACCAATATTATATGATACCTCAAACTTAAAAGAACATTATAAGAAAGGACTATTATAAGAAAATCTTGCACATAAGCATAGCAGCCAAAACACTAAGCAAAATATTAGCCATTTGTCAGTATCTTAAAAACCCATAACAAAGTTGTATTTAAGCCAGGAACATATTAACGTTCCAAAATAAGGGGTGTCTGGGTGGCTCCAGTGGTTATGCACCTTCCTTCTGCTCTGGTCATGATCTCCAAGTCCTAGGATCCAGCCCTAGCCCGGCTCCCTTCTCAACGGGGAGTCTGCTTCTCCCTCCACCTCTCCCCTCTCCCTTGTGCTCTCTCGCTCCACCTTTCTCTCAAATGAATAAGTAAAATCTTCAAAAAAAAATTCCAAAATAAGTAATTATAATTTGTTACATTGAGAGAATGATAAAGAAGTACGCCATTTCAATAGATGCTTAAAAGTCAGTTAATAAATTAAACACCCCATTAAGATAACTACTTTCGAAAAACTGGGAATAAAGGGAAAATTTATTAACTTGATAAAGGATATCTACAAATGTTCTACAGTATTCATCAGATTTAAGGGGGAAATATGGGAATTTTTCATTGAAATCAAAAATTGGGCAAAGATGCTCACTTTTATTGCTTTGTTTTAACATTGCACAGTGGTCCTAGACTGTGCAATAGGGTAGGAAAAAAATAAAAAGAGGATAGGAGTAAACAAATCTGTTATTTTTTATGGATGATATAATTGTGTATATAGAAAATCTATACAAGATTATTCATATATACATTACTGGAATTAATAAGTTTAAAGAAACTGATGCTCAGGGCGCCTGGGTGGCTCAGTGGGTTAAAACTTCTGACTTTGGCTCTGGTCATGATCTCAGGGTCCTGGGATCAAGTCCCGCATCGGGCTCTCTGTGTAGCGGGGAGCCTGCTTCCCCCTCTCTCTGCCTGCGTCTCTGCCTACTTGTGATCTCTGTCTGTCAAATAAATAAATAAATAAAATCTAAAAAAAAAAAAAAGAAATTGATGCTCAATTTAAAAATCAATTAAAGTTTAAAAATCAATTAAAATATCAATTAAAATCAATTTATTGATTTAAAAATGAATCATTGCTGTTGTTATTCCTAGTCTTTCACTCTAAACCATACCCCAACGATAGCAGGCAACCAAGAGGGAGAACATATTCCACTTATGTCTCTTAGCTCTGGAGGGTCAAATAAAGGCAGCCTCCTCACGTTTTCTTTCAATTAATCTTTCCTTCATTCATTCAACATTTTAAAAAATACCCACCTTATCCCAAGTTCTATCTTTGCCTTTAAATGGCTCACAACAAAATAGAAAATGACAGAGATGACTTACCACAATAATGTGTAGAGTAAACAAGAATATTTGGTGGAAAGAAAGCACAGAGATGGAAGTAATTTGCTCTATCAGAATTTTAGAAAAGATATCACAGAGAGGGCAATATTTATGTTGGTCTTTGGATGATTTAGTAAGGTTTCACCCATTCAAATAAGGATAGAGAAAATTGAATTTAGCAGAAACAGAACAAATAAAGGCATTAAAGTGTGAAATGCTTGACATATTTGGGAAACATAAAAGCTAACAAGAGTAGTTAGATTCTTTGCTTGATTAACGTATACATCTATCCTCATGTACTTATTTGCAAAATCTTTATTTAGCTTTGTTCTGTTCTGAATCATGAAAATAATAAAGTTGATTTTCATGTCTCATGAGTACAGAGTAAGTTTTAAGACTCTTACTCAGAGACTTCTCCAAGGATACTCTTGCCTATTTCTATAAATGCATCTTAGCCAACTAAAATGACTTTTGATTATTTAAATGATTTGATTCTAAAGAATATGAAAATTACTTACTTACTACATTATAACAGTCACAATTTTATGGTGTTTCAAAATAGCTGTATACTTAGAAATTACATGATAGGTAAAACTTACCAAATTATCTGAAGTACATCAATATGGTATTGCCACTTTGTGTAAAAAATGTAGAAAAATAAATGTCCCTGTCACAGAGTCAGAAAATTTCTATAAAGTTCTATAAGTAATGGTTGCATTTAAGCTTTAGACCTAATAAAGCTGCATGAGAACTTCATGTGTCAAGAGATTGTGTTAAAAATACCTAGTGTATCTTATTACTCCATGATAATAATTATTACTTGATGGAATAGCATGATGGGTGTGAGATATTTTCTACATCTGCATCGGCTTTATCTTTTTTAAAATACAAAAGTACTCTGATTTACATAAAATACATGCTTATTTTTTAATAACTCTGACATTGATTAGCCTCAGTAGGCAATGATTTTGCCCAAATTTAAGAAAAATGACTATCCATTTAGTATTATTTCATTACAGTTAGTTATTAGATTACTAATTATGACCAATACTTATAAATATTTGTTAAATAGCTGCTTTAATCAGATGTTTTTAGTGCTTTTAATTGTGAATGATTATATGTGCTGCCAAAGCAAGCACATTAATTGTGAATGATTAAATCAGCACTCTAGAAAAGACAACTCAGTTCTGTGGTCCCTCTGTCAAGGTTTTAATTTTATGAAAACAGACTCTAAATGTCATTTGCCTTCTTGTCAGTTCAGCGTATTACCTATTATCTTCTCTGCAGAGCTACCAAAGAAAAAATAAAGAACCTACATTGAGAACTTCCTGAATTCATCTCTCTGTGTATACCCTCAAAAATGAAGAAAATTGGGGCAATTTATTGAAGTTTAAATCCTCTAAATGGCATTCACCTAAAACATGCAGGGAAATGGTTTGGGAGGTTTAAATTATCAGTGTAATTGCTTTAATTCTCTAGGTGGCTTTTATAAGTGGACACAACTTTATCGTATCCAAATGATGATTCCAAATTAGAGTTGTTTGTATTTTTACTCTCAGTACTCTGAATCACATTTATGTTCTGCATAACCCAGGTCTTAAAAATAGCCCACAAACCTCAATGCAAGAGAGTTCCAGAAGTGAGGTTTTTACATTAAAGATCTTCCTGTAGTTTTCTTTGCAGTAGCCAGCACCTTTCAGTTTGTCAGCGTTTTTACTCTAATGTCTCAGAGAAGCTTTTTGAAAGCTATATTCTGAAATCACCTCGTTCTTTTGTTCTTAGATATTTGAACACTGAGTGATGTTTCAAAATGTTTTATTAGTAAAATCCATCTGATTTCTATTAAAATTTTTCTCTAATCTCTGAGACAGAGTGAAAGGAAAGAGTATTTATAAGCAAGATAGGTCAACACTATCTAATTCTGGAATAAGTTTTCCAAGTAACATTCTGCCTATGATTCAATAGTGTCTCTGAGTTAAGAGCTTGTTACTTGGATAACATATTCTTGAAGATACTATCTAAAATACCAGATTTTTAAAAAATATTTTTAAAAATTATAAGAACTTGAGAACAGAGCCTTTACACTGACACTTCTTTCTTTCTCACTAAACTGTATTGCAAATAACCTTTTGATGTTTTAAAGGTTTTTCTTTGGCAGCTAAGAAAAACACTCTTGAAAGTTGTATTTAGTGAATTTACCCATGTATAAATATCCCTAAGCTAGTTGGTTTTCCTATGGCATCTGGAAGAAAGGTGCTATTGTTTTAGATTCCATGACTGAAGTATAGAATAATCAATTCAGAGAGACCCTGGGGGGAAGATTCACTCACATATGCTGTAGAAACTTGGAATTCCTGAGTTTTTAGGTTCTTTTCTTCAGATGAAGAGACAGATGAGTTTCTATTTCAGTACAGTGTGTGGTGACATCGGTTCCTTTTCATGCCATATTATAATTCGACCATCAGTTTGAATTTGAGACTATTGACTTTAAATTTTCTAAGAAAGCTCCTTTTTTTGTTAATACCTTTGTTATTATTACTTTCCTTTTGTTTGCAAGTGTTCTGGCTGTGCAGTTCCTGGTGCTATACACCAAGCTACATCATCAAGGTATTCCCAGGATGTATCATCAGATTTAGTTCTGCCAAAACACTCCATAAATTACTTAAAGTTCCTCTTCATTTCTCGCAAAGCACTGTTTGCTAAGCTTGTCCTTGAAAAATCAGTGTAATTCCAGAAGATCATTATACATTTGCAAGGCAGGAATTTGTCCCATGTTTCCACATGGACATCTGCATAGTTATAAGAACAGTAGAAGTTAAATAAAAATGCGCACTTATTTCCCCTTAAAAATGCACTGTTATTTAGCTTTGGGTTTGTTTGAACATTTTCTCTACCATTTATTTAATAGTAGTTGGATAAGAGCAGCTGTGTCTCATGGCTTTCTATTGTGAAGTTTCCAGAAGTGTAAAGTGGTTGAATGTAAAAACACTGCAAAAGTACAGATAATAGACTGCCCACTTTCTGTGTACTGCAACTTCCCTGAGGTTTTGTTTGCAGGGCCCAGCTGCATATACAGACATGATGGAATTTGGTTTGTAAAGAACCTACAAAAATTATACAAATAACTCAGATTTCTAACGACTAATACACAGACATGCACCTGCTTCACGGACTTCATAGATTAGTTTTGTGACCAATATAAAAGCCCCTTGGAATTCAATTACATGGCTGCAAAACAGAAAATAAAACTGGCTATACTTTCAGAACTGCTATCAGCAAAATGAAAATATTAACTAGTTCTTCAAGCAAGCTTTGGGGTGGGATTGTTTCAGTTTGCTTTGCTTCTTTCAGATTTACTATAAAGTCATAATATTCCGCTCATTATTATCTACTATTCTTGCAGCTGGAGCCGCTTGCCGAGGATATTCTCCACCAAACCCCGAATATGAATGCTGTTGTTTCTTTACAGAAGATCATTGAAATTCAAAGTATGTCTTTAAAGTTTCTTTTTAATTTCTAATCAGGTACAACTAATTAAACTTATACTGAAAATGAAAGCACATGAAAAACATATTTGAGTTTCCCAATATGAGAAACATATTTAGAATTATACTTCGCACATATTATATATTCACACCTAAATGTGTTACTACCTTGCTCTTAATGTGGTGATCTAACCGTAACTGATAACTCAGAGGCTCCAGATGTAGAATCTTGTATTTCTCATATTTTCCAAGTACTTGGATTTTTTTTTCATTACTACCACTAAGTGTCTGTCCAAAACAATGATATAATCTAGAAATTTTGATTATATTGTCTAATTTAACTAAGGATAAGTTATGGCCTAATGATGTTGGAATTCAGCAATCATTTACTGTTTTTTTCCTTTCCTATTTTTTTAAAATTTTATTTAGTTTTATTTTTCTATAAATCTAGTAAAGTAAAATTATGGAAGAACTTAACATTTATGAATATTATTTTTCATGGAGAAGTATGTTCTTTTTTTTTTTTTAGTTTAATTTAACGTGTGTGTGTGTGTGTGTGTGTGTGTGTGTTCCAGAATTCATTGTTTATGCACCTCACCCAGTGCTCCATGCAATACGTGCCCTCCTTAATACCACAACCAGGCTCACCCAACCCCCCCGCCCTGCAAATACTAACTCCTATTGAGGATTGTACCTAGCACTTGTAAATCCAATATTTCCCCAAACGCTTAGCAATACCATGTGGATTTTAATTAGCATTTTTCTTTTAATTTTTTCTATTATTTGAGTTTTTTGTGTATTTTATAGTCTCTTAGTCTTGGTTCCTTAGAGGATAATGATCAGGAGGACAGGAATCACATCTTTTCACCCCTGCATGTACCTGTAAAAAGGGTTGGCAGCAGAGGAGAGGTTTGAAGTGCATGGGAGCCTGGGACTCAAGAGTTGGCAGATTTAAGTAGGTTGGATTTGATCTTCAAGGCCCTAGGGACCAGAGCTTGCTCCAAAGGGAGCCTCTGAAGAAGACCTCCGCTTTCTTAGTCATGGACATATAATATAGTAGATGTTGTTGTTGGCTTCTCAGCAACAATGCCTTCCTCACTTCTACTCAAAAGAAGCCTAGTTTTCCTCATGAATCCTTGTCACCAGATACCAGGGGAAAATGAACTTATGTCCTGCTCCAGGAGATCAGTTCTTAGTCTAAGGCTAAACTAGACAACCCACTTAACAGTGATTGGTTAAGGAATGGGTATGTGATGCAATTTTGGCCACTGAGACTCAGAGCTGGCTTCTTGGGTGTTCAGCTGTGTAGTCACACAGGCCCCACACTTAGAAGGGCTCTATGCATGGTTTAATGCTCTTACTATTGCTGTCTTTAAATTTGTATAAAAAATTTTGAGCAAGGGGCCCACATTTATTTTGCACTGAGCCCTGCAAATTATGCAGTCAGTCCTGATAAAATTCAAGGTTAGTGATGTGAAAAGATACTTGCCAAGAAAGACTGATACTAACATCACCACAGGGAGAAAGAAGTAAGGTTGTGGTTGAGAAGGAACTGAATGGTGAGTTGAGGTAAAGAGAAAGACAAATATGCGAGTGATCTCTTGTCATTTGGGACATAGAGTAGAAATCACTACAGAGAAAGTTGTTTCAGACTTTGGCTGTGACACTGTGTGGTACATTTTTATGTCATTCTGTGAATTGTGTATCTTCTGAGGCCATTTAATTGTATGTCTTTGGGGCCACTCTTCCAGACTACAGAAACAGAAGGGGGCTGCATTAGGTCCATAAAGCAATAAAATTAAAGTCAGTGTTTCCAAGTACCAAATTTTATAATGGCTCGAGAAATTAAAATTATGGGCTTCTGGCCTAGCAAACAATGCTAAATTTCCTTATAAACTATAAAACTGTGCTCTTACTTTTACCTTTCTCTGTTTTATAACCCAGTCTTCCATTTTAAGTGCTCTTACAGGAATCCAGGCCCTTCTCTGGGCTCCCCATTTCCTCTTTGGTGGGGAA
Source organism: Lontra canadensis (assembly GCF_010015895.1). NCBI lineage: Eukaryota > Metazoa > Chordata > Mammalia > Carnivora > Mustelidae > Lontra > Lontra canadensis. Next base: position 48,179,192 of record NW_022630996.1, on the reverse strand, counting down.
AGGAGTCAAGACTCACCACATAATTTGGATCCCAGTGCAAAATGAAAATGTGTGAATGCTTCCATGTTAAAAAAAATTACCATAATTCAGGAAGGTGACCACAGAGCATTGAACCAAACATGGGGACTCTTAGGTACATGGAAGACCTTTGCAGCTGCACTGGTTGCCTCTAAGGTAGCCTTTGTTAACTGAAGAACCTTCTCTTCACATAGGTCTCTGAGCATCACACAGGTGCCTCCTTTTAACTTTGGGAGGTGTTTGAATTTCAGCCTACCTCTTAGTACAGGTTGTGAAGGATTATTTTGTGCTATAGTTTGAGACTACAGTATCCAAAAACTATGTAAATGTTGAGAAGCAGGATTTGTAGCATGTGGGAAACATTCAGGCAAGTTCCTAGATAGCCTTGTCCTGAGGCAGACAGCAAGGTGCTGACAGGCCTTATATGAATTTCTCTTTGAGAACTGAGCCCCCCAGCTGAGGGTATGCAGGTGCTGGAGGCTGTGATTAACATTGGCCCTTTGCCTGGCCACATGTATGAGAATATTTGGCAGCAAGACCATCCCTGTTGTCCTGTCCTTGTTTATGTTTTACTCTTTTAACCCAGAAGAAAAGACCTTACTAGGCAGTACAGCAGGGCAGCCATTTCTTCTGACAGGTAATAAAGACCCCTTCTGACAGGTCAGGTTCTGGTTTCATCTCAAGATGGTGGATTTATACAAAGATCAGCCATTTTTGAGATGACGAAAGAGATAGTCAGGTCAAGAAGCTTCATGTTTGCACATGCTGTTCACTCTAGCAAGTGTTTTGCCTCATCCATATTAAGTTTTCTGGATTTAGCTCAGATGTTATCTCTTTTGGGAAGCTGTATATCCCTTCATTGTCATTCTAGATTAGGTACATTTCCCGTGTGTTTTCATAGCAGGGCTTGTTTTTGCTGATATTCTTTGTTTTTAATTGCTGAATTCTTTGCACAGTATCTGGCACATAGTAGGTATTGTGCAAATGTTTACTGAATGGATGAAACAGCTTATCTGTCAATATTTGCCACACTATTTTTCTTAGCCCAAGTTGATTTTTTTAACCAACAAAGGTAATTATACTCCTTGGCTAACCCATGTGGAGAAAAGATAAAGAAGAATGGGCAAAATATATGTGAGCTCTTTTTGTCTGTCTCCCATAACCTGTAATGATGAATCATTTCTAAGTTAGAAAGAATTTGAATTACTTGTGAGCTACCATTTCTGTCACTAATCTTTGAGGCGGCAATTCTCAGAGCTGAAATTAATTGTTGGCTGATGACTGTAATCACCAACAAGTGATGCCAGGTAAGAGTCAGCCCAGAGAAGGATAAATGATCCTCATAGGTATGTTTCCTTTCCTAAAACCCATCCTAACCACTTACAGAGTCTATTATACTCTTCTTCCCTTCTTTTGCATTGCAAGGTGAGAAGCAAGGTTCCCAAATGCCTTTTTTCACACCAGTCCTGGCCCATGATAACATGTTCACTGATTTTGAAGGGAGGAATCATGAAGTGAGTTTTCCATAAAACTTAATTCATGTCGTTTGAAAGACTATAATTTTAAATTCTAAAACATACAATGAATAATATTGATATTGATCTGTGAAACCCCAAAATATGAAAACCACAAGTGTAGAGCCATGGATTCCTTTTATTTATTTAAATGTTTAGTAAGAAGAGTACTCTTTTTAAGTGTCAACCAATTTTCTAGACCTCCTGCATGATAATAGTGATAATCATAATATCTTTTGATTTGTAGATCAAGAAAAATATATATGTACACAAGGATTTGAGGATTCTTTAAAATTTTTGCTGCAACCCTCCAGTGGTTTGGAGCTGATAAGTTGAAAAACACTAGTGTAGAGGATTTAAAAATGACAGGAACTTCAATACTCACAAGCCATGATGAATAAGCCACTTAACTTTTCTGAGAAATTTCAGGAGGAATGGCATGGCATATCACCATTCTACTCTACTAAGTTGGATCTACTGTGGCAACACAATGGGAAATAAGAATCAAGATCATTAAAAAAAAAAGGTTGTGGTATTTTTCCCATCTGCCTCTACTCATCTTTTTCCCACTCTAGGGATTCTTCCTTTGTTTAGCAGATTGGGGTCTTCTTAGAATTCCTTGTTATGCCAAGCACAGCAAAATGGTTACATAGGCCAGAATGAGAATGAGGAAGGGACAGTATTTGTCATGTATGTTCTTGTCAAACAACATCCATGTTTCCAGCATATAAAATTTGTCAGTATAGCTAAATCTCTCTCTCTCTCTCTCTCATTCACGAACACACACACACACACACACACACACACACACACACACAGAGTTATTTAGGCCAATGAGAAGTGAATTTGTGGTCCTCTGAATTTACCCAGCTTTTGAGGCTAGTATGAAAAGAGATAGGATTTTCTCATTGCAGCAGAATATACCATGTGACCAGGTATTTGACTTAGTTGGTCAGTATCCACTAGTTCAAGCACCAAAATGAAATAAGAAGTAACATGGGATGCCTGGGTGGCTCAGTAGGTTAAGTGTCTGCCTTCGGCTCAGGTCATGATCACAGGGTCCTGGAATCGAATCTCGCATCAGGTTCCTTGCTCCGTGGAGAGCCTTCTTCTCCCTCTGCCTGCCACTCCCCCTCCTTGTGGGTATGCTCTCTCTCTTTCTCTTTCTCACAAATAAATAAAATCTTAAAAAAGAAAAAAGTAACAAATGATGTTAAAAGCAAACAAAGGCAAGCTAATTTTGTTGATTTCATTTCTACTCTATTTCTAATAGAAATAATTAGTTGGTAAAATAAAATACAGGCATTGTTGATGTACCTACTAAATGGATAATCAGAGGAGTGTATTCAGTTCTCTTGGCAATTAAGAGATCTAGATAGTAATTAATGAAGCAAAGCTATTAAAGTAAAACTTGTTCTAAGGAGACAACCATTGTCTTTTTTAAGTGAAATACCATTCTCAGCCATTCCTCCCAGTAGCCTAATACCCCTTATCTACCCCCTTACCAAGGAGAAGGGGCATTTATACCAGACAAATGAGAAGAAAATCCAGATTGTTTCTAAGCTGTAAGGAATTGTATACATATCTTGTTGTAAGGAAACTGTCCAATATCTTGACCTCATGGGGCTATGCACACCAGTTAAAAAGTTGTCCCCCGGACTGCAATATGTGCTGCATGAATCATCTTAAAAGCTTTACTAGCTTCTTGACTCCACACCCAAATCCTAAACCACACTCAGTTTTCTTCTTTTTGTTCCTTCTTATTTTATTTTGATTTTCTATCTTTTTTTTTTTTTTTTCTTACCTCTTTCTCTTTTCCCCTCTCCTCCATTTTTATCCTATTGCGATCCAGGGGAGAAGAACAAGAGATAACCCACAATGTTGGAAAGGAACTTTTAACTCATAAGGATTTGGGGATTCATTTCAGTCAGAGAAGGAGCATGGTCAAATCTGCATTTCAAAAGATTATTATGCCTGCAGTAAGGACAGGAGATTTAGCATTGCTTATTGTCATAGATGAGCAATTTAATTCAGAAGTAGAATTGAGTTGGTATGGTAATTAATTGGCACGGAGGGGATTAATGGATTTCTAGATTTCAGACTTGGACAACTGAGTAGATGGTGGTGTCACTCTCTGTGATAGGGAACAGTGCAAGAAAAAATGGTTTGAAGAGGAAGATGAAAATATTAGAATTAAGAAGAAGAAATTTGGGATGCTCAGCTGGCTCAGTTGGCGGAGCATGCAACTCTTGATCATGGGGTGAGTTTGAACCCCATGTTGGGCATAGAGTTTACTTAAAAAAAGAACTTTTGTTAATTAAAGTGCTTGGATTTAGCAGGGAAGGCAGGACCATCCTAAGTATCAGTTTTTTACTGCAGTGAAGTTATTAAGGGATATTAGATTAAATTATTTACACAACACAAATCCTGTAAGCTGCTAGCAAATAAAGTAACAATTATGAGTGTTTTCAGTATGCCAGGTATTGTTCTAAGCACTCTTATGAATATAAAATTAACTCATTTAATCTTCTTAACAACCCTATGAAGTAGGTACTATTTTCATTTCCAGTTTACAGCCAAGTAAACTGAGGCACATCTAGGTTAGTTAACTTCACCAAAGTTAGACATTTAATAAGTGGATAAAGGCAACATCATAAATCAAGCCATCTAGCTCCAGAGTCTATGGTCTTAACTGTTACGTTATTCTATCTCACAAATAATTCTTTTTTTTTTTTTTGCAATTTTTATGTATACCTTTTTCATTTCTTCAAAAAATGACATGTTTAGGATAAAAATTAATTTAACTGAAGGTTTGGAGTTTTGGAAGTTCTGTAAATTGAGGTTTAGTCAGTTTGTTCTAGAAGGGTAGTGCCAAATTACAAGGAGCCATGGAGCTATGAATCTACTTTGGAGCCCCTTGTAAACTTGCAAAATACATCTAATCACAGAAAAATGCAAGGATTGGCAGAATTTCAAATCCCTGCCCTGTTGAGTTTAAAACCTTGACTGTTGTCAGGTGTGAGCTGCTATTTGTCATAGATTTTTTGGCTGAGACAGAGGCCTTGACGTTGCAGACCTAGGCCAGGCAGACCTTCATTGAAGAAAAGCAGCATTAAATATTTTCCTACTATTAACCCCACCAACCCTTATTCGCATCAGAGCCAGGTCAAACTTGTAATGTGGGTCTTTGAAAGTTGATTTTGAACTTCTAAGTAACCCTTCTCTTGAAATGTTGAGATTCTGATTATTGTTTGTTAGAGCACTAATACTAGAATGTACCAAAACCAAAAGGAAAATATGCTATCTGCGTAGAGTCTTGTCTGGACCTTTTTTAAATTCCAACTGCTTCTGTAATTATGATTTTTCTTTCACTCATGTTCTGCCAAGGCAAAACTAATAAAACTATGAGAATAAATAAAACTATGCATGTTTCCAGGACTGAACACTCTTTAAGAATAGGAATGCATTGTGATTATATAGTCAACTGCTAACACCCAGATTAGCTTCACACATACATTTGATTCCATTCACTGAGATAAGGCATGTTTAGAAAGTCAAGTTCAGGAGATCATTTGCTAGGTATTTATATATATTATACCTAATCATATTCGTATGATAAATAGCATAATTAATTTCCTCATCTTGTTCATTAATGAATTAAGGCTTAAACAAGTTTAGGTCTCTTTTTGCAGGTCTTTCCACAGGCAAGCAGTAAAACCAAGATTTGAATTCTGATATGACTATGCTATGAAAGCCCACTTTCTGTTAAATCATATGACCTCCCTATTCCTTTCTTCACAGATATAAACAGAGTTTTACCACATTTCCTATTCCCAGGTATCCCAGGATAGACACTAAACTAGGCCTCTCCTAAAATATGATAGATTCTGCCTACATTAAAACAGGCTATTTTAATACATTATTAGACTTACTAGAATGTAAAGGAATAGGAGGGAAAAAGAAATAAGCTGAAATTTAATAGAGAAAGTAACACAAACAGGGAGAATATCCCTGGGTCAGATGATAATATCAGTGCATGAGAAGGCCTAAGGTCTGCATCATAGTTGGGGATATGAATTTAATGGGTACCAAAGAGGTTTTATCTTGGCCCACTCCAGGTTCTGAAGGAAGCAAATGCAATTTTTTTTTCTGGAGGATAAGTATCCCTAATTTAGACCCCAGTATATTCAGAGCTCAAGTTCAACAAAATATGAATTCAAATAAATAAATATATACATATTTAAATAAATGGATAGAATCAAGTACACAAGGGCACAGGCCACTAGGGAAAGATAACAGAAAAGAGAAAAAAGAGAATAATAAGCCTTATTTGTGGCGTTAAAATGGAGAAAGGGCACTATTTTTAAGTAATGATAATGGATAAAAAATACTCATGTACTTTCACTCTTCCATGGAACTGCACTAAGATAATAAAAAAGAGAGTTTTTGTTCTGTTTTTCAGACATACACTCATAGGAATAAAGAATGAAAAAGGAAATAGTAGGAGCCTGGAGAGCAGATGACCATCTGTTACTGTCTTAGCAGACCTTGAGGGGAAAAAAAAAATTCCAAGCCAGTACTGGCAGGCATATCTCTGCCAGAGAGGGATACATCAGACCCATATGCCATAGAATTGTCAACCCACAAACCTAAGACTCTTCATTTCATTTCTCATTTCTTTTAATTCATTTTCCTTTCTTTTCTTCACTTTTACATCCATCTTGAAAACAATAACACTTAAATTCAGTTGCCCTTCTACCTTTCAATCTGCCTTAAAACTCTTACCTTTCTACTTTACCAATCTAATAAAATCTCAACCCTTGATATATTCTACAGAAAACTTATTCCAACACTGGACCTAAATAAACAAGTCTGCTCATGATTGTCCTGAATCATAGCAGTTTGGCCTCCTGTAAATTTATGATCATCAAACTCAAATGGACCCATTATAATCCTGCTATGTTTCTCAAGTCAACTTGCTCTCTCAAACTACTCTTTCAAATTTCTCTGTCCTCAAACTTCTATCCACCTTACCTTTACCTCCCCCCTTAATCTAAGCAACAAACCTTAAACTGTAGCTCCCAAACTGCTATTTTTGAACTGTTTGTTTCCATCAACATTTAAGCATCCTAAAATACCCCTTATCTTAAAAAACAAAACAAAACAAAACAAAAACACAAAGGAAACTCCAGCTACCTCACTCCTTCAGCTTACCACCCATTTCTCTTCAACCCTTTAGGAACAAAGTCTTGAAAATTGTTTCTGTCTAACCATCCCCATCTTCTTAGCTCCAATCCCTGTCAGAACCTTTCTAGTCTGGTTGCATTCTCACTATGGTCATCAGTGGCCTTTCTGCTGCCAGATTTAAAAATGTGATTTTATTAAACTTTTTATTTTGAAATGATTTTAGATTTAGAGAAAAGTTGCAAGTATAATACAGAGTTCTCATATGACCTTTACCCAACTTCCCTGAATCTTATATAACTATAGCACAGTTAAAGAAACTACAATTACAGAATATATAATATATGTTCATATATATACAGAATATATTTTATATATATATATATATATATATATATATATATATAAAATGCAGAATTAACAGTAATACAATTTTATTAACTAAACTGTAGACTCTCTTTGGAGTCCACCAGTTTTTTCACTAATTTCCTTATTCTATTCTAGATTCAGTCTATGACCCATTACATTCAGTTGTTGTGTCTCAGTCTTCTCACGTCTTTCAGATCCTCAGTCTTTCCATGCCTTTTTTGAGCTTGACACTTTGAAGAGTACTGGTCACTTAGTTAGATGAACATCTTTCAGCTTGATATTCTCTGATGTTTCCTCATAAGTAAAGTGAGGATGTGCGTTTTGGACAAGATTACCACAGCAGTTAAACAGTTGCCTAGTGCTTTGGATCCATGGAACATAATGTCAGTATGTCCTATTATTGGTGAGGGTAACCTTGATCACTTGATTAAAGAGCTCTCTAATGTGATGTTACCATGTTTCCCTTTGGAATTAATAAGTATTTTGGAAAGATAGTTTGCAATTATGAAAATGTCCTGTTTCTTTTCAACGTTTTGTCCAGTCATTTTAGCAGCCATTTGTGGATCTTACCTGCAAAAATTATTACTCTGGTATTCCAATGCTGATTTTTTATTTTCCTTACTCCTTAGAAGTTATTATTTGGGAATTATCTGTAATGAGGAACTGTCCTTTTTTGTTCACATTATTAATTTTGTTACTCAGGCTATTTTAGCTCTGGTCACTTGGAGCTCTTTCAGGGTGGCTCCTGTGTCCTTTTGAAATGGTTTTGTCTTCTTGTGAGCACTTTCTTAGTTTCTGGCATCACAAAATGTTCTAAGTTCACCTGGGTTTTTCCATGTCTGTATTAGTCTGGATCCTCCAGAGAGATATACTCTATATAACTAACAATAACTATAACAAATATAAATACAAATAAATACATATTTAAGGCAGTAGTTCATGCAGTTGTAATTGAGGCTGAGAATTCCAAAACCTGCATTTGGCAAGCTGGAGTCCCAGAAAAATAGATGGCATAGTTCCAGTCCAAGTACAAAGACCTGAGAACTAAGAAAACCAGTGGTTTAACTTCTACTCTGAGGCCAAAGACAAAAGAAGATTGATGTCCCAGCTTGAAGACTGTCAGAGAGAATTCTCCCTTATTGAGGCCTTCAACTTACTGAATGAGCCCCACGCACACTGCGGAGAGCAATTTGCTTTACCAAGCCTTTACTCAAGTGTTAGGCTCATCCAGAAACATGGATGTTTACTTAGCAACATGGATGTTACTTACAGACATACTCGAAATAATGTTTAGCCAAACAAAGTTTAACCAAATAGTTAAAACAAGTGTTTTACTGGTCAAATTGACAATAAAAATTAACCATCACAGGTCCACCTCTTGTCAACTGGGCACCATACACATCTCCTTAAACCGTACTTCATTTCCATATATAGACAATAACAAAATCATAGTTCTGTCTAACATGATACAACTTTCCTGACTACAACTGAAAACACACCAAGCACTTTACCAGGAGAATAGCTACAGTTTTGAATAATGTTTGCTCTTCTCAATATCCCATATCTTAAATACTATGATGTAAAGTTAACAATACTTAAATACTGTGATATAAAGCTGATACATCTTATGTTACATGATCAGGGAGAAAGGGATGGAGGAAAACAAAGATATTTGCATACAAATATATTAATAATAATAAGGAGGAAATACTCCTAACAGTTATATTCCTTGTTACTGTAACTCATCATGTGGCCATAGTTGGTATTTATAACTACCTTCTTCTATTACCTATTCTGTATTCCCTTTGCTTTCAGGAAGCAACTCAGCAATTAAATATCACTTTATGAAACATGACTTTTTATTTAGATAAAAGAACCATGCATCTACATTTTTAAAATAAATTTTCAATTTCAAGTATTCTTTTCAAGCTCCAAAGTAAGGTAATAGTTATTATATCTTGACTCCACTGGAAGAATCTCTTGGTTCAATGATAGAATGTCCTTAGATGCTTCAAACAGAAAAATCAGTTAATTCTAATAATGGTTTGATATTTTTCATTCAATTTATAGAATCAGAGTAGAGCTTTTAGAAATAAATCTGCCATAAATGAAATATAAGTTACTATTATAGATGCTATTGTAAATTACAGTAAAACTCTAACACTGACAAATAAAATCATTTGATTTTGTATTAATAGGCAAATTTAGATTTTGGTGGGACACAGCTTAATCTTAAAGAACAAATATATTTGGCATTAATTATGGAGAACATAAATTCCTTAATTTTTTATAAATAACTTTATAAAATATAATTATAAGTTCAATAAATTTTTATTTAAAGTGTCTTTAAAAAACAAGCAGGCTTAATATTCTGTCAGCGGAAATTTAAACTCTTTTTCTCAAAATTTACAATACCTTTTTATAAACACAGGGTGAAATACAGGTAAATGAATAGTTAAATGAAATACCAAGTTTTTGAAATACAGCTGATATTGATGATAAGAAAAAAAACCTTTCAGCATGGCAGTTCAAAATTTTGTAATCAAAATTTCTTCTTTGGTACCCATTATCAATTATACTTTAGAATTCTTTAAGATGATTATTCTACAGTAATATTGAACTATTTTATAAATAAGTTTCTAAATTTTTATTCTATTTTTTCTAATCAGTTAGAACTCATTAATCAAAAGCGTCAATAAATGGACTTCTGCCCCAATGTATGAAAAACTAACTACTACAGGAATTGTCCTTTGGTCAGAAACTTTTTAAGAATCCAAAAAACCATATATATGGAATAGTGTTTTTAGACACTGGACAACAAATACTAAAAGCCAATGATCCTGGCAAGAAACAAACTAGGAAAGAGAAAAATGAGGCCTACAGTTGCCTGAGGTTACCTAATATGAGGCAATTTCCAGGATTCAGCATAGGGAGGGAGAATTCAAATAGAATCCAGTAGTTTTTCTGAGTTGAAGATAAAGTAATCAGAGTTTGGGGAGACTGAAGTGACTAGAATTTGTGGGGCAGAATATTTGAGCTGAAGTTCTTGTACCCAGAAAGAACTCTGTGTATCTGTACAAAAGTTTCTTTAAACCTTTGTTTTATTTTATGTGCATGAGGTGAAACTCCAAAAGGCTGAGAAAACCAATAGGTTAAATAATTCAACCAGTTTACACAGGATTGGGAATAGTTTGCATTCCTAATAGCCAGACTGGAGAGACATAAGGCAACATGCAGAGATATCAAAATGGTTTTCTCTTAGTTTTAAGACTAAATAAGCCTTACCCTAAAACCTGCTCTGGAGCCAGTCTAACAAAGAGTACCAGCAAGCCTCAAAGGGATCACACTAATTACAAGTAATTTAACTACGTGCCGAAATAAAGTCCACCATCTTCGAAGAACACAACAAAATTCAATAACCAGATATGTTCAGAATAACAATGTCAGGCATCCAAATGAAAATTACCAGATATACAATGAAGTAAGAAATATAAGAATATATGAAATATATGAAAAATATAAGAAATATATGACCTAGAAATATAAGACAAATTAATTAAACAGAAACTGACTCAGAAACTCAAGGCATGATAGAATTAGCAGACAAGAATGTTAGTTATTCCTAATATGAAGAGGAAAGTTCAAGCATAATGTGGAGAGAAATGAAGAACCTAAAAAACATGCAAATGGAAGTTTTAGAGATGAAAAATAACAGTATTGGAAATTTAAAAAATTTTGTACCCTGGAAGGGTTAATGGCAGAGTATATAGTGCAAAAGACAAAAACAAAACAAAATAAACAAACAAACAAAAAATGAAGTTGAAGAAGTAATAGAAACTATTCAAGTAAAGAATAGAGAGAAAAATACTGAAAAATAGTATATCAGTGGTATATTGGACAGCAGCAGTTGGCTAACATATCTATAATTCGAGTCCCAGAAAAGTCAGCAGTTGGGGAAATATTTTTAAGAAGAGTGGGGGAAAATAAAGAAAGAAATAGTGGGAAAAGGTTTTGTAATTTGATGAAAACTGCAAATCCACAGATCCAAGAAGCTCAATCAATCTCAAGCAGAATAAACATGAATAAAATCACATTGAGGTGCATTATAATGAAATCTTAAAAGAATCCAGAGAAAAGAAAAATCATATTACATACAAAGAAACAAAAATAGAGATGATAAGAAAAAGATAAGAATCTTTTAAATTTCAGAAGTATTACATTAAGTGAAAGAAGCCAGATATTAAGGATTGCAGAGTATATGGTTCTATTTATATGAAATTCTAGAAAAGACAAATGTACAGTGACAGAATTTCAGTGATTGTCAAGGGCCAAGAAGGAAGGTAAGAAATTGACTCCAAAGGGCCAAAAGGCGGTTTAAGGGATGAAGAAAATACTCTGTATTTTGATTGTGGTAGTCGTTATATGTATCACTGCACACATTTGTCAAATATGCATCACAACCTGCCCTTAGAATTGGTAAATTTTATTGACTGTAAACTATACTCAGTGAAGCTGATAAAAAAATTAGTTATGAAATGAAGGCAAAATACTAGATTTTGAAACTTTTAAAGAATATCAGTTACAGGGTCCCTGGGTGTCTCAGTGGGTTAAGCCTCTGCCTTCAGCTCAGGTCATGATCTCAGGGTCCTGGGATCGAGTCCCACATCGGGCTCTCTGCTCAGTGGGGAGCCTGCTTTCCCCCTCTCTCTGCCTGCCTCTCTGCCTACTTGTGATCTCTCTCTCTGTCAAGTAAATAAATAAAATCTTTAATAAAAAAAAAAGAATATCAGTTACAGAAACAGTGTTTCTGATCAATTTAAAGAAAAATATTTAAATTAATCCCTACAAAAGCAAAGGAATAAATGAACAAGTTGAGGATAAACATGCAAACCATAGGATTTGATTTTGAAAATCTGTAATTGGGCTTTCAAAGGTGTCTATTTCTTGATAGAATCATTGATAAAATTCCTATTCTTAGTGGCATAAATTTATGTTCTGTTCTGGAATAAAATGACACTGAAAAGTCATATGATTTTGCAGCATCTAAATTTAGTAAGCAAAATTTTGTAGAATCAAAAATAGGGAAAACTTTCTTGATAAGCTTGGTTTACATAAAATGTTTGCCAAAGAAAGATACCTATGAAAAGGAGGAAAGGGGTGCCTGGGTAGCTCAGTGGGTGGAGCCTCTGCCTTCGGCTCCGGTCATGATCTCATGATCCTGAGATGGAGCCCCACATGGGGCTCTCTGCTCAGCAGGGAGCCTGCTTCCCCCACTTCTCTGCCTACTGTCTACTTGTGATCTCTCTCTCTGTCAAATAAAGAAATAAAATCTTTTAAAAAAATGAAAAGGAGGAAAAAGACATTAGTCATGAAAATATTTGTTATGAAATAGTCACTCATTTCAGTATTTTAAAAATTGGAAGTGAAAATATTCCACGTTAGCGGAAATTACCACATAGTACTACACCTGTAAAGACAGTATTTGTCAACCAAAACCACTATCGTCTCTTAAGAAGAGTAATTAAAGATGCCACAATTTCAAAAATAATTAACTGTTAAACTCCGCTTTGAAGTGCAGGCAATTTTATGAACACATCTAAAATAATTAGACCACATTGAAACATTCTTCATAAAAATATAATGATATTCTGTCAGTGAGAAATATGGCCACAAAATTTACTAATGTGATTATGTATCAGCAATCATAATTCTGCTTATGTTATTTTCTAATGTTTAGATAATCAATATGAAGTAGTTTTTGTGCTGTGGCACACATGAATTATTCAATTTTTGGTTTTTTAGAATGAATTTTAGTTGTGAAAATAACTTTTGAATAGGACTATTTTATATTTTATAGATCTACTGATGAAAACAATTTGTTGACCAATAAATAAACATTTCAATGACATATAATTTTTATTTTTAGCCCCATTTTAAGCTTAAAATTACCCCAATTTGGATGAAAACTACCTGGTCACTCTTGATATACCAACTTTCAGAACATCATTATTTTTCATATATATGATGCTTTGGAACCCAGTAAGGTTCTCCATTTAGCTTTAAAAACATATCTTAAAAAACTATTAGGAGGTTCTGAACTCTGGAGAATCCATGAAGTGAGGTGTCTTGTTAGTCCCATGTGATAATAATCTCTGAAGTTGTTGGGGATTGGAAAAGGTTTACTACCAGTTTCTTGTCCTATGAGAACATGGTGTGTAATAACAAAAGGCAATATTATTCAAATCATAAGAACAAGTCTGAGAAGTGACTCTTAGCCCCCAGAATGGTGAGGGGAAGGGTGAGGTTTCTGGAATGAGGAGGCTTTTGCAGTGTCAGAGACTTTGGTTGGTAAAACTTTTGACAGTTGGATTATTTTTAACACAGACCTTCGTATGTCAGCAAATACTTTTTTTTCTAAATTTTTCGTTACCAAGAACAATGTGGTTTATGCTGAAGTCTGATTATTTAGTACTGCAAGAGGTCCTCTCCTGGCTCATATCTGACCCAGTAACTCCATCTTTGGCCTGCCCTCTAGTTCTTGACCATCTGCCTCTATTATCTAGTTTTTACCTTTATTTTAGATTCATTCTTTCCTTTGCCTTTATCAGATAAAACAAAAGTGCAGAATAGTGAAGGCTAAATAGTCAGAGAGGAAGGGAGGGAGGGTGGGAGAAAAGGAAGGAAGGAGGGAAGGGAGGGAGGAAGGAGAAGGAAGGAAGAAAAAGGGCTGGGTAGGGGAGGAGAGGAGGAAGGAAGTAAAAGAAAGGAAAAGAAGGAAGGAAGGAAAGAAGGGAGAAGGAAGGAAGAGGAAGGAAGAAAAAAGAGGAAGGGAGGGGAGGGAAGGAAGAAAAAAAAGAGAAAGAAAAGGAGGGACGGGGAAGGGGAGGGAGGGAGGAAGAAAGTGAAAAGAAAAAAGAAAAGATAAAAGAAAATGCTGAAAAGTGGGGAGATTTACATAGTGGGCAAAACAAATAAGGATAGAGGATATGACCAAAGGAATGTGCATGACCAGCGTTAATGGAAAACCCCTCTCTTTTGACAGTTTTATTGCTTTAGGAGAGCAACCCAGTGGTTGCTCGTTTCTAATATCTTACTCTATAAATAGCAGCTCCTAAATACTCTAGCAGTAAACTTTGGTTCATTTCTCTTGTGTGCTAATAAGCATATTATTCTCATGCCAACAGATAGGATTTTCTAGCATATATGTTTCTGAAAGAAAAAAAAAAACTACTCATCTTGTGAAAATATAACCCATAAATTTGGAGTTTGAATTGGCTGCATATTGCACAGTCTATGCTATACCCACTTCATTTTAATTATTCTCCTTTACAAGTAGAGATAGTAGTCTATGAATGCATTATTAATGTAGAATATTTCCTTTGTTTTTACAGGCTTCACCAGAGGCCATATTGAATTCAAAGTTCTGGGTTATTTCTGAGTCAGAAACCTCATACATTTGGATAAAAACCAAACTTCCAACATTTAATCTTAACTTAGCAGGATATTTTATACACATTAAATTTTATTCAAAAAGGTCTTAGCTATTTAAAATCTTTCTTAATACTCACATACATAAAGGCTAAATGTTAAAGGATCATTGTCAGTCATTCTGCTGAAAATCATTATTAATGATTCATACCTTCTGTCCTGATTGTGTTTAGGGAGTAAAGATGTTTGTTTTGTCTATGGCCAAGAATTCTCTTCTTGAGGAAAAAGTACAATGCTTAAAAATTAAAGCCCATGGTTATTCTAGATGTGCCATATTATCTAAAAGCAAGTGTTTACTGACCTCCTCACAGGTTTATGGACTCACAGAAAAGTAAGATTTTCTTCCAAAACAAATTCATTCTAACATCCAAGAGTAAGACATAACATGAGATCAGAAAAATCACAATCACTGAGAATTACAGCAGGGAGAACCCTTTCATTATCATCAAGCCCTTCACTATCATGTTATAAATGTGGGAATTGTGCCCCAGAGTGATCCAAGTGATTTCTTTGGGTCTAGTGTGTAGTCTCCAATCTGGAAGTCTTGACTTTTAGTTCAGGCCTCCATCCTCAGTGGACTCCTTACTCCTCCTCTACAGTGAGCACTTGTCTTCAGTTTTATGAGCCTGCCATCACTCTCATCACCTTCCAGTTCATTGTCCATGATCCGTCCAGAGGGGTCTTTTAAAAACTTAAACCTGATTCCCTGCCTCTTCTGCTTAAAATTGCCCTCTTTATACCTACAAGTTGAAGTCCAAGATCATTCGCATGTTATTCAAGATTGTGTGTTATTTAGCACATATTTGCTGCAATGGTCTCCCTCATCACACTCAAGACTTTTTCAAACATTCCAGTAGTTCCTAGCAGTGGACTTTGTACCCACATCACCCCCCTGCCTCCCAAAAAAGAAGCCCACAGAGACTTGAGACTCAAGTCTGTGCACATTTGTGTGCACTCTTTCCTGTGCTAGGAATACCTCACCACCATCACCTCCCTCTGTTTCAGGTTGACTAACTTCTGATGGTCTTTCAAATACTTGGTTAAGTACTATTTTTTCTGCCAGCTCTTCTCTCACTTTCCCATCATCATAAGTATATGTTCTACTTACTTCCTCTGAGGATCACATGGGCCTTTTCCACAGTCTTGTCATTTAGACCATGAATTTCTTGGTGCGAGGAAAGTATCTTTATGTCCTCAGTACCTCAAAATGTTAGCTTGTGGGTTTATTCACAGTTAGAATTGCTATCATTTGGTCCAAATTGAAAGCTTTATGATTCTCAGACTTAGGACAGAATAGGTAATTACAGCAAGTAAAGTTGTAGTGGACAACTGTCAGAAGGTTCTGTTGGCATGGGAAGTAGTTGGGGAGACTGAGTCTTCTTCCCTAATATGATATCCATTCTTTTTTAAGGCAGTAAGATAAGGAAAGGCCGAATGCAAAATGTTAGAGCTGGAAGGGATTTGAGTTCATTCCCCTGTTTTGAGAAGCAGATATGAAGTGCCAGAGAATCTTACCTGCATGATAGGATGGTCAGTGGCAGAGCGTGGTCCAGAACCCAGTTATCTTCCTTACCAATCCATATAAAATTCCTACTTCACTGGTCAGGCTACAGAGATAGTTCTGACCTAGTAAGTCATGTCACCACCTAGGAAGATTCTCCTGCTTTGATTTCGAACTACTCAATACTTTAAAAAATAGCTTCGGGCTGAGAGAAAGCCATTGACTCTCTCTTTCATGTTTATTCCGCTGGCATGTTCTCATGAAATGACCTCCTCTTTTCCTCTTACTCCCCTTCCCTGCCTCAAAAAATGAAACTTCCGTCTGACATATGGAAGGGTGCCAACATCAGCCAGTGCATATATTAAAGTTTTAAATCAATTATTGTTCTAGTACACACCCTGGGGTTGAGAAAGAAAGAACATCCAGGACTAACAAACCTGATTGTTCTGGCAAAGTTGCCATTCAATTCATGCTGGCATTTCTGGGCTTTTCTTTTTCTTTAATATTCTAACCTCATATTTTTTTTTTATAAAAAGGTAATAGCTCAAGGAACAATTTTTAACATGACTATTTCATTCAATTTCTCCATGAGACTTATACCTCTTAATCTCTTGAGGGTTTCCCAGAGGGCACTATGCCCAGAGTTTGTTTATTATTTAATTGTAGAGACAGCTGTCAGTCTGATAGTGAGTTCATTAGACTGTGGACTGTTCCTCACTTTATTATCTTCTAAGGGAGGGAGAGACTCGGGCTCGGGACCATTAGTACTTCACAACTTGGCATTCTTAGATTGAGAAAAAGACTTAATCATAACATTTAAGAAGCCAAATTACAGCTGTGTATAACATAGATAGTTTTAACAACTGCTCTGAGTTGGATCTATATAAGTATTCTGATTAATACTGCTTTAAAATTCCTATTAAAGTATGATGCATTTTTTTTTCCTAGGCAAGTACTGGAAGTCAGTAAGGATGGTGGCTATGCCAAGGGGTTGTGCTTTGGCTGGGACTCAGTTGCAGGAGGAGACCGAGACTGTTTCTGCCCTGGCCTCCCTGACGGTAGATGTAGAACAGCCCTTTGCTTCAGAAGATAGCAGGTATGGATCCAACATGGGGGAGTCATTAAGGTCAGTAACATCCAGGCTCATCATTAGCATTTGTGAACCTCTCTCCAGGCTTTCCTTCACCTGTCTTCTCCACTTCCACCACTTGTCTTCTTCAAAGCCACAGATTCCACAGCAAATGCTGTAGGCCACCAAGAATTCATTTGTTTCATTCTTCATGGGAAACACAGAGCTGGAGCTGTGGTTGCAGTTCACAGAGAATTAGAGTGGATGAGATACATGGTGAGAGAAATCACTCCTCATTGGCTAATTTAAATGCAGATCATTGTGGAAAAGAGCTACTTGTGTGCTTTACTTCTTTCCTTAGTTCTCTCTATTTTTCCAGATAATCTTTTTCCTTCTATCATCATTTCAAAATTACTGCTATAACAAAGTGGAAAAAGGAGAGAGGAAGCTGAAAGTATTATTAGTCAGTTGGATAACCTAAATACATACAGGCTCTTTCTGTGACTGCCCTTTCAGTCCAAGGACTGGGTAAAGATAGAAGGTGCCTCCAACGGAGACAGGAGTTTGTATAAAGGAATGTATGGACTCTTGAGTCTGATTTTATTCCACTTTCTGATAAGAAGTTGATTCCAATTAGTCTTCATATGAATATAGCATTCAGGAAAAGAAAAATAATATTAACCTAAGATTGGGTTTGCTTGTTCTCCTTTAAGAAATATTTGTCACTTTGTGCATTTTGGTGTTCATCATCCTATCATACAGACAATGCTACATTTAGGATTTTTTTTCAGTCTGCTACAATCATGTCCATCACAAATGTACATATATATATAAACATTGGTGCTTTCTCTGGCTGTCTTCAAAGTCACATTTTCTCAATTTAAAAATGAATCAGGTAGGCTTTACTGAAGTTCGCCAGCTTGCACTTCTAAATTGCTCTGAGAAGGAAATCATATTCCCTCTGTCAATAACATCACCATTAATTACACAGATCCTGCTACCTAGTACTTAGTTGGCAATTTTCCCAAGAATGCACAATTTAAACAGTTTTAGCTTTTACTGGATATCCAGAGTTTAATGGATTTAACATCTTGCTTTGGTCAACAGCAGGAGATGCATTGAATAAGAGATTTCATTTTTAAGCAAGTATTTTTTTCTTACTATAACCACTTAAAGACCAGATTACCTATAGAAAAAAAATAGTTGTACAGTATTTTATTAGAAAACATCTTCATGTGGGCATGTGGAACATAAAGGAAAACTTATTTTACATCTTTGATAATATGAACTAACCCCCTGCCGTTCCCAGCTAAGAACCAAACCAAGTTCATAATCCAAAGGTGTTGCAATTATTCCCAAAGCCAAATGCAGTTAGTTGTCCGTCATCTGAGGGCTATAAAACTGAGGAAACTAACATCTGTTAGTGCTGGATATAAAAGGAGTATATCTATTATTTAGAATTCATTTAATATAGAGAAATGAAACTAAATTCCAACCTGAGTGAAATGAGTTATAAATAATTTTGCTTAGAATAATTAAGAATAATAAATTCTGTTATACACCCCAAGTAATATAAAAATCTCAGCACTTTGGCAGGAATTAGCTCTATAAGCATGCTTGCATATCATCAGGTAAAAGGTGTATTTGACTTCTGATAATCTGCAGGGACTTAACCCCAGCTTCAGTTCACAGTGATTATTTATTTATCTATCTATTTTTTTGGTTCACAGTGATTTTTAAGCTTCCTTTGGTGGCAAAGAATAGGAATGTGAATGTTTTGATGTGTAGGGAAACAGAGTTGATGCTTATGACCTGGATTCATATTTGTTTATCAGTATTAGACACATTATATCTGTTTTGATTGATTTTTTTCTTAGAGAAAGAAAAATAGTTTTGTTTGAATTATTTTCTATGGCTTTGCACTCACTTTTTCAGCAGATGAAAAGAAAAATTCTTCTAAAATTTGACTTTTGCATGTCTATTGAACCATGCATGAATTTCATCAGAGAGAGTCAGAGACAGAGAAACCTTGAAAGCCACAGAACATTAATTCTTTCCAGAGGCATGCTATCCAAATTGTCCCCCTACTCAATACAGGAAAGACTTTCAGAATGAGATAAAGAGGTGGAAATGTGCTTGGGCCTTTGTTATGAATGTAATATTGTAAGTACACAGGAAATTTAAAAATTAGAAAAATCAGAAAACTAAATGGATGGAAAAGAGTGAAGGCAAGATTCTTTTTATAGGAAATTCTTGCCAATTATTTTGGAGGATATATTGGTGCTTGGAGTGAGATGACTCATTTTGTACTAAGATTTTGGGTAAAGCAGCTCTTTTCCTGGCCAACTCATATCTGACTCATTTACCACTAGTGAATAAGGGATAAAATGCTCCTGGCTAAGAACCATTGTAAGTATTTTTTGTTCATTTTTCTTGGGGGGGGTGGTGGCAAGAGGGAGATGACAACACAGTGAAAACAGTCATTTCATTTTTATAACTTATTGATGGAACATGAAGAGTAAATTGGTTGAAAAAGGCTGATATGTGGGGATGCATTGGGGGGATGATTAATTGAAAAACAGTTTCAAAACATACTTATCAGGTGGCAAAGACTTGGGCAAGAAAGAAAAAATTAGTGGATCAGAAAAAAAAAAGACAAAAAAATTAAATGGGGTCCATTTATATGTTCAAAGAATATTTAAACAGATAGACCTGATCACATATAGCATATATATTTATGCTTAGAAGCATTTAGCTTCTAAATGACCTAAAGTCATTTTTTTTTTAGGTTTAGATTTTTTCTTGTTTAGTGGGAGACTGCACCTTTAAAAGATTATAGCTTACATTGGTTGGATATCTGTTTCAAATGCTTCTACTTTGAAAAGGGCAGTGCAGTATTTAGGTTTATTCTTGAATACTAGTTCAGGCTCTGCTGAAAATCAAGGAAAAAAAAAATCAGAACTTCAGGACAATCAAATATTATGTTATTGGGAACACATATATACTCTAGAAATCCTGTCTCTTTATCTATCTCTCTCTCTTTTTTTAAACCAAAATGAAAACTTAAAGTTACACTTTTCAAATGTCAGTTGGACCTATTGATTATAGTGTGAATCATGTTAGATTTTCTTAGTGCAATCTAGTCTGGTTGTTTGTTTAATCATTTTGTCTTCAAAACTTTTGGCAACTTTTCTCACGAATGAGATGGTTTCATATCATTATATAATACGAAAGCATGAGAAAATATATGATTCCAAGTCTAGCTGGCTTTTTTTTTTTTTTGGAGTAACTGTCTTATTCGTGAATATTAAAGAAGTATAATGATATGCTGGAAAATCCCAGGTATCTTCTACCTTAGCTTTTAATGGCCTATAATGTGTGCCAAGGACATTAATAACCACATTTTTCTGTATCTGAAAATGTATATAGAAATATAAACGACTATTAAATACACATTCATGTTAGTATACCTAGAAACACAACTTTGTTTTCCATTCCTTAGAATTGTGTCTCCAAGGCTTCTAAAAGCTAAATATTGTATAAATTATGCAGGTTTCTGATTTTTCTCTATGATCACTTTATTTTGAGCACTTGTTTATCTAACCAGGCAAACATTCCAATACAAACGTTATTCTTAATTTTCATCCATTATCAAGAAAGTCATAGTTGAAAAGTGGGCTAGGTCGCCTAAGATTTGGAGGCTCCTGATAAAAGGAAGGATAATCTGTCCCTTCTTTTCTTCTTTTTCCTCCTCCTTTTGGGACCATCTTTTTATCTCTTTTCAGTGCCTACCATGTGGTCAGGGGATGGGGTCTGTATGAAGTCTGACTTAGTATGATAGGGATTCAATCCAGTGCCCATTTATATATTCAGGGTTCCATTCTGAACTCTTTAAAGAAGTGTTTTATAAGGAAAAAGAAACATATTTGAATAAAACTATAAGTAAAATAAGATGCATGATAACTTTAGCTTCCCATCTTCTCATCTTCATCTCTACTCCTTCACTCTTGTCTTCTTCCCACTACAAAGGAAGAATAGAGTGTGACTCTAGAATCAACTTACAAAGGTTCAAATCCCATCTTCAACTTAATAATTGTGCAATCATGGGCAAGTTACTTGTCTCCATGGGCTTTATTTTCCTTGTCTTTAAAATGAAAGGAGAATTTCCTAAGGTTTTGAGGATGAAATAAAATAGTATGTCTTAACACAACACCTGATACATAGTAAGTACTCAATAAATATTGGTTTTATTATTTTTCCATCATTTTTATTCTTCCACCATTTATTTTTTTTCTCCTTAAATACATAGCTCATCATCCAGTGATCTATATTAGAATATAGAGGCTGTACCTAGGCATCTCACTGTTCAGGGGTTAAATCATTAAAACAATCATTAATAACAAGAGATTGACAAATAATCTCTAAGCAATAAATTGATTGAGTTAATTAATCTGCAATTAACTGGCTTAACTCAAGACTTTCACAATGCCTAATACACTGTAGGTAGTAAATACTGAATGAATGAATGAATGAATCCAAAAACAGAAGACAAAATATTGTTGAAATGGTAACATAACATTTTATAATGATTACCTGAGCAATTCTTGTCTCTTGATTTACTGTATTTTCTGAGATAATCAGTCTTTTTATATTTTATAAGAGTTTTCAAAATATGTTTTATATTTATTTTCTTTTATAGTACTAATTGACAATATCAACTTTCAGATTACAAGAATCCATAGTACTCATATAATAAATATGGATTGAATGAATAAACATAATAAGGGGGGGCAAAGTATCTGTCTGAATGGAGAAAGGAATTGTATATAGGGAGGGAGAAAAACTTGGCAGTGATGCTGACATTACAGGATTATCCTCCAACCTGCAGAATGAGGAAGGAGAATATCCAGTCCATTCTTTATTTAAACACTTTCTGATTAAAAAGTGTTGAGAGGCAGGGTCACAAAGCTTCCTTGTAGTCCTCAAAATGTTCATATACTGGTTTTCTGTTTCTCTAAAAATTGCTATAAATTTAATGACTTAAAATGACAGAAAGATCAGAAGGCTGGCACAGGTCTCTCTGGGCTAAAATCAAGAGGTTGGCAGGGCTTGGGTCCTTTCCTTGAGACTCTAGGGGAGAATCTGCATCTTTGTCTTTTCCAGCTTCTAGAGGCTGCCTGCATTCCTTGGCTCATGACCCCCTTCCTCTGTCTTCAAAGCCAGCAACTTTATATCCTGCTGACCTTTCTTCACTTACCATGTCTCTCTCTGACTGAAGGAAAAAAGCTGGGCAAGCTGGCTGACAAGCTGGGAAAGATTCCCTGCTTTTAATGACTCGTGATTAGATTAGCTCCGCTAGGATGATTTAGCATAATTTCTTCATCTCAAGGCACTTAACTTTAATCACATCTACAATGTCAGTTTTGCCATGCAAAACTTCCAGGGAATAGAACATAGACATTGTTGGGAGCTATTATTCTTCCTACCGCAAGAGTAGACATGAACAACCAGCTATAACAAGTGACAAGTAATTTGCTATATTGAGCTTTAGAATATAAGAAGACCTATCATGGGCCTAGAAAAGCAGAACAATTCACAGAGTAGGACAACAGAGCCAGGGTAGAAAAATATATAGAATTTCACCTAGTAAACAAGAGTAAAAGTATCTGAGATAGAGACAATAGCTTGAGCAATCCTTCTGTTTTTGTAAACTTCTACTGACAGCAGGTCCAAAGTACCTTCTTTGCTTATCCAAACTCTTAGAGTAGTAGTTTTCTCACCAGTTCCTGTATCTACTTTTGCCTTCTTACCAATCCATTTTCTACACAGGCAATCAGAGAGCTCTTAAAAACAAAACAAAACAACTGGACAGCAAATCCTGTCATGCCTTTGCTTGAAAACCTTTAGTGCCTTTCCATTTCCATTAGCATAAAGATCATCATTCTCAACAGGACCCATAAGCCCTCCATGATCAAACCCTTCCCTTGATTTTGTACGTTATATCTGAAATCTTTCCTCTTTGTTTTCTGATCTGTGTTCCAACACTGAACTTGTTTCCTTTCTTTTTTTCAAATTGGGGTATACCTTACATATAATAGTATGCACAAACCAAAAGATTTTTTACCTATTCCATACTCAAATGAACATCACCCAGAACAAGATCAAAAACATTTCCCTTACCGAGAAAATTTCCTTATGCCTCTTAGTCAATGCTGTTTTCTCCAAAGGTAATTTTTTTTTTCATTTTAACACTGTAGATTAGTTCTGCCAAACTTTAAATTTCATTTAAAGGAATTGGAAGTTCATACAGCTTTTCATCTGTCTTCTTTTACTCCACTAAGCTTAATGTTTCTGAGATCTGTCCATCAGTAGTTTGTTCATTTTTATTATTGTGCATTATCCCAGTGTATAAACACACACTAATTTGTTTATCCATGTACCTGTGGATCAGTGTTTGGCTTGTTTCCCCTTGGGGCTATTAATTTTGCTAGGGATTCTTATTGAGACATAATTGATATATAACATTGTATTACTTTCAGGTGTAAAACAATGATTTGATATATGTATATATTTTTAAATAATCACCACAATAACTCTAGTTAACATCCATCAGCACACATAGTTAAGATATTTTTCTTGTCATGAGAACTTTTAAGATGTATTCTCTTAACTTTCGAACAAAAAATGACAGTATTATTAACTGTAGTCACTATTCTGTATATTACAGCTCTAGGACTTACTTATTTTGTAACTGGAAGTTTGTACCTTTTGACAACTTTTACACACTTCACCTACCTCTTACCCCTACCCTCACTTTTGGCAACTACTAGTCTTTTCTCTGTAAGTTCAGGGGTTTGTTTTAGATTCCACAAATAAGTGAGATCATATAGCATTTGTCATTCTCCATCTGACTTATTTCATCTAACATAATACCCTCAAGGTCCATCCAAGTTGTCACAAATGGCAAGATTTTCTTCTTTTACTACTTATTTATTTATTTATTTATTTATTTATTTATTTATTTAGAGAAAGGGAGGGTTGGGGGAGGTAGGAGAGGAGGGGCAGAAGGAGGGTGAGAAAGAGAATCTTAAGCAGGCTCCATGCTTGGGATGGAGCCCCATGCAAGAATCAGTCTTACGAAAGATGAGATCATGACCTGAGCTGAAATCAAGAATCAAATGCTTAACCAGCTATGCCATTAAGGTGTCCCAATTTTCTTCTTTTTTATGGGTGAATAATACTCCATTGTATCACATTTTTCTTATCCATTCATCACTAATAGATGCTTAGGCTGCTTTTATGTCTTGGCTATTGTAAGTCATGCTGCAGGAGTATAGGGGTACATTTATCTTTTTGAGTTAGTGTTGTCATGTCCTTGGATAAATACCCAGAAGTGAAATTGCTGGATCTTATGGTAGTTCTATTTCTGATTTTTTGAGGAACCTCCATACTGTTTTTCATAGTGGCTGCACCAGTTTACAACACACCAACAGTGCACAAGGGTTTTCTTTTCTCCTTGTCTTTGCTGTCACTTGTTATTTCTTGTCTTTTTGGTAATAGCCATTCAAACACATATGAAATAGTGTCATATTGTGGCTTTGATTTGCATTTACCTGGTGATTAGTGATGTAGACACCTTTTCATGTCCTGTCAATCATCTGTATGTCTTATTTAGAAAAATATCTATTCAGATCCTCTGCCATTTAGGGCTACTATGAATAAAACTGTTATGAAAATTTTTTATTATTGTGGTGAAAAGCATGAAACATAATGTTTGCCATCTGAACCATTTTTAAGTGTATAGACCAGAAGTGTTAACTGTATGCCCATTATTGTGCAACATCTCTCTAGACCTTTTTCATCTTGCAAAACTAAAACTCTATATCTATTAAACAACAATTTCTCTTTTCCCCATTCCCCCAGCTTCTGGAAACCACTATTCTACTTTCTGTTTCTAAGAATTTTATTGCTTTAGATACCTCATATTAGTAGAATTATGAAGTATTTGTCTTTCTGTGACTGGCTTACCTCACTTAGCATAATGTTGTAAAAATTCATCCATATTGTAGCATATGACATGATTCCGTCCTTTTTAGAATTGAATAATATTCCATTGTAGGTATATGCCACATTTTCTTTATCATTCATCTATTAATGGACATTTAGGTTGCCTCCACCTCTTGGATACTGCGAATAATGCTTCAATGAATAGGAGTGTGCAATTATCTCTTCAAGATCCTGTTTTCAATTCTTTTGGATATATACCCAGAACTGGAATTGCTGGATCATATGGTAATTATATTTTTAATTTTTTGAGGAACCTAAGTCTCTGTGAAATTTTTGTTCAGGTTTTTATTTTGTGAACACAAGCACTCAGTTTTCTTTGATATATACCTGGGAGTGAAATCACCAAGCTACAGGGAAGCCATGTGTTTTACTTTGTAAGAAACTTCCAAACTGCTTTCCAAAATGATTGTGCCTCTTTCATTCCCACCAGCAATGAATGACTATTCCAGTTGCTTTATGTCCTCACCTATACTTTATAAAATCAGTCTTAAAAAATTTAGCCTTTCTAGTGGGTGTGTAATGGTGTCTTCTTGTGGTTTTTAACATTTTTTCCAAAGACCCATATTCATGTTCACATCATGCCTCTTGGCACATACCCTCCCCTCTGTTTGGAATACTTATCTTCCTTTACCTCCCACTGACCCTGTGCTAGCCTCTCCGTTTTCTTCCACTTATCCTTTAGGTCTCAGATCAAATATCACTTCCTCTTCTTGGTTAATGTTCACTGACCATCAATCCCAAAATTAGATCAGATACCCCTGTTATATTTTCTGTGTCTCCTCTATACTTGTAATACCTAGAACAGAGCCAGGGTGTATAACAGACACTCAGTCTATTATTGTTTGAGTCAGTGAAAAATTGAGTAATTGAATGTCAGAACCAGTAGATATGTGGAACTTTGGAGGCTATGGGAAGGTAAAACTATGACAGCCATTCTGGAAAGCAATTTAGTACGATTTACTGTACACAAAACATATGACCTAGTAATCCTGCCCCTGTGCTATATGTATATACTGAAGACTTTCTCATCTAGGGTCATTAAAGTACATGTACTAGGTTGTTCACTATAGCTTTATTCATGGTGGGTAGAGAGAGGGAGTCAAACCTGGGATCCATTATTGAGAGAGTGAGTAGTTAAAACGTGGCAGATGTATACCGTGGAGATGCCATGTAGTTCTTAACAGGTACAGACTAGATAAACATAACTGTGTTGAAAGATTTAATAAATACAATACTGAGTGAGAAAATTAAGCAGCAGAAATTATATATGTGTATTAAAATAGAATTTACATAAAATAAAAATATATGCCCACAAAACAATAATATAAAGCTCTGAAGAACACCTTACCAACAAAATAATGTACATAGCATTGGATTGCTTGCCTTGAAGGAGGAAGAGAAAGTAAGATATTAAGGAGATTAAACTAAATCAACAAAACAAGAGAAAATATGTCATATTAAATAACATTATTAATATAAAGAAATACTGTTTTAAAAATCATAAGAAATGAAATACACTTAAGGAAATGTACAAGAATTTAAGGAAAATGCAAGAATTTAATTTTATGCTATATCTTTTCTCAAGTTAAATTCTTTCTGCTTTATATTTATAGAAGTTTTCTCAACCTGTGATTGCTGGACTAAACAGATCTTTCTCTTAAATATGTGTAATCTTTGCCCTTTATTGATGAAAAATGATCAGTGTTCACTGTGAAGTTGGCTTGCTCTAATAGAAGTTTATGTCTTCAATTAGCTAAACTATTGAACTAAAATTTATCTTTGGAGGTTTTATTTTATATGTATTCTTTTTTTTTAAGATTTTATTTATTTATTTGACAGACAGAGATCACAAGTAGGCAGAGAGGCAGGCAGAAAGAGAGGAGGAAGCAGGCTCCCTGTCGGGCAGAGAGCCTGATGTGGGGCTCGATCCCAGGACCCTCAGATCATGACCTGAGTCAAAGGCAGAGGCTTTAACCCACTGAGCCACCCAGGCACCCCTATTTTATATGTGTTCTTGACCTTACTGTATCTCCATCTTACCTAATTACAAAAGAAATTAAATTCAAAACTGTGAAAATTGCATCTCTTCCCTTTCCCCATGTCTTTCCACAACTCTGTTTTTGTTAATCAAGGTAAGTTTGGTGTGTGTACATAGATGATGGAAGTGGGAAGCCCCCACATTTCCAGAGCATTGCTTCTCGGTCTTTAACCAAAACAACCATTAAAAGGTCATTCCTCACCAGTTGACTTTCTAAGTGTTTCATGAAGAAGATTTCCTTAAAAAATGATCTTTTTAAAGAAATATGTAGACATATAAAATAGTTACATAAGGATAGGAATTCAATAAAGACAGTACACCTCCACTGAATGCTATGATACTATAAATCATCACAATGGCAGATATAAATAATACAATTCTTCTATAGTTGTTCAACACTTTACAGTATATAAAGCATGTTCTCTTAAATTACCTCATTCAATTAAGCCTAAGAGCAAGTAAGGGACTATTTCAACTTTTAAAGAGAAAATTGAGAATCTAGAAGTGTGGACTTGCTCAAAGTTAAATTTTAAAAATTGACAGAGCTGGGACTTAAATGCAGAGCATACCTTGAAATCCAGGAGTTTCTCCAACCTGCTCTGCTACTAACACTATTTCTATGCAGCAAGACACCGAGAGAATTGGTCAGTTATGTGGATGTGTATTTGATTCAGTAGAAGGTGGGGATTATAAGTGGACTATTTTCAAAACCGTGGTCAGTATGAAATGATTTTGAAGGGAGAAAAAGAAAGAGAAGCATCCGATGCAAAGTTTTATATTGTACCTGAAAGTCCCCGTGTTTCTACAGAAGAGGATCCATTTTGCCAGTAAGTGTGGGCTGCACAGTAGATACCCTGCTCATGTCCTCAGAGCCCAGGCTGGTCAGGTATACATCTGGAGAATGCACAGATCCTTCACCAAGGGTAGATATTTATTACGTACGTCTCTGACCCCTGGACATTTTTCCTATACACTATTTTCTCTGCAATTCCAGCCACAACTGAGTCCTAGGTATAGGGGAAAAGACAGTCTGTTGTCTTTTGCTTTGGTTTAGAAATAGTGAAATGCAAGCCAGGAGAGTGATGTCACTAAGATGGGAGAGCAGAGACCTGAGCTTTAGTCTCCCAACAAAGATCAATAATTGGACATCTCTCAGTGCAAAAATAGAGCTCTGGGAGAGCTCAGAAGTCCACTCAAGAAACTTTAGCAACAGAGTGGAACAAAACAACAGAGTGGAAAACAAACAACAGAATAACGGCCCAAAAAGGGAAGGAAGAATGGTTTCATTTTGCTTGAGTCGTCCCATCCTCCTGACTCCTACTACTCAGCACCAAGAGGGCCTGAGCTAGAAAGAGTTCTTCTTGCTGGGAAGGAAAGAGCAGAGTGAGTGACCAGCATCCCCAGCCTTTTGGGACACTGCAGGAAAAAAAAAAAACACTTCAGTTTCACCCACCCAGTGAATTGGCAAAATGGAGATATATAGAGATGGCTAGGAACAAGGAAGAAGGGTGAGGGCTACCAGTACCAGATATGCAATGGGAGTGATCATGGTTTCTAGTGACATGTTCTGCAAGGACCCCAGCAGCTTTCACCAATGAAGAAACCAATGTCCAAAACAGCTGTTTCAGACCCCTGCAGATTTTACCACTGAGGATTTCCCCCCACAGGTTTTCAACATGTTCACCAGTTATCCAGGTCTTTCCCTCTTTTCTCCCTCTGCCACCCATGACTCTGCAGCCTGGGATTTATACCAGCAGCCCATTCCAGCTTCTGTGGCTACACCAGTGCAAGATGCCAACCTTGACCCTGCCACTGACCCACCACCATGCACACACTCAGGGCTAGCCCTTCCTGCTATGCACCTGCATATGCTGGCTGGACTCCCATCACCAGCCTCCACTGCCATGAATATGGCAAGACTTTTCAGCCATAGGAGTCCATACTGACAGTCAAGACCCCCACAATTGCCAGCAGACTGGATTCAGCCCTGCTTTCTGTCACTGCCTGATCTGCTGAGCCCACATGCAGCTAGCCCTTCCAACTGTACACCTGCACACCTTTGGCCAACTCACATCTCTAGCATCAATGCCATGCCCATATCCGTGTTGAGACCCTTCAGCCATAGGAGTATACTCCAAAAATCGAAGCCCACACCTACCCTGACTCCTATGACTAGCCTGCACCATTGAGCTCAACTGCATCTGCCCCTCCACCTATGTACCTGCACCCCACCAGCCAGAGTCCCAGCACTGGTTTCCAGTGCTGTGCACCTTGGGAAGGCTTGCAGTCACAGGAGTTGGTGCCAAGACCCAGTGCCCTTGCAGCCAAGTGTGTGCACCACCAACTCTAGCCACCACAGTGGCCCGTCCTGGTCCCTAGGTGCTGTACTTGAAGAAGACACTGAGGACTCCACTGTCCCTTGCAGTCACTCTAGCATCTCCCCACCTGCCCTGCCATCATAGTGCTCACCAAAGACAACACAGCTGTCATTGTTGTGGACCTGAGGTGCCTGAGCCAACCAAATACTGTGCCTTCCTGCCCCAGATACAGAGCCACAGGGATCGCCACCAAAGGAACAGAGTAGACTTTTAGTAACTGACCCAAGGAAATGAAGATACATGAATTGCCTGAAAAAGAATTAGAAATAATTGTTATAAAGGTGCTCAGAGAGTTATAAGAGAACACAAACAATTCAACAAAAATCAGGAAAACAATAAAAAAAAAACAAAATGAGAAGTTCAACAGAGACAGAAAACAGTAAATAGTCAAAGTTTGGAGCTGAAGAATACAATAATTGAATCAAAGAATTCAGTACAGAGCTCAATATCAGACTGAACCAAATAAAAAGGAATCAATAAAGTCAAAGACAGATAATTTGAAATTATTCTGTCAGAGGGGCAAAAAGTAAAAAGTGAATTAAAAGGAATGAAGAAACCCCTTAAGGGATTTATGGGACATCATTAAGACAATCTGTGAATTATTGGAGTCTCAGAAGGAGAAGGTGACAGAAAATTTATTTAAAGTAATAGTGGCTGTACTTCTCAACCCTGAGGAAAGATTTAGATACCCAAGTTTATGAAGCTAATAGGTCAGCCCAAAATTCCAATCCAAAATGATGTTAATAAAATAATAAAACTTTCTAAATCAAAGACAAAGAGAGAAATTTAAGTGTCAAGAGTGTCAAGAGAAAAAAAATTGTCTCATACCAAGGAACTCTCATAAGACCGTAAGTGGATTTCTCAGCAAAAATCTTGCAAGTCAGGAGAGAGTATGATGATATATTCAAAATGCTGAAATTAAAAACCTACCAGCCAGAATAGTTTACTTAGCAAAGTTCTCCTTCAGAAATGAAGACGAGATAAAAATTTTCCCAAACAGAAGCTGAGTTAGTTCATCACCACAATACCTGGCTTAGAAATGCTGAAAGAAGTTCTGTAAGCTGAAAAGAAAGGATGATAGTGAATAACATGAAAAAGGCATAGAGTGGCTAGATGGATTTAAACAAACAAATAAGATCCATCTATATGCTGCCTACAAAAGATCCCTTTAGTTTTAGGATGTGACACACGCGTGCTCAAAGTGAAAGGATGGAAAAAGATATTCCATGCAACCAAAATAGAGCAGGGGTAGTTATATAAGAAAAAACAGACTTTGAGTCTAAAACTGTAACAAGGTCATTATATAATGATAAAGGAATCAGCTTATTAAGAGAATACAACAATTATATATGCATCCAACATCATAACACCTAAATATATTAAGCAAATATAACAGATCTGAAGGGAGTAATATACCACAATACAGTAAAAGGAGACTTCAATACCTCACTTTCTACAATGGATACATCTATCAGACATGTACAGAACACTTCATTCAACAGCTGGAAAATACACATTTTGCTCAAGTGCACATGGAACATTCCCCAGGACAAACCACATGTTCTGTCAGGAAACAAACCTTAGCAAATTTTTAAAAACTGAAAACATACAAATATCTTTCCTGACCACAGTGGTATGAAATTTAGAACCAATAACAAGAGGAAAACTGGAAAATCCACAAAAATGTGGAAATTAACTCTTGAACAACTAATGGATCAAGGACGGAACCAAAAGAAAATAAAAACTATCCTGAAACAAACAAAAATGGAAACACAGTATAACAGAATTTATGGGATAAAGCAAAAGCAGTGTTAAGAGGCAAATTTATAGCAATAAATGCCTAAATAAATAACCTAACATTACACCTGAAAGAACTTCTAGGAAAAATATCAAAGCATGCCCAAAATTATCAGAAGAAAGAAGATGACAAAAATCTGCAGAAACAAATGAAATCAGCAGAAATAAATGAAATAAAGAATTTTTTAAAAACAGGAAAGATCAACAAAATTCAGTTGCTTTTTTAAAAAGAGACTCAAATAATAAAATTAGGAATAAAAGAGGGCCCATTACAACTAACAATACATATGCAAGTATCATGAGAGACTACTATGAACAGTTATATGCCAGCAAATTAGATAACCTGCAAGAAATTGATAAATTCCTAGAAATTTACAACATACTAAGACTGAATCCTGAAGAAATAGAAAATCTGAACAGACCAGTAATGAGTAAGTAGATTGGATCTGTAATCAAAAACTTCTCAACAAAGAAAATTCAGTCCCAGATTTTTTCACTGATGAATTCTTCTAGAACATTTAAAGAAAAATTAACAGCAATTCTTCTTAAACTTGTCAAAAATATTGAAGAGGAGAGAACACTGTCAAACTTATTTTAATGTAGCCCGTATTACCTCATACTACCTTACCTGTAGTATCCACAGTCAGATACTACAAGGATTCTACAAAAAAAGAAAATCATAAGCCAATACCTCTAATGAACTTTAATGCAAAAATCCTCAACAAAATACTGGCACTTTCAACTATGCATTTAAAGAATAAGAGATTATGCTGAGTGAAGTAAGTCAAGCAGAGAGCGTCAATTATCATACGATTTCACTTGCTTGTGGAGCATAAGGTAACACGAGGACATTAGGAGAAGGAAAGGAAAAGTAAATTGGGGGAAATCAGAGGGAAAGACGATCCATGAGAGACTGTGGACTCTGAGAAACAAACAGCGTTTTGGAGGGAATGTGAGTGGGGGTGGGGGGGTTAGGTGAGCCTGGTGGTGGGTATTAAGGAGGGCATGTATTGCATAGAGCACTGGGTGTGGTGCATAAACTATGAATCTTGGAACACCGAAAAAGTATAATTAAGTTAAAGAAGAAAAAAAAAAAAAGAATGGGGCATCAGGGTGGCTCAGTGGATTAAGCCTCTGCCTTCAGCTCAGGTCATGATCTCAGGGTCCTGGGATCCAGCCCTGCATCAGGCTCTCTGCTCAGCAGAGAGCATGGTTCCCCCTCCCCCTCTGCCTGCCTCTCTGCCTACTTGTGATTTCTCTCTCTGTCAAATAAATAAATAAATAAAATCTAAAAAAAAAAAAAAAAGAATTCAACATCGTCAAACAGTATTTATCCCTGAGATGGTTGAATGCGTACACCTCAATCACTGCGATGCACCACATTACTAGAATGAAAGGTAAAAATCATATGATCCTTTCAATAATGACAGAAAAAGCAACTGACATCATTTAACATCTTTTCATAATAAAAAAAAAACTCTTAAGAAATTAGCTATAGAAGGAACATACTTCAACATAATAAAAACCATATATGACATTCCCAAAGCTAACATCATACTCAACAGTAAAAAGTTTAATACTGTTCCTCTAAGATCAGAAACAAGACAAGGGTACCTGCTCTCATTACTCCTATTCAGCACAGTACTAGAAGTCCTACCCAGAGCTATCAGGCAAGAAAAAGAAATTAAAGGCATCCAAACAAGAAAAGATGAAGTAAAATTGTCTCTGTTTGCTAGTGACAATCCTAGAGAGTCCACACACACACACACACACACACACACACAACCCTATTAAGACTAATAAACCACTTCAGTAAAGTTTCAGAATACAAAATAAGATCTATATACCTATATACCAAAAAGAAAACTAATGAAAGAAATTGAAAAAGATAGAAGATTTAATGATGGTCAAGTATCTATACTACCCAAAGTCATCTATAGTCAGTGCAATTCCTATCAGAATTCCAATGGCATTTTACACAAAAATAATTTTTAAAAATCCTTAAATTCATATGGAATTTGAAAAGACCCTGATATGGGATTGGGAGGGAGAAAAACCATAAGAGACTCTTGATCTCACAAAACAAACTGAGGGTTGCCCGGGGGGGTGGGGGGGTGCTGTTGGGAGAGGGTCGTGGGATTATGGACATTGGGGAGGGTATGTGCTATGGCGAGTGCTGTGAAGTGTGTAAACCTGGCGATTCACAGGCCTACCCTGGGGCTAATAATACATTATATGTTAATAAAAAATATATATTTTTTTTAAAAAGACCCTGATAGCTAAAGCAATCTTGAAAAAGAACAAAGGCATCCCATATCCTGAGCTAAATCTGTATTACAAAGCTACAGTAATCAAAACAGTATGGCACTGTCAGAAAAAACAGACTCATAGACCAATGGAATAGAACTGACAGCCCAGAAATAAACCCTCAACTAATATCTACCAGAGGAGCCAAGGATATTCAGTGGGAAAACAATAATCTCTTTAGTAAACAATACTGAGAAAACTAGATACTCACATGCAAAGAATGAAGTTGAATCCCATCTTACACCGCTCACAAAAATTAACTCAAAATAGACTGAAAACTTAAAGACCTGAAACTATAAACATAGTTATAGTTTAGAAGAAAACATAGAGGAAAGCTCCTCGATTTAGGTCTTTTGCCATGATTTTTTAGATATGACTAAAAGAAGAAAAAGTAACAAAAGCAAAAATAAACATGCGTAACTACATCAACCTAAAAATTTCTGTGCACCAAAAGAAACAATCAACAAAATGAAAAGGCCACCTATGAAATAGAAAATATTTACAAACCATGTATGTATGTGATATATGATGTATTTGTAAACCATGATACATACGATTCAATAGCAAAAAAATAATAATTTGATTAAAAAATGGACAAAAGACCAGAACAGATATTTTTCTAAAGAAGACATACAGATGGCCAACAGGCATATAAAAAGATGTTCAATAGCCCTTATCATTAGGGAAATGCAAGTAAAAACCATAATGAGACATCATTTACATCAGTTAAAATGGCTTGCATAAAAAAGATAAGAGATAAGAAATGGTGGTGGTGGAGATTCCCCAAGAAATTAAAACTAGAACTACCATGTGATACCACAGTCTAACTTCTAGGTATATATCCAACGGAAACAAAATCACTATCTTGAAGAGATATCTGCAGTCTCATGTTCATTGCATTACTCAGTATAGCCAAGACAAGGAAACAGTCTAAACACCTGTCTCCATTGATGGATGAATGGATGAAGAAAATGTGGTTTAAACTTAGAATGGAATATTATTCAGCCATAAGAGAGTAGATTCAACATGAGTGAAGCTGAGGGCATTAGGCTAAGTGACATAAGTCAGACAAAGACAAATACTTATCTGTATGATCTCACTTATATGTGAAATCTAAAAACATTGACCTCGATATGTATATAAGTTGATGGATGTTAACTAAACCTATTATGATAATCATTTCACAATAAATGTAAATGAAACCAGCTTAAACTTATACAATGATACATGTCAATTAAACAGAGAATAGATTGATAGTTACTGGGAGCTGGGAGTTAGGGGAAATAGGGAATGTTGGTTAAAGGGTACAAATTCCAGGGATCTAATGGAAGGCAAGGTGACCATAGTTAACAGTATTGTATTGTATGCATGAAAGTTGCTATATTATTAAATCTTGAATGTTCTCAACAACAACAACAAAATGGTACTTAGGTGAAAGATGTGTTTTTGTGGTAAACATTTTGTAATATATATGTGCATCAAATCATCACATTGTACACTTTAAATTTATATAATGTATGTCAGTTGGGTCTCAAAGCTGAAGAAATTAGGAAAACTCAGTCTCCATTAGAGTACCTAGTTTGAGGATTCTACACCTGTATTATCCACATATTCTTAGATGTAAATAAGTTTGCATGTTACGTATAAATTAGCTACTTAAATGTTTTCTTTAAGAATTTTCTTCTCAGAATGCTGATAATTTTAGTTTGAAACGATTTTAGTAGGAGTATGACTCATTTAAATAGCTTTTATCTTCTATAGCAACTTAAACACCTTCTCATAGCCTCCTTATCAATTATACTCTTGGTCAGGCTATGACTACCTAAGACATGATTTTTTTGTTTTGTTCTCCACATGGACTCATGTGGAACTCCCTCTTCTGGGTAATGTTAGGTAATGAATAACTGATACTTCTCATTCTTTAGAGAATGCATTAAAATCTTTTGTATTACCATCTCATTGATAAAAACTTTATTTCAATATTTTAAATTATTATAAAAACACTAAGTTAAAATGGCAACTACTTATAGATGCATAGAAGTCTTGGCTTTTTTTCCATTATAAATCTATAAACAAACATAGCTAAATAGTTAGTCTTCATAAACAGTCATGTTTTAAACATGGCATTTTTTTCTAATATGAAAGTAACTCATTATAGAATACTGGAAAATACAAACTGTATGAAAAAGAAAATGAAAACCATCTATCTATTATTCCACCACCCAAAGAGAACCATCATCCAAATACTGTTTCCTTAGCTTCCTGTGGTAGCATAGACATAACTCTGTGTCTTTTTGCCATTCACATAATTTTGTGTATGTGTTAGATGACAAAGGGACAAATCCAAAATATTAAGTAATGTCTCATAGTGTTTATTATTTACAAGTGAATTTTATCTCCTCTTTTTTTTTTAAACTTCATTAATTCTCTTAGGAAAGTTTTTCCCCCATGGTTTTGAACTGAAGCCACCACTAACAGTATATTTACAATGTTAGCAGTGGCAACATTAGCAAATCCTAGAGCTCAGATTCAAACTCAATTCTCTTAGTATCTCAAATCCCAGTTCTCTTCCCTCAACAATGCAACTACTTCAATGTATTTGTATTTCAGCTACAGTCTGTCCCTTTGACTAAATTAAAAATCATTCTAAAAGTTTGCCTTAAAACACCCTCAGAGTGTTACTACATAAAGTTTAAATATCAAGTATAAATTTTCAAGCAATTAGTTTTGGTTTTGCCTGAGCAGAACACCCCACAGATGATGTCGAATAAAAACTATTTACACACTACCATAGAGCATTTCTTGTAAAAACGTTGGGTCTGTAGC
This sequence comes from Lontra canadensis, assembly GCF_010015895.1. Classification (NCBI taxonomy): domain Eukaryota; kingdom Metazoa; phylum Chordata; class Mammalia; order Carnivora; family Mustelidae; genus Lontra; species Lontra canadensis. The sequence goes on along the minus strand of NW_022630996.1, from coordinate 48,142,636 downwards.
AGCGATTTGCTAATCAAATTCAGAATTTGATTTGAAATGCCTCCGGCAGGCAGCCAATCCAGTTATGAAAGCACAGAAGCAAAAACTAGAGCCCTGGTGAGTCTCCTCCAGAAGCGAGCTGGGTCCTTTGCTCTCATTAGCAAACTGGTTCCATAGGAAATCATTGTGATTGCTTCTAAAATAAAATATTGTTAATTTTTTCAATAAATTATTGGACTGTACTAGACACAAAACATGTACATTTCAGAATCTAGAATTATAAAATATTTTGACATGTTTTAATATAAACAGGAACATTTCCAATGATTGCTTGGATCTAAAATGTTTTTCCACTTGACATTTGTTTATACTTCCTAGGAAAGAAACTCTATTTATGGATAACTGAATAACACAAATAAACATCAGAGAGAGCTGAAAAATCAGCTTTGATTATGCATGAAAATCTACAATGTCATTGTGTACTCTTATGCCGTATTCTGATTGCCTGTTTATTTTTACAGAACTGCTGGTGAGCCTATGGAAGAGGAGCCAGCCTTGTGAAGTGCCAAGCCCCCCACCCCCATATTTCCTGTGTGTGACATCATTGTGTATCCCCCCACCCAGCACCCTCAGACATGTCTTGTCTGCTGCCTGGGTGGCACAGATTCGATGTAACGTAAACACTGGGCACAAAATTCCGAACAGCAGCTTCACTTGTTCTTTGGATGGACTTGAAAGGGCATTAAAGATTCCTAAAACGTAACCGCTGTGATTCTCAAGTTACGGTAAACCACTATTGGAAGAAACTGCTTCCAGCATGCTTTTAATATGCTGGGTGACCCACTGCCAGGCCCTAAGTATAAACTAATAACATCCAGTATGGCATTAGATACTATTAATTATTATGGATGCTATGACAGCCAGAGAAATTCTGGGCAAAACCTGAAAAATACTCATTCCTGACATTCTGATCAGTTTCTTAATGGATAATTTTTGTCTGTCTTAAACTGTTTACAGGATTTGTTTTCAGCTATGAACGGACAGCAGTTCCCAACATATTGCAGGGGTTGTTTTGTTTTGTTTGTTTTTTGGCCTTTGTTTTAAACACATGGTTCAATTCTTGCTAGTAAGAGTTCAAGATGGAAGAACTGGGATGAGGCTTTTTTCAATAGAATAAACCAGCCTGTATCTCAAAGTCCAAATGCCAAAGGACCCTCACATACTGTATGTAATGGTGCAGTATTTTATGTCCATTTTTTTAGAAGAATAACCCTATTTCCTTAACATCCCTCTGTGTGTTCTCACACGTGGGGGATTTGCAGTTGTATTTGAGGATGAGGTCTCCGGTTCCCCTCATCCGTCCCTTGCTTTGATGATAAGTAGTATCAAGCATATGTTCCACAGAGGATGGTCTTAATTTTTTTTTCCAAATCTATCAAGAACCTAGTTTGCACTTTCCATCTTCTTTCCTCCAGCACATGCTTTTTCTTACCTTTCATCCTTCCTTCCTTACAGAAAAGCTAAAGATTACCCACAATCTCCCTGGCTATTCAGGAGATTTGAGTATTTCATTATTTTTAACTTTTCAGGTTAACACAGTTGCTTGGTGTGATGTGTTCTTTTAGCTGAGACACCATCAAGATGAAGCTGTATCACTGAATTTTCTAGATCTTCAAAATGTGTTAATGAAGGCATTGCCTATTTGAAGTCACCTTGAATTGTGTTAACCTCAAAGTTGTGCCTTCCTGTGGGGAAAAAACACACACAAAAAAATACATATTTAACCTTTGCACATGTTGCCTTAATGTCAGAGGCTAAAAATAAAGGACATTTATTTCTGAGATGAAAAGCGATTTACTAAATATAAATAGGTTATGCCCCTGCCTCCCTAAATTTTATTTCAGTATATAACTCAAACACCTAAAGACATTGATGTAGAATACCTCGCAGTATTTAATATCTGACAATGCTTTTGAAAGAGTTGATGTTTCTTTTTATATATTTTCCTAACTCAAAGGATATATTAAACCCATAAGGGAAGATTGTCATGCTTTTATTCAGAAATCTGAAAGAAACCTTAATTAAAACAAGGTTTTAGGGAAGGCCATGATATGAAAGATATAGAACAATATGGTTTTAGTTAAAGAGGACTCTAACCTGTAAATCAAAGATGAAAGATCTCACTCAAGTAGAATTATATAACTCCCTTTTGTTATACAGTCAGACCATATTTTTCATGCATTTGGTTTTCTTAGGATTACCATTTTAATTTTAAAGACTTTTATTACATATACAAAAATGGCTGAATACTTGGTTTAACATCTTAGAAATTTGAGACACCCTTTGAAATAGGAAATCTGAAATGGTATGTAACTCAGTATTAGGTAAAAATTAGTTTTATTGCATAAGGGTAAGGTCAATCTAGACTCATAATAGTAATGAATTTTTGCAAAAAAATTCATATTTTCAGAGAAATTCGTGCCAGTCATATTTGCTAGCTCTTCTATTTTCTGTAATCGCTTGAGGAGATTTACTTTACAGAAAACCAAGTAGTGGAGCCAAAGGAACCCCCACCCCCAACAAGGAAACTTACTTCATATTTTAATTGGGAACGTAATTGTGACTTTTTAAAATCACCTTGATAGTAACAAATCTCAATTAATACTTTCAGTCCTCCCAGATATTTTTTAGATGTTGAATAAGAAAATGAAACAGTACAGTGCAAGCATGCTACTTTGCTGAAGTTGCCTATAATAATTTTGCCACTTACTTACTATATACAACCATCAACCTGATAAAGCCAAATCGCTAGGACATCTCCATGGTTATTTAAATTTAATACATGACACATTAATGAGTTTATCACACATCCTCCCATGTGATACTGTACCCAATTGGTTAGGTCTTCAGGATACTCGGAGAGGCAGATAAACTATGGAGAGGATTAATCACAGCTGAATGTAGTTGTAAGAGCAGAATGCCAGTGCTTTTTGATTAGACCGTTACAAGCTGTAGCATAGCCCTCGGGGACAGAATGGAGGCTTTTGGAGAATATCAATGCTGCTTTTGAAATAGACCAGCACTTTTTAAAAGGGTGGTTTCACGTGGTAATAGTTTTCTTCACTTATATATTTAATTTTTATTGCTCATAATAATGAGGTTATTAGAACTCCTCTCTAAATATTATCAATAATATATCTTTCTGATCCGTACTTTGAAGGTTAAATACACAAGCTTTCTCACAATCTCATAGCTCATACATGATGAATAAAAATGATGACTTTTTAGAAACCAATTCGTAAACAATCATAGGGCTTTAAAATGTTTTGATAATAAGTACAAAAAGAAAATTTTCTCAATTATATAGTACAACCCAGGGTTGCATATAGAATTTTAAAATAGACAATTTTATTAGGATGATAAGTAAAATGGACTTCAAGTGGTAATTGAGGCTATTTAATTATTGCTTAGTAAATAGGAAGAACATTTTGAGATGAAATATTTTAAAACATTTTTAACAAATTTATAACATCGATATTAGAGATAGAAATCCACTTTTAGAGAAAACAGAGATACTCATGAAAAACTATTACAAATCACATTTCATTACCAATCACAAGAATTGAAACCTTGCCTTCAGTTTTGACTATAACCCTTTGCAAAACTTTCACACACCTCTCACTGAAGATAAGCAGAAGTACCTGGCTGGCTCAGATAGTAGAGTGTGAAACTCTTGATCTTGGGGTTGTAAGTTCAAGCCCCAGCTGGGTGTAGAGATTACTTGAAACCTTTTTATAAAAAAAAGAAAGAAAGAAAGCATGGTGGATTTGAAAGCAGGACAACTCCTCACGTAATTTCAGAAACTGTAAGGGCTGGTCTCTCCTAACAGTTTAGTACTATTTTGTTTCCGAAGGTCATTCGTAAAGCTTTGTGGGTTTCATCACAGACTCCATATGGAAGTAAAATAGAATGACCGTGTGGAAAGTCTCCTGGGAGAAAATTTCTCTTCAATCAATACTTTTATACTTATTTTTTATACCAGCATCTATGTTTAGTATGGTTTATTTAAAATATTTCTTACTATTTTTCTTTTGAAAGTTTACACTCAGTTTATCTCAGTGAAAGTATTAAATGTCTAACAGCCACAAAACAAACAAGCCAAAGGTTTCTGTCTTAAAAGCAATTCATTCTGAGATTGAAATAATCACTCTGTCAGAATTTGACATTGTCATTTCTAGTGGCATCTATCTTAACATTCTTTTCGTGCTTCAGGAATGAAATCACTTGACTTGCTGAGAAAATAAGAGAAAAAAAAAAAAAAAGAAGTAGTAGGGAACACCACCTACCTGTTCAGCTATTCCATAAAAAGGGCATTTTTACCTCCAAAAGAAATGAAAACCAGATGATCTAAGCTAAGAAATGGAGGCTTTCTATAGTCATCTTCAAAACTGGTCATCAACATGGCCATGATCTTCTTCAAATATCTCTTGTATTCCCAGAGGATACAATTGTATTTTGGTCTCCAGCAGTATTTTATATTATTTACTGCCTTTTGAATAAAGTATTATGAGTATTACATCACCTGAGTTATAACACCATCACTACAATATGGAAGTGCCTATGTGTGTCTTCTTTTCCCAGTCATATTTACATTGAAAATCATAGCCCGTGCCTCCTTGCTTTTACTCCATCAACTGCTTCATGAAACAAAGCATGCTTGTCATGTGGTCCAGAGTATAAATATTTTAGATGAACATGGTTTACTCATACAGGACTCTAGAACTTGATTCCTCCAAATCAGCTGCAGTCTATTTTTTTATGAAATACATGGCTGGTTTTACATAATGGTTTATGCAACAACTGAGTCAATTAAAATATGCTGGAAATAGCTGGGTCAGACTGTTGAAACTTAGACTGTTCTTCTAGGGCTTTTGGGGCTTAATCTCGATAATAGAGTAATAGGGGTGTAACAATTTCTCAAACCATCTTAATTCTCAAACTGGAACTTTTAGCAAATACATGGTGAATTCACCATATAGTGCCAGTCTTCCTAACCAATCATTTCCACCTTTCTCTCCTTCCCTTGTCCAACTGCCAATACCAAATTGCCGTATCTAAACTATCAGAGTTATCTCTTAAATCTCTATATTTCCTAAGTAAAAACAACCTTGGCAACTTATTTTCTGAACACTACTGATGTGTGCTTTGATTCATGCCTACTTATATAAACTCTGATGGATACTCTTTATCTTCTTTTTACCTTTTCCTTTTCAAGAACCACTTGACTTTTTTTTGACTATTCTTATTTTAAAATATAGATCCAGTTACTGTCTTTTGGTCTACAATTTTGGACCTGGTACTTTGTTTTATTAATACAGAATTTTTCTTTTGGTCTCCAATATAGTTTTCCACCGTTCTTGGTACTGCCTATTTGTGTTGTGCTAGTAATCACATAAAATTGTATATACACTTTTCTTGCCCTTTGGATGATGCCTTTGTGAGTCAAACTCAGAGGCATAAACTCTAACCTGAAGGAAAAAAAAAGGCAGAAGTGTAATTTTAAATCAATATAATTTGGAAATAAGATATTATTTCCAGACTATTCAAAGAAAATTGGAGTTCTTTTATTTTTCTGTTTGGGCCTTAGGCACATTAGAGGCAAATGTTGCAACATCAAAGAAAATAAGGAGGGTCAAATGTTTTGTGGGACAATGTAGTCATGTCCTTTAGGCTTCATTTCAGTGCCCTTTCTTAGAGTTGGCATTTTATGACACTTGATATCTTGCAGCAATTTCAGGCTATTGCTTTTATTAACTTAAAATTGAGTAGAAATGAAGTAATAAAACAACTGAGGAAATAGGAATTCTGAGATCTGAGGAGGAATTGCACTTCCTTAGGGATGAAAAAAAATTGTTTTTAGATAAACTCTACCTATGTGCTTTTTCTAAATTTTAAGATTCTTAAACTTTTTCTGGATGAGCAGTGTCAGTGTCAGTCTCCACCCAAGCTGGGTTATATGAAATTGCCCTTTCAGTGGTTGCTAGGCATAAGAAGTGTTCCATTACAAATGAATGATTATTTTGTAGATTACAGCCTCGTCACTTTTTGTCATTTGAAAGCAAATATCCTGATATTTTTAAACAAGGTGGGCAGGGCAGGCAGGAAACCAATATTTATTACTCTCATGATTAAACACTTTAGATTAGGCTTGTTGATGTGTATGCCAATAATCTGGAGTTTCTGGCTTTGTGTAAAATGAAAATGTCTTTTCTATTGTGGTCTGATATCTGTTTCTGTAATAAGATCATTTTGTTGTCCTCTGTGCACCAGTGGTTTTGCCCTTAATTTTTTTGGCTAGCACTCACCAAAATCTGTCATCCAGAGCTGCTGAGAAAAATACATGTTGCCAAACTTCTTTTCTTAAAATTGTGCTGCCAGTGATGTTTTCCCAGATGTGAAAAATAATTATCTAATAAAGGATTAATACCTAATAACAATACCATTGTTGAACATGCTCATGGAATGTTTACCTTCTTTCTGATTCCTTTTTTTGTATTTAAAAATATTGAATGGATAATTCAATGGTGTGTTCCAAATTATTGTCAATGTTATTAATGTTGTGATTCTCCTTCAAAGAGGATGAAAGATCCCCTTTGTCTTCTGTTTTCTACTGAATTAGATTTTCCTCTAGTCCTAGTGTGAATAAAAGCTGTTTGAAATAAAAGTGTTCTTATTTGTCTACCTCCTTATGTTCACCATTAGACTCTGAAGACTAGATATTTGACAAGTATTTGTTGAATAAATAAAAGTTTAATTATAAATTATTGTGACATATACTGTTCCACTTTCAAAAGCGCTTCAAAAACTGCAAGGGTTATTTGCAAATAAGCCCCCTTTATAAAGGGAGAATTAATAAAAAAAGAAAAAGTTGGTTAAGACAGAGTTGCTCTTTGAATGTAATATGCTGGTCAGGATAAAGAATCATAGTTCACACTGGTTAAGCCCAAACTCATGCCTGTTACTCTACTAAGCACTATAGCAGAATTACATTATTCATCACATGACCCCTACATCATGTATCATTACTCCAACTTACAGATGAGGCATGGAGCATGAAAAAGATTAACTCATTACTTACCCACGGTTACAGATAGTAAGAGATAGGCTTAAATCCCTGTCTACATCTATCTGGCTCTAAAGTCTCTCCTCTCTCCAAATGGCATATATGATATGGCAAAGATGGAATACTAAAGATATTTTTTAACTATAAAACTATGACCTTCAGAATAGACTATATGCTCAGTCTCTGCTAACCTTATGATTTTATTAAATTATCATTTTAAATGGATTTGGTAATTGCGGCTAGGTTTGTACAGTAAGTGCAAGTTACAAAACAGTTCTCTCCCCCACCCCCATTTCAACATCTTTCTTTAATCTAGCCAACAACCCTAAGATGTCTTTGGAATACATATTTCAAAAACTCTTGAAATCTATTCCAAGACCAAAACTTATTTTTGTGTTTTATAACCCCCTGTAATGTTTAACAGTCTAAAACATAACTGTTTCCAGTGGACAATGGCTTGGATTCCTTCTGGGGAGAGATAGTAATGTTTTGTCTAAAAGAAAATAAACTTGAGATGGAGTGGGTGGGTAGAGTCAATTTCAATGGTAAACACCTTTGGTTTAATGAGATAAATGTTACATCATAGTTCTTTGTTTCTTTTAAGTTTCCATGGTGAAAAAAGAGTAACTGAAAATGAGAATGAGTGTATTATTTTTAAAAACTAGTTTGTAGTTAAAAATAGAAGACTAAAGAATTTCTTTTACTACTTACACTTTTGGAATTCTTTGAGTTAAAATACTTCCAAATATTATAATTACAGCTTTGTAATATCAGTATCAATTCCCATGCTCCTTCCAGTTGACCATAACTGGATGATTCTGCACATATCCTAATAAGTACTTTGGAAAAGACTGATAGTTGCTCTTCCACATGTCATAAGAATAGGGGAACAAGATTCAGAGATGGAGGTGAAAGAATTCCCATTTTTAGCATTTAAAAAGCTAGAGATACAATAAAGGAAAGATTGCACTTAAGTTAAGTCAGATTTTTTGAGTCCTTACTATATTTAGAAAAGGGACTATTAACTTTCTATTGAAAGCTTATAAAGTATATGTAAAATTTGATACAGTCCCACATACATTTTTTTGCTTTTTCCCAAAAAATAATCATTCCAAAAGTCTAAGATTTAAAAACTTACGATGTCATAAAGTAAATCAATTTAATCATGTGATAAAATAATTTTAATAAATTATACATTCATGAAGATTTGATTAGCTATGAAGATTTTATATCCATTTTAAATGAGGTTTTTCCCCTAAAGAATCTGTATTTTTAGTGTGCTCTTCTTAAGATTTCTCCTTCGCTAAACATTTTATTTTAGTTGCTTATTTTTAAAATAAATATATTAATAGTTATTAAGCCCTTAGTCTGGGCTCTCATTTATCTCTCGAAATGCTCCCTTGAGAGGAATAATTTAATAGATAAGGAAATTGAGGCTTAATTGCCAGAAAGAAAAGCCTATCTTCTTTACTGCTAGTCAAACAATTATATTCAATGTAACCAGCATTCACTGAATGCCTGCAATATGTCACATGTATTCAGTACTTGTTCTCATAATAGCAAGGAGAATAACAAGAAAATTGGCACTATGACTGTATAAAAGAAATGAAAGTTTCATGAGAACTCCCTCTTATATAGCTACAAAAGAAATACTACCAAAGAATGGATTTAGGTTTAGAATTGTGTGATACTAAGGCTTTAAACAAAGTGTGGCCTGTCTTTCTCCATTGAATTATGACATAGAGGCAGACACACAATACATAGGAGAGATATTTGTTCTCTAAATTACATAAAATTACATTCACAGGAAGATTTGGGCAAAGATCTATCAAAAGGGTTGATATGATTTAGGGCACTTATTAATGTCTCTTTCATCCCTAATGTCTACCATCCCTAATGTCAACATTCAGTTAAAAGTATATAATGTTGAGAATTAGAACGAGGAGATTAAATTTGTAGAGAGCCTAAAAATCCCCTCAAATTTATTTCTAGGGGTGCCTGGGTGGCTCAGTCGTTTAAGCATCTGCCTTTGGCTCAGGTCATGATCTCAGGACATTGGATTCCCTCCTCAGTGGGAAGTCTGCTTCTCCCTCTCCCTCAGCTTGCTGCTCTCCCTGCTTGTGCTTACTCTCTCTGTGTCAAATAAATAAGTAAAATCTTAAAAAAAAAAAAAAAGAAAGAAAGAAGAAGAAAGAAAAATTGCTTCCTAAATTTTAAGCATTTGGATTTTTGTCATTATTTGTTTTTTTAATCAGTTAATCATAATTTCTGTGCTTCAAGTCCCAGATAATCATGTTCTTCAATAACCATTTCTGCTTTATTTCATTTGCCCTTTAACGAAACATAATTTCCAACCTCTCTTACTTTTTAAAGCAGTGATATTGATAAATGGTACTCTTAGTTCTTTGATCAGACCCCAAATCCTGATAGGCTGTACCACTCTCATCGGACTGTATTTATACAGGGTCTCTGTGCCATTAAACTTGGCTGCCACTGTGAAATTTGAATTTCCCCAGTTTAAAATTCAGCCCATACTTAACTAAATGCATTCTAACTTCTTTTTTTTTATAGTTACATGTATGTCTCTCTCAAGACCCAGCAATCCCACATAGTCAAAAACACTGCTTTGCAATTAGTGAATATTATAAAAGGATTGCTAGATACAGTGAAATAGTCCCTTCTTGTCACTACTCCTTTAAGCTCAATGGAAAGTGAATGGAAACATATATGGGGCCCCATACTATAAACTGTTATAAAATCACTGTCCCTTTTGTTGAGATCAAGCCAAGTCAGGTATATAGAACTTTAAGAAACAATTTTAGGGGCGCCTGGGTAGCTCAGTGGGTTGAGGCCTCTGCCTTCAGCTCAGGTCATGATCAGGGTCCTGGGATCAAGCCCTGCATCCATCGGGCTCTCTGCTCAGCAGGGAGCCTGCTTCCCCCTTTCTCTCTGCCTGCCTCTCTGCCTACTTGTGATATCTGTCTGTCAAATAAATAAATTTTTAAAAATCTTAAAAAGAAAAAAAAAGAAACAATTTTAAAAGTAGCCAACTATATAAATCTTGTTTACTCTCAAGTTTGGTTGATGTATTTATTCCCAGAGAAGGAAATGCAGAACTAGAAATCCAAACTTTTGGTCTCCAGACCCATTTCTACCATGAACTAGCTTGTGATATTGGGTAAATTCCCTATCTTAATGGCCTTAATTTATTTTTTCTCTTTAATGCTTTGAAAGTTAAACATTATACTTCTGTTATTTTAGGAAAATTATACATTATATTTCTATCATTTTAGAGGTTACTTATATTATTAAAATACCCATTTGACTTAACATCATTTAGTCTTAATTATCCATCTGTACTATCCTCTTACAGAATACAAAAGCCTTAAATTGCACTGATTCCTATATATGCTATTTTATTTTATGTCTTATCATTGTCTAGTATTTAATTTCACTTTTTTGAACCTTGATTTTATTTATAATATAGCTTTAGTGCACTCATTATTAGTATTTTCTATTTGCGACAAATAGTAATAGTCAATAATTACTGATATTTCATTATGTTTGCCAAATTTCTTGCCCAGTAATTTTGCTTACGCCCCACTTTTTTCTTCCTTCAGACTTGGAGTGATTAATGTTCTCCTACTTTCCCTGTCCGAAATGTGTTTTTTTGGTCTCACTCTTAAATAATATGTTGGCTGAGCATAAAATTCTAGCTTCCAAATTATATTTTTCTCAACACAATGATAACATCATTTTATTGTAGTCCTTCCTACCTGTACTTTAGCTGCTAAGATGTCAGTAATTATCTAATTATTTTTCCTTTGAAAGTAATCTCTTTTTTCCCCTCCAGATTTATTAAGATCATCTCTGTAAGATGGTGTGATCTTTTTGTTTATCCTTCAAGAGACTTGTATTTCTTAAATCTGAAAATTAAATTCTTTCCTCTATTCTGTATACTCTAAGTTATTTATGATTGAGAGTAGTCCCCTCAATCTTCTATTTCCTTCTCTCTCGTGGGATATAGCTCTTATTATACCCATACTAATAGGCTTCACTATACTTTTTGTCCATAAACTTGCCTTTTACATTTTCCATTACATTGTTTTTCTATGCTGCCCTCTGCAAAATTTCCCCTTATCATTCAGGTCTAATTTTATACATTTCTATCTTATGAAGTTTAACTTTCAGAGACCATATTATTCACATATACTCACCTTTTTTCCCCAATATCCCATTGTCCTGGTGTCTTGTTTTCTTATTGGTTAAACTTCCTGTTTTACATTTTAATTATTTTCTACACATACAATTTATAGTGTCTATCAGAGTTCTCTATGATCTCAGGTACTCAGGAATTGTTTAAATTATTTATTCTTTTGAAAATGTTTTGTTGTGAATTCATGTTCAGTGGGCTTTTACCAGTGGAAATTCCATATTACCTGGATTGAGGACATATCACTTTTGAGCAGTTTTGGATTTTCTTCTGGCATGGATCTCAGGAGTTTTACTATGTAGGACTATTTTGATGTTCATTTTGCTGCTTGTAGGTTGTTGATCTTATAACTAATTTGAGTTTAAGTCTCAAATCTGTGGGCAAGTTTACCAATCATCAGGAAAAATTTTTTTTCCCACCCAGTGTCCACAAAGAAATTACGGCCTCCTTGTCATTCTGTTGTCCATGGGCGATGGTAATTTTTAGTCTACCCTACCACTTAGGAAATCTCCCTTTCAAAAATCCTCCCTAATTGTGAGCACGTGTGTGCAGGATGGGTTTTTCAGTTCCATTTTTTTTTTTTTTTTTTTTGCCTCAGGAAGTCCCAAGTGTTCATCTTTGCATAGGTATTAAAGCATAACCCCTTGGGTTACTTACCCTGGCAAATCCCTATGACTCTATCTCAAGCCCGTGGCAGCATCAGCTCTCCCACCTGCCACTCTTATTTTCAGTGCTTTCTTCCTTACTTGTACTTGGAGGTGTTCACCATCAGGCTTTGGCGAATTTATCTATACATCTAAAAGACTTTTTCATTTGGTTTTTCTTGATCTTTATGGAGGAACTGCTACTGTTTAACTGGTCCTTCACACTGACAGTACTGAAAGTGGTCTCAGGCTCTTTCTGTGAAATGAGAGCACTGGATATCTGATCTCCACAGTTCTGTTTAGCTCTGCTATTCCATGAATTCTTCATATGCATGAAATTGTTGCTTTGGTTTCTGAAACCGCTGGTCTTCCATTGCTTAAGAGAACCCCTCACTCTGAATAGAGTTACTGATGTAAGGGTTTTCACAAACCTAAAATGATAAGAGTTTGCAGACTACCTCAAGAGAGAAAAGGAGGTTAGAAGCTGTTATGATATCCGCAGAGATTTAATTACTCCTAATTAATTAGGAGTTGTTTTGACGTTCTGTTGTTTCAATGCTCTGAAATCTACCCATGACAATGCAGTGCTGGTAGTCCGTCTTTGGGTTGTATATGCTTAGTCTCACTGTTGGTAGCAAATGTGAAGAGGATGGCATAGCAGTGAGTTCCACTTGTCTGAACCTCAGAAGTTAGGATAGGGTTACATGGACATCATTTTCTTGTCTCTCAAAAAATCATGGGGAAATAGATACCCGTCACATGTCAGAGAGCAACAGATTTGGGCTAATGCTTGGCAGGAATATACATAGCTGAGGTTTCATTTCTTTGCTCTCTAGTACATACTGTGGCCATGTTAAAGTTCAGGCTTCACATTCCTTTCTGGTGAAAAAAAGATTTAATGAATATGCTACATGTTCCTCTAGATGCTAAATGGCATGTGTCTTCCTTCCTCTCATTTTGGCTACCCCTTTCTGAATACCTTGGATATGTTGTGCATGGGTATCTTTCCAACTAAAGAGTACTTACTGAGAAGGAAGAGAAATCATTGCTGTGGGACAAAAACATTTTCCTTCAAAAAAGAATGTACAAGCACACAAAAAAGATGTGGGATTTTTATGAATCATATCCTGTAATTTTTCACTTTTTTTCCAGCTACCTCCTTCTTAGAACAGAATCCAAGAAAACCAAAGAAAACTATTTGTACTGTGAGCAAAAATTTTGCCAAATTGAATTACATAATTCATCCAGCACATTTGATGAGTTCCTGGATGTAATTTGCAAATTTGCATTTTGGGCACAAGGAAATAATGCATTTGTTATATATGAAAAAACATAGTGCTTATTACAAAACCATATTTTGTAACTGTTCAGGAATGTCTCTGTATATATGTATAGTATATATACTTAGGCATGAAACTTGGCTATTTATCACATATACTTCAGAATATTTGACAGTGAACATGGTGAACTATGGAATCAAATTTATGAATTATCAGAAATTAGGCATTTTTATAAAATCATGATTAAAATATTAATTGTATTAACGATGATCAACTTTCAAACTTTGGAATCATACTTGGTTTCAGTGTACATTATCCCTCATTTCTCAAAATTAACATTCTCAATTATGGAGAGGAGGGTTTGTATCAGCAAGATGTTGGACTAGGGAGCTCCAGGGCTTCATTCCCTTACCAAATTATCAAATAAACATCCTCAGACTGACTAACATAACTTTATAGGTACTCTGGAAAACAGCTAAAGATTACAACAACCAAACAAATGCCCAATCAAGAAAAAGCCATAGAATGGTAGTAAATTTCCTGGTGCTTCTCTTCACCTTTGCCCCACTTCCTTTACATCCTTGCACAATTCTCTGCAGGTCAGGAGGAAGTGGCTTGTCTTTGCTCAGACTGCTTTAACAAAATACTATAGACTTAAAAACGGACATCTATTTCTCACAAATCTGGAGATGGAGAGGTCTGAGATCAGGTCACCGGAATAACTGGGTTTTGGTTAGGGCCTTCTTCCTGACTTGAAGGCAGCTGCCTTCTTCCTATATCCTCATATGGTGGATAAAGGAAACTATGTTGTCTCTTCTTTTTCTAATAAAGCACTAATTCTATCATGAAGTCTCCACCTATATGGCCTATATAATCTAAACCTAATTACCTCCCCAAATCTCCAAATCCTAATTCCATGCTTTGGAGGTTAGGAATTCAGTATATGAGTTCGGGAGAGGGACACATTGAGTCCATAAAGGGGCGAATTCCTAATTCCCTCCCTTGGGCTGGAAGGAGCACAGTGGAAATTATAAAGCTCTGGCAATGTAAAAAGATTAAACTCCCTAATCAAAAGATATACATTGGTGGAATGGGTTTTAAAAAAAAAAAAAAACAAGATCCTAGGATGCCTGGGTGGGTCAGTTGCTTAAGCCGCTGCCTTCGGCTCAGGTTATGATCCCATGATTCTGGGATCGAGTCCCACATCAGACTTCTTGCTTGGCAGGGAGCCTGCTTCTCCTTCTGCCTCTGCCTTCCTCTCTGCTTGTGGGTGCTCTCTCTCTCTCTCACTCTCTGACAAATATATAATTAAAATCTAAAAAAACAAAACAACAAAAACAAACAAACAAACAAAAACAGGATCCAGCTATGAGCTGTCTATAAGAGAGACATTTTATTTTATTTAAAAAAATTTAATTGAAGTGTAGTTGACACACAATGTTACATTAGTTTTAGGTGTACAACATAGTGACATAGTGATTTGACAAGACTATTCTATGCTTACCACAAGTGTTGCTACCATCTGTTACCATACAACACAATTATACCATTGACTAAATTCTCTACACTATAACTTTCATCCCCATGACTTTTTAATCTCTCACCTCCCACCACTTCACCCGTTTTGCTCATCCCTACAACCCCCTCCCTATGGCAGCCATCAGTTTGTTCTCTGTATTTATGAGTCTGTTTCTGCTTTTTTTTTTTTTTTGGTTTATTTGTTTGATTTTAGATTCTACATATAAATGAAATATTATGGTATTTGTCTTCCTCTGACTGATTTCATCTGGCATAATACTTCCTAGGTCCATCCAAGTTGTCGCAAAAGGACTCAGTAATATTTTTATGACTGAGTAATTTTCCAGGAGATACACACACACACACGAGATATACATATATACACACACGTATATCTCATCCTTTTTATGATTGAGTAATATTCCATTATTCCATTATATATCCAATAATATTAATATATATTATATATATTACATATATATATATATATATCCAGTAATATTCCAATAATTCCGTTATTATATATCACATCTTTATTCGTCTACCTATGAACACTTGGATTGGTTTCATATCTTGGCTATTGTAAATAATGCTGCAATAAACATAAGGATGCATACATCTTTTCAAATTTGTGTTTTGGTTTTCTTTCAGTAAATACTCAGTAGTGAAATTACAGATCACATGGTATTTCCATTTTTAATTTTTTCAGGAACTTCCATACTGTTTTCCACAGTGGCTGTACCCCGACCAATTGTATAAGCATTCCCTTTTCTCTAAATCCTCTCCAACACTTGTTATTTCATGTCTTTTTGATTCTAGCTATTCTGATAGGTGTAAGTGGTGTCTCATTATGCTTTTGATTTGCATCTCCCTGATGATTACTGTGCTGAGCATCTTGTCACGTGTCTGTTGGCCATGTGAATGTCTTCTTTGGAAAAATGCCTATTCAAGCCCTCTGCCCATTTTTAGTCAGATTATTTGTGGTTTTTTGGCTTTTAGTTGGATAGGTTTTTGTATATATTTTGAATATTAACCCTTTATCTGATATACCACTTTGAGTGTCTTCTCCCATTCAGTAGGATGCCTTTTCATTTTGTTGATGATTTCCTTATGCAAAAGTTTTTTTTTTTAATTTTAGTGTAGTCCCAATAGTTTATTTTTGCTTTTATTTCCCTTTCCTACAGAGTCATATCTAGAAAAATGTTGCTAATATCATTGTCAAGAAATTACTGGCTTTCTTCTAGGAGTCTAATAATTTCAAGTCTCACTTTTAGGTCTTTAATCCCTTTTGAGTTTATTTTTGTATATGGTCTAAGAAAGTGGTCCAGTTTCATTCTTTTGCATATAGCTGTACAGTTTTCCCAGAACCATTTATTGAAAAATCTACCTTTTCCCCATTGTATATTCTTGCCTCCTTTCTCATAGACTAATTGACCATATAAACATGGCTTTATTTCTGGGCTCTTTATTCTGTTCCACTGATCTATGCATCTGTTTTTGTGGCAGTACCATACCATTCTGTCTACTACGCTTTGTAGTATATCCTGAAATCTGGGATTGTGATACCTCTAGCCTTGTTCTTTCTCAAGATTGCTTTAGCTATTTATGCATTGTGTGGCTCCATACAAATTTTAGTATTATTTATTCTAGTTCTATAGAAAACACTGTTGCTATTTGGATAGGGATTGCATTGAATGTGTACATTGCTTTGGGTTGTATGGACATTTTAATAATATTAATTCTTCCAACCCATGAGCATGAAGTATCTTTCCATTTGTTTGTGTCATCTTCAACTAAAGGGACACATTTTAGATCTAAGAACACACATGGGCTAAAAGTGAAACAATAGGAAAAGATATCTCATGCAAATAGTAACCTAAAGAGGGCAAAGATGGCTATATTTTCATCAGAAAAAAAGAGATTTTTGGGGCGCCTGAGTGGCTCAGTGGGTTAAGGCCTCTGCCTTCGGCTCAGGTCAGGATCTCAGGGTCCTGGGATCGAGCCCCGCATCCATCGGGCTCTCTGCTCAGCAGGGAGCCTGCTTCCTCCTCTCTCTCTGCCTGCCTCTCTGCCTACCTGTGATCTCTATCTGTCAAATAAATAAATAAAATCTTTAAAAAAATAGATTTTAAGTCAAAAAGTGTCACAAGACAAAGAACATTTTATACTGATAAAATGGTCAATTCACCTGGAAGATATAATAATTATAAATATACCTACATGAAACATCAGAGCACATAAATATATAAAGCAAAAATAACATGAAAGCTTATGGGATACAGTTAAAGCAGAGCTAAAAGGGAAATTTATAGTTTAAATATTTCTATTAAAAAGGAAGAAAGGTCTCAGGGCACCTGGGTGGCTCAGTCGGTTAAGCATCTGACTCTTGGTTTCAGCTCAGGTTATGATCTTGCAGTCATGGAATGGAGCCTGACATTGGGCTCTGCACTCAGTGTGGAGTCGGCTTTAGAGTCTCTCTCCCTCTCTCACCCACTCAAACTCTCACTCTCTCTCTCTCAAATAAATTAATTAAATCTTTAAAAAAAAGAAGAAGAAGAAGAAGAAGAAAGGCCTGAAACCAATAACTTAACTTTTTACCTTAAGGAACAAAAAGTAAAAGAAGAACAAACTAAATCCAAAGCTTACAGAAGGAAGGAAATAATAAGATTAATGCAGAGATAAATAGAAGTGAGAACAGGGGGGGAAAAAAAACAGAGAAAACAAACATGACCAAGAGTTGGTTCTTTGGAAAATCAGCAAAATTAACAAACCTTTATATAGCTTGACAAAGGAACACAGAAAGACCCCAAAAACCCTAAAATCAGAAATAGAAGAAAGGATACTACTACCGATTTTTAGAAGCAAAAAGGATCATGAGAGTAATGTGAACAATTATACTCCAACAAATTGGATAACCAATAAGTAATAGACAAGATCCTAAAAATACAATGTACCAAGACTGAATCATGAAGAAGTAGAAAATCTGAATAGGCCTGTAACTAGTAAGGAGAGTGAATCAATAACCAAAACCCTTCTAACAATAAGGTGTTTTACCCAAGAACAAATGGCTACAGTGATGAATTATAACAAACATTTAAAGAACATCTCTCCTTCTCTGTCTCTTCCAAACAAATGAAGGGGAGGTAGCACTTCCTAACTCATTTTATGAGGCCAGCATCAGCCTGATATCAAAGCCAGACAAAGATGCTAAAAGAAAATTATGGACAAATATTCCCTTTGAATATTGACATAAAAATCTTCAACAAAATATTAGCAAACAAAATTCAACAGAGTGTTAAAAAGATTATACATTATGACCAAGTGGGTTCTAATCCTAGAATATAAGGATACTTTAACTTACAAAAATCAGTCAGTGTAATACACCACATTAACAGAATGGAAAGAAAACCCACATGTTCATCTCTATTCATATTTAAAATGCAGTTGACAAAATTCAACATCCTTCATAATAAAATTTTAACAAACTAGGAAGAGAAGTGACCTACTCCAAATAATAAAGACCATATATGAAAACCCATAGCCAGCATCATACTGGCATTAGTCACTAGATTTCTCCAGAAAAACAGAACCAGTAAGATATATACATATAAAAAATATTATAAAGAATTGACTGACAGGATTATGGAAGCTGACAAATCCCGATATCTGCATCTGGCAAACTGAAGTCCTAAGAGAGACAAGGGTGTTATTCCAGCCTGAGAGGTAAACAGGTTCCAAACCCAGAAAAAGCCAGTGTTTCAGCTTAAGTCTGAAGGTAGGAAAAAAGTGATGTCCCCATGTGAAAACAATGAGGCAGAAGAAATGCCCCTCACTCATGGGAGCGTCAGCATTTTTGTTCTAGTTAGGCTTCCAACTGATTTGATGAGGCCCACCCAAATTAGGGAGGACAACCTGAGTTTTTCAGTCTACTGATTCATTTGTTAATTAGAAACATCCTCAAAAACACTCCAAGACAATGACTGACGAAATGTCTGGGCACCATGTAGCCCAATCAAGATGACACCTAAAATTAATCACCACATTATTCAGTGGTTGAAAACTGAAAGCTTTTCTTCTTAAATCCAGAACAGAGATGCTCACTTTCACCACTTTGAGTCAACATTTTACTGGAAATACTAGCCAGAGCAACTAGGCAAGAAAAAGAAATAAAGACACCAGATTAGAAAAGAAGATATTAAAATGATATCCGGTCACTGATGACATATTTCCTAAAATCAAAACTTACTACAAGGCTCTGGTAATTAAAACACTGTGGTACAGGCATGACATCAGACATATAGATCAATGGAATAGGATAGTGAGCCCAGAACTAAATCTGCACATATTCGGACAAATGATATTTGACAAGGGTGCAAGACCATTCAACAGAGAATGGACAATATTTCCAATAAATGGTACTGGGAAAAGTGGATTGCCATCTCGTATGGTGACTAATATAATAAAAAAATTAAATGCTAGAAAGTAACACAGGAGTGTTAGTTTCAGTTTACCTTGTAAAATGTGGCTGAATCAAATAAACGTGTGCTACCAAAATTTAATTAATTAATTAATTTGGACCTTTACCATACATCATATATGAAAATAAACTCAAAATGGATAAAGACCTAAACATAATAGCTAAACCCATAAAACACTTAGAAGATAACAGAAGGAAAATCTTTGTGATGTTGGATTTGACAATGATTTCTTGGATATGGTACTAAAATCACAGACAACAAGAGAAAAAATTGTGACGATGGACTTTATCAAAATGAAAACTTTTGCTCATCAAAGGATATTATCAACAGAGTGAGAAAACAAACTATGGGATGGGAGAAAACATTTGCAACTCCTGTATCTGCTATGGAATTAATATCCAGAATATATAAAGAATCTAACTCAAGAACCAACCCCCCCCAAAAAAAAACAAAACAAACAACAAAAAAAAAAACTAACCCTGATTTTAAATGGGCAAAAGACTTGAACAGACATTTCCCCAAAGAAAATATACAAATGACCAATAAGCACATGGAAAGATGTTCTTCTAGTATAGTGTACTGCTTGATGTTAGGCTTTTTGATTACAGTATTTAAATGCTAAACATTAAGCATTGGATTACTGAAGCACCTAATGCAAAAGATATCTTAAACAGACCTATTGCCAGCTATATGACACAGCTACTAACAAAGTAACCAGATAACAAATGAGCTCCCCAACTCCCTGCCCTAAAGGTCCTACTTTCACAAAACCATGGGTAACTTAGACCACTTGAGTGACCTCATTTCTTCCTTCCTGCTCCCCAATTTCTGTTCTCATGCTTTAATCAATAAAGAGTGAGCTTGCAAAAAGCTTAGACATCCCAATCTCAGGCCCTAATAAAAGAAGAACCCCAAAATTGCACATTCTAACTCATGACCTTGCTATATGGACCACAGACATGCCAGGTACCCTCCCTGGAAGATAAGAAATCCCTTATTCCCTTATGAGTAATAATCTTTTTCTTTTAAGTATCCTGCTGATTTTTGCTGAAGTATATCCTGCATTCATAGTAAGAAGCACAAGACTGGTCCAACCACAACAATAGTCCCAGTCAGGGTAAGTGTCTCCAAGAGCTTGCTATCAGTGGTGCCAGGAGAGTGCCTTCAACATTCCTAATCAAAAGTATCACTATCAATAGTCTGTGTCCCACACAACAATCTTTGCAAAGCCTTTGGCATATCTGGTAGGAAGGACTAAGATTCCTTTTGTATGCTCAAATATCTCACCAAATTTTAAACCATTTTGCTTTGTCTCAGCATTTCTCTAAACCTGGTTTCCATATCGGAGGCTACGATAAGAATGTGATGTTCAAACCTGGCAAACTCTTAAACAGGACTCAGTGCCAAAGTCATTCTTAAACTGTGTCATCAGAGCTATTCAGCCATCTGCCCTAAATTTACCCCCAATCATTTACAGCAGGCAATGTATTTAAAATAAAGAAAGTTTTTAGCTTCATAAGGAAAAAGACAAATACCCTTAAGAAAACCGTGCTTTAAATTTAAACTCATCTACCCACAGGGGTATTGTGGAAAAACAGAACTTAGAAGGCAGAAATATCTATGAATACTTGAAGGAAAACACCAGGAGAGCAGAAGACACTTTCAAAAAGAAGGTTGAAAGAGCTAAGAACAAACCTGCTTTATAGCATGACTGTAGAAAAATCTTCAAAAGGAGGAGCTATATGTTACTCTTTGCTATGATTAATAACCTTTCTTCTAGTAGAAAATGAAATCTCTTTTCTTCCTGCTCATCTGCACTGAGTCAAGAATTTTTAGTGGAAAAAAATCCTTATACTCATCTATTCATATAGGGGGAATATCTATGATCTACTGAATGATTTCATTTGAAGCCAACCACACAAAAAGAAGCAGTCTTGCTTTCCAAGGCTCTAAGAAGTTGTGAAGCCTGTGCAGATTAATGTATGATAGATATAACACCACTGTGGGATTTCTCTACAAAGAGCTTCTGCCCTTGGCAGTTACCACAGTGGGGTTTTCCTGCCATTAGAAGGAAGTACTGTCCGGAATGTTAATTCGATAACTGTGATTGTTGTGAGCCGAATCATGTTAGGGGGTAGTCTAACTAGGCAGCTGCTTTGGAAGCCAACTATAAAAGGTACTAAAATATCACTGGAAAAAATAGTAATATGATGCCAGCTAATACAGATTTCCACATGGGATTTCTTACATAACTGGCAAAAGGTCAATTGGCCCTGATTTCCCTGAAACAGATAGCACCCCAGAGTAGAAATAAAACACACTCATTACCCTCACTAGCCTGTCTCTATGGAAAAATCTTGCCACAGATACATGTAGGTTCTCTGGTGCTGCTCACTCTAGGTCTTAATTCCCGCAACCAACAAAGCCATAGTTTCCTGAAGTCACTAGCCTCAGGCCAGGTTACCAGGAACAGGTGATTCATATTTTCATTTGAACATGGCAACCATTTAATTTGTCTCCAAAAAAATATATTTAGTTCAGAAAATCATTTTTTTTTTTTAAAGAGGAAAAATAGGGTATGCCATGGCTCTGTGGAGGCTGGGGGTAGGACAGATGGTGGGAAAGAGAATTTAAACATTATGTCTATCTTTAGTGAGTATGAGCGACTGATGCTATATAATAATGACTGATGGAAAACTTGTGAAATGAAAACGATCTCAAATATCCTCAAGTTTGAAATGTCGTTTTGATTTTCTAAGTAATACATTCCTAATTATGAAGATAAAATTTATTAATAGAAAATCGGTTTACTTCAAATTCTCTTAATGTTTTAAAAGGTTAAAGTAGAATATTAAATAAAATGCTGAATATGTAAATCAAATAAAATATTAAAACAAATTGAAATGGTTTAAATCAGTTTGAAGTGGTCCTCAGTAATTAGTATAGGACACACCAATATTGGTCTACCTCCAGTTGTGATAATTGATGTTTAAAACACTTTGTAAGTGCATGTTAATTCAATAATAGCATTGGAAACTAATTAGAATATGAGTAGGAAACAACTAAATAATTCACATCCTTCTTAAATATTGACTTTAATTTTTTTTTTTAACTTTACTATTTGGTTAGAGGTTTTGGAGTTAGGAATACAACTTTTGGCTACGAGGGGATCATTTATCCCTACTGCCGTTTCAAAACTCAATGGTCTCCTAAGCATCCAGTACATGGATAATTAATGTTTAAGCTATGGCAAATTGATAAGAAGAAAAGGAAAAGAAATTACATAAAATTTTATATATGGAAGATAAGAAAAAATAAGCTACAGCTTATGATTAGGTCAATAAGAATTCAGCAAATTAAGTACTACCTATTAAGTATTTCTTAACAGGGGATTATTCCCTGGGTTGGATGACAAGGAAAAAGACATGGTCTCTATAGGATCCTGTAAATAACCCCATGTTACCTCAGCGAAAAGAGCCTATGCTGCTATGGGGAAATTCTCCAACATGCTGTCATTAGACCTTCAGGGTCTCAGATCCATCAGGTGCGACCATAAAAGATAGACATTTAAGATACTGGTTGGGGTGCCTGGGTGGCTCAGTCATTAAGCCTCTCCCTTTGGCTCAGGTCATGATCCCAGAGGGTCCTGGGATAGAGGCCCACATCCGGCTCCCTGCTCAGAGGGAAGTCCGCTTCTCTCTCTCCTACTCCCCCTGCTTGTGTTTGCTCTCTCGCTGTGTCTCTGTCAAATAAATAAATAATATCTTAAAAAGAAAAAAAGGCACTGGTTGTTAACACTGAAAGAAATTTTTTAAAGATGTTATTTGGGGTGCCTGGGTGGCTCAGTGGGTTAAGCCGCTGCCTTGGGCTCAGGTCAGGATCTCAGGGTCCTGGGATCGAGTCCCGCATTGGGCTCTCTGCTCAGCAGGGAGCCTGCTTCCCCCCCTCTCTGACTGCCTGTCTACTTGTGATCTCTCTCTGTCAAATAAATAAATAATCTTAAAGATGTTATTTGTTTATTTTAGAGAGAAAGAGAGAGTGAGGAGGAGAAGAGGGAGAGGGACATGCAGACTCCACTATGTGCAGAACCCGACAGGCGGTTTGATCTTACAACCCTGTGAGCCAAAACCAAGAGTCAAACACTTAATGGACTGAGTCTCCTAGGCGCCCCCAACACTGAAAGAAATTTGATGTTGTGGCTTGAGGATGGAAAGAATAGGTAAGAAAACATGTTGGAAGACAGGAATGACTGGCTAGAATGGTTTGTTATTTAGGGTGCTGGGTGGGAAAGGCAATAACTGCTGAATATGGAAGGGTTTAGAAGACCAATTTTTTGACTAGAGTAAGCCCAAATTATTGGCACTCTTTACCACAAAAGGATTTGCAAAGTTTTGGTTTAGAGAGGCCAACTTGGAGGAAGATGATGTCACAGAACAGAAAGCAGTAATAACTTCTCTTGACATAATGAATGTTAGTAAAACTGCACCAAAGAACTGGAATATGAACTAGGAACTCTTATCCAGACTGATGGAGACAAGTTTAAAGATTTTCAACTGGGAACACAGAAACTATATGAACATTGGGGAGAATAGGAAAGGAACACATTTTATATAAAGATGTGTATTTTCTCTAAGTAGTGAACATAGGGAAGCCCTGTCATACTATTTCCACATGTCTTTTCCCACATGTAATAATTAGATTTTTCAAGTTTGAGAGAAAATCCAAGCAAGCTGTCTTCCACTCTTTGGAATGTTCTGTAACTTCAAATGTTTTCCTTTCTTAATCCTTTGGAAAATTTGTATAAAAACTATAACAGATTTTACATTTTTAGCATCAAAGACAGAAAGCAATTACTTAGCAGTTTTCAGCACTAACTTTAGTTAATAAATTTTAATAAATGACCAAATATAAAACTTACCCTCCACAACCTTTGTATAATGTCTTATACTTAGATGTTCAGTAAAGCTTGGATAGTCTGTTGGTTGTCTAGGCTCTCCTCTCAATGATCTTTTGGTAATAGTGAGTGAAATCCCTGTGGCAAATCATGTTTAGTTGGGAGGGTTATTTTTATCATATTTAAAAAACGCCAATGCTTATACTGTCCTAGTCCCTTGATGTGAATTCCTGCAAGGATCTCTGTGCTTCATATGTAACTCCTTTTGCTCTTTGAAGAATTTCATTTTTCTTTCTATCTTTTATCTGTGGTAAGTTTATGTGATTTGCTTTTATGATGGGTGACCAGACATCACTTCTGCTATGTCAACTTGGAAATGAAGCTATCCACTGACTTGTTTAGTGGGCTGAGGGTGGCATCTGCTCCAGGTTTAATATGACTGTCATAAGAGTATCATTAAAAATGGGCTTTTTCTTTATTGACAATAGCTCAGAATTTGGTTTATATGTATAAATTTGTTTATTTATTGGTAGGAATTTGCTTTCACATTAAATTTTACACTGCAGGGGCGCCTTGGTGGCTCAGTGGGTTAAGCCACTGCCTTCGGCTCAGGTCATGATCTCAGGGTCCTGGGATCGAGTCCCGCATCGGGCTCTCTGCTCAGCAGGGAGCCTGCTTCCCTCTCTCTCTGCCTGCCTCTCTGTCTACTTGTGATCTCTCTGTGTCCAATAAATAAATAAAATATTTTTTAAAAAAATTTTACACTGCAATATACATTGCAATTGCCTTGATATATCATGCAAGAAAATCCCACTTTCCTCTAGTCTTTAAAATCTCCTGGAATACCCCTGATTCCTAATGAGGTCCCCAATTTGTTGAGAAGTGTTTATTTGGTCTTAAGTTTTGTAATTACACGATAAGTGAGCAATAGGCTAATATTTAAAAAATTAGTAAGTTCAGCTGCTAACTTAACTGAGGCTAGAATTTCTGATATGGATATACTATGGCTTCTCCCCACTCCTACCACCTTAAATACCACACAGTGATGGTGAGTTGAGGTCACTTTATTCATTCAATAAGTCCTGAACATAGGAATACTAATAACTGAGCAATCCTCACTACAAACATTTATTGGGCACTTAAAAATGACAGACTCTGTGGCATTTTTGCAATTAAAGATTTTTATCCTTATACTCAAACTATGATATAGGTTCCCCAAATAAATGATGATATTTCTGTTTTACAAATGAGAACATTAAGGTTTATTTAATATGCCTCAAAGAGCCCCATAGCTAATAAATGTCAGAAAGGAGAATCTAAGCCAAGGTCTTGAATATTGTACTTTATTTATACAATGGAACTGAGACATACTTACAAGTCAAGTTATTAATAAATCTGAAAGTCATTTAGAACCCTTCATACCTAAAACCTAGGAAATGAATGAAAGTGGATGCCTAAGCATGTTCTCAGCCAACCTCTGCTGTACTTTGTTCTTTGGTTTTGTGTGCTATTTGCTTATGCTAGTGGTTTAATTTGAGGAGGAATAAGGCAGAACTGTGGGTATGAAAATATCTGCCCATTATCTATAAAATATCCAATAACCTTTGCCTACTGACAGAACCCTAGATTGTTCAGGTAATACCTGCAGTACCTTGATCTCAGAGACTTTTAGCTCTTACCCTAAGCCAGGAAGCCAGTCTCCTTTGGTCTGAACTATTGTAGTTGTCTGATTCTCCTCGGTCACTTACTGATCAGGAAGTAGTCTTGCAACTTTCTTCTAGCCAATAAGCTGTAGATATAAGTCTGCTGGACTGAGTTTCTAGAAAGTCTTTTTCTTTCCCACTAAAAAGGAGCAGACATGGCTGGCATAGATCTCTGTCCCCCTTGGTTTCTTCTTGCCAGGACTGTGGATATAATGCTTGCTAGTGCATCAGTCATGTTGCCACCAAGAAATGACAAGCAGGAGGAAGAAAGCATGCTAAGGACACCGATGCACAAAAGATGCAGAAAGAACTTGCATCCTGGACAGTGCTGTTGAACACCTGCCCAGGCTTGGACAGCCTACCACTGACTTTCATGTTATGGAGGGGGAAAAAAAAACCATGATTTTTATGCTGTAGACTTTCACTTATCTGCAGCAGGACATATTTCTAACTGATTAAATGTCTCAGAACCCAACCCATACAATAATAACTGGCAGACAATTTTGTCGATATATTTATCAAACTAAAAATCACAAGCCCTCAAACCTTTACTGATCATGCCGCTGGGTACCAGCAAGATCCATCTCATCCAGCTCGAGCCCTGAGCAAGACTCAGGGCTTTGGATTTTGAGGGGCCACAGTAATGACTTGCAGCAACTCTGGGGTATTTGCTTAAGTCATGAATATCATGGACTTTAGACTAGCAGGTTGTTTTAAGATTTTATGATACACTTTAGAACAATAAATACCTACAGTTTTGTAAAGAGTCCTTAGTAATGTTGGCAGAAATGACTGTGCATAGTCTGAAAAAGAACTTAGGAGCGGTGGAGTTCTGTAAGCATGAGACTCATTGAACAAAGGTCCCTGACTGATCATAAATTGTCCATGTGTCATATTTATGAGAGGGTTCACAGCTTTAGTGTATTCATCACAAAACATTTTGAATCTTATTTCTGATATGCATCTGATTTGCACGAATCCCTTCTCAATCCAGGCTTTACTTTATTAATCTGTAATATTTCCCCCACAGACATGGTAATCAGCCAAAGAAATAACAATTTGGGGATCTTCTCTATATTTAAAAAAAAGTAAAGAAAACAATTTCTGAGAGACACATTCAAGATTCTTTTAGGGCATTTTAGGTATTTAATAGGATTTCAAAGTCCCTGGAAATAAGAGTAAGGTACATTTATAGATGTTTAACTTTGTAAAAGAATTTCCTCCTATTTGGCTTGATATACTTTTGTGTAAAACTTCTAGTTTATATAAACTATTATTTCCCAAAAGAAAAAAATATGAATATAATGCTTAATATTTCTGAAGTGTTATTTGTTTTTCTGATGTTGGACAAGGACATAAGCAAAGTACATGAACTTGATCTGTTTTATGATCATTTGTAGCCAGGGAAATGTAATTTTTTAGGTGGGTATAATTTAGTGTTTCAGCATCCCAAATCACAATTTGAAAATGACTTTATACTATCCCTTGACTAGAAAGTACATGAGAGACCAATAAAGGAACACTTAAAAGCATACTGCAAAGAAAAGTCACTTTCACTAGCATATAAGATATCTCAATGACATCTGATCAAGAAACAGTTGTATAACCACATTATTTATGAGATGCTTTTTTTGGTCATCACTTTATATTTTCAAATGTCTTCTATAAGGTCAACATACTGGAGTCATTTGAAAGCTCAGTTACCCATTAGGAAGACCCAAAAATCTTAAGTCCATTAAACACTGTGTTAGGTGGAAATACCTAGCCAAACTGAAAATAGGTGCTTCAGATAATGAGTAAATAAACACATAATTTCAGAGAAAGGGTTATCAAATGGAGTATAGGAATTTGGGGTATGTAACATGTGTATACATACATTTTTCTTTTGGTTGCCTCTAAGTGAAATTGTCAGCAGTGAACATGATACTTAGTCCAGTCTTTGCTAATGGAAACCCCAGCAATGAAACAATGAAAAAAATGTACAAATAAGGTATAATTTGATGTATCTCAACTCTAATGTTCTTTATAATTTTGTAATGGTCAAGACTAGGACAGCTCCCTGCTTTCAAACAATTTGAAAAGTCATTACCCTCACTTTGCCATTTATTCAAGTTAAAGTTTTTGATGTAAAAACATTGAGAGTTGCTTGTAATTTTTATTTATGCCTGTCCCACAGTGAGAGGAAGTACCTGCCTTTTCTTTCATTTGTTCAATCAACAAATATTTATTTAGTTTTTACTATGTGTCAAATATTGTCTTGGGTTATAACAATAAACTAATCAAAGACCTTTGCCCTAGTTAATTTATATTCTAGCATGCAGAGGTAGTCAACAAATAATAAAGGCAACAAATATATTAAACCGTAAGCTATTAGGTGACAGTGCTATGGAAAAAAGAGAGCAGGAGATGGAGAATCAGGAGTTAAAGAGGAAGAGTATGAAAATTACAGTTTTAAATAGGTTCATTAGGGTAGGTTTTATTAACAGGTAAAATACTACCACTATGGTTAATCTCAAGCTACCAAAGTTTTGAAAAATGGATTGTAAAATACCTGAACATTTAATAACTGGCACCCATGAACTAGTAAAAGCTGAGAGAAATGTCTGGGTCAGCAGTATACAATTTGGAGTCACCAAAATACAGATGCTATTTAAAATCATACATTGGGGGGATGCCTGGGTGACTCAGTAGGTTAAGCGTCTGACTTCAGCTCAGGTCATGATCTTGGGGTCCTGGGATTGAGCCCCATGTTGGGTTCCATACTCAATGGGGCGTCTGCTTGTCCCTCTCCCTGTGCCCCTCCCCCAGCTCATGCTCTATCAAACAAATAAATAAAATCTGTAAAAAAATAAATAAATGAAATCATACATTTGGGTTACAAGGGAGTAAGTAAGTCCATCTGGTCCAGTGTGTCATTTAAAGCCTTTATTTCCTTATTGATCTTTTGCTTGGATGACCTGTCCATTTCATGAGGAGGGTGTTAAAGTTCCCCACTATTATTGTATTATTGTCGATGTGTTTCTTTGATTTTGTTATTAATTGGTTTATATAATTGGCAGCTCTCTTGTTAGGGGCATAGATATTTAAAACTGTTGGATCTTCTTATTGGACAGACCGTTTAAGTATGATATAGTGTTCTTCCTCATCTCTTATTATAGTTTTTGGCTTAGAATTTAATTTATTTGATATAAGGATTGCCACCTCAGCTTTCTTTTGATGTCCATTAGCATGGTAAATTGTTTTCCATCCCCTCACTTTAAATCTGGAGCTGTCTTTGGGTCTAAAATGAGTTTCTTGTAGACAACATATTAATGGGTCTTGTTTTTTTATCCATTCTGATACTCTGTGTCTTTTGATTGGAGCCTTTAGCCCATTTACATTCAGGGTAACTATTGAAAGATATGAATTTAGTGCCATTGTATTGCCTGTAAGGTGACTATTACTGCATATTGTCTCTGTTCTTTCTGGTTACTACTTTTAGGCTCTCTCTTTGCTTAGAGGACACTTTTCAATATTTCCTGTAGGGTTGGTTTGGTGTTTGCAAATTCCTTTAGTTTTTGTTTGTCCTGGAAGCTTTTTGTCTC
Organism: Lontra canadensis; assembly: GCF_010015895.1. Lineage (NCBI taxonomy): Eukaryota > Metazoa > Chordata > Mammalia > Carnivora > Mustelidae > Lontra > Lontra canadensis. The sequence continues at coordinate 48,113,220 of NW_022630996.1, read as the reverse complement.
TCCTATTTTCAATGATAGCCTAGCTGGATATAGTATTCTTGGCTGCATATTTTTCTTATTTAGTGCTTTGAATATAACATGCCAGTACTTTCTGGTCTTCCAGGTCTCTGTGGATAGGTCTGCTGCCAATCTAATGTTTCTTCTGTTGTATGTTACAGACCTCTCCTAGCTGCTTTCAGGATTTTCTCTTTGTCACTGAGACTTGTAGGTTTTACTATTAGATGATGGGGTATGGACCTATTTTTATTGATTTGAGGGAAGTTCTTTGTGCCTCCTAGATTTTGATGCTTGTTCCCTTCACCAAATTAGGAAAATTCTCTGCTATAATTTTCTCCAATATGCCTTCTTCTGGGATCCCAATCATTCTAATATTGTTTCATTTTATGGTATCAGATATCTCTTGAATTCTCCCCTCATGGCCCAGTAGTTGTTTGTCTCTCTTTTTCTCAGCTTCTTTATTCTCCATTATTGGGTCTTCTATATCCACTAATTCTCTCTTCTGCCCCATTTATCCTAGCAGTGAGAGCCTCCATTTTTTTATTGCACCTCATTAATAGCTTTTTTTTTTAACATCTTAATGTTATTTTATTTTTTTCAGTGTTCCAAGATTCATTGTTTATGCACCACACCCAGTGCTCCATGGAATATATGCCCTCTTTAATACCCACCACCAGCCGCACCCATCCCCCCACTCCCCTCCCCTCCAAAACCCTCAGTTTGTTTCTCAGAGTCCACAGTCTCTCATGCTTTGTCTCCCCCTCCGGTTTACTCTAATTTACTTTTCCATTCCTTCTTCTCATGTCCTCCTTGTTATTCCTTATGCTCCACAAGTAAGTGAAGCCATATGATAATTGACTGTCTCTGCTTGACTTATTTCACTCAGCATAATCTCCTCTAGTCCCATCTATGTTGATACAAAAGTTGGGTATTCATCCTTTCTGATAGAGGCATAATACTCCATTGTATATATGGACCATATCTTCTTTATCCATTCATCTGTTGAAGGGCAGCTTAGCTCTTTCCACAGTTTGGTGATTGTGGCCAATGCTGCTATGAACATTGGGGTACATATGGCCCTTTTTTCTCCCACTGCATCTGTATTAGTTGCTTTTTTTAATTTCAACTTGGTTAGATTTTAGCTCTTTTATTTCTCCAGAAAGGGATTTTATTTCTCCAGAAAGGAATTCTCCAATATCTTCCATGCTTTTTTGAGCTCAGCTAGCACTTTGATAATTGTAATTCTGAACTCTAGTTTTGACATATTACTAATGTCTGTATTGATTAGGTCCCTAGCCATCAGTCCTGCCCCTTTTTCTTTTTTTTGTGGTGAGTTTTCCTGCCTTGTCATTTTATCCAGATAAGAATAGATGAATAAGAGAACAAAATACTAAAAGGGTAGCAACAACCCCAGAAAAATATAAAAATATAAATATAAAAATATAAAATATATAAAATATTTTTATATAAATATATAAATATATTTTTGTATATAAATATAAAAATATATATATAAATTTTAAAAAATATAAAAATATATACTAACCAAACTAAAAGAGACCCAAAACTGGGGGAAGAAGAGAGGGAGAAAAAAAGAAAAAAATGTGTATATATATATATACATATACATATATATGCATATATATAATATATGTATATTATATTATATTATATTATTATATATTATATATTATATTATATTATAAGTAAAACATTATATCTCTCTCTCTCTCTCTCTCTCTCTCTCTCTCTCTCAGGCTGGAGTGTAGAACAGAGCCACGTGTGATTTTGGGTATATTTTGGTCTGTTAAAAGAAACTACCTCCCAAAATTTTAAAGAAAAACTTATATATATACAAAAAGAAGAGTAAACATGATGAAGGGATGGAATATGACTGTAAAGATGAAAATTTAAAAAGACTCTAAGAAAGGAATTGATAAGAAGTTGGTTGAAAAAAGAAAAAAAAAAAAAGGAAAGAATGTGATCAAGCTGGAGACTAGAAAAAAGCCATGTCCTAGATTTAGGGTATATTTTGGTCTATTGAAAGAAATTGTATCCCAAAAAATTTTTTTAAAAGCCTATATGTATACAAAAAATAAGATTAAGTACAATGAAGGGATAAAATATGACTACAGCAATGAAAATTTTAAAAGATTTTTAAAAAGGTATTAATAGGGTAAAATAGTTAGGGGTGCCTGGGTGGCTCAGTCATTAAGTGTCTGCCTTTCGCTCAGGTCATGATCCCAGGGTCCTGGGATTGAGCTCCCAGGGGCTCCCATTGGGCTCCCTGCTCAGCAGGAAGCCTGTTTTGCCCTCTCCCACTCCCCTTGCTTGTATTCCCTCTCTCACTGTGTCTTTCTCTGTCAACTAAATAAATAAAATCTATAAAAAAAAAAGATAAAATATTTTAAAAACATTAAAATAGGAAAGAGGAAAAATTAAAAAATAGAATAAGAAAAAAATAAAATTAAAAAAATTTAACTTTGAAAGACTAAAGGATCATGTTGGAAAAGCCATGAATTCTGTGTGTTGCTTTCCCCTAGATCTGGAGTTCAGTAGTTCTCATTGATCTGTGAAGTTGATCTTGGCTGGATGTTCTTACTGATCTTCTGGGGGAGGGGACTGTTGCCGTGATTCTCAAGTGTTTTTGCCCCAGGTGGAATTGTACTGCCCTTGCCAGGGGCCAGGCTAAGTAATCTACTCGGGTTTTCTCTCGGAGATTTTGTTCCCTGAATGCTTTCTGTACAGCTTTGGAGGACAGGAGTGAAAATGGCGGCCTCCCAATCTCCAGCCTGGAGGAGTGGAGAGCTCAGGGCCCCACTCCTCAGTGTGCCCTCAGAGAAAAGCAGTCAGTACCTCCCATCTCCCTGGTCTCCGGCTGCACTCTGTGCTCACCTAGCCTGTGACTGAGCATTTCTATCTCTGGTGCCTGGCCCCATTTGGAGTCTACAAACCCAGCAGTTTCCTGCCATGCTTCTGCACCGCTTCTCATAGAGAGGAAGGAGGGGATCTCCCCGAATCCACTGCTTTTTCGGTCCCTGCTGGAAGAGCAGTGATCTGACCGTGCATTGGATCACAGTTTAAGGTAACCCTGAATTGAGAGCCCAGTGCTCGGCTCCGTCTCTGTAGTTGGCCTCCCTGCTCTGACACCTGGGAGCTCTGCCACACTCAGATACCCCCAGTCTTTCTGTGACCTGGAGGAACCTGAGACCACACAGTCCCCATGAGAGTTCCACACACATTTAGCCTCTGGAGTGACGTCCCTTAGTGGAGCAGACTTCTAAAAGTTCTGATTTTGTGCTCCGCTGCTCCACCACTTGCTGGGAGCCAGCCCCTACCCCCGCAGTCTCTCTTCCCAGACGTTGCCTCAGATTCACTTCTCTGCATATCCTACCTTCCAGTAAGTGGTTGCTTTTCTGTTCCTAGAATTGCTGTCTTTCTTCTCTCTATCTCCTGTTGCATTTGTAGGGGTTCAGAATGGTTTGATAACTATCTAGCTGAACTCCTGGGACCTGATATTTAGGTGTCTTACTTCTCCGCCATCTTGGTCCTCTCCCTCTTCCCATGTCTTACTTTTATTATGGATTTAGTACATCCATAAATATCTTTAAAGTTATACTTTAGTTCTTTTTTTAATGTGTTTTTTTAAATTTTTTAAAAGATTTTATTTATTTATTTGACAGACAGAGATCATAGGCAGAGAGAGGCAGGCAGAGAGAGGGAGAGGAGGAAGGAGTCTCTCCACTGAGCAGAGAGCCCGATGCGGGGCTCGATCCCAGGGCCCCAAGACCTGAGCTGAAGGCAGAGGCTTTAACCCACTGAGCCACCCAGGCACCCCTCTTTTTTTAATTTGTAAAAAGCATAAAATGTTTGCAGTTTTGACACTTTTTCATGTGATATTGGATTGCTGACATTACATATTGTTTTATGTTTCAGTAGTTCATTCATTTCAGTTGCTGTATGTATAATATTCCATTATATAAATGTATTTCATTCATTCATTGTCAAATTGATGGACCCTTGTATTGTTTCCATATTTTTGCTAATGTGAACAGTACTGTTGCAAACATTCTTATACATTTCTCCTATTGTATATGTATCTCTTCCATTTTTTTCCTAGCCCTAGCACAAATATCACATTATCTTAGTTACTGTAGCTTTATAATAACTTCTAATATCTTATGAAGCAAGTCCTACCAATTTGCCCTTCCGTTGTATCTTAGCATTTCTTGGTCATTTGCTCTTTCATATAAATTCTAGTATCAACTTGTCAAGTTCTATAAAAAGACATCCGAAGTTTTTATTGTAATTGAATTGAAACTATATATTTTTTAATTTAAATTTTAGGTAGTTAACATACAATGCAATATTGGTTTCTGGAGTAGAATTCAGTGATTTATCACTTACAACACCCAATGCTCATCAAAACAAGTGTTCTCCTTAATACCCATCACCCATCTAGCCTAAGCCTCATAATTTCCTTCCATAAAGTCTCAGTTTGTGGGGCACCTGGGTGGCTCAGAGGGTTGAGCCTGTGCTTTCAGCTCAGGTCATATCTCAGGGTCCTGGGATCGAGCCCCACATTGGGCTCTCTGCTCAGCAGGGAGACTGCTTCCCCCTCTCTCTTTCTTTGCCTGACTCTCTGCCTACTTGTGATCTCTTTCTCTGTCAAATAAATAAATAAAATCTTTTTTTTAAAAAGTCTCAGTTTGTTGTTTATCTTATAGTCTCTTATGTCTTGTTTTCCTTTCTCCTTTTTTTATTTTCCCCTTCCCACATGTTCATCAGTTTTGTTTCTTAAATTCCATATATGAGTGAGATCATATGGTATTTGTCTTTCTCTGACTGACTTATTTTGCTTAGCATAATACACACTAGCTGCATCTATATCATTGCAAATGGCAAGATTTCATTCTTTTGGGGGAGCTGAGTAGTATTCCATTGTATATGTATACCACATCTTCTTTATTCATTTCATCAGTTGATGGACATTTGGGCTTTCTCCATAGTTTGGCTATTGTTGATAATGCTGACAAAAACATTAGGGTGCATGTATCCCTTTGAATCTGTATTTTTGTATCCTTTGGGTAAATACCTAGTAGTGCAATTGCTAGATTTTAGGGTAGTTCTATTTTTAATACTTTGAGGAACCTCCATAATGTTCCAGAGTAGCTGCATGAGTTTGCATTCCTACCAATAGTGCAAGAGGGTTCTCTTTCTCCACATCCTCATCAACACCTGTTCTTTCTAATTGAAATTATATATTAATTGGGAATAAGAATTTGCTCATGTACTTATGAAGGCTGGCAAGTCCAAAATTTGCAGTCAGCATCACAGTTCAAGTATGGGTCTGAAAGGTGACAGACTGCTGCAGAAACAGGAAAAGTCAGTACCTGTTTGATGTTGGGGAGGAAGAGCTGATATTCCGATGTGAACTATATCAGTCAGGAGAATTCTCTTTCTCAGCAGAGGGTCAGCCTTTTGTTTTATTTAGGACTTCAACAGATTGAATGAGTCCCACTGACATTATGAAAGGCATCTGATTTATTCAGTCTATTGATTTAAATGTTACTATCATCCAAAACACTCTCACAGAAACTCCATAAATAACGTTTGACCAAATATCTGGGCACCCCATGACCCAGTCAAGTTAATAGGTAAAATTAACTCTCATATTCATCTACTGAGATGATCATATGACTTTCTTTGTCATGTGTTAATATGATGGCTGGTAATTTATTTTCTAATGATAAATCCTACATCATGGGTTATTTTTAAATACAAGAATTGAGGGAAGTTTTGGCTAGCATTTTATCAAGTTTTTACATTTATCTTTATTTTTTTTTAAGAAAGAGAAAAGTAGATTTAATTAGGAAAAAATCCATGGTAGAGTAGGAATTAAGCTCTCATTAAATAGTCATATTTAATTGCAGAATACATTTTTGTGTGTTTACCTTTCTAAGTGAGATTTGACTATAATTTTCCTTTTTTGTGCCCTCATCTACATTTGGGAATATAATTACTTAAGCCACTTAAGATGAGGAGTGTTTTCTATTTCTCTCTACTTTGGAAAAAATTGTATAATATCAGCTTTATTGTTTCTTTGGTGTCTTAAGAACTTGACTGTGAAAACCATCTGGACCTAATGTTTTCTATTTGGGAAATATTTTAACTACTAACTCAGTTTCTTGTAGTGGTTATCAAGACCATTCATATGTCTTATATTTTAACAGTTTTAGTTAGTTACACCTTCTTAGGAATTTGTCACTGCTGCTGTTTTCGCATTTAATGACTTACATTTCTTCATAATTTCCTCTTACTATACATTGTTTATGACCCCTTTATCATTTCTAACAATGCTTATTTTTGTCTTCTCTCATTTTCTTAATCAGACTCAAAAAAAAAAGTTTGTCAATATATGTCTTTTCAGAGATTCAAACTTTTGTTTTTTATTTCTCTGAATCATAGTCATTTTCTATTTCTGTAAAGGTCAGATAGTAAATATTTTCAACTGTGTGGGCCATATGGTCTCTATAACAACTACTCAACCCTGACATTGTGGTATGAAAGCAACCATGTTCAATACTAAATGAATTGGTGTGGCTATGTTCCAATAAAACTTTATTACAAAAACAGCCAACTGGCCCACAGGCTACAGTTGCTGACCTCTGTTCTATTTCAGTAATTTCTGCTCTTATTTATTTTAATTATTTATACTTTCTTTGGGAGTTTTCTGTTATTTCCCTGGGCTCTCTAGCTGGATGTTTAATTCATTAATTTTGGGCTCTTTTAAAATAGTTTATTAGAAATAGCAAAATATTATTTAAAATGTAGTGCTTTACTTGAATTCTAGAAGTTCTGTTACATAAAAATTTACCCCTGAAAGTGTAGTTTAGTCCATCTTTAAAAAAATGAGTTAAGTAACTTTATGGATAATCATTTTGTAAGTGCCAATAGGCACAGATCTTACTTAGTTCATTTCAGATAAGGATAGTACTATAGAACCAAAAGTGTCTAGCCTCTGAACACAGGATTTGCTACATGGTTCAAAGAGAAGGACAGACATCTTTAGGCAAAACAGTTCCTAAGAAGGAAGGTAGTATCTAACAGAAGTCACTAAACACAAAATAAGCAATCAAACAAAAAGAGCCAATAGACATATGGAAACCCAGAAAATCAACAAGTTTGTATTGTACTTGTCGCAGGTTAGAGTCTCTGGAAATAGAGGCTGAGATGATGTTTTAGGGGATTAATACCCATGGAAGGGAAAGGGAGATAGCAGAACAGGCCAGAGGGGAAGTCAAACTTGGATGTAGCCTCTACAAAACTTAAGCCAACCTTACAAGGAGATCTGAAATTAGAACAGTCCTTCAGAATTATCTAGCATTGAGCTGAAATGGTCAAGATTTTATCATCATACCTTGAAAAGTCATTGGATGTGGGATGCCTGGGAAAAAATATGGCGATAACCCAGATAGTCCTCTGTAGCTGAAGAAAACTTTGAAAGGCCTGCCACTGGAGGTTGTCTGCTGATAGCAGGCTTAAGTGTCCTCCCATGAATTGAAGTCTGAGCAGCACCACAGTACTCCAACAAGCTCCTGACACCAGGTTAGGCTCCAAGATGGTGCCACTGGGCATGATTTTTGGAATACCTTTTTAAAAAGATAGGGATATAGGTTTTGGTTTAATTTTTCACATCCCTGAAGCTTTCTAGTAAGCCGTCCACTAAAATGCTTCACATTAACTGCCAAGATTTCACCTGATCTAGAGATTGGAATCCCTGATTTCCCAGGATATTGGTCCTGTCTTATCGACAGTGCACTGTTATTCTTGATTTAGTTTCTCCTTGTCAAGTATGCATGTGTGTATATTCTGACAAAGAAACAAAATGCCAATAAAGAATCATGACTACCTGATGAATCAGAAAAGATTGAACTTGCCAAATGAAGAAACCAAGATTTTTGTCATATTCCTTAGCTCTGAAAAATGACATTTGCTTTTTGAGATAAGAAAATTATACAGAATATACAAAGCTTTATTACAAGCATATTCAGGATGCATAAAAACACACCAAGAAGTAGACTGAGCTATTGAGAGGCAAATACGAGAATAGGTAAAAAGTTCATTGTCACGTGTAATGTGTATACATTCCTTATAATAATGTAAAATCTAATTTTATAAGTTCATAATAAGAAAATGACTATTTTTAAAACTTTTTTACTATTCTCTACTCTTGGCAGTTGTGCTGATATTTTAAAGATGCAAATATCCTGTGATTTTTTAGAATATTTGGCAAGATGACATTATATTCCTGGGAAATGTTGTCCTCTTGTATTTTCTTGTTGTATGTGTGCACTGAAGAGACTCAACTGCAGGGAGAGGGGAAAGAGTCATCTTTAAAGTCTTTCTCATACATCTTTGTCTTTGAAAATTATTTATCCTTTTCTCCAAAGAAACGAAAGGTTGTATAGAGCATAGCTCAGAAAAAGCACAATATGTTTGCCGTCAGTGGCTTCTTCCCAGACTATAAACAGCTTAAGATAGTATAAGTCAAGCGAAACACTATCTCTTAGGTGGATCCAAAACATTTAGCCTAGACATTTGTAATCTATATATTTTGTACACCAGATTTCAGGTTTCTGACTTAGGAATCACCAGTATCTGTAGACATTAGTGGTGATACCAGTCAAGGAGTATTCAGTGTCTTCTAGTTCATGGCCAGAAAACATTTTCCTGTGTCTTTATGGATAATGTCACAGTGCAAAGTGCTTTGTACTGAACACAATGGGATTATTTGTGAACTCACGAATCTGTGAATTTCTAGCTATAGACTTCATCACCTCAGAGTTCGCTTTTTGCTCCAATTTATCTATGTTTTCAATCATAAATTATTTTATGAATTGTATCAAACCTGAATGAAAATACTGGGGTGAATTATTCCAACAGTTGCCAGTTTGGGGCCCTTTTAAGGAGTGTTCCTGATCTCCCTATGCATTATTTTGCCTCTAGTGTACATCCTACTGTAACTCCAAATGTAGTTGTCTTGATGCATTTGCAGCCAGACTGACAAAAACCACAGCAGTCATGGCCAATTTTCCCAGTTCCATTTTATGGAGTGTTAGCCGAGAAGCATAATTTTGACCTTTTAATGATTGGGCCTTAGGTATTTTTCCCAAATAGCACTATTCAAGAGAGAGGAAGTGGTTCCTATTAACCTATAAGACACACTTAATTGGGAGGACTGTCTAATTGAGACATCTTCCAGATACTCCTTTTAAACATAATGATGTATAATGGCAGTAACTGCCACTTAATTGGGAGAGTAATTCTGATATATCAGAAAGCAACCAAAACCATTGAAGGGTGTCGCTTTCCTATTAAAAGAGTAAATTTCTTATAGGTTCACAAATTATACTTTTACTTTTCTAAACTCTCAATTCCTGTGATACTAGAGGACTTCTTATTATTTTAGCTCCACTGCTACCTTGTAATTCCAGTTAATAAGAGCTGACCAATTTAATTAAGACAATTTTTACCTGGAATATTATCTTGAAAAATGTAAGGGAACAAAATGAAAATCACCAAGTGTCTATGCTGCATCAGGGGCTATATTATGTATTTAAATGTATGATATTTCCTTTGATGTTCACAAGCTGTTATTACTCATATTTTAAAATGAAGAACCTGAAGCTCAAAGAGGTTAAGTAACTTGCTTGAGATTACATAGCAAATAGAAGTCCAGGTGAACTGCAAGCCTTAATCTATTTGGTTTACTTTGTACCTATGGGTTCTTTGGACTTTAACAAGGGTCAGTATGGTATTAGCATTGATCCACATTTTTTGAACACCCAAGGTGAATGAAGAGGAATCACAAATTTGGATTCTATTCCTACACTTTTTCACTTAACAGTACCAAGTCTACTGGATGATTCATTTATTTATAGAAACAGTTCACATTTCCAGCTTCTCACTCAATTTAGTAGATGAAAGTGAAAATAGAAGAATATGACAATTAGGTTGAGGATTATACACACATGCACACCACTCTACACTCCAGTTATCCCAGAGCAATAGCTATTATTTAGACATTTGCAATCTGCTCATCTACCAGAATTAAGGAAGGAAGGAAGGAAAGAAGGAAGGAAAAGGGAGGGAAGATGGAAGGAAAGAAAGGTGGAGGCAGTTTTCCAAATTGGAAAAATTAGGGGGGGGGGAAATTCTGCATTGTCTGCATTGATCAAATTCTCCTGCAAAGTGCCTAGTTCTACATTTTGCTTTACCTTCATAGAGATATCTAAAATAAAGCCAACAATATTAATACTCAGTGTAATGTCTACAAAACTTTTGAAAGTAATTCAACAAAATTTTCAAAATTTTCTATCAATTTAAATTGAAGAAATGACACATGTTGTCTCCAATTATTATATTTATCAATTAACCCAACTCATATGTAATGGACTACTTTAGATTCTCATGATATATGTGATTACTCCTGATATTTTTTCTGATTAAAAAATATGAAATCTCAAATTTTGCTAAAGGATTTCACTTGGGATTTTGTGGTAATTAAAATAATAGGAAGCAATCTTTTCTGTAATGCTGAACAAAAATATTTATATCGTTTCATGCTTGAGATTTATTTGTTTTTATGACAGAAAGCTTTTCAAAATAGTATAAATTATACTATTTCAAAATAGTATAAATTATTTATAACATAAAATAAATCTTAAATCTCTTTATCCAAAATAAGAAAATATTTAAGTAGAAGGACTAGAATTCCTGATTAGTTTTCTCTAGTTCATTCCTAGCTTTATATGTTTTACTGAATATATTTGACATACAATATTCTGTAAATTTAAGGTATACGGAGCGCCAATTTGATACTTATATTGTGAATATGATCGTCGTTGAAGTAATATTTAGCACCTCTATCACATTACATAGTTTTTCTTTTTAGTGGTTGGAATAATTAAGTTTTAGTCTCTTAGCAAAATTAGAGGTATATTTAGAACTTAAACAAATAAAGGTTCTTATAGGAAAACATTTTTCTGAGAAATACAACTCCTTTAAATAAATGTTGCTTAAAAACAATTATATAGGGGCGCCTGGGTGGCTCAGTGGGTTAAAGCTTCTGCCTTCAGCTCAGGTCATGATTCCAGGGTCCTAGGATCAAGCCCCACCTGGGGCTCTCTGCTCAGCAGGGAGCCTGCTTCTTCCTCTCTCTTTCTGCCTGCCTCTCTGCCTACTTGTGATCTCTGTCAAATAAATAAATAAAATCTTTTTAAAAAAACAATTATATATATATGTATACATATGTATGTATAAATTATATATTTTCTTTCTTTCTTTCTCATTTATTCAGAATTGGTATTAGCTTCCAGTCACTGCCCTGTGTCCAAGTTCACAACTGTATCTATTCCAATCTCCCCAAGGAGAGCTTAAACCTTCTTGATTATAAACATTCTTTTTCTTATTTTACCTCTTTAAATATTAGAATCCACCAGGGTGAGGCTTTGGCTGTTCGGTCTTCATTGTCCCATTATTCTTTGGGGAGATGCAGTTTCTCCTCAGCTGAGATTACATTTAGATAGATAGATAGATATACATATACATAGATATGTAAAACAGAAGCATCTATGTTCATTTAGGTAAATTAAAATAGAGAGTAGGTGACTTTCTGTATTGTATACTTCAGCATTAAGACAAAGGTCATCTGACTAACTTGATCTGGTATATCAGTACTATCACAATACTATGCAGTATTTAATCAGAGGCATATTTTGAACATGTGTTCTGTGTAAGATAATGGGTGTAAAAACAAACATTCTTTCCTGCTGATAAGTCTATGGGGCAAGAGAAGAGATAGGAAAAGACAAATTGAGGTCTTTTTTTTCACTGACTGTAGACAAACTAGTCTTTCAGACTTGAGTATTTGGCAGACATTTTCTCCAAAATTACCAAAATGAGTCTGTCGCTCCAAAACACCCAAAAATGAAGTCCAAAGAGGATGAGGAAGAAATAGATTCCACTTGAAGGAGTATAAAAGATGGCTCTGGGATTTCTGGCTTAATATCTTGAGTGTATTGGACAATTACAGACTATTACTATTGAACTCTAGCTTTCTGCCTTCATGTGATTCTCAAAATTTCTACCTAAAATCACAAGTCAGGAAGTTCTTGGTGTTCTGTGATTAAAACATAGGACAGCATGAGTATCAGAAAACATCTGTTTGAATTAACTAATTTCACAGGTGAAGATGTGCCCATATCATGACAGAACTCACACTGGAATCTGGGTTTTCTGACTCTTGACTCTGCATGGGGTTTTGTTTTGGTTTGTTTTGGTTTGGTTTTTAGTAGGCTCCACATCCAGCCCCACTGTGGGGCTTGAACTCATGACTCTGAGATTAAGATCTGAGCTGAGATCAAGAGTCAGACCCTTAATCAACTGAGCCACTCAGATATCCCAAATCTGTAGTTTTTAGGAATATAAACAAAAACGATACCTTAAAATTTTTTATCCCAGGGAGACCAAGAGATTCATTTCATACTAAATTATCAGGATAATTTTGACCGGGGTGCCTGGGTGGTTCAGTCTGTTAAGTGTCTACCTTTGGCTCAGGTCATGATCCCGGGGTCCTAGGATCAAGCCCCATCTCCAGCTCGCTGCTCAGTGGAGAGTCTGCTTCTCGCTCTTCCTCTCCCTCTGCCCCTCTGCCCCTGCTCATGTTCTCTCTCTCTCTCAAATAAAAAAAATAAAATCTTAAAATATAGCTTTGACCAATGTAAATGTTCAGCAATGATTGATTAAATTCACTGGATACATCAGAGCTAGATTAACCAGAAGAGATTGGCTTTTCCATATGAGATATTTTAAAGAGGAATGTCAAACATCATCTGCGTGTGCAGCCTAAATCCTATTTCATTAATTCCATCTTCAGACACTTTTTCCTATAATGTGTAAGTCACTTTTCCCTTTTAAATGTATTACATACACTCCTTTTTTTAGACATGGCAGTACAATTTCTCTCAAGTATTATTATGAAATTCATTTCCATGCTCCAGTTAATAGGTCACAACAGTGGTAAAATATACTATCCAGAAAAACTTGATTCTCCACATTAAAAGAAAGAAACAGGGTGTGGGTAATTCAAAATGGTGACTAATCCAAGAGACATTTAAATTTGTAATGTGTTTTGTGCTAACATTAAACATGGACATAATTGTATTTTGAAAATTCCCATCAAACAAATGAAATCACTCTCTAAACATCTCCATTTTCCTTGTTTTTGCTGTTTAATTATGCATACCCTATCTCATATCCTCCCTTTGGTATACTTCAGTATAGTTATGTCTAAACCCTTCAAAAGAACACTTGTTTTAGAAATATAAAGAGCCTGATAAATTATATAGCTGAGATATAGCAAATATCTAATTTGAAAGTATTTTCTATCCTTCCACCCTTGGCAGACATCTCTTACTGATCACGGTACTTTTGACCAATGGGCCTAAGTTCCACTTCGGAATTCTCAACCCAACACTCCCAGACATCTGCATTGGACTAACACATGAGTTAAAACCCATTTGAAACTCTAATCTAGACATTGCCACCAACAAACCCACCAAGGATGCTCACTCTATCTGGTAACAGTTGGCTAGATACACCTCTAAGTCTAGAATGCAAAACTCTTCATTCCAAATCTGTTAAGGCCTTTTGGAGCATCTTTTAGTATCAAGAGTTTGACTTCTTTTGATTTAATATGAGTTAGTTGAGTTAACTCATTTAACATGTGTTGTATGAGTATGTATAACATAACTGTTACCTGTTAAAATGATAATAAGACTTGATTCTAAAAATTTACCATGCAGACAATTACAGTGAATCCATATTATTATCTTAAGTCATTCTTAATTTGGTCATGCTTTCATTTTTTTGAGCTACATATGTGGCTTTTTTCCCCAGTTTTATTAAGACATGGTTGACATACACCACTGTGTATGTTTAAGATTTACAGCATGATCATTTAATTTATATATAATGTGAACTGATTACCATAATCAGTTCAACTAACATACAATAAAGAGAAAAGAAAGAAAAAAGAAAAAAAAAGTTTCCTTGTGATGAGAACTCATAGATAGGATTTTCTCTCTTAACAACTTCCCCATGTGTCCTACAACAGGGGTAGCTAGAACAGTCAAGCAAGTAAAAGAAATAAAACATATCAGAATTAGAAAGGAATAAGTTAAACTATCTCTATTTGCAGATGACATGATTTTATATATAAAAAATCCTAGAGGCTCAACCAAAAAACTGTTAGATCTAATCAATGAATTCAATAACATTGTAGGATACAAAATTAACATGTAAAAATCAGCACTTCTTCTATACACTAAGAACAACTTTTTTGAAAAAGAAACAAATCAATCCCACTTACAATAACATGAAACACAGCAAAATACTCGGGAATAAAGTTAACTAAGGAGGTGAAAATTCTGTACTTTGAAAACTATAAGACATCAATGAAAGAAATTTAAAAAAAAAACCACACAGAATAATGGAAAGGTACCCTGTATTCAGGGATTGGAAGAATTAATATTGTTAAAAAGTCAATACTAACAAAAGTCATCTATACATTCAATATACAATCTCTGTAAGAGTGCAATGGCATTTTTTACAGAGATAGAAAAAACTCCTAAAATTTATATAGAATCAGATAAGACCCCAAATAGCCCAACAAATCGTGAGAAAGAAGAACAAAGTAGAAGGCATCACACTTCCTGATTTCAAGCTACACTCTAAAGCTATAGTCATCAAAACAGTATGATATCAGCATAAAAACAAATAAATAGACCAACAGAATAGAATTGAAAGCCCAGGGGCGCCTGGGTGGCTCAGTGGGTTAAAGCTTCTGCCTTCAGCTCAGGTCATGATCCCAGGGTCTTGGGATAGAGCCCCACATTGGGCTCTCTGCTTAGCAGGGAGCCTGCTTCCTCCTCTCTCTCTCTCTGCCTGCCTCTCTGCCTACTTGCGATCTCTGTCTGCCCAATAAATAAAAAATAAATAAAATCTAAAAAAAAAAAAAAATTGAAAGCACAGAAATAAACCCAAGCATACACAGTCTATTAATATTTGAGGGAGTCGAGAATACTTAATGGAGAAAAAACAATCTTTTCAATGAGTGGTGCTGAGATAATTGGATATTCATATGTAAAAGAATGAAACTAAACCCCTACCTTATATCCCTTACAAAAATTAACACACAATGGATGAAAGACTTAAATGTAAGACCTGAAATCATGAAACTCCTAGAAGAAAACATAGGAATAAAGCTCCTTGACATGGGCCTGGGTAATGATTTTTTGGATATAACTCCTAGTGCACAAATAACAGAATCAAAAATAAACAAATGAGATTATATCAAACTAAAAAGCTTCTGCACAGCAAAAGAAATGATCAATAAAGTGAAAAAAACAGTCTAGAGTTGGGAAAAATGTTTGCAAATATATATATATGATATATATAGGTATTAAACATATATCTGATAAGGAGTTAATATTCAAAATATATAAAGAACTCCTACAACTCCACAGCAAAAAAAGCAAATGGGCAAAGGACCTGAATAGACATTTCTTCAAAGAAGATAAATATGAAAGGCTAACAGGGACATGAAAAAATACTAAATATGCTTTCATATTGTTAAAGAGCATTATTATAACTTCTTGCAAATTATTTTTTCATCTAATTAACATATTTTACTATTAAAAAACCTTAAAGATATTTAAAACCCAGACCCAATCATCACTCCCACAAATATGTCTACTTGAACTATTTAGCTGGGTTTAGGAGAGATAGGCTAATTGGGAGCCAAATCAATTTCCTCTCTCTCCTGGGCACACAGCTAAGCTAGTGCTACTCAAAGTGCCAGTCCACTTCTAGAAGCTTGCACCAAAATGTAAATCTACAAACTGCTCCCCTCATCAAGAAAAGTGTTACCATACTCAACAGTGTCCTTAATGACAGCTGATTTGCATCCAGAACAAGTTCCTTGTCTTACCAAAGATCAGTAACACTGAGTTGTAGATGGGCAGCCAGTCCGGGAACCACAATTTGAATACCATTTACCTGGACTACAGTATCCCTTGTAGGAAGATCTCAACACTGGCATGTGGTTGAAAAGGAGGCCCACCACTTCCAGGGCTGCAGATAAAAATCTCCCATGCTTTTTCCCCATCATGTAGTGACTTTGGAAGCAATGTGGCTGAAGATGATGTAGTTGGGTCAAGAGCCTAGTTCCCTTAATTTGCCTACATAAACACTTACATTGGACTTTATGTGGGCATAATATAAATTGCTATGTTAAATCACTTGATCATCTGTTATAAGTGTAACCTTAACCATTGGATTACATAATACACTGTGTTTACACATCAAGATCTTCAGTCAGAAATAATCCACTTTACAAATCAGTTGGCTTTTTTTTTTTTTTTTTTAAGATTTTGTTTGTCAGAAAGAAAGAGAGAGGCAGAGAGAGAGAGAGAGCACAAGCAGGGGGAAGGGCAGGCAGAGGGAGAAGCAGGCTCCCCTCTGAGCAAGAAGCCCGATGTAGGACTCTGATCCCAGGACCCTGGGATCATGACCTGAGCTTAAAGCAGCAGCTTAATCGAATGAGCCACACAGGCATCCCAGGCTTTATTTTTTTAATGATTCTCTCATTTTCAAAAAAAAGTAAGTCAGAGTCTGATAAATTAAGTTTAAATTTTAAGCATTTTCTTATTCATGAATATCACATTTTACTTTATGGTTTTTTAAGCCCTAAGTAAGACTCATTTTTTGTAAACAGGTCTTGCCTATCAATTTGCAATTGGAACAAGTCAATTACAAATGGCTGATTTGAATATATGCCCCAATTACTTTTCCTTGGAAACCACTCTTACCTATAGGCCTTATGTGTAGAGTTTGAGTATATCTCAATCACTTAGAATAAACTAGGCTCTAGATAACTGTTGGATGATTGATGAAAGGAAGGCTGTCATTTTTCATACACACATTATCAGTACACCCTTCTATACTGAGAAAATTGTTCATTTTAAGATATGAATCACCACCTTTTATGCTTATATCTGCATTTGCATCTGTGACTCTTTGCCCAATGTAATACAAAACATCTTTTCTTGATATTAGAACTCTATATAGAGCCCTCATTCTGCAAATTGTACCTGTTGCCTATTAGAATACAAATAATAATAATCAAAATTTATTGTGTGTCAGATGCCAAGTAGGTTTTAAACCACTGTCACTAATCCTCATAATAACTCTTCCAAGAGGCATTATGAGGCCATGCTGTGGTGAAAAACTAGGGATTGTTGAGGGTACCTTGTTGAAACTCACAATGTGAGTAAAGAAAACGTATAACTTGTATTCTACAGGCCACAATATTTCTATTATCTCATTCTACCAAGCACACTGACTGACATATCTTGTACATTTCTACATGTCTTTAAGGTGATTTTACTGCACATGTTATTTGTAATCAACACATTTAATTCCACTATTCCACAGCCTGTGAAACAAGCTGATTTCAAGTGTTTGCTGTATGATGAATACTTCCTCTTCAGCATGAAACTGGGTGTGTTCTAAGATCTCACTATAGAGATCCTGTTTATTGGTCAGAATTTGTTAACAATATATTTATTGAATGAACCAGTAATTCTTGTGTGATAGGTCCAATCTCTGACAAAAAGAAGAGCAAGACATTAGATAGTTTCTTAACCTTCAGCCTTCTTTCCAGGTTCTTAACACAGTTGAGTGATTAAGAGGCTGAGTCTGAAGCAGATTCAGTTTCCACACTCACGTATTCCATTTCCTGGTCACATTGACTTTGAACCTGTTTCATAAGCTCTGTACTTATCATTTTCCTCAACTTCTTATTTCATGGAATTGATTTGATAATTAGATAAATGAATTCATATAAACCAGTCAGCAAGGTGACAAGTAAGTGCTAAATACTAAACAAATAGCAGTTATTACTAGTCTCACTTTCTTGTTTCCAATTTCTAGTTTTGCATCTCTGAGTCTTTCACTGGAAACTACTCTGTGGCGTAGGAAGAAGATTATGGAAGCATATTTCATCAGGGGCATTTCCTCTTTGGGTAAATACATGGAACATGGGACTATAATACAATTAATCATAAAATGGGAGGAAAAGAACCTAGCAAGAGAAAAAAATTGAGAAATATGACAGGAATCCTTGGAGTGTTTTAAGTGATATGTGAATTGATATGCGTATCATAAACATCTATCCCTAATGAATATGAAAAAGTGTACAAATGAATAATTAATTTTAACAGTTTTGTTGTTATGAACAATCAATATCTGTGGGCCTCTGGCGCAGAAGTGGCTCAGAGGAAATAGGATCTACTACCTGAAATTCTAACATGATATCTTTCAAACTACCTACTTTTCATTTTTTTCCATTTTTTGATATTTTATAATATCTAAAATGATGTTAGAAGATTTTGGTGTTTTAAGTCCTTTTTAAATTATCCTGAATGTTTTAATCAATTAGAAAATTTAACATTACTTAAAATCACTCACGTTAAGAACATTTTAGAGAACTCTCCCAATATGCTGCAGATCCATGTTACAACATAAAAACTAAATAGAAACTTCTGTCCAAACTGACTATACAATTATGAGACAAACAAAAAAAGTCAAGAAACAAAGCAATGTCAAAATTTGACAATTGGCAAGGTGTTAGCATTTAAACAGTATCCATCCAATTAAATGTTTTATTTAAAAAAAATTTAGACAATAAATTCTGCCATCTTGAAAAGATAATTCTAGAGTTTCCCGTTTCCTCCACATTGTAGAACTTGGTGCTCTATAGTACAGGTAGAAGGAATCAAATAGGAATTTGGTTTTTAATGTTAAGCACACCTAGATACAAACCAAACTTTTAAAGAGTAGTATGAGAAATTGTTGGAATTCTTCAATTAACCAGGCATTTAATATCTTAATGAAATTGTTCCTTTCATGAGCCCCAAACAAAGGAATTTGGGCAAATCAACTAAAATGTTTTTATAATATACCAACTCAAAGTTTGATGGTCACAGCAAAAGAATTTTTATAGAGTGTATTTTGCATTGCTATAAACATAACTTTCATTGGAATGCAAAGTAATACAATTGAAATAACACAAAAAAATGAAAAAATACCCATAATTATCCCATATTTTTAAATCTTTTTTCTAGAAATACTTAAAAAACTCATAGCTAAGATTAAATATACTAACAATTTTGCATTTTACTTTTTTCACTTATTATATCATAACTGCTTTCAATATCATTAAAAATTCTTTCTAAAAAATAATTTGTTACATAATATTGCAACATATGGATGGGTGCTATAATGTATTTATTTTCTTATATAGAATATTAAAGATAATCCTATTCTTGATATTTCAATTAATTCTTTTCAAATATCTTTAAATGTAAATTCTTATTCACATTTCCTCAAAAAAAATTTTAAAACACCCAGAAATCTAGTAACTATTATTATTGGCCCAAAAGGGAATGAGTCAATATCACTGATATGCCCTTCAACATTATTTAGCAATCAGGATAGCTTTGCTAATCTCAAACACAAGAGTTGGAACTTTTTAAAATCTACATTAGAAGTGGTGTTGAATTTTTTTTAGTTATATTTATTTTATCTACTACCCATTGCTTATGACCTTGATTCCCTTTTTTTTTTCCAATTTATGTCTATAAATTGAAAATACTCATATACAAAGAGTAAGAATTTGGAACAAATTATTATATGATCCTCTATTTAGAAGTTATGCCATTTGAGTCAAGGATATGGTTAGATTTTCCTCAATTAAAAAGCATGAGTGCTGTATATAAAACACAGATAAGAAGGTGGAGAGAAGAAGGCAGACCAACTGCTGACATTAAGACCCAAGGAATGGGCAGAATGGTATAAGTGGAGGTCTACTGGGAACCCCCTTCCCTTATCCACTGGTGTCAATGGAGTCCAAGTGTAGACTCTTGACTTCCATTGCCATCTGGCAGTAATAATGTGGCAGCTTCCTTCACCAAGTGTAGTGGTATCAGAGAAGGCCTTCTAGAACACAAGAATTAAACAAGATCCAAAGTCTTCTAACACAGTACCCAAAACATCCAGATTTCATTGAAAACTCACATGTCATGCAAAGAATCAAGAATATCTCAAACTAAGAAAAGACAATCAACAGATGCCAACACCAAGATGACACAAATGTTGGAAATATCTAACAAAAATTTTCAAGCAGCCATCACTTAAATATTTCAATGAGCAATTACCAGAAATACACTAGAAACAAATACAGAAAGTCTCAATATTGAAATAGAATATATGAAGAACTGAATGGAAATTTTAGGAATAAAAATTATAATAACCAAAATTAAAAATCTCAGTGAATAAGATTTGGACCTATCTCCAAAATGTAAAGAGATTAGAAGTCATCACTCCCACCCTTAAACCAAAAAAATAAATAAATAAATAAACTAAGCAAACTAAAAAAACAATGGCTTTGGGAAGCCAAGAGGAAAGAAAAGAAAAAAACAACTCCTAATTGGGATGTGTTTAATGTTTAATGTTAGTGAAACTTCACCCTAAAGACCTGTTTACCTCAGGTCCTGTTACTGGATACATCATATCCAGATACCAATAACAGCAACAACAACAAATCACAGAGCATGACAAAAGGATAAAAATCCATACTCTGAAGAGACAAAGCAAGCACTAGAACCCAACTCAGATATGATACGGATTTTGAATTATTGAACAGAAGAGAGAATTTAAAGTAACTATAATTAATATGTAAGGACTCTAGTGAAGAAAGCAGATGACATGCAAGGTAATGCAAGTAAAGAGAATGAGGGAAATATTAAATCAAAAACACTGGATTTTTTTTATTTATTGATGTCCATATTGTTGATACTTATTCTTTCCTAGTTTCTCTCTTCTATGTAATTTGGAATTAGTTTGCTTTTTTTACATGGATCATGGAGTTTAGATCTTACTTCTTTACAAAAATAATTATTGAAAAATGGAACTTCTCCTCCGAACACTGCTTCAATGGGATCTCACAAATTTTTACATCTTGTGTTTTCATCCTTATTCAGATCACAGTATTTTCTAATTGTGATTTGTTCTTTGATATATGGGATTATTTAGAAGAGGATTGCTTAGTTTTCAGACATTTGGTTATTTTTGAGGTAGTTTTTGTTATTCAATATCAATTTAATTCCATTATGGTAAGAATTAAGTATAGAATCTATGTGATTTCAATTCTTTTACATTTTTGAAGCTTATTTTATGGTTGAGAATAAGGTCTTTCTTGGTGAATGTTCCGTGTACTCTTGAAAAGAGTATATATTCTACTGTTGATGGTTACTCTGTTTTATTAACCATCACTTAGTTCATAGTGTTTTTTAAGTCTTCTATATCTTTACTGATTTCCTGTGAACCTTTTCTGTAAATTATTCACATTTTCAACTACAACTGTGGATTGCTGTTTTTCTGCTTTCGGTTCTGTCAATAGTAGAAGCAGATATGTTGAAGCTGTGTTATTAGGTGCAAATGCATTTTGAAATTTTAGGTCCTCTTAATGGAATTAACCCTTTTATTAGTATGGAATAGCCCCTCTTTATCCCTGATAACACTCCTTGTCATTAAGTCTTCTTCATTAGACAGTAATACAATCAATACAGTGCTTAAGTGTATTCATGGTATACCTTTTTCCATTCTTTTGCTTTATATAATTCTTCATATAATTCATATAATTCTTCATATAATTCATAAAATCTTCATATAATTCTTCATATAATTCTTTTCTTCTAATTTGCATCATTCATAGATGTATATACTTAATTCATTCCTATAATCTCTGCCTTTTCTTTTTCTGAGTCCCTTTCCAAAAAAATATTTTGGGGATGCCTGCGTGGCTCAGTCAGTTAATCGTCTGCCTTCGGCTCAGATCATGATCCCACGTCCTTGCTCAGTGGGGAGCCTCCTTCTCCCTCTGCTGCTGCTCCCCCTATTTGTGCACTCTCTCTCACTGTCTCTGTCTTTGACAAATAGATAAAATCTTTAAAAGTAAATAAATAAATAAATAAAATTTTGGTTTTTTTTTTTTTTTAAAGATTTATTTGAGAGAGAGGGAGAGAGAGTGAGCAGGGGAGAAGAGAAGATGAGAGAGAATCTTAAGCAGACTCCCTACTGAATGTGGAAACCCACACTGGGTTTGATCTCAGGACCCTGCATCATGACCTGAGCGAAAATCAAGAGTCCAATGCTTAAATGACTGAGCCAATGAAACACCCCTATTTTTTTTTTTTTTTGAGAGGGAGAGAGAGAACATGTGTGTGTGCATTCACATGCACTGTGGGGGGAAGAGCAGAGAGAATCTTAAGCAGACTGCCCGATGAGTATGGAGCTAGGTCTCACCACCCTGAGATCATGACCTAGGTCAAAATCAATAGATAGATGCTTAACAGATTGAGCCACCCAGGCACCCCAAATCTCTGCCTTTTCTTTTGAATATTTAGACTCTAATTAACGTAATTACTAATATAATTAGGTTTAAATCTGTCATCCTATCGATTTTTCCTATCTTTTATTTTTTCATTTATTCATTTTTTTTTCTCTTTTCCTGCTTTGTTTTAAATTCATTATCTTCTAGTTTGGCCCAATAGGTATACATCTTTTAGTTTTGGTTTTTGGTTTATTTTATCTTTTTTTTTCCTTCCTTTCTTTCTTTTCTTTTCTTCTTTTTTTAGATTTTATTTATTTATTTGACAAAGAGAGAGAGATCACAAGTAGGCAGAGAGGAAGGCAGAGAGGTGGGGGGGAAGCAGGCTCCCCACTGAGCAGAGAGCTTGATGCGGGGCCCAATCCCAGGACCCTGGGATCATGACAAAGTTTTTGTTTTGTTTTAATTTTCTAACAGTTGCTCAAGAATTTACAATATGCATCTTTAACATTGGAGTCTATCATCAGGTAGTATTATACCACATCAAGCAAAAAAGTAAAAGCTTTACAGCTTTTTTGCTTCTATTTTCCATTCCCATTGTACATACTTTGTTGATTGAATTTTATTGTCTTCCTTCAAAGAGTTTTGAACTTTGTTTTGATTGGCAGTTAAGTATTCTCAGATCAGCTTATTTCAAATATTTGTTTTAAGTTACATTGTGGAAGGTCTAGAGCATCCTTTACTTTATATCTAGTTCAGCTTTACTATTAAGGCAATGTATTTTAATATTTAGTGCTGGGCATTAAACCGAATGCCCACGTGTTCAGCAAGATCTCTATCTAGTTGGAACACAGATATCCAACACTCCCAAGTAAACTCTTGGAATTATTCAGCTTACAGCTTCCCAGTAGTTCCAAGCCTGATCTCATGAAGCTCTGTCCTATACAAGCATGGTTTAGTAATTCCAGACTCCAGACACCCCCTATGCAGACTCCTATGCCCTTTTTTTATTTAGTTACATCCTCTCTGGTACCTTGTATTTTCAGCTGCCTCAGGCTCCCAGAACTCTCACTTCCTTTTTTCTCTGCTGAGGAAGATTATTTCTTTCTTCTTGGGCTCCTCCTCCCTACCTCATTGTCTAGAAAAGTTCAGGCAGAAAGCTGATGCACTTTGTTTCCCTTCTCTCAAAAATCATAGTCCTGTATTATCTGCTTTCCAACATCTGAAAATGAAGGCTTCATATATTTTGGTGACTTTTCTAGTTGTTTATAGCAATAAAGCAAAACTGGAACTAATTTCTTTTTCATGGTAGAAACTGAAGTCTATGAATTTCCTATTTTTGTTATCTGTAGTGTAATAGAATGGTATGAATCCCAACTCTACTAATGCTTAGCTATGTGACTTTGACTGCTTTATTTAAATTTGGTGGACTTCTTTTTCCTCATCAGTAAAAAGGACATAAAAACACCTAAATCACTAGTCTGTTCTGCTTCTTGTGTTAAATATGTTAATAAACACATCCAGGAGGAGCATCTAAAGGTTAATTTTCTACCTCCTTCCAAGAAAAGTGACTACAAAACAAAACCATTTCATTAAATGGAACATTAATTAAAAAAATATAAAAAGCAAAATTTTATGGTATGTAAAATGTAAATTGTTCCTTAATGCTCTGATTGATGTCTTTAAAACACATGCCAGATGGTGATTAAAATCTGTATCCTAAACTCACACCTCTTTGTGGTGTCAGTCAGTGTTCAAGTTCTTGCCTCAATCTGTTCATAAAGCTCCTGTTCTCTGGAGAGGCAGAAGCTTTATGCACAGACCCAGGCAAGTGTTCAATTCTCCCATTTGTGAACTTCACCACGTGCTGTCTGCAACCATCATCACTATTATTACCTCACTCTTCTTAAGTTTAATTATTACTAGCCTTTCTGCCTGATTCTCTGCCCCAACTACAGAATCCAGAACATCTTCCTAGTTTGACCATTATTCCTACCTAGTGATTCCCCTATTACATTATCTCCATATATACTGAAGGCTGAGCAGACAGTTCTGTACATTTGTGCCTCTTACCATATATGGTCACCAAATAGAATCAATTTTGTGGAGACACACTTGGCTTCTGTAGGAATATAGTCATCACATGGCTGAGATTTAGTAGAAGATGTGAAATAAAAGCATCATCTTGCACTTTCTCAAATAGCATCAATCTTGACATAAAATTGGGATCTCCCCAAAACCTCTTGGGGGGAAAAAGATCCACATCTTTAAGGATCAAAACCTAAAGTATTCATAATAGTCAACACACAATTTCTGAGCATCTACTATGTGCTAAGGATTTTTTTAGGTTCTAGAGGAACCAAGATGAACAGAATATAATACCTCAGGTTGAGGAAGGAGGAAAACAATAATATTTGGAATGTGTCATAAGTTGTAAAGGTAGTTAAGAAGGAAAAATATGAAATCAGAAAACAGAATTTACACTGTTACCTTCTTACACTGCTTCATAAAGGCACAAGATAAATTTTATACTTGGTATGATACTCCCATTCCAAAACAAAACAAAAAGTTAATAAAAATCCAAAGTTTCCTCTAACTTGTCAATTTCTATTATTTTTTTACCCACAAAAGACAACTGGTTGAGGAACTAATTTATATCTTGATGATTAGGTGCATTATGGATTTAAACCCATCATTATTAAGATGAATTTAAGTAGCTTAAGTCCTTCTTGGTATCTAAATCTTTGCTGTTAGAAGTCACACAATATGAGATATGGAGCAATTAAATGGTAACAACAGTGAACCATAGCAACAAAACAATCATAGTAGGGCTGCTCAAAGGAGAAAATGGCAACCTGCAAATCAGTTCATGATCAAAGTAAGAATCTATAAAGCCTTTAAAAACCTCATCATCATAGTGTTACATTATTAGTCTTCTCTTAGATTCTTCAAAGGTCATAAAACAATACAAAATAATAATTATAACAATATATTGGTCAGTTTGTAACATTTATAGATGTAATAACCAAAATAATAGTATCACAGAAAGGGAAGAAAGGGAATAGAGCTCTATAGGAATAATGTTTCTATATCTCACTGAAATTAAGTTAGTGTAAGTCTGATTCTGAGGAGTTGAGATGTATAAAGTAGCATTAAAAGAAACCACTCGGGGAATTTTTTTTTTTTTTTACTTAATGCAAAAGAAAGTGATGTAAAAGAGACACAATTTAATTTTTTTTAAGATTTTATTTATTTATTTGGCAGAGAAATACAGCAAGAGAGGGAACACAAGCAGGGAGAGTGGGAAAGGGAGAAGCAGGTTTCCTGCTGAGCAGGGAGCCCAAAGCAGGGCTCAATCCCAGGACCCTGGGATCATGACCTGAGCCAAGGGCAGATGCTTAATGACTGAGCCACCCAGCACCCCTACATGAGACATGTTAGAGTAAATTGGCAGATGGAAATCCAAAATATCAATAATAACATTAAGTGTGAACAGATTAAACAACCCAAACAAAAGGCAGAAAATGTCAGACTGGATTTTTTTAAATTCCCAGTCCAACTATACACTGTTTTTAGGATATACTCATTAAGGTCAAAGACACAAATAGATTGAAAGTAAAAGTTGGAAAAAGATATGTCATGTAAATACTAATCACAAGAAAGCCGGAGTGGCTATAATATCCCAGGTAAAATAGACTTTATTTTTTTAAAGATTATATTTATTTATTTGAGAAAGAGAGAGAATGAGTGGAGGGGGAGGGTCAGAGAGAGAGAGAAGGGGAAGCAGGCACCCCACTGGGCAGGGAACCTGACATGGAGCTCAATCCCAGGACCCAGGATCTTGACTTGAGCCAAAGTCAGATGCTTATCTGACTAAACCATCCAGGTGCCCCTAAAATACACTTTAAATCAAAAAATATTGCTGGAGATAAAAAGAGAGATTTTTATCATTTTAACAGGGTAAAACCACCAGGAAAATGAAATCATTTTATAAACATATATGCACCTAATATAGGGTGTACCAAAATACATAAAGTACAACTTGACAGAGGAGAAATAGAAAACTCAATAATAATAGAGACTCTAATATCCCACTTTCAATAATGGATAGAACTACTAGGCAGAACGAGAAAATAGAATGCTTGAACAAAACTATAAACAAATTAGACCTAAAAGACATCTGTAGTATACTTCATCCAACAACAGCAGAATATTCATTCCTCTCAAGTTCATATGGAACACTCCTCAGCATAGACCATATGTTAGGTCATAGAACAAACCTCAATAAATTTGAAAGAATAGAAGTAATATAAGGTATGTTCTCTGATCACAGTGGAATTAAAAATGTAAGTCAATTATAGAAAGAAATTTGGAAAACTCATAAAAACAAAAATGAAGCAACATACTCTTATTTAACCAGTGGGTCAAAAGAAAAAATCAAAAGGAAAAGTAAAAAATACTTTGAGTTAAAGCAAATGAAGACACATACCCACAACTTGTGGGACACAACTAAAGGAGTGCCTACAGGGAAGTTTATAGCTGTATATTCCCATATGTAAAAAAAGGAAAATGACAAATTAACAAGGTAATCCCCCACTTTAAGAAACTAGAAAAAGAAGAGTGAACTAAATCTAAAATAACCAGAAGAAAGGACATAATAAAGATTAAAGTGGAAGTTAATGAGATAGAGAATAGAAAAACCAAAGAAATCAAAAGCTGGTTCTTTGAAACAATCAACAAGTTAGAAAACCTTAAGCTATATTAACCAAGAGAAATTCTGAGAACTCAAATTAATAGAATCAGAAATTAAAGAGGGGACATCACTGATGATGTTACAGAAAATGAAAACAATTACAAAAGAATATTATGAAAAACTATATGCTAACACATTATAAAACATAGATGAAAGAGACAACTTCCTACAAAGACACAAACTACCAAAATTAACTCAAGAATCCACAACTTGAATAGAACTTTAACAAGTAAAGAGACTCGATTGGTAATCAGAAATTCATATACAACAAAAAGTCCAGACTCAGATGGCTTCACTGATGAATTCTATCAAACATTTAAAGAAGAATTAATATCAAATTTTCAGAAAGTATTCCCAAAAAATGTAAAAGGAGAAAATACTTTCCAAGTTAGTCTGTGAGGCCAGTATTACCTGGATACCAAAACCAAACAATCACAAGAAAGCTATAATCCAATTATCTCTGGTAAATATGTATATGAAAGTCCACAAAAAAATACTAGCTATCAACATAAAAAAATAATTATACATCATGACAAAGTGAGATTTATTCCAGAAATGCAAGGTTGCTTTAATATCTGAAAATCAACTAATGTAATATACCATATCAATAGAATACAAACAAAACCACACATCATCTCAATAAACTCAGAAAAAGCATTTGACAAATCTAACACACTTTCATGATAAAAACTTCAATAAACTAGGAATAGAAAGAAATTTTCTCAACCTGATAAAAGGCATTACTTAAAATCCACAACTAACATAAGGCTTAATATGAAAAAGCATGATATTTTCCCCCCCAACTAAGATCAGTAACAAGACAAGGATGACCACTCTCACCACTTCCTTCTAAATTCTACTGGAGGGTCCAGGAATTAGATAATATAAAGAAATAAAAGACATCCAGATCTTGTCTATAGAAAATTCTAAGTTTGCTAAAACAACAAACAAGCAAACTAAAAGAATTAATAACTGAGTTCATTAAGTTTGCTGCATCATTACAAATATCAATAGTGTTTCCATAATTTGCAATGAGCTATCTGAAAATGAAATTAAGAAAAATTCAATTTATAGTAATATCAAAAACAGCAAAGTGTTTAGGAATAAATTTATAAAAGAAATGCAAAATTTATTCTGAAAACTACAAAATGTAGTTGAAAGACTTTTAAAATATCTATATAAATGGAAAAATTCTCTATGTTCATGGATTGAAAAATTTCATATTATTAAGGTGGCAATACTTCCCAAATTAATGTATGGATTCAGTGCACTCCCTATTAGGATCCCAGCTAACTTCTTTTTAGAAACTGGCATTCTAATTCTAACGTTTACATGGAAAATCAAGGGATTTGAAGTAGACAAAATAATCTTGAAAAAAAATCAAATTAGGAAGATTCACATTTCTTAACTTCAAAATTTACTCCAAAGTAACATTATTCGAGGCAGTATGGTGGTGACATAAGGGTAGACATAGAGATCAAATAAATAGGACTTACAGTCCAGAAATAATCCCATGTGTCTAAGAACAACCGATTTTCAGCAAGAATTCTAAGACTCTTACTGGGGAGATAATTCTTTCAACAAATGGTGCTAGGAAAACTTGATAGCCACATGCAAAAAAGAATGAAATTGAGCCCTTACCTCATAACAAGTACAAAAATTAACATACGTGTAAGAACGAAAAATATAAAACTCTTAGAAAAAAACATAATGAGGGGCACCTGGGTGGCTCAGTCAGTTAAGCAATCGACTCTTGATTTTGGCTCAGGTCATGAACTCGGTGTCATGAGATCAAGCCACATGTCGGGCTCTGCACTGGGTGTGGAACCTGCCTAAGATTCTCTCTTTCCCTCACCTTCTGCCCCTCTCCCCTGTGCTCTCTTGTGTGCATTCTCTCTCTCAAAAATAAATTGTAAATCTTAAAAAAAAAAAAAGTGATAAATATTTATGACCTGGAATTTGGCCAAGAATTACTAGATATGACTAAAAGAATGAGCGACAAAAGAAAAAAAATAGGTAAATTGGATTTTACCAGAATTTAAAACTTTTGTGCTTCAAGGGCACTCAAGAAAGGAAAAGATAACCCATAGAATGTGAAAAAACGTCTGTAAGTCATAGATATGATGAAGGACTTGTATCCACAATATATAAAGAACACATAAAATTCAATAACACAGAGATAACCCAACTTTCCAAGGAAGATACACTACGAATGACCAGAAAGTACATGAAAACATGCTTGACATCATTAACCATTAAGGAAATGCAAATCAAAATCACAATGAGATAGTACTTCATACACAGTAGAATTGCCTCCATCAAAAAGTCAGATTATAGCAAGTGCTGACAAGAATGTGGAAAAATTGGAATCCTTATGCACTGCTGGGGGGAATGTAAGGCCACTTGGGAAGGCACTCTGGCAGTTCTTCAAATAGTTGTTTTGTTTTCAAGTAGTTAGAGTTATGATACTCAGCAATCCCACTCCTAGCTATATTCCCAAGAAAATAAAAGCATATATATCTCCAAACTAAGACTTGTCCATTTTTATAGCAGTATTACTTATAATAGCTAAAGAGTAAAAAGGACCCAATTTTCCATCAGCTGATGAACAGAAAACACAATTCAGTACATCCATACAATGGGGTATTTTTTGGCCATAAAAATGAGTGAAATACTGATACATGCTACAACATCGATGAACCCTGAAAACGTAGTGCTAAATGAAAGAAACCAGTCACAGAAGACTACATAATACATAATTCCATTTATTTGAAATGTCTAGAATAACAAATCAATAAATACAAAAGTAGATTGCTAATTGCTTAGGGCTGGTGGGCATGGGAGAATTGGGAGGTGATCATTAAATGATAAACTGTTTCTTCTTAAAGTGGTGAAACTATTCAAAAATTGTGGTAATCCTAGCTTATATTTGTGAATATACATATATTTGTGAATACATCATTGACTTGTATACTTCATGTGGATGAGCTGTATGGTATGTGAACTATTGTTCAATAATGCTGCAAAAAAAATCTACTTTTCAAACCAACCAGTTGTAAAACTGAACAATATTTAGAAAATTTAAAGAACACATGGCCCAATATTTTTCCCCTTGAAGTCTTGTGTTAATAATACGTTTGTTTATGATTGCTTTACATGTAATTCATCAACAAAGTTTCTAAGGAGGCCCTTGATGACTAAAGGGACTGGCAAATCTTTTACGTGGTGAACCTTAGTTGGATGTTTTCCTTTTTTTCCCTCTGAACCATGATGCTGTGCTTGACAACATTAGTTTTAACTTAGTTCTGGAAAGGTTCATTTCCAGTTCCAAACTCAGATCTCAGGAATTGCAAGGGAGTCCTACATTTTGTAAAAATGCGGAACGTATTATTTCCTCTGATTTGAGTGATGAAGTAGATTACATGTGACACTGATGAGCAAGATAGCAAGTTCAAACGCTTGAAGTTTTTAGCCATATGCTAAGTAACACATAGCACCCATAACATGCTCTGCTCTAGTTCTCTTTCTTGTGGCTGGGGCATTGGTGGGGGGTGAGAAGGGCTACCACGAGGGTCCTTCCTTAAAGAGGCAGGACAGATAGTGTGGTCAGTAACCAATGAAATAGGGCTTTTTGTTGTTGTTGTTACCCTTAAACTTTGAGTAGTCAGTAAGGTTTTGAAAATGATCAATCACGTAAAGACTTTTAGAATAATGTTTGGTCCTAGATATCAAGTGACCCAGCCTACATCCTCCTCCACCCAGTAGGAACTTTTCTATTATTGTTAAGTCAGAAACAGTTTTACAACCTTTTCCATTGCTGGGGAATAGTCATCCTTACCTCAACTGCTCCTGAGTTACTGTGAGTAAATCAGATTTACTGAGGGAAGGGGAAGTGGTGAAGGGAAAACCATTCATCCCTGTGAACTACTGTTATTTGGGAGAGACTGTCCAACCTTCCACCCTCACTGCATACACTTTCTTTTGCATTTGCGAGTGGCTGGGACAGGACTTAAAGTGTGGGCAGAACTAACAAGAAATTTAGATTTAGGGTAGCAAGTCTGTATGCTAAATGTGAGGCAGCCATGTTGGCATTAGAAAGCTGAGGGATTCTCAGCTCCAAACATACACAGAACCACTGGGAGAAGAGTCCATAGAGAGCTTTTCCTCCTTTCCTCAAAAATGAAAAGTGATTTTTTTTTTTTCACATCTTCTGTGGTGATAGTAGTAACCACAATAATAACAAAACCAAGTAGTTATTAGGGAGTGTGATGTGACAGACCCTGGCCTAAATCCTTTACCTGGATAGGTAATCATATTTAACTTGCATACCCTCTCAAGACACATACCTTTATTGTCCACTTAACAAATGGGGTAACTAAGTGTAAAAAGATTGAGCGCCTTGCAAAATATCATATGGCTGGGCAGCCACAGGGGAGATGTGAATCAAAGGAAACAGACTTTGGAGGCCACAGGCCTCACAAATATGTGACAGTGAGGGAGGGGTCTGGGCAAGTGAACAGCCACATGGCCAGCATATTAGTTCAACTCACCAACCATTGACTGAAAACCTTCTATATATAATGAATATACACATGGACCCCAAACACATCCTTTCTACCCCATGTTAAAATCCAATTACTAGAATTAAATGTAGATGGAAAAGAAAATTTATTTTTAGACCTTTTTAAAAAAAATTTAGACCTTACTTTGCTTATGGCTGGAAAGAAAGACTTTCAGTTGTGTACACAATATTCAATTTATAAAGCATTTTAAAAAACAGATGAGACTCTGGGATCGGAGACTGCTACAAATTATATAAAAATGACTAAAGGGTCCTATATAAAGTACCATAAAGTTAAAAGAAAACAAGTCTCCCTGCTGAAGAGCCGTAGCAGAGTTGCTGCCTAAATTAGATCAATCATATGATTTAAACGATTTCTCTAGAGGATGGGAAGGGGACATGAAGAAACAGGAATATTTAAAATATTTTTTTAAAAGCCCTTCTGGAGACGTGAGAACAAACGCAGCTTGAACAATGTGGGCATCAAGCCCAAAACTGCCAAGTTGCCTTTGGGAATGAAGACAATTAACTGTGTTCCTGGATGGATAACAAAACAGACTGCTTTCCTCTTCTCCTACCTCCCCTGTAATAAATAGTCAAAGATGCATCATGTGAAAATACTGCATCTGGGCTTTGAGGCCATATGCTGACACTGAGAATCTGAAATGGGCTGACTCATGGGTCTTGTGAATTTTTTTCTTCATTGTCCTGATTAATAAGGTTAGTTGAAGTTAAGTTATGAGAAAATCGGTTGAGAAAGGATGGATGATTTTCCTTTCTTTTCAGAAAATACCACCCAGCTTTTAATTACACATGTTGTATTTATAACAACAAGCCAATATTTTTGTTTGACTTTACTGAGAAGAGTAGTATTTTAACAATTCTTTTACCCTTCTAAGAAAGCAGGATACTTAAAAATATTACCAGGCTCTAACTATTTATGTGTCCCCAACCCCATTAGAGTGGCCATTTTGAGTAGAAACGAAGTTGCGTAGGGGTGGGGTCATGGGGCCTTGAACTTGACAAACTTAATTTGAAATCCTGACTCTGTCGGTTAATAGCTGTGAAATCTTTGGTAAGTTACTTAACCTCTCTGAACTTTATTACATCATTTGTATAATGAAGATTATATACATCACTCTGTGGATTACTTTAAGAATTAGAGGTGATGTGTATATGGATGGGATATATGCTGTCTTATAAACAACTGATTTTTTTTATCTGATAAAGTGTTTGGCTCACAGGTATATCTACTAATCAAAATGTTCCATGATCTGACTGAGACTGCCCCAGACTTTTTCGAGTCTTTATAAAGATCTGCTTTAGCTAAACACTTACAGGAGACCCAGATTATTTTTTGTTGCTCCTGCAATGCAAAAAGTATAAGATGCTATAGAGAGTAACTTGGAGCTCCAAATTCCTAGCCCCTAATATTTAGCAACAACCTTCCTACTTATTCGAGATATATTTACTTAGCTTTCATTTTATGGCTAACATGGGGTTATAGAAGTGACCAAAACAGACAACACTTTATCTCCATAAAATTTACATTTGCAAAATGGGGTGGGAATGACAGGGGCAGAGCTACCAGGTTGGAGAGGCAAGAAACAAAGGCTATAGGGGAAATATAAAACAGGGTTATAATTGGGGCTGTGGATTATTTGTGTGGAACGATCTAAAAAAAAAAGCAGATGTTTGAAGTAGCTCTTCCCTTATACAATGAAAAAATGTTTCTTAGATTATTTAAATTTTTATCATTTAGTGGATTATCCACTTCTGATTTTAATTTAGGGTTTTTTTTTAAAAGATTTTATTTATTTATTTGAGAGAGAGAGAGGGACAGAGTGAGAGAGCATCAGAGGGGAGGTCAGAGGGAGAAGCACACTCCTCATGGAGCCGGGAGCCTGATGTGGGACTCGATCCCAGTACTCCAGGATCATGACCTGAGCCAAAGGCAGTCGCTTAACCAACTGAGCCACCCAGGTGTCCTTAATTTAGGTTTTGATTAATTTCTCCAGCTGGGTGGATTTTTTGGAGGGTTTTTTTTTTTTAATCCAAAAATCGTTACTGTATCTCCCAGGAATCCCACCTGTATTGGCAGGATTGTAAACTGAATACATTTTATGTTTTCTGAAATGTCAATAGGACTTGAGGGAAGAGATTTCTTTTCAAAGGATTTCAAGCAAACTTTTTCAGTATTCTTTGGACAAAAAGGGGCTCTGTTATGGGCCAAATTTTGTCCTCCCAAAATTCACAGGTTGAAGTCCCAACCTCCTCGTACCTCAGAAGGTGACTGTATTTTGAGACAGAATTTTTAAGGAGGTAAGATTAAATGAGGTCTTTAGGGTGGGCTTAATTCAATATGACCAGTGTCCTTATAAGAAGAGGAGATTATGGGGCGCCTGGGTGGCTCAGTGGGTTAAAGCCTCTGCTTTTGGCTCAGGTCATGATCCCAGGGTCTTGGGATCGAGCCCCACATCGGGGCTCCCTGCTCAGCGGGGAGCCTGCTTCCCCCTCTCTCTCTGCCTGCCTCTCTGCCTACTTGTGATCTCTCTCTGTCAAATAAATAAATAAAATCTTTAAAAAAAAAAAAAAAAAGAAGAGAAGATTAAGCCCTAAGAGCACACAGAAGAGAGGCTATGTGAAGACACAGGGAGAAGACAGCCATCTACGAGCTAGGAGAGAGGCCTCTGAAGACACCCACCCTGCCACACTTGGAGTTTGTATTTCTAGTCTCCAAAGTTGTGAGAAAATACATTTTTGTTGTTTCAGTCCAGCCTGTGATCCTTTCTAATGGCAGCCCCAGCTAACTAACATAGGCTCTAAAGTAATAGGAAAGGCACATAGCCTATTTGCCTTCTCAGTCATTTATTTTTCAGGTTATGTGACTTCAACTCATAATAAGGAGGTAGAATTATAAATATTTTTTAACATTTATTTAGGAGTCTCAGTCTTCACCCTTCAGGACCAAAGATGTGATTTCCTACTTCAATCCGCTTGTTTTTTTTATTCCCTTTTGGCAGAGAGGTAAGGTATTAGACTAGGACCAGACATCCACATTTCTTCTTTATGAAAGGAGAGAAACATTCTAGAAAAAAAAAAAAAATGGCATTTCCATTTTGATTTCTGAGGTCTCACTGGAATGCAACATAAAATTATATCCTATTCTTGAGGGTGGAGATAAATCTGAACTACAAAACTATCTTAGAGGAGATTGAAAAAAGTTTATGTTTATTAATTACTTCCTTGATTTTTCATTTCATCAAAAAAAAAAAAGCAGAGAGGTAACAGGTTAATAAACAGTATCTGTCAGCAGGAAATGATTTGGAATGGTATAGACTAGTTCTTTCTCATTGATATCTTAGAGTTGAACAGAAAGTCGAAATGCTGGACCAGCAGAGCAGGAAATTCCTTACAAGCCCCCACTTCCACATCTGCTGCCTGTTTTTAAATCCATTGACTGAAGTTCAACAGTGTCCCCAAGTTTCCTCAATTAATCTGTCAGTTAGAAATTCCCTACTAGTGCCTCTTTATCTTTGGTAGATGAAAGACCCCTAAGTCCTTTTTTTTTCCTAGAAACATTAATACTGTAAAAATGTTTGCAAAGAGGTCATGAGAATTGGACACCGTTCATTTACAGTCTGTACCACACACATCCACACAGTTATCAGAACAGCACATTTGTAAAGTCCCTTCTATTTCTAAAGTTTTTCTCAACAATTCTCTCACGTAACCCTCAAGACAGTTGTTCTCCTAAGTAGGCTGTTACTGTGCCTGTCCTGCTAACTCCTGAGAGGGTGAGACAGTGGAGGAGACCAGTGGCAGAGACATCAACAAATAGGTGGGCCTAGAACCCACGTCTCCTGCTTCCTATCTAGGACATTCCGTTACCCAAAAGTACATAAATGCTGTGCTTACATGCACACATTTTAGCCTTTTTGACAATATGAATATATTGGCATTTTTTTTTTAATCTGGTAGTTTGAAATCACTGACCAATCAAGTGAAAAGAGTGACCTGGTCGTTCGTGTAACCACTGCCTTAGGGTCTGGAGTATCTGGGACACAGGTGTGCTTTGTTATGTCAGTGGGATTCAGAGCAATTAATGTTTTCTTTCTCCTGTCGCCTATTTAGCACACAGCGAGGCTGGCCTGCTCATTGAGAATCCTCATGTGATCCTTGATTGCATTACAAAATATGATCAAAAGACCCTACCTCAATGGGCATGATTGTGCTGCTTGCTAAACTCAATGGCAATTTATTTAAATATGATACTCTGCAGGAGAACTCCTTCAAAGAAAAGGCACAACAGGCAGTTTATCATTTCCATGCGAGGCATTTGGAGTTATTGCCTCTTGAAAGCATTGGGGAAACAAGGATAATGCTGGTGGAAGAGTTAAAATGTGATATGATCATAAGCCCAGCTCTCTATGAACAATGCCAGTTATGTCCTAGAGTTAATAGCTTGGTGGTCCCTTCTTAACACAAATCAGCCTTCCAACCAGAGGAAAGAGATGGGTGTGGGTGGTAAGGAAATTAGGAGCATGGATTCTAGACAATAACACATCTGAGATAATCGAGTGATGCAAGCCCATTACTATTCAGTGTGTGGCAGAGTGCCGCTAATTCACTCTAAAAAGCTAACTCAGGCAAATATAAATTAAAGCATGTGCAGGACTGGATTGTAAAATATAAGAGCAATTAGCACTGCAGTATGTGCACATCTGCAATAATCCTGTTTGATGCATCTTCTATTAATTAACTTTATTGGAAGAAAAAAATCGGGTCAACAGAAGGAAATGCACAGCTTTTGGCCACTACAAAGCATTTCCAAACATTGACTAAGTTTGCCATGTAAATGTGTCAAATGTCTTCCTCTAAGCCCAGAATAGAAAGGCAAAATGATTTTTATTTGTAAAGCTGTGATTTTTACGCTCACGAAGTTTAATCTTTAGGAGTGTGTTAGGACAACTTTTGTTCTTGCACTAATTTTTCTGCCTGGTAACATGTTTCCTGTGCTTATGGGGGGAAATTATGTTAAAAAGTAGGTTGAATAATTTCATTTATTTATACATGAACTGAAGCCCAATCAAATCCATAATTTGGAACTTATCAGGTGAAAAATTATAATTGTGTTTCTGAATCTTTATTCAGCAATGTGTCTTAAACATTTCTATGTTCAAGTACAGAAAGCAAGACTTTAGATCTAAACTAAGATGTAAAAATTCAATCCCTGTGGAAAGTGTTTTTAGACTGCAATAGTTAATCCTTTTAGAAGTATAAAAATAATTTAACTCCAACTTAATAGGTTGTTAAATGTGTCTCACTAAAGGATTGTTATTATACAGTATTTTCTGAAATCACTAGTATAGGCAGGCGAATTATCAGTGTTCAATAAATTGAAATGTATACTGAGAAATTAGTACTTCTTAAATATATCATCCATTGTGTTGCATTCTCACAGTCTATTTGCTTTTAAAACTGAGCTCTAAAATGAAAAAAAAACATATTTGATGAGGTAATGTTTATATCAAAAAACAAAAATTATTTTTCTTAATTAAAATTGGAAGCCGTTTATGCTTTCTGATTGAGGTCTTTATCTTTCAGATTCCAAATGTGCTTACTTTAAGTAACTGATGCATTCGGTTCTTATCACCTTTCTTTTTTGTTTACAAAGAAAGCAAACAATATGATGATAAATGGAGCAATACATTAATTTATTAATTATCACTGTCTAATTATTTTGACAAAACTCCAGTGCAACAGAAATACTTTTAAAACTGTACTATTACTGTTATATGACCATTCATTTTGAATGATACCATCAAGGTTATATCTATAATACAAGAACTGTTAGTCTCTATTTATAGATTTTAAAAATTTAAGCATTGTATTGAATAGAGTGATGTAATTTGCTATAAATTAGGCTTAATTGTGATAATAAATAATGTACTCAATATTTTTTTAAATAAAACCACTTTTAAAATTGATGTTTTCATTAAAAATTCAAAATACATTTTCTGCACTAAATAATAATTAAATATTAAAATGGAAACAACAGGCAAGTATAAGTTCTTGAGGAAAAGTGTTATATCATTTAACTTATTTGAATACAATGTTATTAAGTGTTTTCATCAATAAAAATTTGCTCTGAATTGACTTATGAATTTCAGTTTCTACATGATTATATGTAAGATAATGTTTGAAAAACATCTCTTTAAAAATATATACACACTACTGCCGTTGAACTTTTGCCTTCTGTGTTATGTACGTACAGGAGACTTTATTTCCTGGGACCTAATCTTTGTGAATAACCTGGATCTCTGGCCTCTTCAGTGAAATCAGTAAAACAGATTGAAAGCATTGTTTCCCCATACACGAAATGCAAAGACTGTACAAGTGAACAGTACTTGAGAATGTAATTTTTGTCAAGTTCATACCGTTAAATACAACAGATCAAAATCTGCATTGTCATTCAAGAAGACTATTGAATTTGTGATTTTTCTCTATGGATTAAGGTTAGGCAAGAATTGGTGTTTATGAAGAGTATTATTTTATGGTAAGTCAGTGTGAATATTAATGTCTCAGATAAATTGCACTAATCATGTGTGCCCTCTACGACATTCTCCTGTTAATACTGTTTTTTGTTTTTTTAATATTTGCATGTATGTGGGCTGGGTGCTACCTGTCATTCTTCAGAGGTCTAAAGTCCCTTGGACGTAGAGCCAAATCAGGGCTTCCACATTAACTCTCAATTTCCTGGTTTTTTGAGGGCTTCGGCAGACCCATAATGTTTCTTTAACATTGTTTTTTTTTTTTTGTGGTTTAATATTTCTAAAAGCAGTAAATTATTTCCAGCGTATGTAAAAAAGACAAATTTCTCTGTGGTTAGTGACCACAAAACAAAACAAGAAACAGAAATACTTCAGAGAATGAATCCCAAGAAAAGTTTCAAGTTATAAACCCTTACTTTGATGTCATATGTGAAAAGGAAATTTTGGTGAAGAATTGTGAACTAATACTTTAAAGTAGCCTCGAAACCAATATACATTCCTGTATTCATCATTTTCATTATCAGTAATAAGCATGCTAATTGTACGTAAACACATACTCATTTTCTCTCATGGACATACCATGGCTATGAACTACTGACTAAGATTAATATCGACGAGTAAAGATATCTTATGAATGATTTAAGATAGAAATAATCTTTGATTTAAGGGATAAATAACAAATATTTTCCTTCAACAAGAAAATAATAGTTAAGCTATTAGCAAATGACTTTTAAAAGCAGGGATGTTATCGACTTACCACTGCTTTTGCATTTGCTCCCAGATTTCAAGTTTATATTTTTGTTTTTTTAACTCTAGTAATTTGTAGTTTAGAATGAGTTTTTGGATTTTTAAGTAATGCCTTATTTCACAATTTTTAAGTTAAAATTATTTAGAAAATACAGCATTTTAATCAATCTTGTAGATTTAAAATTTGGCATCTAACAGAAAATGTCTTGATAAGTTAGTCTGCAATGGTAATTTACAACTGTATTTTACTGAAGCATCATCAGAGATATTAGATCATAGAATGACAGAATGATAATGCTTGTGATGTAATCTACCATTTTCCCCAATCTTAGAGAACCTGATGCCCAGATAAATTCAGTTAATTGGCAAATAACATAGCTAATAAGTGGCGGAGCTTAGGCTAGACTTGTTCTTCTCTTTTCATTTATACCCTAAGCTAACTAAACTATACATCACCCATGGAACTTTCATTTAGGGCAAATCAATAATGCAAGAAGACCTCATAACCTCAAAACACAGACACATATGCCAATAAAAAGACCAGCATTTAGGGTTTGATTGCTCTAAGAGACAGAAGAGCAAAAACCATGCTTAGATTATCTAAGAAAGCAGGAAAAAATCGTAAGTATCTTTCTTCATTTCATGTTGCTAAAACTTCACCTTCTTTCTCCAATGTGGCTTCATTTGTAGAGAGAGCACAAAGCTATTGAGATTTCATGGAAGACAGAGACTGATAATGACAAGATGCAGTACGGATTCTAGACTCTCAAACTCGGGCAAAATAAGATCATCGAGTTTTTAACTTCTTTTCATCATTACTCCTGCTTGTTTATGCATATTTCTTCTGGAGCAGATCAAAACTAAGCTGAGAACCTAGATGGTATGTACAGATAAAGAAATGGGCATATCACAGAGATTTCTACCCCTGATATGGTCAAACCAATGTTATAGAAGGAACAGCTTTTTCTAAACTTTCTGAATTACATATCTTGGATCTAAAAATTTCTAAACTGAGAAAAATAGAAAGATACATACCCAGGATATTTTTCTTTTTATATATAACTGACAGTAAGATGGACTGATGATGGCTATGGGATGTATGATACTAGAATTGCTCCAGAACTTTTTTTGTTTTGTTTTGTTTTTGGTAATAATCCTTCACTTGGAAAGGTAGGTTCCATGTTAGAAACTCAAAAGGAATATAAGATGAAGGAAAGAAAAATGAAACAAATAAATCTTTTATTTAGTAAATTATTTTGTTTCAAATGTACAGTTATGCTCAGGTGTAAACTATAGTCTCATTTATTATTAAATCCTCTCTGTTAAAAATACATATACATACTCCTTCTGGAATAAAATCCAGAAGTGGCTTTACTTGCAAAAGCAGAGTTGGGATCCCTGTCCCACTGAATTTTAAAATTAAAAGTAAATTATGAGATGGTGTCCCTAGAGGATATTAAAACATATGTGTTAACTGGCGTATCACAGTCAGAATTGCCAAACATGGAGTTAACAGAATCATATAGTGATGCCAAGGAAAAATCCAGATTCAAGCCTCTTTCAGATTAATAACTGTGATGTTGAATCTAGTGACTATACTTGAAATGATGAGCAAAACAAAATTTCAGGAAAGAAAAAGATAGTTATAAATCAGATATAAATGAAAAATTCTTTGAAGTGTTAAAATGTGCAAATAGCTTAAAGAATTTACATATATACACACAGAAACACATATCACATTAAATTTATGCTTCCCGGCTGAGATGAACACATGCTCTCTTACTTATAAGGAATGGAATTTAAAGATCATACTTCCACTTTCTATGTGCAAGGGATTTTTTTTTATATTTTAGACTCACTGATTTTCCTGAAGAAGGCCCACACATTTCTTTGTCTTAAACAGTTCCAAAGTTGCTACTCTAGTCTCCTTCCTTGCATTGGAACTTTTTTTTTTTTTTTAATGCGCACAAGAGTGCCATTTCTTAGAGATTTTCATCCTGAAAGGGCAAGGAGCAGATAGGTGGGATGTCCAAAAAATACAGCCATGCTAATGGTCTGGTAGACGTTACTACTGTTTCCAGCAGTAACAAAGACTCCACTGTGTGCCCTCAGGTGAGTCACTTAACCTGCTGTGTCACAACTGCTCCATCTGCAAATTAGATAATCACCTTTGCCACCATCTTCCTCTCAGGGTTGTTTTGAGAATGTCATAACTGGTCATTTGTTTGATCTATTCAAGAAACACTCAGTGCCCTTGGACCCCTGAATGGGCACAGTCAAGTGCGAGCTCAGTTATGAAGCTGCGTCCAGCAGGAGTGTTTCCTTACTGAAAGAGACAAAGGGCAGCCCATTGAAGAATGCCAGACCCAAAAGACATCTTGAAGGCCTTTGAGATTCTCAGATGAAAGGCTTTATATAAAAATAAAGTATTGTTATTACCTAGGCAAAGAAAAATGCATGCATTTTCTGTCAGCATCCAAGAGCCATACATAGTGGTGCCCTCTGCCCCCCTTTGATATTGCGTTTGCATTTAATTTGATGACAATATAGATAAATTCTGCATTTGGTGCCATTGGACCTGGGTTGCATTTCAGTGTGTGGAAAATGACAAAATGAAAGAGAGAAGGCTTTGAAAGAAAGTGAAAATAAATGTAATAGCCAAAAGCCAAATAATAGTCATAGTGTATTTAAAGTCTATTAAAGAGCAGCAGTCAGGGTATCAAATGCACACTCTCTCATCCTCTGTGGTCAGCCTACTGCGTGGACCACCTGCCTTAAATTACACAAGTTCACCGCATCCCCGGAGTGAGGGGGAAGGCAGGAGAAGAATGGGGTGGAGAAGAGGTTTTCTCCATTCATACGAATCATGACAAATTTAAAATAGCTTTAGAATACCTCTTTTCAATTCATAATCAATTATATTTAAATCCCTAAACCACCACTCTTGGGTTTGGAATAATGTATGTATATATATATATACACACAATAAGTAACTAACTTGGAGTTTCAGTTTTTCAGTAAATAGTGATTGATGTGCACTGTTTAGTTACTAGTGTTCATACTGTTTTAGGAGGTGCTGGGGTGATGTAGAGCTCTGTAGAGCCCAGGAACATAGGGAAATGGAACTCTAACTGGCTGGACCAGAAAAGAGCCTTCTGAATAAACTGCCCCCATTTGGTTAAGAGGCACATGTGGGGACTCTGTATTTGGGTCTTTGACAGAAATACAGTGAAATCAATTTCATAGACAGGAAAATGTACTGATAACAAGCAAGCCAGATTTCTTATTAAATTTCACAATTACTGCTTTTGAGGTGCCAAGGCTGCTATCCACCATCGGGAGGGATGTTCATTGAACAAGGGCACCTGGTCCATGGGTAATGGGGACCTGAAGTCAGCCCTGCTCTGATAGGCAAGCCAGAAGCCCTGGAAGAAAGGGATCCTTTAATTCTTCACACAAAGAAATTATACAGGCAAATGACAGCTGTGGGCTCCATACAGAAAGACACTCTAAAATACTGAAGTTATGGGTGCCTGGGTGGTTCAGTGGGTTAAAGCCTCTGCCTTCAGCTCAGGTCATGATCCCAGGGTCCTGGGATCGAGACCCGCATCGGGCTCTCTGCTCAGCAGGGAGCCTGCTTCCTCCTCTCTCTCTGCCTGCCT
This sequence comes from Lontra canadensis, assembly GCF_010015895.1. Classification (NCBI taxonomy): domain Eukaryota; kingdom Metazoa; phylum Chordata; class Mammalia; order Carnivora; family Mustelidae; genus Lontra; species Lontra canadensis. The sequence goes on along the minus strand of NW_022630996.1, from coordinate 48,070,430 downwards.
CTCTGCCTACTTGTGATCTCTCTCTCTCTCTGTCAAATAAATAAATAAAATCTTTGAAAAAAATACTGAAGTTATAGTGAATGCCTGAACCTCACTGTCTTAATACATGTCTACTTTTGTGCTTATTTGGGTTTTCGTTCTAAACCTGAGAGAGAAGCATATGAATTACCCCACCATCGTAGTATGGGACTGTCATATTGTCACGTTGGGGGGGGGCGTTCTTTTAGATGTGAATTCTGCCTCTCTGCATTGGTTTCTCTCATAGTATAATGGTGATTTTCAAATCAACAAAAATCTCATGTGACAGGTGCTAAGCAAAATGCTGGGATTCTACTAGTGAGCTGGATAGGCACAAAAAGCTTCGTCTAACAAGCAACTATATTCTATAGGGTGTTGCTACAGAATAATGAATGTGCACTAGAAAGAAAGAAAAGTAGCAAAGGCCAAAAAGAAAATGTTCCTAGCATCACTTTTACTCTCTGTTCTAAAGTTTCCACTCTGAGAATGCGAAATGCAGAGTGAACCACTTTTGCTTCTCCACTTCCGTTCTTCCACAGGTAGGGGGGCCCTAATTTTCTGCACCACCCCAGAATATCAAAGAAAACCTCTTGGGGCCTTCAGCACAGACGCAGCCAATATCCACAGGTAAGACCAACCTTCTGTGATTAGAGATTCCTTTGTTTGTTATGATGAACGTGACACAGTCACTGCTACATAGACTTTAGACTTTCGAGAGGGCCCAAAGAAATATTTGTTGACTGAAAAATCACACGTCTGCTTAATTGAAGGCAGTGTCGTAGAGGCCAGCCACGCAGCTGGTTGGGGAAGAGTGAAGATTTTGAAATTGCCTCTGCAGATCTACATGATATCTAACTCAAGGCGGACGATCAGACAATTGAGTAGATCATTCACAGGAGTAAATGAGAGTGACCTGTGGCTCTACACGCGAGAAAGTTCTCACACTCTTTTACCTAGGGTGTTACTTTCCAGAATGATGCTACCGGCAACTTGATTTCAAATTGTCCCCTGCATCAGTAACTCATGAAATAAAACCCACTAAGAAAGCATGTCAGACATAAGAATAGCATCACAGATCACAGATTGAAAAGGCCTCTGGGATCATTTGCACAGAATAGGAAAACCCACTTATGATCACTCTCCTTTGGTTCTGCCTCATTCCATAATCACTCCATGGGGCAAACTACACTCCTGGTTTTTCTGCCCAACAAACAGTTTCTGCACATGCTAGTTAAATTATCTTTCTTTTTCCAACAGTCTTGAATTCATAAGAGTATTCTTAGTGGTAATTATCCTTGTAAGAGACAAAAATAATGGACTTGGGGCATTTTTTCACAAACAAGACTTTGTATCAGTAGTTGTAAAAATCAAAATAAAGTAATTCATAATTTGTAATTTCATATTTGTACTCATAATATTACTATTAGAATTTTTAGTAAAAATAAAGACATACCTATTTTCATTCTTGGGAAATGAAAGGATAAAACAGCTAACTAGGATGCTGGTCTTTATACTTTACCAACTGTTACATCTATACGCAGGAAGGTATCCAGCCTCACTTACTAACAGACAGTCGTGGTCCTGTAATCTGCTTTGTTTATGCAAAACTGTAGTAAAAGAGAAAAATAGTGAGTCTTGGGGAATAGCTGATCAGCTAGAAAAAAATGGGTAATTCTTATACTCGGGCCAATTCTGGAGTTTACTATCCTGGTTGGAATTTTGAAACCATGCTCCCAAGTAGAGAAATGAGCACATACTAGGCCCAGTTTGTCTTGGGCAAATACCTTAAACACTCTTGTCTGAACTCCAGAGTCCTTTGCTGCAAATTAAATGGGTTATCAGTCAAGGAAGGTATGTAAATCACCACCAGGGTAATGTTGACACTGAAAACCACTTGTCTAGGGAAGCAGAAAACCAGGTACCCAAAGAAACTCCTAAAGGCATTATGAAGTGAACCCCAGGGGAAACTGGAAATGATGACAACGAAATCAAACCAACTATCGGGGTTTATCGGAGACTTGGTCCAAAAGTAGCAGCTGACCAAGAAATTAACCTGCGATTCAACAGTTGAAGTTTGAGGTCATTTTTTAGAAATCAAAAGTCCTATGGAAGCTGTAAGTGAAAAATAAGCTAGAGCTCATCAGTGGAAAAAGTAGTTACCTAAGAGACCCTAATTATACTTCGGAGATAATTCCAAGTTGCATATCAGTCTTGTTCATCACAGCTAACTACTCAAATAATACCACCAATGTCACCTTCCGGCATAAAGGGCTAGCTCTCAATATGGCAGAATTGTAAGCTGGAAATAATTTTTGGATGAAACATCTCAGAAAAGCAATTCGTGGTAGTTATTAAAAATAAAAAATGGCCACACCAGTGCGCACTTCCCTCCATTACCTACTGGAATACTATTTACTATCACAGACATCACAGACAGTTTTCTACAGAAAATAAATGCCAAACACGTAAGAGTTCAACACTAATTTTTCCTTACACAGAATACAGATGACCCCTTTGACCACCAACCTGTCCTTCATGCTAGTTTTAGAAACCCTGTCAGGAAGAATAAAAATTTCTGTGGCTTGTGGAACTTTTTCAGGGTATAAGGTCTTGACCAGCAAATATGAAAGTATATTGTTTGGTTTCCTCTCAATATCAATACTTAGTATCACATTTTGGGTCTTGTAAGTGCTCCCATATGTTTCAGAAATAATTAAATTTTTATTGACATTTTGGCCTGCCTCCTAAAGATGAATATACTTCAGCTGTTAAACATTTGATAGGTTTGAAGTTGGAAAAGTTTTTTATTTAATATTTTTATGCTCTTGAATATATACATACAGAAAAGACAAGAGGTGACCTGAGTCTTTTGATGTAGTGACTGGGACTCCAGGAAGAAGGCAGGGACTTTCAAAAACTCTCAGATTGCCCTTAGAGAGGAGAAGAATTGGTATGTCTTTTGTCATATGATTAAGCTTATCAAATCAGGATCGTTTCTGCATAAACCAATAAACTCTGATCTGGTTCTTTGTTTTGTAACGTTATAAAGAATGAAGAAAGCTTGTATATTGGAAAATACTTTTTTTTTTTAAGTTTCTTGAGTTAATCCATTCTGTTTCACCCAGGAAATCAGGTTTACTTCTCAATTGGGAAAGCAAACAGCTGACCTTCAAGTTACTAATCTCAAGGGGAGGAGGGAGTGTGGAGACTCGTCAAAGCAAGACTGAAATAGTCAAACACTCTTCCCCCAAATATCACAGATTCCCAGCCTTGTGGGATTCTAAGCAAATAACCAGAATATCACTCAGGGGTAAACCTTCTTCTGTAAGCAGACGTTTTCCAGCGGTGCCCTGGCCTCGACCCTCCTCACCGCTGGTCTTTAAGCCTGCGCGGCTAATTCCTTCCTTAATTTGCCTTCACCTTGGAAAGAAGAAAACAAAGTTCCTCCTCCCCAGTCCCCAATCTGCTACATTTCGGAGAAGAAATGGCTGGAAAACGTCGATTCCACTGGGAAAAGCGTCTGCTGGAGGCTACTGCAAGTCGGGCCCACCTTTAGCTTCAGGTTGACAAATGTCTTCGGCGCGTTCTCAGTTCCGCGGGCCCTAGGGGTCCCCTAAAATCGCAATGGCGTCCGCCCTGTCTGACCTGCCCCCCTGCAGCGGCGCACATTTCAGCTTTTCGGCTTCACGGTGGAGCTCTCAGTAATTGAGTCGGGAGGGTTATTTTTCCTGGCCTCGCCTCACCGTCCTGAGACTGCTGGAAGCTTTCGGAAAGACATCGCTCCCCCCAACCCCCCTGCCCCGAGGCCCCGGCTGCTTCTGAGCTCTGCTGGGGTCTCCGCCCCGCGGGAACCAAGATTTCGATCCACGCGGCCTCGGCCAGAGGCTTAGGCCGGCGGGTGAAACCACCAGGGGTCCCAATGGAGAGCTTATTCCCGCCCCGCTTCACATTTGGGGGTCAAATCGCATTAACACCAAACCACCAACGGGGCGGGAGCAGGTGGTTAATTGCATAAAATAGAGTTAACTGCAAGAGACTAACTTTACAACGGTGACTTGGTTTCCCTCTGTAGCTTGGTCATCAGAAAAGAAGGTCTCTCCCTCCTCCTTAGTTGGAAGGCGGGGAAAGGTTATCAGGGACTTAAGAAGGCTGGTGGTGCATACTGCCAGTTTAAGGGGACCCGCAGGGTGGCGCGGTAGGCGCGCCGGCTCCCATCCTCGCTGCTATTGGAAGCAGGTTTTCCTCACCCCTTCCTGGAAGGTAAGAGCTTTGGCATCTGGAAGTGTCAGAAAGGAGTCTTTTGCCATAAATCATCCTGAAAGGCATTCAAATCAGACAAGCGTCTAGAGACCCCTTAGACACTCCACCCCCAAAATCCTAGATCAAAGTGCAATTCCTGGAACCATAAACACCTATTATAAGCAAAATCCTACTTATCTGGAGGATGCTGAAACTTAAGAGAGAAGGAAGGAGTAAGAGGTATTTGTCGATGTAAATCCCCCGCACAAATTCACCAGCTCTATCTTGTCTTAGATTTGTCTGCTGCTTTTTCGGGGATGGCCAACCACAGCATTTCTAAACTCGCTCAGTACTCGTTTCTGGGGTCGCCCGAACAGCTGGCTGGAGAGTTTAGAACGCGGGGCTGGACATTCGCTTTCGCTTGTGTTTTCAACCAGCAGAGGAGCAGGTGCGAGAGATTCCCAAGCTGGGGAGGTGGGAGGGAGAGAGAGAGAGACTCACTGGGTCCTAGTTAAGGGACAGCAAGTCCTCTTTATGGATAACGCTAGTGCGGCAAACCTGACTGCGAAGCACTGTTCATCCGAAACTTCGAAAACTCCCAACAGAAAACACCCGCCCAGGCAATTTCTGCTCTCGCTGAACTCCCTCTCCGGGCTGAGTTACGTTTGCACTGTAACACTATAAATTTCCGAGTTCTCTCTAGAGGAATCAGCAGAGGGACAAGCACACTAAGAGGGACCTCGAGGGGTAGATGTCTAAGATTCTGAGAGAGCAACTTTCTTGCCTCAGAAATGAAGACTCCAATTTTTACCATGACTTCCTTGGTCGATCTAGTCCACCGATTTATTGAAATCTCAAGTCTGGAGCCGGGATGGCCCAGCCGGGCGTCTAAGGCGGAAGCGAGGGGGCGGCGGGGTGGAGAGCCGGAGGTTGGCTGATGGGGAGCGGGGTGCTACTAGCAGGGAGAGACCCCCCCCCCCCATACATCCCCTGCCGGGAGACGCGCTCGCTGCGCGGGTGCAGCGAGAGGGGGAGTTAGGAGCGGCGCTGGCAGCTAGCTGACCGCAGGGCTGAGATTATTGGACACGTGTCTTTTACTCCTCACAATCCATTTCTTACGGGTGATTTATGAACGAACCTCTTTGATCTGGGACGGTTTTTATCTGTCCACTGTTACAGATGACAGACGCGGCTGCTAAAATGCCTCGTTCCCGCTGCCTAAAAGGTTGCTCCCCCTTTCCCAAATGCTGTTGCTTTTTCTCTGGTGTTTTCCCACCCCCTGCCTCTTCGCTCTCCTCCCCTGCCCCCAGCCCCGTTCTCTCTATCAGTTGCAGTCCCTCCGGATGTTTTAAGTCAACAAAAAAGCGCTGGGCAGGGTCAGCTGGGAGCCAAGGCAGGCAGATTTGGGGCACGCTATCCCCTTGGTGCCACATGTGCTGGGGTCCTATGAAGGCCTCCAGCCAGGGACCCGGAGAACTAGCTCCCAAAGTGCGGGTGTCCGCCTTGGGAAGGGAGAAGGCAAAGCCCTCGCAGTCAAGTTCCCGTGGGGACCGGCTTTGCTCGGAGAAGGGACTTGGAGCCCGGATGCGGAGGGCAGTGTGGTCCGGGATTCTGTGCTGGCCGGGACTCATCAGAACAATCACTTCGGCTTAACTAGGGAGGGAAGGAGGAGGCAGAAAAGGGGGAGGGGGGATCACGTTGCTCAGCCCGCTAGTCCCTAATAGGTAAAGGAAAAGCGGAATCTCAGAAGCGGTTGTTAATAGTAGATCCTTTTCTTTTCGTGTGTGTGTGTGTGTGTGTGTGTGTGTGTGTGTGTGTGTGTGTGTTAGTAGTATTTCATTAAAACCATATCCTGGAACAAAGAGCTGCTCTTTCATGTTTCTTTGCTTTGTTATTACTCTGACGGGAGTTCTAAAAACAGGATTTTCCAAATCAAAGGATCCCTGCAGTCCATGCCCCCTCCCAGCCCCCCTTTCCTTTACCAAACTGCTCTTGGTTGGTATCATTATCCCACCACGGATTCTTATACTCTTGATTTAGCTGGAGGACATTTAATAGCTGACTGGATTAAATATTGCAGACTCCAGCCTGGGCTATTTGAAAATCCGGGTCGTGGACTGTGCCTAACTTCAGAGAAGGAAAACTGATCTATGAGATGTGTTTTAAGTTTCACTCAGTGGAGGCCTGGACAGAAGGAAGAGGAAGAAGGATTCTCTGCTCCAGGTCTCTTTAATATGTTACATAGTTAAGTTTTAGAAGGTGTGTGTTGATGGGGGTAGCAAGAGAAGAAGTCAAGGGCGGAATGAGGGGAGAGGCAACTTTAGCAAGAGACTAACAGAAGTTTCCTTCTGCCATAATGGAACAGGGATTTATAAGGACACTTTTAAAGAATGCTGCTCTGGAAGGTCGGGTTCTGCCCAGGATTGTAGGGGTTCATCAACACACCTCTCTGAAGGGTTCATTATCATTACTTAATGTGCAGTACTGACTCGGTCTCTTTCTGCCGCATGCTGGCTTTCAGCAATAGTAACAATTCTTTTAATTGGTGTTGTTTCAGAAACAAAAGAGGAAAATAAATTCGGACTATTGTGTCCAGTAGTATGTTTAGAAATGGAGGCCTGGAAGCCCCAAAGCAACACATATGAGAATCTGGGGGTTGGAGTTCAACCCAACATTCATCCTGGCTAGGCAAACCCAGAGGGGCAGGATCTGAGGTCTTCCTCCAGGACGCTGTAGGGGCTATAACCAGATATGTTATGTACCCAAAGGTAATAAATCAAGGTTAAGTTCCTTCAGGGATGGCTGGGTGGGTATTTAGATTAAATCCCATAGAGAAAAGATGTGTCTGTTTATCTGGTCATGCGCATTTTTAAAACTGTCACCCTTAAAGCTAATGTGATCATTTTGAATTTATTTCAATTCTTTGGAAACCCAAAGAAGATTAATATAAATTCCAACAGTAAATTTAGATTTAATATTGTGTAAGAAAATACCCCAACTTTTAATTTTAAAAAAGTACAGAGCTGTATGGGCAGCTATATAATAAATATAAGCCAGGTGCAATTGTCAATTTAACAGTGACTTAGGAATAATATTGCATTTAAGTGAAGAGCCACAGAACAATTCATTCATTTAATGTACAGTCTTAAAGGTATTGTCAACAAATATTTAAATCCTTAATATGTGCAGAGATCTGGCCTGAGCCACGCGTTAATATTCACAATAGCCTCTATGAACATCTCTCTTAGAACAGAGAAAGGAATCTGACTGTCTTCCACAACTGGGCAACTACTAATTCATTTTAATTTTGTTTAGGAAATGAGCTTCCTTCTTGCATGGAAGGGGGGGGTGGGGGAGCCTCTTATTTGTACACATGATTTTTAAGAATCCTCAATCAAACCGATAATTTAACTTCGTAAAAGCCCTACCCAATGGGCAGCAAAGATCCCCAGAGCCTGGGACCCGGTCCCAGGAGGAAGGGATCACCCGCTCATCTTTCAGCCCAGCTGAGCATCTTGGAGGTTTAGGGTCTGTCAGTCCTGGCATTCCTTCCCTCTTATCACTCTCTACCCCTTCAAAAAGGCAATTGATTAGTTTCAGCTTTTCCAAACCGAGACCCGATACGTTTCTCAGGATCAAAAGTCTCCGAGAGGCCAAGACAGAAACGTGGGGGATGGGGAACGTGAAGAAGGCTAGCGCGAGGGGCGGGGAGGGAAGAAATCTGCCAGCCACCCTAACCCTCTGCACCTAAGGCATCTAGGGGATGAGCGGGCGCTGGGGAAGGGATAAGATTGTGACCTCTCCTGGAGGAGGCACCTAACGATTGAAGATGTGTCTTCCCTTTCCGGAAGCAAGTATTTAAAGGAGAAAATAGATATCTAGAAAAGGAGGTTGATGATTGATGCCTGGATTTTCCTCCAAGCATTTGCCGTCCTTGTATTTACAGGCGTGGCCCCATTTGCAAATCGTACATCTGTTCTCTTCACGTGACATTTCATAAAAGCCCTAACATCTGGGCAAGATAAACTTCCTTCAGGTACCTGCTTAACTTTTCACTTGTCACACTCGCATCACCCCCGGTGGGTCCTTTTCGCCCTCCCGCCTGCCTCGGTGGTGCTTTGTTCTAGCCCCCACGCTCCGGCCCCCAGCCTCCTGGGACCCCACATCGCCCCCCTCCCAACGCCAACCTTGGCCAAGGCCAGCGTTTTTGGGCGACCCCATCCTTACATCTCCCGCCTCTGGCTCCGCCGTGCAGGTAAATGAAGGCACCATCTTGAACCCAATGAGGAAAATGGGATTGCCTTCGGTTCCGGCTTCAGACCAAAAACAAAACAAAACAAAACTAAACTGCCTAATAAGCAATATTCAAACTCGCGCTTAGTCTCCTATACATCTCTACATTCTTCAGTGAAATCAAAAAAGAGTGCTGCTGATTCTGATGGTTGTCTTTTCATCGAACGTTCGCTCTCTCTGTTAGATGTTTAAACTGCGTGTTTTAGAGAAATTTAATTTCACTTGCTCGTCATCTCTCCCTCCCCCAAGAAGGCTGCCTTTGGGATGAATGTTCTTAGAAATGTTTTTTTCTTTTCCTGATCTGGAATTTTGTTCACGCATAAGTACACATCGACAAACTGGAGGGGTTGGGGAATGGAAGGAAAAGAAAACAGTCCACGTAAACAAGAAAGACAGCCGTTCGAGGCCTGCGCTGCAGCAAACCCCAAACGATCTCATTGCAGGGCGCTCACGAAATCCCGGCTATAATTGAGTGTTTTCCTTGAGGTTTTCTGACCATGTGCTTTTTGCCATGGTTACTAGGACTCTGATAGGAGAAGCTGGATATTTATTATGATCCTGTCCCATTCGGTCCCCAAGGTTTATCTCCCTGGCCCTTATAAAGAAGGAGAGTAAAAAGGGGGGATTTTTGTGCCAGTGATTTTAACCTGCCCCACCTTCCAGTGACCTGCCACATGCTCCTTCTTACTTTATAGACATCTGGGAATTCCATACATGCCTTAAACTCCAATTACACACCTTCTTCAAAGGACACGTGCTTTGATTTGCTAAGAACATTAAGTGGGCTCACGTCCTGGGGCCTTGGGACAAAAGCAAACGGCAAATGTATCCCATGCCCTGTTTACTGGGTCTATCTTTTGCTGTTCAGTAAATAAGGATCATTAATAATCCTGTCTGCATTTTCGAGGTCTCGGTTTCCAAGTTACTTGGGAAAGAGTGGGGTTGCCGGCTTTGAGAAATTATGAGGTGACCGATTTCTCCTTCCACTTTGCCGGTGCACTTTCCTTCCACTTTCGCTGGTGCTGGGGGTGGGGCACACTTTACGACACACACGCAGAAAATTCTGGAAAAGTGGCCCCTGGGGATCCCCCGCCCGACCCCTGTTTGTCGCTAATACAGGCCTGTCTCTGGAAATTTGAGGTTGGGCCTTTGCCTGACTCTGTTGCTGCTGCTCCTTTTGCTACCGCTGACATTTGGAACCGCCGCCTCCGCGCAGCAGCCAGGCACGGGACCCGGGGCGTCCACGCAGTCGGAGGAGGACACGGACATTGTCACTCTCCCCATCGTGTGGCACCGGCCCGCCACCCACGCAGGGGAGTCTGGGCCGGCGCCCCCCTCCCGCGCCCGCCGCAGGTGAGACTCCCGCTCCCCACGGAGTTCTGTTTGGGTTTCCGTGGCGTTTGTTCCCCGCAGGTTTGTTTGTTTTTCTTCAAATTACAGATGCAGGGAAAACCGCCTGACATCATGAGAGCGGGACAAACGCTCACTTTGAAGGATTCCTGGGCAGGACTTCAAGTGAAATCATATGCCTGAGAAGAACTTGATACCGGTCTAGAGAAAATAACCAGTTCTGAGTTTGCCAAACCGTGGAATGTGCAAAATGCTCGACTTTTTTGCAAGAGGCCAAGTGTCCCTTAAAAAGCTCTATTATGAACATGAGCCTGAAGACTGAAGGATCATGAAGTTTGTGCCGTTGTTGAGTGTGGGAAAAAAGTACATGCAGTATGTGAGTTTCTGCTATTTAACGTTATTTTATTAACAATATGTACCACTTTAGGGACGGTACCTGCAACTGTGCATGAATCATCATGTGTGCATGTGCTTAGAAATGTGTGCATATGTTCTCATATGAGGACAAACATGTACTGCTTTCTTATGAGGGAAGGCTATCAATGCAACAAAATTTAAAAGATTTTTTTAAAAATTACATAGATGCACATTCTTACTCAGTAGTTTAGAATTCACCCAAGGCAATTTTATACAGCATTTTCTCTCCAGGAAATGCATTCTGGCTAAAGGATAGAGTTCCCCGGTCTAGCCACCACATTAAATTCTCACTTCTGAAGCAGAGGTAATTCATTCCAATTGTCCTTTATATAAGAATAGGTAGCAAAAATAAAATGAAAACAGGAAATAACGGTAGAGCTAGAGAAACACAGGTGGCTTTATTTTTCTTCTAAAAAAGAATTACTATTGGCATATATATGGGGGAGGACATTGGGAATACAAATGGAAGCTGAAAATTTTATTCTAATAGTTAATATTTCCACCATGAATTATTCTCATTCAAAGTAAAGCTATCCATCACCTTTCATTCATTCATTTATTTATTTCCCTGAAAATCTAGGGGGAAATACTATCTTCAGGTTAGCAACATAAATATGGCATTTGCTTTTCTCCAAAGGATTTTCTCTTTTGAGAAATGTAAAGATAATAAACACCAAAAAATTTTTAAAAGGCAATTTTTTTTTTAAATTTCTGGGTTTTCTATCATCAGAGATAAGAGAGATTACCTTCTCAGCAATGATGGTCAGCTCCATCTTGATGTACACCAAGAAATCTGAAATATCAAATAGTCATACCAAGCTAGTGAACAAGGAGATTCCTCCATGAACAGTTTAGAAAATGGAGGTGGTAGGATGATACACACAGAAGAGAGAATTACCAACCTGATGCTCTCACTCATCCTTCCAGGGTACCCACCTTACATTTCTACCCTAGACACACACACACACACACACACACACACACGCGCGCGCGTGCACACACACTTTCTCTTTCTCTCTCTCAAACATACACACACACACACACACTCTACAAATATACCCAGACCCTACAAGTACACTCACACGTAATCACTTTCCCCGCTCATGTAGTTATTTGGTAAAGGACTATCAAAATCAAAAATTAATTCCCCAAGCCTTTACTAATCTCTCAGTGTGTAAGTCAATGCTACAGGTTCCTAATCATAAAACATGGTCTAAGATATTCAGAATAGTAAATTTACAATATTGTTATGTCAGCATTCTCTGATGATGTGTGGGAGGGAAACAAAAACCTTCAGGCAATAACAACCTCAATCTGAGTCGAGCAAACACAATCTGTTTGAATTCATATACACTTGTTTGCCATAGCCATTGTTTGAATTAGACAGCAAAATTATTTTCCAGTTTGAAAGCTTCCCTGATTACACCTGAATGCAGTCAACTAGATGTAAAAGTTAAGAAGTAATACAAAGTTACTACTTCTAATGATAGTAGTTATAAAAGCCATTATTTTCCTGGCTCAGAAATAACCAGAATGAAATAAAAATCAAGCCCCATTTGTTTTGCTGTTACTGTTTTACTTAACTTCAGGTTTTGTATACCTGTAAGTAACCAGGGGAAATGGTTTTATTCAAAACCCATTTTGAATAAAATATATTTGCTAATGGGCTCAGTAGAAAATTAATAGCTCTAGTACTTAAAATTGTGATTGTTCCAATAGTTACTGAAGATACTGAAAGTTCAGGTTCTTAATTGTATGTTACTCCATAGTTGTATGTTCTTTATATATAAAGAAGGAGACTGCTTCCTGAATGGTACCATCAACATGGAAAAATATTAACTTTGGTTTTTCTTTTAAGGAAACAAGACGCTAAATATCATTTTCATTCATGAAAAAAGGCAAATTCCTTTGCAAATGGAATTATCTTTACTGCTGAATTAAACTTTATTATTTTCTATGCATTCCTACTGATTTATATGTGTACAGAAATAGATCGTTTTAATAACTTCGTGCATCCTTTCAGTGCAATGAACCTATTACTTAGAAATCCTCACACACAGCAGAGGGCATGACAAAAATACACAGTAACAAGAGAAAATAGTGCTGGCTTCATATTGCTTATTTGCATTTAACTGTTTTACAGCTGCCTCCTCAAAATATAAGCAAGAGAAGTGAATAACAAACTTGATAAGTTTTTGCGTTTGGGGACATGATAAGAGATGAAGGATAGATGCTACAAAGCCCACTGAACACCAAACTGGAATAATAATAAAGCTGTCTTTCTAAATAACATGCCTGTGCCTGTCAGTAGCTAGTTTATTTGCCTTTTTCACTGCTTTGTTTATATTAGTGCCCCCCCTCCCTCCTGGGTGCCTCCAGAGTTAAACAAGCAGGTATTTACCTCCAGCTTAATCCTGAGCTTTAAAAATATAGACCAAACTCTGAGGTTCTTAAAATTTTCAATCATATTTATTTATTGCAGAAAAATAATATACAAAGATATTTACAAAACAATCATAAAAATATGAATGCATTTAGACACCGGATCTATTTGCATTTACCATGGGTCATCAATAAATAAATAGAATGTTGTTTTTTTGTATTTTAAGTTTTTTTTTTTTCTCTCAGAGGAAGGCTGTAAAAAGGAATTAACTGACTGTGATTTTGCAAGTCAGTTTGATCCCCGTATTTTTATTTCTAAAGACGTTCTTAAAATTCCTCTGGTTGTTACCATTTTAAAATGGAGAAAGTCCATAATGATGCCTTTCCTTTCAGTGGCTGATTGGCACGACCTCTTGAGAATGCATGCATGAAAAAATAAAAATAAAAACATTCTTCGTCAAAAAAAAAAAAAAAGGAACACAAACAACTGTTCAGACTTCTATCAGAATGTAGAGGTGTGAGGGTGGTGCCGCTGCCCGTCTGGGAATCACTGTCCACGGGCCTGTCTCGCTTTCTCTTTTAAAAGTGCGCCCCACGCCCTGTTTCTTTGAATTTGGGTTCTGCTCTTCTAATTTCCAAGAAAATCTTTGGCATATATATTTAGTTTTAGTTATCCAGCTCCAGAGTCTCTAGACTGTCCATTTTCTCCTTCTCTGGAAACAATGACATCTGCAAAAACCCAGAGAGGGGGGAAAGTTGGTTATTGTTTAGGTCTTCGTGGCTGCTTGCTAAGACTAGTGAGCACTGTTCTTATCACCACTACTGAGAAATTACGCTGAACAACCTGGAAGGATTTCAGCCCAAGGGCAAGAGGAAGTGGGTGGGCGGAAAGAAGGAGGAGGTGGAATTTGGAAGCATTTGTTTTAAGGAGAACGAAAACTTAAAGCCAGAAGAAAGGGAGGCGCTGGCAAGAAAGCCGTCCTTACACTCGTGACCCTTGAATCGCTCTCAGTCCGCCCTGCTGTCTGTCACGCACACTCACGCACACGTACACTCCTCAGCAGGGCGCATCTCCCTCTCCCTAGCGGGGACCGACCTGCTTTTCGGGGAAGCTCGGGGGTGGAGGTGGCGGAGCCCGGCTGGGTGGGAAGGCTGAGAGCGGGGTGGGAGAGGGAGCTGAGGAAGGCAAGGTGGACGGGGAGCCGCGGCCCGGCCGTCAGTCTGTCTGCCACCTGAGCGGCGGAAGGGCGAAGGGGCGCAGCGGCGCCGGTTCCTTACCTAGGTCTCCGGCCCTGCCGAGGGGGTGGGGATCTCCGCCTGCTAGTGGGACGCGGACATGGACCAGGCCCCCTCCATCCTCCAGACCGAGAAGGCGTAGCTGAGCCGCTCGTGGGCCACATAGCTGCAGCTTGCCATCTTGGAGTCCAGCTCGTCGCTCTGGAGGACCTGGTAGAGGAAGTCGATGTACCTGGCCGCCAGCTTGAGGGTCTGGATCTTGCTCAGCTTATCCGAGGGCAGCGTGGGGATGATCTTCCGCAGCGCGGCGAACGCCTCGTTCAGCGACTGCGTGCGCTGGCGTTCCCGCACGTTGGCCATGACCCGCTGCGTCTGCAGCTCCTCGTACGACTGCGGGCTGCCGCCGCCGCTGCTGCTGCCGCCGCCGCCCCCCGCGCCGCCGCCGCCGCCGCCGCCCGCAGACTTCTTGCCGCGCTTGCCCTGGGCCGGGCTGCCCGGCTCGTCGCCGCCTCCGACGCCCCCGCCCGCGGCCCCGCCGGGCCCCGCGCCGCCGCCCGCGCTGCGCCGGCTGCTGCGCCGCTTGCGCCCCCCGCGCTTGCCGCTCGGCGGCTGCTGCCGGTCCGGCTCCTCCTCGCTGTTGCTCAGGCTGTCGTCGGCCGGCGAGACTGGCGAGCTGGACACGTCCTGCATCATCTCTCAGGTGGCAACGCGCGGCCTCGCAGGCCCGGGGCAGAGGGGCGGCCCGGGAAAAGGAGGAGAGCCGGGCGCCTCAGCCCGCCAGCTTCCCCCGCGCGCGGCGCCGGCCCGGGCGGTGCGGCCCGCCGAGGACGGAGCGGGAGGAGGGACGGGGAGGATCTCCGCGGGGAGGGCGCGCGGGGGAGGCGGGGAGGGAGGCGGGAGGGGGAGGGGACGGTGTGGATGGCCCCGAGGTCCAAAAAGAAGGCGCCCAACGGCCGCAAGCACACCCTGCTCGGCCTCTCGGAAACGCTGCCGGTGCCGGCGAGCCCGCGAGGTGTCTGGGAGTTGGACGAAAGCGGCAGACTTGGAGGTTCTTATACCTCCGTGCAGGCGGAAAGTTTGGGGGCAGCAGTGTCATTGGCCTGACGTGGGGAGGAGGGACTTTTCGAAGTTTTATAGGAAAGTTTCCGCTTTCCAGCCCCCCTTCCCCGTCCCCACCCCCCCTTCCTCAGGGTCTAACAATTCGTTCTCCCAAACCATTCAAAAACGACCTGGCTCCGGCGGCCGGCCCCTCTGCCCGCCTCCTCGCTGCCCTCCCCCTTCCCTCTCCGCCGCCCTCCGCAGGCGGGCGCGGGGCGATTTCCTTCCGCGCAGCAGCTCGCGGGCCGCGCCCCCGCACCCGATCGCAGCCCGGGAAAGCGGCGGGAGGGGACCTTTCGGCCCCGGTGCCCGGTGTCAGTTCCTCCCGGAGCCTGTGACAGCAGCGGCAGCAACAGCTTCTACGCAGTGGGTGATGTCTCATCTCGCCCCTGTACCCTCTAGGTCCGTGGGGCCGCTTTGGGATGGCTGGGGTGGGGGCAGTGGCAGGAGTACTGGCAACCGCCGAGCTCCCCCCAGTAGCTAGGTAGACGGGCCCCCAGAGTCGCAGAGGCCAGACAGCCGCGCCTGGCCCTGAGCTCGTGGGCGTTTTTGAAGACGTGGCCGCGACGCGGGGACTGCGGGTCTGCTCCCCGGCCTGCTCTCTTCTCACCCCTCCCTGAGAAGCATCTGGGCCTTCCCTTTCCCTCCACAGTGACCCGATCTAAAGGTTCCTACCACTCAAAAGTCTACACCTCCAACCGTGCTAGCGACAGTGCGTGCTTTCTCCGAAGGCAGTCCTGTCCTTGAAGAAGGCACCGGGGCCAGAGAGGGACAGTGCAGCGTCTTCGCTGCGGCCCCAATCTCCTAAGCTGCCAGCCCAAGGTGGAGGACCCTGTGGGCATTTCATCCCAAATCTACTCTCAAAGCCCCACATTGTGATCTCTAAAGGTAGGCTCGTCGTAAGAGAGAGAGATGGGGTTCAAGCCCCCGAACACACGCGGCTGACGGTTGTGAGAGGCACCTTCTGCACCCTTCATTCCTAGGAGGTGGAGTGGGCAGTTAACGCTGCGTGTGACCCAAAGGCGTTCCAGCCACTTGGACACTTGTATATTTTAAGCAATTCTATCTAATACGTTAACAACAACGAACCCCAGAGCCCTAAAGAGGGTGTTAATGCAGATTCTGGCAAATAGGCAACAAAAGTTGGTGGGCTGGAAGGAAAGCCTTGGAAAGAGAAACCCCTCTTTGCAATGCCAGACTTGTTTCTCTTTTTTTGGAACAAGTTGGGATAGAATAACCGTTTCGTGTTCATCCGTTAGTTGCAAGGCAAACTAGAGGTCAAAAGCAGTAGTCGGTTTTCAGGGGGGACTTAGGGGTGCTGAGGTTGTGTGCCCTGCGCAGGCCGCCCTCCGCTCACGCTCTCCCCAGACTGGACTGTCGGATGAGAATTAACTCAGCGAAAGGCCCCATTCGGGGCCTGACTGAGGGTGGCGACTTTGGGTGTGGGGGGGAGGAGGAGGGAGCCCAGGCGACTGGAGGGCAGGCCATGTGGCCGTGCCCCGCGGAGGCTCACAGTTTCAGTCCGGAGACCCTGGGGTCTGGTGCGCCTGGAGCTGGCTGAAGGGCTCAGACTTCTGGGGGGAAGTGAGGGCAAGAGGCATCCCTCTCTCCCGTGGGGGTCCAATGGGGGCTGTGCCTTCTTTGGAGGCAACTTGCAGGATTTGGCTATCACCATTTTTACAAAGATTCATAAACAATGACCACAGCGTGCCAACTGGTCTGCCTGCAGAGTCTCTGCCCTCATTTAAAATGAGATCCTGTCTGAAAATTAAGGATCACTCCACTTACCAGTATGCAGACAGGTATCCTTAAAACCAAGCGTACTGTGTTAAGTCACCCTTTTGTTTACATCTCCTGCCTTCAGGATTTTATCTGTTGGAAGCTGAGAATAAGGCAGGAATTCTGCCACACTCTACCAAGTGTTCTCTTTTATAACTCCGAATCGCCGATTATTCCACAATTTTTATTTAAAGGTGGCTGCAGAAGTCTTGAAAATTTTCCACCTTCACGTCTCTCTCTTTTTAAAAATCAATCCCAAATCTTAATTTTGTTTTTCTTTTCCCTTTAGTGGAATTCTTAAAACCAAAGAGATTGAATAATTGGGCTTTTTCCTTTGTGGCTATGGGTAAGCAAGACAGGAAAGTATGGGCAAAGTGTAAAAGGAAACCTTACCTGACCAAGGGGATTTGGGGTTGGGGGATGGAAATGAGGGCAGAGGAGCTGGAGGAGAAATCGAGTCCACAAAAACACAGCAGCCCCGGATCATTAGCCAGCTGGACTTTCAAAGTCGTCAGTCTCCAAGACTGGTTCTTAAACAAGTGAACGGAACCCTATTCAGGTCACTAAACTTCTAGGGGATGAAGAGTGCCTGGCCACTGGGTACCAGGGATCCCCCCCGGGGCTGAGGCCGTGCCCTGGATGCCAGAATGCTTATAATAAGAGAGTTTAAAATGAATGACCTACCCAGAACCATCTCTGCATGGAATCTTCCTGACAGAGTCACAATGAATGACTGTGAAGAAATTTCTCTTGAACTCTTCGAAGGAGTGGAGGATGAGAATGAGAGGGATTCTGAGTGCCTGCATGATACTTTTTGAGCAGAAGGCTGTGGTTTGCCAAATGAATTACCTCTCAGAATGTCTGGGGCTTGATACTCCCTACTTTGCAAACTGTAATATTTCGTGGCCGGTTTGTCCCACCCTGTTCATCTGTAGCTGTATCCTACCTAACATTTTATCTAACAATTTTCTTGTCCACCCTTGCTGGGGAAAGCAGACTTAGTTCGAGAATCCTAATTTCAGGCTCTTAAAAACTGTTTTAGAAATTTCCCTTTGGGGCTGAACTCAGCTTGACTTGACGGACGGTAGTGGAGAACTACCTTCTTTGGGAATACTGGATTAATTGGAATTAAATCATTTTGTCTACTTCTAAAATAAATTCCCTGAAAAAAAAATTAACTGAAAACAAAAAAGTTTTTCTTTTGCACTCGGATATTTCAAAACGAGCTTTGTTTTCAAAACTGCAAACTTGGCATGCTCGCAGTCCTTCCTGAGGAATGTGTGCTGTGTTAAAAATTGAAAAAAAAATACTGTTAGAAGAAACAAAGTTAGGAATCTCATACTGAGCATATGCAGTAAGTATGTATGTATCTGTACTTTTCCAGTTTGAATGTATATGCACTGGCATTCTCTTAGCAACAATCATTTATAAATACTTTTAGAGAAGGAAAAGAAACATTTATACGCTATATAGAATTGTTGGCAAGACAGTAAATTTTGGAACTGGGTTTGCACAAAAGGTGAGTATTTGAATCTGTTCCTAGTCTTTCTTCTTAGTCTTGGGATGACCTACCACCTGCAGGTTGGCTTAGAGTTTTGTGAAATAATTTCTCTGAATTGCATGAATAGAGCACAGGAGCATTCACACAGAAGGGGGCGCAAATTGGAAAAGGCTGCAGTTGAATTAGAGTGTACATCTTAGATTTCATCTTGTTTTGAACACTCCACAGGGATTGCCTAGTTTGATAGTGAAGTAAGAGAATGTTATCAAAGCGGAATATAAATTTTGTGTCAGCACAAGTGATTTCTCTGACTGTGTAGAGCAGATTCTTAGCAACACAGGCAGCCTTGATGGTGTTTGAACTCCTTGTGCTAAATAAGTCCTTCTCTTTCTTTTAATAATAGTTTAATTCATGAATTTAACTGATTCTGTATTTCTCCTTCTGAACCCCTTAAGGAACTAAAATCATAAAACGGGACACTTCCAGTCCAGAAATAAAATGAAAAAGAGTATGGCATAAGAAATTGAGTTGCCAAGAGCACCTCAAATGAGCAAATCAAATTTTCAAATAAATTAATCTTTAAAATATCTGACATTCTGCATTCCAAATGAGGATAAGGCAAAGAAGCATGATATGCTGAACTTGCATGTAGAGTGGAATCTGCGTGTGGAAAGTACGGAGTATTGAACAGCCTCCAGCACCCACCCCCACACACATACCTTTATTGGCTTATTGGCTATACAGGCTAGAGAGGTCGGGTCCCTCCTTAGCTGCCGGTTAACCTTGGTGAAATACACTCTCACCTATTTTGGGGAGCTGCTGGAATAACTGAAAAAATAATGGAAGAAATATGTAGTTATTCATGGAGGCTTGTATCATTGCCACAGGCTTCCTGCTTAGTAAGCATTTTTATCTTCTCTATTTCATCATCAAGCAATTTAAATCTAAATCTAATGGTTTATATTTTGTGTTTTTCAAGATAAAGTTGCTTTTCTGATTACTCATAACTTTCATCTCTCTGCACTTCAAGGGATTTCCTTTTTTCACAAATGGCTTTTCCTGAAGCCTTAAATCCTATTTCCATTGTTTTGATTGATTCTTCCTGCACAAAACATGTTGTTTTTGCCAGTGACCACAAGAGGACACAATTTCCTAGAGAACTTTGTTTTTAAAGAAACTTATAGAAGAAGAAAACTAACAAAATAGCAAAAGTACTGCACAATCTGTGACTGTCATTTTGGGTATGCCTGTTTGATTTATGTCACTTTTATTAATTGAAAAATATACATGAGTTGGCATTCAAACGTTAGGTTTTTTGGAAGATTCTCTCTTTTTTCTTTATTGTAGAATGCAAAAGAAAAATGTTTATGAAAATATATCAAAATACTACCATTTTAAGGGAAAATGTTTATTTTATGTTAGTAGAATTTTGTACAAAACTGAGTGACCTGGAATTTTGCTTTCTCAATTTTAGAACTATGTTTGGCAATGTAAAACAGTTCTTTTAAAAATATGTGACTATTCCAAAATACCTTTGAAAGTTTAAATTTTTAATTTTAACATTTAGAATATCTTTACGTCGAAAAAATGCACGGAAATTATGTTTTATGGTTGCCGATTATATTTTAATGCATATCGTAGGTTAAGAACTAAATTTTTTTTCATACATAGGGAAAAAGAACATTTTTAAGATACCAACTCCCAACACTTCCCCCAAATTATTATGCACACTGTTTAATGTAAGATCACTTTCTTCTTTCTTACTACTTCTCAAAAAAAGTTTCAGAGCATCCCGATTACTTTGTAAATTAATAATACATTAAAATGAAGCATGTCTTGATATTTTTCTAGAAGAATTTTACGGTTGGGTTCTGGTAGAGTGCGGGTGCCAACTCCGGCTGGGGAAATCCCCGCTTCATTTGGAACTCAATGCTTTTCTTTGTTTTTTTAAAGACTTATTTATTTATTTATTTATTTGACAGACAGAGATCACAAGTAGGCAGAAAAGCAAGCAGAGTGAGAGGGGAAAGTAGGCTCCCTGCTGAGCAGAGAGCCCCCTGCAATGGGGCTCGATCCTGAGATCCTGAGATCCTGAGATCCTGAGATCCTGAGATCCTGAGATCCTGAGATCCTGACCTGAGGCGAAGGCAGTGGCTTAACCCACTGAGCCATCCAGGCGCCCCCTGGAACTCAATGCTTTTGCTTTGCACTTCTATCTTTTTGCAGATACTTTCCTAATCACATTTTCTGAGACCCTGCTGGAGGACCAAAAGAGCTGGAAAGAGAAGAGAAAAAGACAAGAAGGAAAAAACAGTGAAAATAAGGAAGAGATCAAGAGTGAAAAGAATGTGAAAAGAGTGAAAGAGAGAGCTGGAACAACTGACCAAGACTGATAGAGAAAAAGAATCAGGCTTCATATGTGGGGGTCAATGATAAAAGACTTAAATCACAAGAGACGGAAAGAATTGCACTCAGTGGGACGCAGAAAAGTACCAAGATTATTTGCCTCGGTTTCTGCTCAAAGAGACTGTTGTAAGTAGCTACCTCTCCCTCTATAGGCATTTAATTTTAAAAATCCCTGTCACTCTCACTGAAGTCCTAACAAGACTAAGGAACTGGGTGGAGGGCCATGAAACTTTTTTTTTTTTAATATTTTTATTTATTTATTTGACAGAGAGAGATCACAAGTAGACGCAGAGGCAGGCAGAGAGAGAGAGAGAGGGAAGCAGGCTCCCTGCTGAGCAGAGAGCCCGATGCGGGGCTCGATCCCAGGACCCTGAGATCATGACCTGAGCCGAAGGCAGCGGCTTAACCCACTGAGCCACCCAGGTGCCCTGGCCATGAAACTTTTAATCGAGGTTAGTGTTCATCTAACAGATATGGTCTATCCAGAATTAGAGTGAAGATGATATATGTTGTCATTCCTGCCTCTCAAGATGGTGGAGAGGAAGATATCTGGGGGACACTGATTCCATTACTCTGTGCAAAAGGCTTTGAACCCTGGTAGGATTTTAGAAATCCTAGCTCATCATTTGTTTTCTATTTGACTTCGGTCTTTCCCTATTGTTAGCCAAGATCAATACCTTTGCCTTCCCCACCTCAGACACTTCCGGGAAGACATAGCTTTAAGTGATGCATTTTATTCTCACTCTTCCCTACTCAAGACCTTGAGAGACTGTAAGCTTCTGGTTCTGCCTGATGGTGCATTCTGAAGACCCGAATTCTGGTTTCAAGTGGCACTAATTATTTACAACATGTTTTTTGACTCTTTAACAAAAAGAGGTCAGTCTCTAATTATGCTACGTGCTTGCAGTAAGAAGATTTAGTCCCTGACATCAAGGATGTCCCAGTCTAATGAGAAGTAAAATATGAAAGCAGTTTTGTAACATGGAGAGCTAACTGCTCTCATAGATGTTTTCACAGAGCGCCAAGGAAGGACTGTGGACCTGGTCGGAGATGACAGGATGGCTTTCTGGGTTGGGAAATTACCTCCCTGCCATGGGAGCCTCCCGCTACACTTCCAGGAAGTCTGTCCCAGAGAGAAACACAAGCCCACAGACCAAATTAAAATGCACATGTCACATGGTTTATTAACTCAAAACACACAGCAAGAAAAGGAAGTCAAGTAGGTTAATATACTAGAATAGGTTGCAAGCATGCAGGGAGGTCCATGTTCCCCAGGTCCTGCAATACACAGGTTCACAGTGATCTCTCCCTCTCTGTCCCTCTGTCAGCCTTCCTTGCTGATGGGATGGTTAAAGAGGTCCAAGGTAAGGGTGAGCAGTGATGGAGGGTGCCTGGAGGTCAAATAACTTGCTCTATTACAGAGGCAAATGGTGTCGTCCACAGCCAGAACTTGACTCTTATCTTCTGAGCACCTATGGATTTTAATCTTTCTGGGCCAGAGAACAAGAGGCCCAGGTAGGACATTACCAACAGGGAGCCCAAGACCTCATGAATATGGAATTCCCTGAGAGCCCCATGGCTATTTGATGTTACATAGTTTTTCTGTCCCTTCCTACTTACTTTTGTGATGTCTAAGATGTCCTTTTGTTACTTATTTCCATATGTAATGTCATCTATTTTCTTTGCCTTATTTCTATGCTTCATGTTCTCCATTGTCCTCAGCAGAAGTGAATATTTATAAATATTACAGGAAGCATACACTGCAATGTTTCTGAAGTACCCTTTAGCTCAGCTTTACTCTAGACGGGCACCTGGATAGAAGATAGGAAAGACTCTGGGAGCAGCATGGGCAACGGCAGGGGTGCAGGAGCCTCTGTGACCTGCTCGGGGGCTTGGGAGGAGTCTTACAGGGCTGGAGAAGGAAGCGGTGTGAGGACGTCTGGAAATGACACAAAGTTTAGATCACTAACTTTGTGTGCCATACTAAGGAATTTGGATTTTATTCTAAATGCAGTTGGGAAAACTGAAGAATGTTAAGTAAGGAAAGGACATGATCAGATTTATATTCTAGAAGTATCACCCTGTGAACAGACGGTGCGGGGATGGGTTAGACAGCTATGTGATTATATTTTGGAAATTCTTGCATCAACCTACAATATACATTAGGTAAGTACATCAGTTTACTTATGAGAACTTACACATGGTAATAGCTATGGGGCATGTGAACAGGAGAATGAATCTGAAAGGAAAGGACTGGATTCAGGGAGTTTTGGAAACATTAGTTTCCTCATCTATCAAATGAAGGAATCAGATCAGTAATATAAAAAAGTTCAAAAATGTATAAACTTGAAAGCATTTTTGAAGTTATCTCATCTGACAGGTTTATAGATAAAAAAGTTTTGCCTGTGACTGCTTTTAATGCCACAATTTGGCAATATCTGGAACCTGCAAGCATTTTCCTAAGTGATGAGAATGAGTTTCCTTCTGCAAACTGCTTGTGGCCAACTGTGGGCCTAAACTTTTGTACCAAAAATGAGTAAAATAAGCAGAAAAGTGGTTTGAAGGGGAGCAGGAGAGGCTTCCTCCAAAACCACTTGATTCTTTCCATAGTCATGCTTTAAACCTTTCACTGGTAACTCATTAAGTTGGGGCCTGGCATTGTCCTCTCCAGGCTCCTCTATTGGAAGGCAGAGGCCTCAAGGTGAGGTAACACATTAGCTCACTAACACCTTTAAGTGAATTCGTTTGTATGACATTTTTCTCAGGAAGGGAGGGCCCCAGGGTAGACGAAGGACACTGGGACAAACTGGAAAGAAAGCTGGGATTGGAAGTCAAAGAAAGTTGTTAAGAAAGGAATGATTGTGGTACTAAGGCCTTTGCCGTTTTTCCAAGGCCTGTCCGAGCCTTCCATGCCTGCCCTTCAATGTGGCTGATGTCCCCTTCTCTCTTTTGGATTCAGTTCTAGATAGAGCACAGTGAGACAGTGAGGAAACAAGAATCCACTGGTCTTGTCTCATCCTCTTGGTGTCTTCCAAGGTCTTAGAACCTTGAACAATGTTTATCAAAGAAAACATACTCTTCTATTTCACTATCAGCTGTGTGTTAAGAGCAAATATTAATCACAGTCTCTTTGCTTTAATTATAATGGAACCATTTAGATGCAGTTCTGTTCAAGAGTGGAACTATTCCCATGGAATATGAAAGACATACAATGACAGAAAAATTAAAATAGCCATTAGTAGTCATAAGCAACTTTAATGACAATTTTAATTTCACAGCCAAGTTTTTGGGCCGGGGATAAATAATTGTTAAAAATATTCTGAAGAGAAAGACAGAGATGTTAAATTGAAGCATCTTGGCAGGCTCAGACTATCTGAAGAAAAGACACTGCAAATGAGTTCTGTTTAGTTTGTTTTTTAACAGGGCCATTCTCCAAAATAGCCTATACTCTGATAGAATTATTAGGAAAAATCAACTCCACTTGTTGGTTCTTGTAACATTTATTCACTCTTATGTTCATTATATTGATTCTTACATGACAAATCGGGCACCCAGATATTTTATAGAGATTCACTTAAACATTTTACAGTACTTTGTTTAATATACATTTTATTTTACTTTATTTTATTTTTTTAAAGATTTTATTTATTTATTTGACAGAGAGATCACAAGTAGACAGAGAAGCAGGCAGAGAAAGAGGGGGAAGCAGGCTCCCCGCTGAGCAGAGAGCCCAATGCGGGGCTCGATCCCAGGACCCTGGGATCATGACCTGAGCTGAAGGCAGAGGCTTTAACCCACTGAGCCACTCAGACACCCCTTAATATACATTTTAAATGGGAGAGAGAGAATTTCACAGTCAGCTTTGGTAAAACAGAATGACTGTTGGATTTTATTTGTGAATGCGTCAGCAACAGAAGCTTCAGTCACAAGGTGTTTTAGCTTTTGTCTTTTCCCTGAGTTAATAGGTATGGCAGAGGATCGTATTATTGGAGAATAGGATAGGATAAGATAGGGTAGGATAGAATAGAAGGCAGATTAAGAATCCATGTCATTTCCTTAGATTAAATTAGATAATCATTTTTGGTTTAGTTTATTATAAAATTCTTAAAACATTACACTTGCAGAACTGGAAAAACTACTTATAAAAAAAGCACTTCAGTAAACTCATAGACTGCTAGTGCTAGAAGACATTTTAGAAGTCCAGAGCGCTTCTCCCTTCTCTGGCAAGAAAGAATGATCATGAGGACATGATGCTGAGTGAAATAAACCAAGCAGAGAAAGTCAATTATATGGTTTCACTTACTTGTGGAGCATAAGGAATAACATGGAGGACATTAGGAGAAGGAAAGGAAAAGTGAGTTGGGGGAGGTCGGAGGGGGAGACGAAGCGTGAGAGACTGTAGACTCAGAGAAACAAACTGAGAGTTTTGGAGGGGAGGGGCATGGGGGGATGGGTGAGCCTGGTTGGTGGTGGGTATTAAGGAGGGCATGTATTGCATGGAGCACTGGGTGTGGTGCATAAACAATGAATCTTGAAAGACTGAAAAATAGAATAGAATAGAATAGAATAGAATAGAATAGAATAGAATAGTATAGTCATGGAGAACAGTGTAGTAGATGACAGCCCAGATTCTGGAGCCAGTCAGCCTGGGTTCAAATATGGCTCAACTTCTCACTACCTGTGTAACCTTAGATAGGTTACTTACTCCCCCAGGCTTCCTGTGAAAGAGAGAGAATATGTACATCGTCATTGGTTGTCATGAGTATATAAAATGGTGCCTAGCACTTGATATGTGTTTCATACTATTATTTTAAATAAGGACTAAGTTATGCATATCTTGTAGATGTTGATGTAGCATTTGCATTCAATTCTAAGTGCAAAAGAAGGGTTTAAAGGGTAAACGAGGAAAATAATTGATGATCCAGTTCTGTCTGAAGAGAAACTATTCCTATATTCCTGTCTCACTCCCTGAAGACTCAAAGTTCAGGGTGGGGACACTAATTGGAGGAGGTTCAATAATTTATCTATGCCCTTGCTACCAAGAAATGGTAACAGGAGGCATATAACCTCCATTTTCCATAGTAGGTGGTATGTTGTCTGAGCTAAAGTTTCATATTCAAGTGTCCACTTGATATGACACTTTCTCACAGACATCTTGAACTTATTGTCACTCTGATATAACTTGTTCCTCCCATAAGCTCAGTAATTGATTTATCTCATTGCTTAGCCTAAAAACCTAGGAACCATCATTAATCCATCTCTTGCTCTCAGACCACCCTCTCCTCCATCCAAGTGATCATGTGGAGTACAGTCTCCTACCAAGACGGACAGACTGGATATTTTCATGGTAGTAGGAAGTTAGTTTGGGTGCGGTGTATTTACAACTCCAACAGAGATGGCATTTCCAGAGTTCACATCATTGAGACTCCCTGCAGCACAGCTTAATGTTAAGTGACTCATATTGGAATCTGTTTCATTTATTAGTATTTTCTTCCTGAGATGTCTAATTGTTTTAAGAAACTGGGATCTTCCCAAATTCCTCATGGGCTCCATAATGTGCTAAATGCGCAGTCCATAAATACTTATTTATTGATTATTAGTCTCTTTAGAAATGTACAAAAAATTCAGGTACTATCACAGGTTAAATATTTCTTAATTTACTTCAGTGTTATCTTAACCTTCTATTTTAGCTAATATACTTGAACAGTAAAATGGAGTATTACATATTCCTCAAAAATCAGATATTACAAATACCTAGTTTAAAAATACTAATTTTGAGGGATGCCTGGGTGTCTCAGTTGGTTAAGCATCTGCCTTCAGCTCAGGTCATGATCTCAGGGTCCTGGTATTGAGTCCCGCATCAGGATCCTTGCTCAGCAGGAGGCCTGTTTCTCCTTCTGCCTGATGCTCCCCGTGCTTGTGTGTGCACTCGCGCTCACCCTCTCTCTCTCTCTCTGACAAATAAATAAAATCTTTATAAACAAATAAATAAATTTGGAGACTGTTTCCTCCCACAGATATTTAATCAAATATTGCCACTAACTGGATTCTGAAATTGTTCAATAAACATATCTAGTCTTGCTATAGCTATATATGTCCCATATATGTATGTGTGTGTGTATGCGTGTATACCCATACATATTTAGCATTTTTTTTTATAGCAGCACTAGCACAAATACTGGTGAGGAGGTAAAAGGCAAAAAAAAAAAAAGGCAAAAAAAAATCTGTAAATTCTCTGTTTTATTTTCTTTTGCAAAGAAGAAGTTGCAACAGCTGACCCTGAGCTAGAGGAAAAGGAAGACCTTCCCCCCTAATTGTTACAGAGAGCTGGAGGTTTGTGTGATGAAATAGTTGCTAGAACGTAGTGAGGGAAGTACCCAATCTGAGGCTGTGGAAGTTCAAGTTGGGAGGATAGTTAGTTCTTTGCTGAAACATCAATCCTCTTTTTTCCTGATTCCTCAGGATGGCACAACCATTTAAGGAGTGGTCCATTCCGGTCACGATATGAAGATATCACTCCACCACAGGTGTCAGAACTCAAGAGTGTTCACTTGATGACATCCCCATGTAGAAGAAATAATGCTGACCCAGCAATGTGCCAAGGTCTATGGGGTATATGGCTTTTCTTTGAGGGGAACAGAATCTGGTTAGGAGGACCTTCCCATTATCTAGGTGAGAAGCAATTGTGACACAAACTGGATGGTAACATTAGAGTTAGAATTGGAAAGAAATGACTGGATTCTAGCTATGTTTTGAAGGCAGATCCAGTAGGATTCACTTAAGATATGAGGTGTGTGGGGGAGGTGTCAAGAAGGACCTCAGGGCTTTTTATTTGAGAAAAAATAGGGGGGCATTGGCAATTACTGAGATGGAGAAGGCTGTGGTGGAGCACATTTCAGGGGAGAGAGTTCCATTTCGGACATGTTGAGTTTGAGACGTGAGTTAGAAATCCAAGTGGAATTGTTGGGTGGCAATTGGACTTGTTAGTCTGGGGTGTGTGAGGGAGGTCTGAACTGGAGGTAAAATTCGGAATATAACAGCATATCAGTGGCCTTTGAAGCTGTGTAATGCTGGAGATCATGATGGGAGTATGTGTGAGGAAGAAGTAAGGAGTGGAAAAACCAAAGATGGTAATTATTCTGTAGAGAAAAAATAATCAGAAGGGGAATGGGGGTTGATGGGGCAGTACAATTTCAAGTAGAGTGATATTTATGAAATTAGAGATAAGTCATTTTTCCAAGAAGAAAGTAGGACACATCGAGAAGAAGCAATAATCAATAATGCAAGACATAAAATAATTCTCCAGAGTGGGAAAAACAGTTAACCCAGTTCACGGAATGGAATGGCACACTCCAAGCAAAGTGAATGAAAACAGGTCCACGCCCATTACTATTTTCAGAAAAATGTTGAAGAAGATAAAGAAACCATCCTATAGGCATTCAGATGGAGAACATAGATTATTTACTTAAAAAAGAAAGGCTATGTAGGTCTTCTCCATAAGAACACATGCCAAAAGAATATCATATCCCATCAAGTTCACATTATGAGCCAAAGTCACACTTAAACATATGGACAAGTGTGGAAAGACTCAGAAAATACCATTTTCCTCTTAACAACAACAAAAGGTCAAGTGTATTCTTAAGTTACCAAGAATGATATAAGAATGTGGTGAGCAATGATACAAGGAAATACAGCAACCTAGGTCCAACCAGTTGTTATAAAAATGACAAGAGTAAGTGTGAAACTAAACAAAAAATTCTTAAGCAAGAACATCTTAAAAAAAAATTCATGTGTTTATAAGTAACAATTCCAGAAAAAGATTTGAGTAGATGATTTAAAGAAAAAAAAGTCAGTAGGAAGACCTATATTAAAAATAAGCAAGATAAATGAATCAAAACAAAAAACAAAAAGAAACCAAGGATAGAAAGTAAAATGTAAATTAGCTGAAGCATTGTTCTATTTTTTTTTTTTTTTGAGGACTTACATTTAAGATGTCAGGAATTCCAGTAGGCTAGTTATCTTTCTTGTTCTATGTATTTTTTAATGGTGGATCCAGAAACTTGGCTCTAAGAACTCTAGTATACGATATGAACAAGTGTCACAAAAAATTGTGAGATCCTTAGAGTCCGTAAGGGAAACACACACACACACACACACACACACACACACACAGTCCAGGAGAAGTCCAACTGTTCCTGATACTGTGACCTGCCTGAAAGATTTTTTTTTCTTTTTTTGCTTAAGTTAATCGGAAAAGGAAGCATTCAGTTTCATATGACAATATCTGTATATTAAATACCCAATAAATTACCCAGGGTTCTTCCTTTTTTGAAAATAATGTTATTTAACATAGGTTTAGGATAGTATGGTGACAAAAATGATTAACTAAAAATAATGTTACCAAAGGGTAATTTCTTTCTAATTGTGTGGTTTAGTCCTATCATAGATTTTTGAGTGTCTTGAATAATATATCTACTTCTGGTTATCCTCTATAAATACTGTCTTTTTTTTTTAATTTTTTTTTTTTTTTGACAGACAGATCACAAGTAGACAGAGAGGCAGGCAGAGAGAGAGGAAGGGAAGCAGGCTCCCCGCTGAGCAGAGAGCCGGATGTGGGGCTCGATCCCAGGACCCTGAGATCATGACCTGAGCCGAAGACAGAGGCCTTAACCCACTGAGCCACCCAGGTGCCCCAATACTGTCTTTCTTAGCTGAGATATTGACAGTTCTTGAGAAGTGATTTTGAGATTGTGTTCCCTGAAACTTGATACTCAAATGAAGTAATCTAGGTTGCAAAAACCATTGAGCCCAACAATAACTTAAATGGAAAACATACTTAAGTTAAAAGCTTTATTGCCCCTATTTGGAGGCAAGACTGTAACAATTAACAGTTACAATTTTCTGTAATTTAGTACTATTAGCCCACATCTGCATTGTCAAAGGGAAAGTCACAAAAGACAGATGAACTAAAAGCATACTTAATTTCTTATGATTTGAAATTTTAAATTTAGATAAGATAACTTTTTTTTAATTATATTACATTCAAATTTATATTGTTTATACTGTCGCAGAATGACAATACTTTGAGTCGTGTTTTATAATGTACACGAGCTAATTTCTATTCTGTCCCATTTCATGCCCTCTTTCATTTTGTAGAGTTAGAGTGTTTTTCTTTTCTAAACCCTCAGAATGGTACCTTGTGAGATGAAACTTGGGTATGAGGAACTGCGGTGTGTTATAAACAGGTGAGGGAAAGGCATAAGGTGTAGCACTCCCTCTCTCATATCAGCTTACCATGGTTAGGACAGTTTCAACTTAGTCCTTGCCTGTGTGTACTCCTGGGCCTCAGGCTTAAAAACTTGTGCAGTGTGAGTTTATTCTACCCCTTCATGGTGCACAATATTAACGAGACCCTATTATATGTCAGGCACTGTCCCAGGCACCTGGGGGAAGATATATTAAGTAGGATAAGACACTATAATAAAGAAATTGAAAAATAAAGTGGATTAAACAGCACAGTTTATTTACTTTATTAAAAATTTGGATAGGTGTTATAGGTTTGGCTCAATGGCTGAGCCGTGTTGATTTAACTTCTTACTCTATTATCCTCAAAATATGACTTCCACCTCTTAGACCACAAGGCCACCCCAGGTCTCATTTCAGTTTTGGATTCTAGCCATTGAGAAAGGAGAAAGGCCAAGGGAAGACATGTCCATCTTTTAAGAGCCATATCTAGAAATTATTTGTGACTACTGCTCATACCCCATTACCAGATCATAGTCCCATAGCCACAACTAATTGCAAGTGAGCCTCTAAAATAGAGTCATTAGCTCGATAGCCATATCAAATGCAACCTTCACAGTTTCTATTGCTAAAGGAGGAAGGGGAGAATGGATAGTTTTAGGTAACTAGCAGATTCTTTATCAAGTAGTGAACAAAACAGTCACGAATCTTGGCTTCAATGTAGCTCTTACCTGAGAATTTACTCTTTCAGACCTCATCATAGTCTGCATGCTAGGTGTATGGCCCTTTTACTCAGCCTGCCAATGTACCTCTTCCCAGCAGCCTCAACCTAAGGGCATTGAAGTGTAAGCTACTACAGAACTTAAAATATATTAACTACGTGTCTTCTATTCTATCCCAATAGCTAGTGTTGCTAAGGTTCCCACATATCTCATCAGCTGGATGAATGAGGGACATTCTACTGTGAGCTCATTTTAGGCAAGATATCTTAACCAAATAAGAAAATGGTGTTGCAAACAGAGCCAAGTCCATAGTAAGCATCCAGTATATAATTTGATAGATTTTTGTGAAGTAAGTAATGAAAGTTAGCACAAGAACTGGATGCAGAATAGAGCAAGAAAACACAATCCGATCCAGTCCAATTTAAATGTAAACTGAGCCTACATTATTGCTGCTTTTCACTCTCTCCTTGCTATGACATTTGTGTGCTTACTTAGTTTAGGGCTATGCATAAGAATGACCATGCACACTGACTGGGGAAAGAGGAGTCAGGAAATTGTGCACCTTCTTGATCATTTTGTCAACCTCTCTCCCCCCAAAGAGATACTTATGTAGCCTATTAACTTCACTGATAGAGTAAAATATATCTTCATGTTTCTTTCTCTATAATTTCTATAGGAAACATAATCTGCATGTATTTTAAAAGAAGGAAAGACTCTAGAAAAGAAACTTTTAATTTTATATGCTACTGTGTAAAATTCAGTCAGTGAGTCCAAGAGAGTGACAGCATGAACGGGGCCGGGGAGGGGGGAAGCTATGTGGGGAGAGAGAAGTGAAGGGAATAAAAATTGATCTATAACGATTTTATTTTTTGTTATACATAACCATTTATCCTTGTGGCATGAATGATCAATGAAGAGCTAGTAGAACTGTAATACAGTGTCGTACATTGAAAGCCAATTACTAACGATATAGAAATATTAAAAAGCAACTACAACTGACTTGTAGCAAATCAGTCAGTATGAAGGAAAAACAGATTTATGCAAGTGAAGTAATCCAAAGAACATCCACAAAATCAGAGACATAAGAATGGCCTTATACTTTAAGCTGATGATGAAAATGTTATAAATCTTATCTTCTGACATGGAAATTCTCCCAATGGTTTGAATTTTATTTCAGGAGAACCTCTATTTTTGAATTAAATGTCATAAATCTGAGAATTGTATTCACTTTTTGTCACTTGATCCACTCAGTAGTAAATTTGCAGTCAGCCTCCATGAAACGTTTCCTGCCACCCTCAGATTCATAGTTTAGGTTAGTCTGAATAGTACCCTTTCTTCTTAAAAAATGCTTCCTTGGGGTTTGTCCACACTGTCCTCTTATAAGTAGGACCTGGCATTTCTGATCTTGCTGCTGCTCTTGACATTGTTTTGGGTTTCTTGGCGTTATAACTTGGCAAATTATGTCTTATACCGGAACTGAATATAGATACGAACCAGACTTAGTTTCAGCCCATAAGTTGTGTTTTTCTTTTGTGGAGATGATGAAATAGATACTCTTACAAGCAAGTTTTCTCTGTTTTAAGGTTAACATTTCGCATTTAGAGGATCATCTCAATTTAGTTTTAATTTTGCTAAAGAGTAAGAAAATCGAGTAAAGAAGAAAAGAAAAAAATGGACAGTAACTCTGTCCACTAGCACAAAGGTTGTGATATTCAGTTTGATTAGTAGGACACACCTGCCAAAACACAGATTTGTCTAATGCTTATGTATTCCACACCACCCCTTTGTTCCCCAAGCACCATAAATACAATAAACATCACATACAGGGTATTTTAGCTGACAGCCTACCTTATGATTAATTATGAACCAGAGACTAATGAAATGCATCACATGGAGGAAATACCAAGGATTATGTGGTCTTGAGGTGGTAGCCTTTTTGTTACTGTATCAGCCAGTACGAAGCTATACAAGTGTGTCACATATTTCTGAAGCATCTAAGAAAACAGCCGAATTTAGATGCAAGAAACGATTTCTTTCACACTCTATGAACACAAAGCAATAATAATACAGAAAATGAGAGTAAGGGAACAAAATACAAATCGCATGAAATACAAACCATCTTACTAGCAACAAATATACTATTGAAAGTTGGTATAGATTGAAACCATAGGAATTGATGGTAACTCTTAAAGGAGTCCCTTCAGTTTATGCTTGTAAAAGTTCCTTACCAAACTGGACACACACACAATGTTTGCAAGGAGTGTATGCTGTCCTCAGCTAACTGACAGGGCATAGAGCTCCATTACGGCAACATTTGTCACTGTTACCTCTAGAGAAGGACACAACTAGGTCAAAATCTAGTTCCACCACTCTCTAAGCTTGGACAGGATATACCTAATTTGAACTTGGTTTTTTATTTTGAAGTGGATTTATTAATATTCATCATAGTATTTTGTAAGGATTGGGTGACATAGAATTTGTAGGCAGCATAGTAGTTGTTCAATCAATTAATTGCTGTCCCTACTGTCTTGTGGTTCGTCACATGGCACTGTCTGCAGTGTGGAGCTAAATCCACAGAAGTGCTTGTGAGAGTTGAGGCAAAACACCAGCCGAATAAATAACATGGGATTTATCCTTTGTTATTTTTCAATTTGCCCTTTGTGTTCCCTTTGACTCATAGTGAAGATAATGGATTTGGGGAAGAGTAAGTAAACACTTGTGATCTTTTCTCTTTAGCATTCACCGAGATTTTCATTTTGTCAATGACTGATGAGTTTTTAACAATTAAATGTGAACAAAAGAGTTGTAAATACTATGTAACACAAATGAACCAAGAGACAGGGTTTTGTTCTGTACGAATTAGCTCTCTAGGGGCTAATATGACCATAGTCTAGGTGTTAACTTAGCTTGTGTGGCTCCCACTGAAACTGTTTTGGTTTCTGTGGAGAATTTTGCTCTGGTTTACTAGTATATAACCGTTTCCTCACCTTTTCATTTCCTGAAATAGCACAAGTACAGTATCTAAATTTTGACTAATATAAATCAAAGCACATGCTTTCCTTTCAGGAAAGTCCTCTATTTCAACATATGTGCAGGATTTTCCTTTTTAATGCATTAGACATCTGTTGTTGCTAATGGGGATAAAATGTCACATGTTAAAAACAATAAAAGTTATTAAAAGCAGTGCAAGTTTGAAATAATTTGAAATTATATTAGAAATGAATTTTTTCTTTGAATATATAGCAGTTTTCAAACATGAATATGAAAAGTACATGAAAATGAATATGCGTATGACTGTGGTTTTGAGGCTCATGCTTATCTGGTTCTAATGTATGCTTTTAGATGTTGAAGCAATTTACACACACACACAAATACACACAAGACATATGCACATGCATTCATATATGCATTGTAATTCCTGTGGGGCTAATAAGAAGAAAAATGTGGTACTAATTGTTTAAAAATGAGGAATTTCCTTAGAAATTAGTGTAGTTTACTATGGTTATTTTTATTAGGCTTGTGTATGTGTGTGTGTATGTGTGTAAATTGCGGGTGAACTCAGCTGTGTTTCAGAAGGCTCAAAACATTGTCAAAATTTCCATTTGCATTTTCCATTTCAGTGTCAATAAAATTAAAGTGCATATTTGCTAAGTACTTTCCTTACAATTTTTAACTCTGTATTTAATGGTAAATTTATTTCTTATCTTTCTAATTAATTTCAACTTCTCTTGTATGTTTGGGAAGAATGTCAAAATACTTGTTTTATTGAAGACAGATTTATAATTGAAAAGCACTCTTTACCAAAACCCAATGATTTCCTTCATATAAAATAATACAAAAACTGGGAAGCTAATCAAGGCTGTTAAAAATCAGGTTACTGGATATCCTTGTAGGGGAAAAAGGCAATAATTAGAGGGAAGCATGAGAGGGCCTTCTAGTATGTTGATAATGTTATGCTCTGCAGAGCCAAAGAAAAATATTACAGAATATCTTATCAAAGCATATTAAATACCTAGTTTTAAATATTTTAGAGTTAGAAGGCAATAGTTCTCACTTAAGTAACAGCATCCTGACAAACAACTAAGAATAGAATTCACAATTTGTATTGTGTGGCTATTTTTGACTAAAAATAATTTTATTATTTTTTTTGTTTTGATAACACTCGATATACATTCTCTCATCAGCTTTCAAGTCTCTAATAGAGTATTGTTAATTATAGTCATCATGCTGTATACGAGACCCTCAGAATTTATTTATAACTGGAAATTTGTACCCTTTGACTAACATCTTCCCATTTCCTTTGCTGTACAACTCCCTTCAGCCACGATTCTACTCTATTTCTCTGACTTTGGCATTTTTAGATTCCACATATAAGTGAGAATATACAGTATTTGTCTGACTTATTTCCTGTAGCATAATGTCCTCAAAATCCATCACATGTTGCAGAAGACAAGATTTTCTTCTTTTTTTTTAAATGACTAAATTGTATTTCATTGTATATATTTCCCACATTTTCTTTATCCATTTGTCCATAGACACTAGGTTGTTTCCATGTCTTGGCTATTGTAAATGATGCTGCAGTGAACATGAGGGGCACAGGTATCTCTTCCAAATAGTGATTTCATTTCCTTCAGACATTTACCCAGAAGTAGGATTGCTGGCTCATATAATAGTTTTATTTTAATTTTTTGAGGACCCCCCAAGCTGTTTTCCATAGTGATAATACTAATTTATATCCCCACCAACATTGCACAAGGGTTCCCCTTTCTCCACATCCTTGCCAACACTTTCCTTTTTTCTTTTTGATAATAGCCATTCTGACAGTTGGAGAGGTGATACCTCATTGTGGTTTTGATTTGCATTTCCATTATGATTAGTGATGTGGAGCACTTTGTCATGTATCTGTTGGCCGTTTGTAGGTCTTCTTTGGAAAAATGTCTATTTGCTTCCTTTGTCCATTTTTAATTGGATTATATGTGTTTTTGTTGTTGAGTTATATGAGTTACTTGCATATTTTGGATATTAACTGCTTATCAGATAGATGGTTTCAAATATTTTCTCTTATTCCTTAGGTTGTCTTTTTATTTATTTTTTATTTTTTTTAAGTTTTTTTTTTATTTATTTGACAGACAGATCACAAGTAGGCAGAGAGGCAGGTAGAGAGAGACAGGAGGAGGAGGCAGGCTCCCTGTGGAGCAGAGAGCCCAATGCGGGACTCGATCCCAGGACCCTGAGATCATGACCCCAGCTGAAGGTAGAGGCTTTAACCACTGAGCCACCCAGGTGCCCCATCTTTTGATTTTTTGATGGTTTCTTTTGCTGTGCAGAGCTTTTAGTTTGATATGGTCCCACTTGTTTTAAAATAATTGTGTTTTTTTCCTGACTACAAGAGAATGTTAGAAGACTGGAAAAGTATATACAAGTACAAAAATGACCAATTCTCCCATAGCATGTATAAAATGAACATTTATGTTTATATACATAAAGATATGCCTACATACCCATATGCATTTCCACATATTCCCATATGAAACGAAATGAAATCATGCCTTAAATTTTGTTTTATACTTTTTCATTTATGATTTATTGGAATCATCTTTCCACAGCCCAGTCTCTTTCATACCTCATCTGTTTAATGACCACAACAATTTATTTTATTTTTTTTTAAGATTTTATTTATTTATTTGAAAGAGAAAGAGCATGTCCACGAGTTGGGGGCAGGGCCAGAGAGAGAAGGAGAATCAGGCTCCCTGCTGAGCAGGGAGTCCAACAGAGGGCTCAAATCCAGGACCTAAGATCATGGCCTGAGCTGAAAGCACACCCTTAACCAGCTGAGCCACCTAGGTGCCCCTGACTGACCACAACAATTTAAAACGAGGACTTACATTTTTTTAAGGACTTATATTTTTAGATATCTAGATTATTTTCTCAATTTTAATATTATAAATAATACCTAGATGCATCTTTTGCAATCTAATCTTTGTACATAGTATTATTTTCCTAGGCTAAATTCCTACCCGTGAAATTTCTGTAAGCAAGCTGTAACAATCGACAAAATGTCCTAATGTTGTAAAATACAGCTTAGATCTTCCCAACTAGAGCCAAAGTTCAGAGAGCTTTCTTGAATCTTTTCTAACACCTTTCTTGATACGGTAAATTACCTGAACTTCAGATAGTCTTGAATCTCTCCAAGAGGAAGTAGCTCTGCTCCCAGGGAAATTCTGTTTTTCTCATTGAGTAAATGACCCTCATCTAATCAATGAGTGTTCTGTAGGTTTCACGAATGGCAATACCAGACACTTTCTTTTCTACAATTTACTGGCTGCTAGTCTTAGTAATTATATTCAGGTCTGATATACTTACATGGGGCTAATGTTTAGTTGATAACTGGAGTAATTCCTGGGCTTATTTTCAATATATGTAAAGACACTGATGCTCCCCTGAATTTTGGTAAAAAAAAGAAATATTCAACAATCATTAATATGATGTAGGAAATATTCAAGAAAGTTAAAATTGGCTATTAGTTAAAAAAAAAAAAGGTGAAACTACCAAAGTATGAAAGAAAATGAAGAAAAATGAAACCATTTTTTTAAAAAGATTTTATTTATTTATTTGAGAGAGAGAGAGAATGAGAGAGAGAGAGAGAGAGCATGAAAAGAGAGAGGGTCAGAGGGAGAAGCAGAGTCCCTGCCAAGCAGGGAGCCTGATGGGGGATTCAATCCTGAGACTCCAGGATCATGACCTGAGCCAAAGGCAGTCGCTTCACCAACTGAGCCACCCTGGTGCCCAAATTGAAACCATTTTTAAGATTTGAGCTAGCAGTGAAAAAATTTACATATGCACCATCCACTCTAAAATACAAGTGAAGGCATTCTGATATATATATTTTTACATGTATGCATGTTTGCATGTATGTGAACCATACAATGGAAGGATGGGATTATAACCTAGAAAGAGAAGCTCTGGAGATGTCTTGGGTAAGGACCTTGAGGTTTGCATTGAGGTATGATGCATATTTTCATGTGGATATAATGTGGGAAGATTTTTGCTGTGATTCGTTGTATAATACTTTGAGTCCTGAGCATTTTTTTTGCCTGCTTTATGTTAACTTTCGAAGCAGTTGATTGAATTTGAGTAAATGCAATATACTAATAAGGGTATGAAGTTTAATTTGTGGTTGTGTCATCTTGAAACAAAGTGGCATTCAGTATGTATATTTTAACTGAGCTCATTTGCTCTAATTTTAATGGACTTCGGTGAGATTAAGCAAGCGAATAGTGATGAAAGAATTGGTGTGGCATGTTCAATAAGATTTACAATTAACAAAACCACTTCTTGTCAAATACTTGTTAGCTACAGTTACCACATTTTTTGGTCAAAAGTATGAACCCATGGTGAGAATATTTGAAATTAAGTCTGTTCCCTAAGTCAGAAAAATTTTAATTTCAGAAGGCCCTTTACCATCCCTCAAATAAACCACCTGAAGTTGAATCAAAGCTTTTAAAAGCAGTAAGATGTGACAATTATCCTTTTATCTTTTTATGTAAAGAAGAAAAAAATTAAAATAGTAGATATGAAAAAAGAATTACCCATTTTTATTTTTTAAATATTTATTTATTTATTTAGTATAAGTGATGGGGCAGGGCAGAGGGAAAGGGAAGTAGAGAATCTCAAGCAGACGCCTCACTGAGCATAGAGCTGACATGGGGCTTGATCTCAGGACCCTGAAATCATGACCTTAGCTGAAATCAAGAGTCAGACATTCAACCAACGGAGATACCCGGTGCCCCCATTTTCATTTTTTTATTTTCTTTCTTTTTTTTTTTTTTTTGGTTATCCATTTTTAAATGTTGAGAAATTATGTGTAATTTCAGACCAACCTTATCATTTCAAAAATTCCTTTGTAAATTGCAAATAAATAAATCAAGGCCAAAGTGTACAAAACTTTCTAAAGATTTTGTATAATTTTTTTGCCAGTGAAAAAAAGATCTGTGAATAAAGAGAATAAAGCGAGGTGCCAAATTTTCAACAAAAATGTAAATGGCAGAAATAGCACAGGATGTCCAAGAGTGCACTTTGAGACCTAACTTCCTTCTCTGCTGCTCCAGGGAGGATCCTTTTCTCTTTTCCTCTCTGAGTCTCCTCTGTGGAAAGCAGGTAGCATTTAACTTTCCTTGGTGCACAGGGACCCCTGCATCCCTCAGGGAACCTAAAACAAAGCATGATTATGTACTCCATTCCTGGTTGACTGAGCTGAGTTTCAGGTTTTCGTATTTCGTGTTTGTCTAGGTCAGGTATACATAAATGCTTAGTAATTGAGGCAGTCCTACTTCTCAGTTACTATTACCAACACCACAACTTTCAAG
Organism: Lontra canadensis; assembly: GCF_010015895.1. Lineage (NCBI taxonomy): Eukaryota > Metazoa > Chordata > Mammalia > Carnivora > Mustelidae > Lontra > Lontra canadensis. The sequence continues at coordinate 48,031,380 of NW_022630996.1, read as the reverse complement.
ATGAAGTTGCTCAAAAATAAATTCCCAGAGGATTTACCAATCAGGGTATCACCTTTTCATATAAAAAACTTTATATGCAAATTTTAGAGGTTATTTTGGAAATGTAGGGCTTACAGTGACCTTCCTGGCAGATCAAAGATTGTGATTACATGTTATGGACCAGAAGCTGGGTCTTTCTATGTTTTAAAAACAAAATTTAGCAAAAATTTGCTATTATGGTGGCAGATTAAATTTGGCACAAATGCCATGCTATTTAAAAGCTGATTCTGTTTAAGAGGAGCAATTTAATACAGTTTTTGTATGTGTTTCCATGAGCGTTTCTAAAAGGTTGAATTGTCATTTTGCTCTCTATACACATTCAACATTGAAATAGCATAAACAATAACAATAACAACATTCACAAAATGTTTACTTTGTATGAGGCACTGCACTAAGCACTTTATGAGATCTCTTCTGATACTTTAACTCTGTGTTTATTACTTCTACTTCACAGACCAGGACTGGTACTGAAGCCCAGATGTTTTAAGAGAGTTATTATCTAATTCAGTAAGTGGCAGAATTAGGATGTATAACTCTTCCACCACTCAAATCCATACTTGAGAATGTATCAGGCCAAGGAAGTCAGCATGAACTAAGGAACCCAGAATCAGATAATCAGATCTTGGCTAAGACCTTCATGGGTGGAGTCCTGATTTTCATTCCAGGATACACATAATACCATACACAAAACTTGGCTTTACTTTCACAGGAAACTCTTGAAGAAAAATTGTAGAACAGGATAAGAATCAAGTACATGTGAATGTCTCCCTAAAATAATTACAATTTACATTTGCTAGGTATTTTATATGTTCAAATGAATGTCATAGTTATTAACGGAATTTTTTTCAGTTTTTATTTTGAAATAACTATAGATTCACAGGACATTACAAAAGTGGTGTAGAGAAGTTCTGTGTAGCTTTCACTCAGTTTTCTCCATTGGTTACATCTTACGTAACTATGCTACAATATCAAAACTAGGAAATTAACATTGGTGTAAAAAGATATAGTTTTATGTCATTCTATCACATACGTAGGGTTACTGCAACTACTGTTGCAATTAAGATACAGAACTATTCCATCAGAAATTATTGGATTTAAGTACGTGTACAGTTATTTAGAAAACACATACTTAAAAAGAAATAGTACCTGGAAAAAAAAAAAGAAAACACATACTTAAATGTAATGTCTAGGCTGCTGATAGACTAGAACTTCTCTGAATGAATTCAAATCATTTTGTCTCAGATTTAAAGTCACTTACCGATCCTTTCTTTTTTAATATATATGCTGTTGCAGTAGTGGGTTAAAGGAGGGGGTTCTGATCTCTCTTTTCCTGTTGGGTGTGTATTGTTCCCCTTAGAAAGATGCATGGACCAGAGCTAAATGCTGACATTCAAGTATTTCAGGAATAAAAAATATTGAAGGAAAAAATGTTATCTCATTTTTTAAAAAATTATTTAAAAGTACTTTGTAGTGAGTCCTGCTTTTTACATATTTTGTACTTTCATATGTTACCATTGGTGCTAAAGGTGATGCCTTGTTCATAGAGGTTTTGTTGCCATAGAATTGGAAGGGATATGATGGTGATGGTGATGATGCTGATGACAATGAATATTTTCATAGTAGGTACCATTTACTGAATGCTGATATACCATTTACTATGCATACATATTTTAGTCAATCTTCATAAGGGCCCTATTGGGGGAATAATATTATTATCCCTATTTTATTATTTTTTTAAAAATTTATTTATTTGAGAGAGAGAAAGCACATGCAGGGGGAGTGGCAGGCAGAGGGAGAACCAGGCTCCCCGCTGAGCAGGGAGCCCAATGCGGGGCTCTATCCCAGGACCCTGGGATCATGAACTGAGCCAAAGGCAGATGCATAACTGACTGAGCCACACAGGCGCCCCTATTATTCCTATTTTAAAAATGAATAAACTGAAGGTCAGCAAGGCTAAATAAGTTGTACTAGTTTCCATAACATGATGTAATGTACTTGCAATTCAAACCCGCTTCTGTCAAATTTTGTTTGTGTTTATAATCATTATGTTCACCAAAAGAATTTTGTCTCTTCTCTTCTGGCAGGATTGCCCTGAAACCACTAGAGGAAAGTTTTGGCTTTAAAATATCCATAGAAGATTATTTCAAGGCCTCTTCAAAAACTTACACCAGTAGTCTACCTTACGAATCTAATTGCAGAAACTATATCCCTTTACTACATGATAAACCCATGTCCACATTTCTGATCCTTACTTATGTATTTTTACCATATCATTTCTATTTTAAAATAATAACCATATACTCATTCACAAATAACCTCAATCCCTAAGAATTTGGTCTCAAATCCTTGGCTGGATATAAATCTTAGTTTTACTCTTTGTTAGCTGCTTGAGCCGGGAAAGTTATTTAACGTCTCTATTCCATACTGTCCTCATCACTGCTAGTATAATCATAGTGTTTATATCCTAAAATTATTATTTGAACTCTAATAGTTATGGAAAGAACCTAACTCACTGTTTAGAACTTGAGTTGTCATATAAGTAAGCAATATAATAAATAGGATTATAGATATTACTACTTCTTATTATAGATATTGTTACTGTATCTAGATCTAATAATTCAGTTATTTGGTTTTTCTCCTTGAGACCATTTCTAGCTTCTCTAACATTTCACTAAACATGGGATTAAATATCACCAACATTTCACTAAACTATAGGACTAAATATCATCAGTTCAAGATATGATTGGTAACAAATACAGCTTGTGATTTTACTAAGTTTTGGAGAAATCACAAAATTATCTGCAGTAAAATAGTTGTGTAATCATATTCCATTCATTTGTTCATTCAAACACATGTATTTGATGCTGTTGCCTTTTATTGTACACCAACTGTTTGATCTATTTCCAAATTCTCATAGATATTTTCCTCCCTTTTGAAGACTGGAAATTATAAAAAGCTGTCTGTAACAGCTGCTTTGAGGTCATCTACGTATGTTGACTGCAGGTGGAAATCTCTTTCACAGAGCCCTAAATAGTAGGTGGTAAAATTTGGCCTTTGAGGGAGCAGGACTCTACTAGCCTTTTGTACAATTTATCATCCACAAAGTGTGTTAAGGTGCTTTTGATCTTTGGAAATAATATCTTTCAAAGTAATGTGTTGCTTATATGTGACCATTGGCCCTCTTTAGGTATCTCAGTATCTTGCTGATTTCAATGAGTGAATGTATTTTTAAGATGGTACACTGATGACTCAATTTAATAGACGCTAGATCCTTTTGAGATCCATTTGGGAGGATCGAATGAGAGGAGGTTTGTGAGTGGTGCTTTGAAAACCATAAAGCACTAAGTAGCCATAAGTCATTTTATTATGATAATTGCCATCATATTTATTAAATTTTTGGTTTTGCATTAAAAGTTCTTGCTTTCTGCAAGATTAAGGGTGCGATTCTGCCAAATATTAACCATAAAGAGTTTGTAAAAATACATTCATACTATTCTTTGCATTTTCTTATATTTCTTTATGGAACATGTTTCAGGCACAGAACTAAAAATTTGGGGTCACAGAGAAATTTGTGGAAGTTTATAGGCTTTGGTTTATAGAGACTTGAAGTTTTTTCCATCTCTCTGGTATTTTATTCATGTCAGTTTGCATGGCTTCTTTCCTTTCCTTCTCCTCCTCCGCCAGGTTTGGTTTTGAGCTTTGGATTCAAAGAAACCCCAAAGTCAAAACAAAATGGTCAGAACTGCTGATTCTTGTTTTGCAAACTTTTTTAGTGCAGCATTCACAGGAAGAGAGGTCACTGACCAGAAACTAGGACTAACTTCACCCAGAATGTTGGCAAAGTTCAGGAACCTTTGAGTGAACTTGCCCCCAGATAGATATCTATAATAAAACTTAAACATTTTTCTACTTTATGTTAAAGATAATTTAATGAAATAATATCACCCTATAAAAAGTGGATTTAGTAGTTAAATTCGGTATTAATCTACCAGTTATTTTTGATAAAAACAAAATAATTTACCTTTTGTATTAAATACAGTCTCTTGGCTTTTCAAATTGCCGGTCCAGTTTGGAAGATCAAATGTAAAATGTACTTAAGTGTCTTCATTGCCTTTGAAATTTTCTTTGGAGATTTGTAATTAAGAAAAGAGTTACGCTAAACTCTGCTTATCCGATTTCAAATCAGAATTTTTATAGCTTTGCTATAAACCTTCCACCATCGTGTTTTTGTGATGGAAAGGCTGATAAATGCCATAATATATACCAATCCAAGGGTTTTAATTGTATGTTCCTGCAGGAATTATGCGTACTTGCATAATATTCAGTGTTCAGTGCTAATTTTGCCAAACTCTGCTTTCACACTGGGCAGCCGTAAAAGATAATCGCCCTGAATAGCTGTCTATTGATGGCAAAGGCTTTGATTATTTCTACTTTCCTTGGAAAGTCTGGTTATGTCTCAAATATGATCTCATTTAGATTTTTTCTTGGTTTACATGTCTGAATACTAATAGTAACCGGATAAGTGTGGGGAACTTAGTTTGACACCAAAAGGCAGATTTCAGTCAGTGAATTGTATATAAATAAAATCGCCTCCAAGCAGCATCTGAAATGATATTTAGATTCCAAATGTCCAAATAACGTTTAGATTTCAAAAACATTATTAGAATTTTCCAGAAGTAATTGACATTAGGATTTTTTAACCGGTGGAAGGTATTAAAAAAACAATATCGACTTATATTTTATTCATGTTAGTTTAAAAGATAAAGAATCATATATTTTAACATAGGATGTGTTATACACTAAAAGCAGTTGTACTAAAAAGTACGTTGGGGGCACCTGGGTGGTGAAATCAGTTAAGCATCTGACTCTTGGTTTTGGCTCAGGCTCAGGTTGTGATCTCAGGGTCCTGAAATCAAGCCCTACCTTATGTTAGGCTTGGTGCTCACCCCAGAGCAGCTTGATTGGGTTTCTTTTTCCCTCTCCCTGTGGCTCCCACATTCGCTCAAGCTCTCTCTCTCTCTTTCTTTCTCTAATAAGTAAGTAAATAAATAAATCTTAAAAAAATTACACTGACAGATGGTAACTGCATCCGTGGTGAGCATAACATAATGTATAGAGTTGTTGAATCATTATGTCGTACGTCTGAGATTGATGGAATATTGTGTGTCAGCTACAGTAAAAAAAAAATTAAAACTAGACTAAATTTATGGATCTTAGATGAAAAGATTGAAAAAGAATTACAACTGTCACACTGCTTATAAAAGTTGGGTGTCAAGATATGGAGGTATAGTAGATTCATGTTCTAGATGCAGATGATCGTGTCTGATCTCTATGGATGATTTCATGTGAGAAATAAGTCAAGCCATTTCTCAGTGTTTATAATCCTTATTTGGCTTCAAATTATTCTATCAGTACAATGATTAAGAAAATGTCTTAAGGGACTTTACATTTTAAAGCAGCTTCTAGACATAAAAAATTACAAAGAGCAAAACATTTGCGCTTTAACAGATTCAAGAATTGTGGACATAAATCTTCTAGTGATAATGATGAAATTGTTTTTCACTTACAATCTCTAGATATTATTTACTACACTGAAGAGGTATTCACTGTAGGATATTACGTGCTTATTAAAAATAGGACAATATGGTTCAGAGTGTGAGGGAGAGGATTAAGGATGGTGGATGCTTGTATTTACTCTTTAGGACCCAGTGATTTTGAGGTCTTTTTTCTACAGAGTTTTTTATTTTTAATTTCTGGTTTTCAAAAAAATATTGATGATTCCTAGCATTGAACCATTTTTTTAAAACTTAACTCTCATAGATTTCTTTCTTTCTTTCTTTTTTTTACATGATGTTTAATTCTCAGGAGGACTTTATGTGGGAGAAGGAAGGGAGAGTCTGCAAGATCGTTAAATTTTGAACCCATTCACACTATACATAAAATGTCAACACATTTTTAACCAATTAAATAAATAACTGGATAAACATGAAGTATTGATGGAGCCACTAACAGTCCAAAAGAAGTTGGGAAACAGAATACTATTTAATGAAAAGTTGAGAAGTAATTAGTTATGTCCTTCCAACATATTAAAATTAGTAATTTTAAATTTATCTTTAAAAATACAGAAAGAAAGTTTAGTCTCATTAGCCAAAAAAATTGTCTAGAAAAAGAAGAGAAAAATGAGTAATTTTACTTTATAAGACTGACGTAGGGGTCATTATCCAAATTTCAATTCATTTTATTAAAGGCACTAGAGAATAAAAAATGTACTCCCTGATTTTGCTGTTTTTTTTTTTTATCTTATCTAGGTGGATTTTTTTCCCCTTTTACCTGTTTATGCAGATTGTATGGTAGAAGTAGAAAAAGTCCTGGTGAAAAGACACAGTCAAAATATGAAATCATCTTCGGTAGGGTGGTCATTTCAGAACTATTTCAGTTCCTATAGATAAAAGAACTAGGAAAAGTTTTAAATGAAGACACTTGAGAGACAAGCAAGTCACTGCAGTGTTGGTGGGCAGGAGTGTGAACTGGCAGAACCCACCTGGGAAGACAATCTGACCATTTGTAGCCACAAACTTAAATGTTCATGTGATGAAGAAATTTTACTTCTAGTTATCTAATACCAGGAAATTACCACAGGCAGAGAAGACATTTAAAAGAATGCTCTTTGCATCATTGTTTATTTTTATTTTTTTTCATTGTTTATTTTTTAAAAAGGAAGTATCTTAGCTATCTACTTGTAAAGAACTGGCATTGAATTATGATACGTCGTTATGACCAAATACAGTAATCAAAATTATGTTTGAATAGTATTTAAAGTCAGGGGAAAGGTGCTCATTCTATATTGCTGAATGGAAAAAGACCTTCATCCAAAAGTATCTCAAATTTGTTAAGCATATTTAATTTATATCTGTACAGAAAGAAAAAAGTAGAAGGAAATAAAAATGCTAACTATGGCCTTGTGGAGTGATTTAAATTTTCTTTTTTTAACTTATGTTTTCCAAACTTTCTAGGGTGAGTATATTGTACTTATTAATAAAAATGTATTATATTCCTAAAGGTATAAGAGGGAGAATTGTGTGTGTGTATTGTGTATATGTGTGTGCAAATGTGTGCGATGTGAAGAGGCAAAATAAAGTATTGGGATTTATCCTTTCGAACTTCTGAATTTATGGTTAGACGGTACTTGTTAACTCAGGTTCCTCCTCACTTACCTACTCCTATCTGAATAACCCCAGTTCGGGTGTTAGCAGGTCGCCCACAAAGCAAAACCACGGAGTGGCAGAGCATCCAAACTGGAGGTGGGCTCTCGCCTAGGTCCTGCTTCAAACCTCCTCTCCATCACATATATTTTCCAAAGTCGAAGAATGGAGTTTTTGCTTTGCCTGTTCCTAGATGCAGCTAGAAAGAAAGCTGTCTTCTCTACCTACAGCTAAAAATTGGAAAGTGTGCACTCAAACTGCGCTGCACCTGGGAAGACCAGTCATTTTCCCGGAAGCGCAGGGGGTAAGTCCCGCTCGGCGGCCGAAGTTCGGAGAGCCGAGGATCCGGGCAAGCCCGGGAGCATTCCCGCCTTCTGAGACCGAGCTCCTTCGGTCCACCTCAGGGTTCAAGCTTTGGTCTCCTGGAGCCACCCGAGCAAGGTTTCTGGTTCTGGAAATTAAGGGGAAGAGAGGCGAAAATGATGTCCCTTCTCAGAGGTCGCCGCCTGTCCCCTGGACTCTCCTTACGTCCTCATCTTCTTCCTTCTGTCTCTAGACAAGCCAAAGAGGATCAGACCAGAGGTCCGGAGTCCCTTGGCCTCTCAGAAGACCCGCACCCGAACGCTTTGCCAATGATTCTGTTGTAGGTCCCCCCTAAACGCGCGGGCGGGAGCTGCGTGCCTGCCCGGGATTGGGGATTGGGCAACACTGACTCACTCTTGAGGCTTTAAAAAAAAAAAAAAAAAAGGGGAAAAAAAACTTTTTAATTTTTTTTCTTTTCTTTCTTCCCTTTTCTTTTCTTTCCTTCCTTCCTTCCTTCTTTCTTTTTTCTTTCTTTCTTTCTTTCTTTCTTTTTTTTTTTTTTTTTTAAGAAAATGGAAGAGCTTGGACTCTACAGAAGCCCCGGAAATCTGCAGTTTGGGGAGAGGATTAGCTCCTCACCAACAGGCCGGCCCTCGGGTCAACAGCCCAGCGCGTTCAAACTCGTAAGGCGCCCCGCCCGCCCCTGCCCCAGACTCCAATTGAGAGCGTTCGCGTGTATATTAACTCTACGGCTGCCACTTCTTGAGGGCTGTGGGGATTTCGCAACCCTTAACCAAACTCCAGAAGGCCAGACATTCTGCCTTGAAGAGTCCCTCCTGGCCTGTCGGCCGCACCCTGCTGGGTCCTGAAGCACCCCAAGCCCGCGCGCGCCCGGCAGGAGGGCGCAGACACCTCCATCCCGCTCCGGCTCAGCCGGTATCCTTCTTTTTGCAGCTCTCCAAGAGCTCGGTCATGAAGGAAATGTAGACGATGGCCAGGCGTAGGGTCTCGATTCGGGACAGCCTCTTCTCGTAAGCAAAAGTGGGCACCTTCCTTCGCAGCTGGTCGAAGGCCTCATTGAGGTTGAACATCCGCTTCCTTTCGCGGATGTTGGCTGCCTGGCGCTGGGCATAGGTGATCACCCTTTTCCTCTTGGGACGGCCCAGCGGGGAGGCGCCTCTCCCATGCTCCTCTTCCTCCTCCTCCTCCCCCTCGTCTACTTCGCCCTCCTCTTCTGGATCCTCCTCCTCAAAGCGTGCCAGCCTCCCGCGTCTTCCCTCTCGGAGCACAAGGTCCGGGTCCCCAAAGGGAACCCCGGGTGCGAAGTCGCAGAGGAGAGGGTGCCCAGGGGAGGCCAGGGACAGGTCTGCGACGAAGTCCAGCACGCTGGCGTCCACGCACCTCTCCGGATGGGCCGCCATCGTATCAGCTGGGCCTTGCCTCGCATCGGTTTCTCGCAGCGAGGGGCGAGACTCCTAACAGCTCTGAATCCGACGCGGCACCATCACCGAAAAGGCCAGAGGAATTAATATTTATAACCAAGATGATAACAGGATTAGTGGCACCGATAGGGAAGGCTCTGACAAGGTCGTCCTCTCGAAACTGATGGAAGAAGACAAGCTTGAGCACGCGTGGAAGTCTCAAAGGGACAGGCCTCCAATTCTGAGATCCCTTTCCATGAGCCACCTGGGACACTTTGGCGACAACCCCCAGCCTCTTACCTGCTGTGCTTTTTGTGCCTCTCCTCACCCCCGCAGCCAACTAATATTCTTCAGGCTCCTTATCTCATGTAGCTCTTTTAATTTAGCTTTGGATTTTCAAAGCGAGGATGTTTTCCACCACTCTGGCTTCTCCTTGGCTTCAGAGTAGGAGTCCTGAGTCTTGCCACCGGAGGCTGCCAATGGGTGTGAAATAAGTGCATGTGCTTTTAATGAGGTCCTGAAGAGGGGCCCTGTCTGCCAGGGGTCGAGGGGAGCTGTTTGTCTGGTATCCCAGTGCAGCCGATACTGAAAGGCAGGATCTTCCATTAGCTTAAGTAAGCACGGTAGGGGGGGCGGAGAGCGCATTCCCCAGAGTCGCTGTTGGAACCGGCTTTCTCCTTCCAGGGCATCGAAACAGCTCTCCTGCGGTGTTACAAACCCGACTTCTAAAGTCCGTTTTGTTGTAATCACCCTAACAACAGAGATACTTGAGTTTCCCTTCCCTACTTATCTCCTACTCATGTAAAGTGGAAGAAATTACTTCAGGGCAAAAGTTATGATGGCAATAAAATGGGAAAAAAAAAAGGCTCCTAATATTTTCTCTGATTGTATTTAACTATGTAACCCCAGTGTGGGGGGCAAAGCAAACCCTCGCCCCCTGCCCAAACAAAACAACTTCAATTTCCTTTCAATAATGCGATTTACCCTTTGATAGGCCAATGGGTCGATCAGCCCTCTGTTGTGAAATCTTTCGACTTTTAAATTGCCCATCGGTATTTGTGAACAAAGATAAATCCTCACATCCTTCTGGCTTGTTTTTCTCATTGATTTGTGCTACCCTACAGGACTTAAGAGTGGAGACTATATTAGTTCAATTTAAGGGAGATTTAAAAGCTATCATTAGATCATGTTTTTGAGATGAAAGGAAATTTAAAATTTGGTAAAAGAAAATGAAATTTTACTGATTTCATATTATCTCTAATATTTTAACAAAGACGGGTTCATATTTCCTTTTTTGCCACTGGCTATATTTACTTAATTATTCAGTATAGGGATTTTTAAGAAGACACGGAAGGGCAGAGTAATATATTGGAAAATCGTTTTAAAGATTGCTTAGAAGAAATAGCTGTAAAAGACGAGTAAAGAGATGCCTTGGTTCAAGGAAGAATCCCTGAAGACAGTTCCTACTAAGGAGGTAAGTTGTGTGGCAGTTTGGTTAGTACATTGGACAGCTCCCAGAAGCAGCCTATTTCTTACAGGTCAGCACAATTTTCTTCCTAGCCTTCCCCTGTGTACTCCTAGATACTATTAAAGCAGTATCGTCTTGAATTTTTCCTTTTCTCTCATTCATTCGTTCTTTTAACCCATTTGTGTCTGTGTTCTCCCTTGCTCTTTTGTCCTGTGGTTGATTTTCTTTTCTCTTGCATTTATTCTTTATGCTCCAATGTGCATTGTGATAACTCAGGCAGAGAAGAATTGAAATATATGTTCTTGAAAGATGTTAATGAACATGAGGTCCTTGATTATGATTACCTATTGATTTTTACTCAACTTCTTTCAAAGAGAAGACTGAGAAATTAAAAAAAACGAATTGGAATTTCAACAGTAGCTAAAGGATAACTAAATGGGAGAATTATTTTTTGTTTTGACAAGCATTAACATGCTTTCTAGTTCTTGTTTAACTTAATGCGTTATTCAGTATTTGGACATATTTTATCTTTGATTTTTAGTTGTTAAATATTTCTCATGACTTTTCTTTTTTAAATGCAAACGTAAATGGATTAAATACCTCATATTGTAAGAATCTAGTTTGACAACAGAATATATTAGGACACTTACTGAAGGGAAACATGAGAGAGATTTAAAAGTAAAATTTAATAAAATAGATGTCAGAAGCTATCATGGGACTTGAAACATTTTTCTTGGACTAAAATTCTTCATGATTTTATAGAAAGGTATGAATATTTCAATAACCTTATCACAAAAGAATGCAACAAAATTAATGGAACCCAATGCATAGGATTGGGTTGAAATATCAATATTAAAATATTAGGGAATTTATTTAAAATGTCTTAATAGGTATATCTGTAGCAATAAAAAATCCCAAAATCTTTAAAAAATACCCCAAAATGTAAAAAAAAATCCCAAAATTAACACTTCTGCTTATACCACAAAAACTTCAGTTTATCCTACAAGGTTCTAATCATGGTGACACAATTAGAGCAAAAATGTTAAACTCTAAGTTGTAATGATTGACTCTATTTTTTGTTTATAAATGTGGAACAGAAATAAGTGAAATTGTTTTTCTCTGCTTATTTTGAAACATCTCTAATTTTCAAATAATTTTTTTGGAGGGGCACCTGAGTGGCTCAGTGGGTTAAACATCTGCCTTTGGTTCAGGTCATGATCTCAGGGTCTTGGGATGGAGCCCCATATGGAGGACCCCCTGCTCAGTGGGGACACTGCTTCTCCCTCTCCCTTTGCCTGTTGCTCTGCCTGCATGTGTTCTCTCTCCCCCTTCCTCTGGCAAATAAATAAATAAATAAATAGTCTTTTAAAAAATTTAAAAAAATGGTTTTGTGGATATTTGGTTTCACAGTAAACATATATAGTAAATGTAGTAAGTTTATATAAATGATATGAAACAGTTCATCCCATTGGAAGGAACCATTAATCCTCATTAAACTTATTCATCTTGTTAAAGTATTTCCAAAGGAAATCAGTACCTTTACTGCCCTTAGAAGCTCCAGGAAAAAAATTCAAGAAATATAAATATCAATTCTAGGGTCTGTCTATACTTAGAGTTAAATTCTTGCTTACCTTCAAGTTAACTTCTTGCTATTCTACTTATAATCCTGAATTCAAATGAAAGTAAGGGCTCCTCAGAATGCCGTCGTTCAGGGATTGGCAAACTTTCTCTTTAATTGGCAAAATAGAAATGTAGGCTTTTTACAGGTTGTACAATCTCTGTGGAACTACTCAACTTTGCTTTTGTAGTATAAAGGTAGCCATAGACAATATGTAAATGAGAAAGAATGGCTGTGGTCTCTGAAACTTTATTTACAACATCAGGTAGTGGGCTGGATTTAACTGTTGAACTGTAGTTGCTGACTCTGCCCAATTTAATATGCCTATCTTCACATTCCTTGGGATACCTCTTATGGGGACTTGCTAACATAAAGCATTCAAGCATGTAAATGAATATCTAGTTGGTGAGCACATATCTTGTTTATATTGTATATGTGTGTCAGGAAGAGGGATAGGAGGTGTAAAAATGCTCCTGAAGCAACTGAATATGTAGATACTATCACTGAAATTACACTGATGTGTGTTACAGAGTAAGAAGAGGCTCTGCAGAGGAATCATACATACCAGGCTAACGTTACACTTTCCCAGACTGAAGGCGTATTTCTCGTCATTGAAAGAAAACAAATATAAAATATGACGATCTGCTCTTTGCTTTTATTTATTTATTTATTTAAATGTTATTTATTTCTTTTGACAGAGACGCAGCGAGAGAGGGAACACAAGCAGGGGGAGTGGGAGAGGGAGAAGCAGGCTTCCCTCTGAGCAGGGAGCCTGATGCGGGGCTGGATCATAGGACGCTGGGATCATGACCTGACCCAAAGGCAGACGCTTGATGACTGAGCCACCAAGGTGCCCTGATGATCTGCTCTTTAAAATATAAGCATTACCAGTTTTGGGGTGAATTACATTTCACTAGGAATAAGTAAGGAAGAGACATAATTCTGGAAAGGCAGTCTTCTACTTTGTGATGTGCTCCTAATTGTCAAAATTTATTCAATTAAGGCAGATGTCTCAAGAGGTTTATTTATCCTTTCCACTCTTATTTCCAACTGTACTGACACTCCCCCCACGCCCCATATCTGTGGCAGAAACTCTTCAGCGTTCTGCAGTATCTACTTACCCTTTTTCCTTTTAATAACAGACCCACCCACACATATGTTAGCTGGGCACATTTCTGACCCACTGCATTTTTGCTGAGCATGTCTAACCCATGACAATATAGTAAATGAGACATAATATGTGCAAGTTCAAGTTGGTCTTAGGAAATGCGATTTTTTCCTTCCATTTGGTCTTTTGTTCTCTTCCCCTATCCTGGAATGTGGGTTCTTCGGTGGAGAGCTAGCACTGACCATGTAGATGACAACACCCAATGGCATGGGCTAGGAGACTTTTTTCTATACAGGGCCAGATAGTACCTATTTCAGGTTTTGTAGGCTATGTGATCTCTGTCACAACTCCTCAGTTCTACCACTGTAAGGTGAAAACAGCCACAGAAAATACATCAATGAATGGAGGTAGCAGAGCTCCAATAGAATTTTACTTACAAAAGTAGGTGGCAGCAGAATTTTATTCTCAGGCTGTAGTTGCTGAATCCTGCCCTAGGTAATGCAGGGCAACAGAAAGCTGTTACTTGACATGCCCTAACAGAGTAGAGCTGTACCTCTCAAATTCAGCTTCATATATAAGAAAAAGATACATTTCCAGTGTATCTCAGAGCTCTTTATTTATTGGTGTGTTTTCTGTTGGTACCCCAAAAATTAGACAATGACTTGAAAGATGGAACAGATAGATATGCTACTTTATTGTTATTATTTTTTTTTTCAAATTTTTATTTAAGTTCTGGTTAGTATATAGTGTAATATTTGCTTCAGGAGTAGAATTTAGTGGTTCATCACTTACATATAACACACAGTGTTCATCATGACAAGTGCCCTCCTTCATACCCATCACCCATTTAACCCATCCCCACCCTCTATCAACCCTCAATTGGTTCTCTGTCATTAAGGGTCTCTTATGGCTTGTTTCCCTCTCTCTTTTCTCTTCCCCTCCTTCCCATATATTCATCTGTTTTGTTTCTTAAGTTCCACGTGTGAGTAAAATCATATGGTATTTGTCTTTCTCTGACTGACTTATTCTGCTTAGCAGAATATACTCTAGCTCCATCCACGTCATTGGCAAATGGCAAGATTTCATTCTTTTCGATGACTGAATAACATTCCATTGTGTGTGTACATATATATAAGTATATACACAGATATATCCGTATATATAGACACATACACACCCACCTTTTCTTTATCTACTCATCAGTTGAGGGACATTTGGGCTCTCTCCATAGTTTCGCTATTGTGATAATGTTGACATAAACATCAGGGTGCATGTACCCTTCTGAATCTGTATTTTTGTATCCTATGGGTAAATACCTAGTAGTGCAATTGCTGGGGGTTTTGGGTAGTTCTGTTTTTTAACTTTTTGAGGAACCTCTATACTGTTTTCCAGAGTGGCTGCACCAGGTTTTGTTCCCACCAACCAGTGCAAGAGGGTTCCCCTTCTTCTGCATCTTCACTGACTGTTGTTCCTTGTGTTGTTGATTTTAGCCATTCTGACCAGTGTGAGGTGATATTTCATTGTGTTTTTTATTTGTATTTCTCTGATGATGAGTGATATTGATGTATCTGTTATCCATCTGTATGTCTTCTTTGAAAAAAATGTCTATTCATGTATTCTGCCCATTTCTTAACTGGGTTATTTGCTTTTTGGGTGTGATATGCTACTTTATATCTATTTTAAAATATTTATTCATTTATTTGAGAGAGAGAGAAAGAATGTGTGTGTGCAGGGGGAGGGGCATGGGAGAGGGTGAGAGAAACTCAAACAGATTCCATGACCCTGAGATCATGACCTGAGCGGAAACCAAAGGATGAAGGCTTAACCGATTATACCACCCAAGCAGCCCTATATCTTTTTTAAAGTATCACTTATAAATATGGCTTAAAGTCAGATATTAATTTTTTTTTGTCTCAGGTTTTTCCTCTTCACATGAAATAGTTCCACTTCAGTTAGCCTTTGGAATAAATGTATTTTCCAAATTTTCTATTATATTAGATCTTACATTAGTTGTTGTTTGAACCCTTTCCAAAGTCTTTCTTTTTGAAAAACATGTGGAAAACTAAAGAGGTGTGAAGAAAAATCCCTCAGGATGTTATAAACTACTACCCCAAATAATTTCCTTTTTCCTCTCCTTTCCTATATTATATTTTTGCACATTACTTTAAAATATGACTTTCTTTTGTAATAAACATTATAGATTTGATAGTCATCCTTAACTCCATAAGTTCTTTGTATATTTGGAGATTAAACACTATATGTGTGACTTTGCAATTTAATAATTTTTCAAAAGTTTTTCCTGTTATACTATTTATGTATGATATGGGGAAAATATTAAGTTGAAACATATGTAACTTCCAAAAATCAAACTATTTTTTAACCTAAAAAAAGTGGACAATTTAATTTGGTTTAACTTATTTAAAGACACTCCTACTTTATAAGAAAATGAATTATATTTAAAATTAATGTTATATATGAGTGTACTACCTGCATCAATATATACAATTA
This sequence comes from Lontra canadensis, assembly GCF_010015895.1. NCBI lineage: Eukaryota > Metazoa > Chordata > Mammalia > Carnivora > Mustelidae > Lontra > Lontra canadensis. The sequence goes on along the minus strand of NW_022630996.1, from coordinate 48,015,713 downwards.
TAATCTGTTATTCTATTATACACTAAATGCATTGCACACTAAATTAAAAATACACTATACAATTTTTTCAACAAATTTTTATTGAATGCCTATGACAAGCTTAACCCTTGTGGCATTGATGTAGGAATCTGATATATATCAGTAAACAAGTTGGAAACACAAAAAAATTCTTTATGGTGTTGAGGGTGGTAAGTGCTATGGGAAAAAACTGCTTAGTATAAGTGATATCATGAATACTGAGAGTTAGTGACAGGTGGCTATTTTATTTATTTACTTAAAGATTTTATTTATTTATTTGAGAGAGAGACTGAGAGAGACCACAAGAGCGGAAAAGGTCAGAGGGAGAAGCAGACTCCCTGGGAGGCCAACGCTGGACTCGATCCCAGGACTCTGGGATCTTGACCCGAGTGGAAGGCAGTTACCCGACCAACTGAGCCACCCAGGCACCCCACAGGTTTTTTTTTTTTTTTTTTACATAGTTATCATGGAACAATCTGATTGGAAAGTGATATTTGAATAAATACTTGAATGCCCATGAGAACTCATCTCTTATTTTCCCCCTTTCCTCACTCTGCTTTAGCTATGCTGGTCTCTGCTGTTCCTCAGACATGTAGGCACATAATCTGTCCCAGTGCCTTTGTATTTCTGTTGCATCTGACTGCAATACTCCTTTCTTAGATATCCACATAACTCACGCCTTCTCTTCCTTCAGGCCCCTGGATGATGCTGGCTTATCAGAGAAGCACTCTTGACCATCCTATATAAACTAGTACTTCCTCTCTCTTGTACTCCCTAACCCTCTTGCATTGCTTTATCTTTCTCCAAAGCACACAAAACATCTGGCACAGTGTGTATTTATTTCTTCACTTCTGTACTTTCAGTTTCCCTCATTAGAATATGAACTCCTAGTGGTAACCATGGAAGTGCACAGACTAGATTTCTTTTTCAGCCGCAAGGACTGCAGTTAGCCAGCACGCTCCATCCTTGGTGCCTTCGGAGTCACTGCAGCATTCGAGGTGAGGCTATACTCTTTCTGGTTAGCCTCAGCACAGAAGGAACTAGACCCTGGCCATTTCTACCTAATGTGGGACTTCCTAATAAGTGATATTTGCTCCCTAGTATGTTTGCAGAGCTTTTTTTTCAGGTCTGCATCATAGTTTGATGTTCTTACTGTGTTGTCTTCATTCCTCCTCTCTTCTCCCCCCCGACCCCCGCACGTGTCATATAAGTATTATGGCCTCAAGCTCTTGGCAGCTCAATTCTGTTCCCCCTCCCTCTTTAACTTTCACAGGAGTCACCTGTGAGTAATCGAGGGGAGTTACCCCTCCCAAGAAACTCCAAGACAACTATAAAAACCCACCATTAAAAAAAACACCCCCCCCACCATTTTGCAATAGTATTAATAATAAATGTTTTTGAATACTTACCACGGATTAAATGCTGTGCATATATTATTTCCTTTAATACAACAGCCTTATGCAGAAGACTCTCTAAAATGCTTCCCACTAACTCATGTCTTTATATTTCTGATATCAGCACAGAGTCTAACACAATTATTTCTTTGATAACTTTCAGTCTGAGGAATTGCATGTTCAATTTGATTTGCATTGAGTTTGGATGCTTTTAATCACCTTTTTTCTTCAGTGAAGGATATTGTATTGGGTTCACTAGATATTTTCATTAAATAACTTTCTTTAAGTAAGGATACCAAGGGTATCATTTAGATTTATTTCTGTCCCATATTATCTCTTCTAAATTTAAGTGATTTACTTAAGCTTAAAAATGCTGGCTGTTTCAAAACTAACAAAGTGAAACTTTGAAGTGAAACGGTTCCTAACCATTTTCCTGTTTCTTGACTCACCAGCCTTCCTTGGGCAGGGTTTTCTGGTTATCCTGCCACTGTCTTTAGCCTCTTTGTGGCTTCTTATAGCTATCATTTGAGGATTATGGAATCTCCATATTGGTTAGTATCATGGATGGAGAAAACCATCATCATGGTGGAAGCCATGACTGTCATTATCTCTGTGGGTCCTGAAGGATGATGACTCTCCAGAGCACTCTCACAAGTGTTCATCTATGGCAAGAGAAAATTCCAATTTTTAAAATAAATTTCCTTTCATCCCAACCAAGTGGTATTAATATCATACCAGTCATCTTATTTGGCAAAGTGGTTTGTTATACACTTTTGTTTTCTTCTTTCTAGACCTCTTTCAATACATTTACTCTGGGTTTCACTTTTGTCTTTTAGGGCCACAACGGCTCACCCACATACTACTAACTTAAAGGACTTTTTTTTTTTTTAAGATTTTATTTATTTATTTGACAGAGAGAGACAGTGAGAGAGGGGATCCAAGCAGGGGTCTTGTGAGAGGGAGAAGCAGGCTCCCCTTTGAGCAGGGAGCTTGATGTGGGGCTCAATCCCAGGACCCTGGGATCGTGACCCAAGCCAAAGGCAGCTGCTTACCAACTTGAGTCACCCAGGTGTCCTAACTTAAAGACTTTTAAAATTAAGTTGCCACACCAGTCGCCATATCCATTGATCTATTCTCAAATCTCCTCACACCTTATGTCACAAATGTATGCAGTCCCGGTTTATCTCTTTATTTCTCCAGGATTTAAAATTTATTCTCTGTTACTCCTACCTGGGTTTATTTAGTTTATTTATGATTATGCACTATGGTTTGATCTGTTATCTTCTCTATGTCCAGTTGACTTTGAAGTGGCTCTTGGGACCATTATCTCCAGATTGGTTATCTTCAGTTGGAATCCACTAGGAAGTGTGTATGATAAACTTCTTTCAATTCATTACAAGATACTGTTATAATATGGTAGACAATTGAAGATAGCAGGGAAGATCAGATACTGGAGTTAAATTGTTAAGATCTTGGAGAAAAGAAAAATGGTCGAGTATTTTTTAAAGTTTCTGACAATTATCTGTACTCCATAGCTTAAAAAAAATTTTTTTTTCATGATTTGTTTTGTTCTAACTGTAGCTCACAGTGTGGTAACTTTGACCTTGTTTGGATATCACGTTTGAACTTGGCATGCTATAGAAAGTATATGGAAAGTATGAGCTGGTTCAGTGTTGCCCTTAGAATAAAGTAACAACACTGCGAGCAATATCTTACGTTGTTAGCCATTGTCAATTCGCTTTCTCTCATCTGTGAAGAAACATGCCAAACACACACAATATTATAATGGTTGGGTCTCTAAGGCCTTAGACTTTTTCAGCGTTCCATATTATGCCTTTTTGCCTTTTTTCTTTCTACCCATTTTGCTCTTCTTGCCATACTTTTATTCATTGACTCTCAGATCTCATGATCAATATCCCTTTCCGCTAGGCCAATATATGACTGGTATTATGATATTAAAATAAAAAAGGGTGACCCACTTTTGAATTTTGTAGGTCCCACCCAATTCCACTGCGGCTCGCCCGGGGGACAGCACTATTGGGACGCCCGCGCATGCCCTCTTACGTGCTCTGGTCTCCGCGCCGCTCTTAAAGCGAAGCGCGCGCGGGTGGAAGAGCTCCTCCTCCGCCCAGTAGGCGCTGCTCCCGCGGGGCAGGTAAGCCACGTTGAGGTAGACTGGGAGCTGGGCGGGGCTGTCGACCACCCGGGCCTCGAGGCCGTTTTGGGACTAAGGACTTTCTGGACAGGGGCGCCCACCTCCTGGCTCACCGGGCTCGGTCTGGCCGCAGACTGGTCGACTCGCTCGGTACGCACCGGCCAGCCCCTGGATTTTGGCAGTGGTCTTCAGGTGGTTTTGGGGGCGGAAGTGCTAGGGTCGAGACGGGCTAGGGACTTCCGGTTACAGCGGAGAGCTTCTGTTCTTCCGGCCTGCCTCGGTGGTGGCGGCGACCGCACCGCGCCCTAGGGGTCCTCCATGCATATGGTGGGCGGGGTGGGCAGGGGGGCGGGACTTGAGGCTTCGACCACGGGTCGCGGCGGGAACTCCAAAGCCCTCCGCGTGCTGGGCCAAGTCCGCGGAGCCGCGGGCAGCAGGCGGGGGCCCGAGGGGTACAGGGTGGATAGGGACTCGCTGACAAACGTGGGAGGCGCCTCCTAGCCTCCCGGGACACCGCTCCAGGGACTAGGCGACGGAGCTTCCAGGGGACGCAGGTGCTGGCGCCATGGACACTGCTTTGCGGTGCTCAGACTCGCTGGGCGAAAGTGGGTTCGGGTTGCTAGTGCGCGCGCCGTCTTGGGGCTGCGCAGCGGGAGGACCACGGGGCCTTAGGCGTGGCGGTGGGCGGCGGCGGCAGCACCTGCCGGAAGGAGTCGGACCGGGACTGGTCCATTTCCGTGATGTGGAAGCCCACCTTGGCGGGCAGTGAGGGAGCGGTCATCGTATGATGCAATACTTTTGAGAACTTACTATATATTGTGCATCTGATGTTTACCTCTTCTCTGTGTCTTTTCTCATTCAAGGTATGCGTTCGAGTCCAGCTTAAGTATTTCTCTTAGTATGTCCCAGTCCAGACCAAGGCATTTTCTGGCATTTAAATAATCAGTTTCACTTTTCATGAATACCCGGAGGGAGCAGCTCTTTTTCTGATAAGATAGGCTGTGAGTAATACCCGAGTAAAGCAGTGGATTATTTTTACCTTAGTACAATATTAATCTGGAATGTTCCATTTTAGGGTCTTTGTTCTCTAACAAGAGAAGGTTGATTTCAATGAATGTTGGAATCATTGTGGAATGAAGCCCTACATTTATATCTTAAAATAGGCCATTTTCAGAATCTTATTTAAAGTTATGAAAAACTGAAGTTTAATAGGGTGCTACTAGAGTCTTGAAGGAATCAACGGAGACTTTTTGTAGTAACAGTAATACAAAGAAAACACTAGCACTTAGGAAGAGCACGAGGCCTCTCTCTAGTCCCCATCTTACTTCACAAGGGGAAGTAGTTTCTGGTGCAGATTCTATGACATTTTATTGGATCAGAGTCCTAGTGGATACAGCTTGCATAGATGGAACTTCTGCTCACCTGGGTATTTTCTTCTTTTCTTTATTTCTTTCTTTCTTTCTTTTTCTTTTCTTTTTTTTTTTTTTTTTTCTGCTCTTCATTACATTGTGTGGAAGTTATGAAAGTGCTGGAGCATTCACATGTCACCCTGCTTCTGATTTCCTCTCCTATCTGACTCGGTGTCTTAATTTTCCTCTGCGACTGGGAATCTGTGCTTAAGACAGGCCTTAAACGTATCAGAAAAATACGAAGCTTGTTTCTCATTTAGGACAGTGATTCTCGCTTGATCTATACACCATCTATCTCAGAATGACCTGCTAGTTAAAAGAAAGATTTCTGGACCCACCCTTGAGTTATGGAATCACAGTATCTAATGGTAGACAGAGGTTGCCCTATCCAGCATATTGTTATATATGCTAAAGATTTTGGTTCATGGGTTAAACCTGAGAGTGGTTCTCAATCCTGTCTACATCTCGGAATTGCTGTAGATTGAAAGCTATTGATAATGTGATAATATCCCAGAAAAATTAAATCAGCACTTGAATTCCCCAGGTGACTCTAATGCACTTACAGTTGAATTCATGGATTAGGAAAGCAATATTGCCGAAATAGTGAAGTCTTACTGTTGCGGCCGGTGCGACAAATCGACTAGGAACGTGAGGGTAAGAGGATGGTCAAAAGAAATTAAGAGACAAAGAGATGGGGGCAGGAGGAGCACTGAGGGGGATGTCCAACAGTGCCGGTTTTATTCTACATCTTATAATCATTTATAAGGCAGACCACAATAGGAGGAGTAATACATCAGTATCTAGTCAGATAACTGCAAGTTCCTATAAACAGGTTTACATTAACTACAAATAAATCTCGTGATGCCAGGTAGTCACGGCTAATGCCATTAGCTACTATTGATGCAAGACAATCAACCAGGGAATGGGTTATGGGAAGTACAGGAACAACAAGGACCAACTAAGAATTCATGACCCTGACCACATTGTTCCCTTCTGGAGGGAGAATGTGTGGGAAGTCACGTAGGTGAGCGTATGACACATAGCACAGACCCTTTCTCAGTGTTACTCAACTTTCCTGTCCTTAACCCCTAAAAAAGGCGTCCGGACTTTAAAGGAGTCACAAGTCAGGGCCTGGTTTGATCCACGACTCCAACCATGCCGTAGGCTCCAACAACTTACTTTGATTTTACTTTCTTTCTGACCACACGTTATGTGAGTTTAATCAAAGTTAGATTCCTAATAGAATAGTTCAGTCAACAAGAAGAAAGATGAGATGCATTTAGAATCCATAATAACATAACTGGAATATTTGTGTTGAGCTGTTAGCCTCTGAAACTTTATGTAAGTTGTACATATAAAAATGTGATCATCTTAAAGTCAAGTTAGATAGATTTTGTACTAAAAAATGGAATAGGTCTTTTTTTAAAAGATTTTATTTATTTATTTGATAGAGAGAGATCATAAGTAGCCAGAGAGGCAGGCCAGGGCAGGGGTGGGGGGATGAGGGGAGGAGGGAAGCAGGCCCCCTGCTGAGCAGAGAGCCGGATGCTGCCTTGATCCCAGGACCTGAGACCATGACCTGAGCCAAAGGCAGAGGCTTAACCCACTGAGCCACCCAGCTGCCCTGGAATAGGTCTTTTAATAATAATAACAGCTAACATTTGTTTAATATTTTTATTTTTTTTTGAAATGTAGTTGAAATTCAGTGTTATATTAGTTTCAGGTGTACAACATAGCTCTTTGACAGTTCTGTATGTTAAACTATGCTCACCATGAGAAGTGGTTGTTACCATCTGTTGCTATATGACATTAATTACAATATTATTGACTTTATTCCTCACACTGTACTTTTCATCCATGTGACTTATTTTATAACTGGAAATTTGTACCTCTTAATCCCGTTCACCTATTTGTCCATTCCCCCCAAACCTTCCCCTCTGTCAACCATCAGTTTGTTATTGTGTTTATGATTCTGTGTCTGTTTTGTGTTTTAGATTCTGCATGTTAAAGAATCATATGCTCTCTTTCTCTGGCTTATTTCGCTGAGCATAATACCCTTTAGGTTCCTTGTATTGTCACAAATGGCAAGATCTCATTCTTTTTTTACACCTGAGTAATGTTCCATTGTATATATTTATCGTGTCTTCTTTATCCATTCATCTTTCTATGAACATCAAAGATTCCCTGAGTTTTGTAAGTTAATGGTTAAAATATCACTTAAATAAAAAAAAAATTATTTACATCCATCTTATCTACCTTGCAAGTGTTGGGAATCTGATGCTTAAAGGCCTGGTTACCACAACTGATGCTGGGTGTTTTCATTCTTTTATGGCCAAGACATGATTAATACTCAGATTAATGTGCTATGTTTGTGTATCAGGTCATCCTCTAAATGACTTCCTGGGGTGTGGTGATCATTTCTCTTTTTTTTAGTTTTTTTTTTTTTTTTCCCCGATTTATTTATTTATTTGAGAGAGAGTGCAAGCAAGTGTGTACAAGCAGGGGGAGTGGCAGAGGGAGAAGCAGGCACCTCCCTGAGCAGGGAGCCCAACCCAGGGCTTGATCCCAGAAACGGGGGATCATGACCTGAGAAGAAGGCAGACATTTAACCACCTGAGTCACCCAGGCATCCCTGGTGAATCATTTCTTAGTGGAATCTGGTTTCAGTCATCATACACGCACAGTGTACTGAAGGATGTATTTTCACTTGTATAGTTACTGAATTGTCATTTATAAATTTTAAGTCGGTGGTGATAATTTTATTGAACTTGAGCATTTGTTTCATTGATGTGATGTAACTTTTTGGTTTTGAAAACAATAATGGTAATTTAGGCTGAGGGGAAAAATCAGTAGTTGTTTTATAATGCAATTTTTGAATCAAATAGGTAAAACTGAATTTCAAATTTTAGTACACAATATATTTTCTTCACCGCAGAGCTTGATTTCCTGAGTATTCTCTGTAAAGGGAAGTGGAAATGCATCAGTCTCTTATCATTTTGCCTTCATTGATAAATAATTAGAGTCATGAAGACGTTAATTTGCTTTATTTGAGTATTAATCAGTTTGTTGTCATTAATCTATTCAATGCTTAAACAGGCTAGGGTATAAATCAATAGATGGATAGGATATTTATAATTAAGATGCTAAACTTAATCAGAATGATGTGGCTTGAAATAATTCTAAATGTAGTCAGAAACGATTTGCATAATATAGAAGGTATTATAAAGTAGTATAGTAAACATACTTAAAATACATACAACATTTTGAGGGCTGAGTAATATTTTAAGTTTATAAGAAAATCATCTATAAATATGACAGAATTGAGAAATGGGGTTGGCTTAATAGAGTGACTGTGGATAAATTGTGAGGCTTTAAAACTAGATAAAGAGATTTTTGTTCTGATTTCAATCCCCATTTTAGCACATCTGCCCAAACCTCATATTGCTTTAAATCAATACCTGCAGTTATCTCCAAAGTCCTTAAAATTCACCCTCATCTCCTTTAACCCATGAGCCATATTATTACCAACCTAAAGAACTTCTCTTGTACTCTTTAACACAAAACCTTCAATTTGCTCAATATTTAATTTTGTTTTATTTAATTTTTATTTTATTTGTTTTATTTAATTCCCTGTACCATTAAAAACTCTCCATATTCCTTTATCTTCTAATGTACCATTAAACCTCACATGCTCTCTCTTAACCATGTAAGGAATATGCTTTCTTTGTTCCTGATTATTTGCCTTTGGTCACAGTACACTCTGAACCTTTCATCCTATACCCCTGACTTACTCCAAATGTTTCTTATTTCCTAACTGGTCTCTGAATTTCTTACCCCACTATAATGCATGTCATTTTTTACTCTGTAACTAAAAGTGATTCTTTTCAAATTGCAAATCTGATCACCACTATCCTGTTTATAACCTCTCAGTGACTTCAGTTATTCTTAGGAGGGAATTAGAAATCCATTATATGACTTAGGTCTTCATTAATCTCATCTCTGTCATCCTCTCCAGGCTCATCTCTTAGCTTTTCTCTTTATTCTGCGCATACTTGGGTGTTCTTTGAATTCCGGGGATAGACCACGGTTAGTCTCTAGCTCTTTTGATGTGAGATATTCTACACACCCCTGGTACCACATCCTTCTGTTTTTTTTTTCCCTCCTCTAGTTCTTCAGGTAGGAAATAATGACAGATATTGTATTGTTAGTTCTCTTAAAAAAGAAAGAGTAGGGGCACCTGGGTGGCTCCATAGGTTAAGCATCTGCCTTCAGCTTGGGTCATGATCTCAGGGTCCTGGGATCGAGCCCCGGATTGGACTCCCTGCTCAGTGGGAAGCCGCCTTCTCTCTCCCTCTGCCTCTCCCCCAGCTTGTGCTCTCTCTCTCTCTCAAATAAATAACTAAAATTAAAAAAAAAATAGTAGAGGACTTTTGGGCAAGGTGGAGCAATAAGGACTGAATTTGCTATTTAAAACAAAAAATGAACAAAAAACACGTGAAACATCTCAGGTGGTATGATTTATTTTAATATATATTTATTTATTTATTTGGCAGAGAGAGAGAGATTACAAGAAGGCAGGCAGAGTGAGAGGGGGAAGCAGGCTCCCCGCTGAGCAGAGAGCCCGATGGAGGGCTCGATCACAGGACCCCAAGATCATGATCTGAGCCCAAGGCAGAGGCTTTAACACACTGAGCCACCCAGGTGCCCCAGGTGGTAGGACTTTAAAACAATCCTCAAAATCTTTGTATCACACAACCTATGATTGTAACTTTGGCCACCGACCTATCCACATGTATTTCTTCATCAATATAGTTAATTTATGTGTATTTAGAGAAATATAATGCTCCTCAAAATGGATTTTAGGCTTAAATGTAAAACCTAAAACTGCAAGACTTCTAGAAAAAAGTAAGAGAAAATCTTTGTAATCTTTAGTTATCCAAAAGTTTCTGAGATTTAGCTGCAGAAACATGATTCATAAAAATACTAAAGTGATAAATCGGACTTAATCAAAATGAAAACCTTTGATTTTCAAAAGACATTCTTAAGAGAAAGAAAAGACAAGCCACAGGGCTAGGAGAAACTATTTACAAGTTACATATCTGAACACATAGGAAGTATAGTTAGAATATATTAAAAATACTTTCAGAACTCAATTGTTAAGAAAACAAACCACACAATAAAAAATTTGGACCTAGGAAAAATTTGGACAAACACTTTAATAAAGCAAATATATTTGTGATGGAAAACCAAGAGGCTCAACATCATTAATCAATAAGGAAATATAAATTAAAACAACAATAAGATACTATATACCTATCAGAATGGATAAATAAGAAAGATGAAACTTTACCCTAGGGCTAATGATATATTATATGTTAATAAAAAATAAAAAAATAAAAAAGATGAAACTGAAACTCTTATATTCTGCCATTTGGAATGTAAAATGGTATGACTATTTTGTAAAATAATTTAGCAGTTTCTTAGAAAGTTAAACATATGCTTACCGTATGAGTCAACTATTCACTCTTAGGGTACTTACCCAAAAGAAATGAAAGCATATGAATTGCACATGAATATTCATAGCAGCTCTACTTTAATAACCCCAAAGTGGAAAAAAATCCAGATGTCCACCGACAGATCAATGGATAAACAAACAGTGGTATATCTAAACAGTGGAATACTACTCAGTAATAAAAAGGAATGGATTATTGATACACACGACAACACGATGGATCTTAATTATCTGAGTTAGCAAACACAGAACAAAAAAGAGTACATATATTATGATTCCACTTACATAAATTTCTGGAAAATACAGACTTGTCTATAATAACTGATGCAGGTCAGTGTTGGCCAGTGAATGAGGGTATGTGGTTGGGAGGGAGGACTTGGAAAACAATATGAAACTTGGTGGTGATGGATATGCTTATTATTTTGATTGCAGTGGTAGTTTTACAGAGATGTACAGCTATGTGAAATCTTGCTAAATTGTGTTTAAATAGGTGCAGTGTATTATATGTCAGTTACACTTCAATAAAGCTTTTACAAAAAAAAAAAAAGGTAACGAAACCCACACGTGTACATATAATAGAGTATCTCTAATAAGCAAAACTCCCCTTGAGCTACTTTGTTAACTTTCCAGAGTTGATGGGAGGTGTGATTACTCAGAAGACTGATGGTACACACCCAAAAGTGAGAATCACAGACCAGTGGGTTTGAACAATGTAGCTGTTAGTGGCTTGAGAATGGATCTGGGTTCCTGAGGTATAGACTTGGAATTCCCAAAACCTTAAAAGTTGTTTTATCAGGGACCCCTGGGTGGCTCATTCTGTTAGGCATCTGCCTTTGGCTCAGGTCATGATCCCAGGGTCCACGTTGGGCTCCTTGCTCCTTAGGGAGCCTGCTTCTTCCTCTGCCTGCCACTCCTTTTTGCTCTCTCTCTGTTTCTGACAAATAAATAAATAAAATCTCTCTCTCTTTTTTTTTAAGTTGTATTATCAGCTTAGAATCGTGGCCCATGATGTCACATTATGCATTCCTTAAATTAGTGTCCTGGTTTTGTGCCACCAGCAACTCATTGAGATTGCTTGGTACACTATTATTTAAATTATGTATATAACATTGAATGTGGGTAGAGCATTGTGAAATCCAGTTTGTAATTGCCTTAACTGATTTTGGTAATTCTGGAAAAGATCTTTATATCATAATTTATATTAGTTTTTTTAGTGGATCACACAGAGCATGCTTTAAAAAAAAATCTTGATTACATTTATCATCTATATGTAACTTAATGCAATTCTCATCTTAAACTTTGATGAAATTTTGTGTGATTCTATTATTTCAAAAGCTTAGGAAGCCTTTCTGTGTGATGAGCAATTAAATGTAGGACCAGTGGTTTTGGTAAATAGACTAAAAAATATGAAAACCACATAACCGAAGTAGTTACATAATACTAAACAAACTTTCTGAAACATAATTTTGGGACTTTATTCAGTACAAAAAACATGGAATCAGCAGTTTTCTTATGTATTATTTTTCTGATGGCTTAATATTCTGGTCCTTGCATGACTGAAATTATAGTTGGAGTGTTGTGGAATTTACATTCCTGTAAAATTTCCTTCTGTTCCTTTGCTGACTATTGTTATTGATTGATATGATGGTCTTCATTTCGTGTTCTGAAGATATTCAGTTATTATGTTGAAATCTCTAAATGCATTTTTAGACCATACAGAACAAAATTAATTAGGATTTTTTGACTAAGAAATAGTATTAGATATGTCTCCCATCAAATATGAAATCAACATGATTATAACATTGCTTATATAGACAGTATTAAGTATTGTCTGAACAGTCAGTGAGATTCTGCCTAACTTTAAACAGTTCAGTGGGGCAGTTCTTTTTTTAAATTTTTTAAAAATTTAATTTAATATTTTCAGTTTCTAAGATTCATTGTTTATGTACTATACCCAGTGCTCCATGCAATATGTACCTTCCTTAAAACCCACCACCAGGCTCATCCTCCTCATCCTCCAGCTCTCCTCCCCTCCAGAACCCTCAGTTTGTTTCTCAGAGTCCACAGTCTTTCATGCTTCATCTCCCCCTCTGATTTATCCCAATTCACTTTTCCTTTCCTTCTCCTAATGTCCTCCATGTTATTCCTTATGCTCCATAAGTGAGTGAAACCATTTGATAATTGACTCTGTCTGCTTGACTTATTTCACTCAGCATCATCTCCTCCAGTCCTGTCCATGTTGATACAAAAGTTGGGTATTCATCCTTTCTGATGGAGGCATAATACTCCATTGTATATATGGACCGTATCTTCTTTATCCTCTCATCTGTTGAAGGGCATCTTGGCTCTTTCCACAGTTTGGCAACTGTGGCCATTGCTGCTATGAACATTGGGGTACAGGTGGCCCTTCTTTTCACTACATCTGTATCTTTGGGGTAAAGACTCAGTAGTGCAATTGCAGGGCCATAGGTAGCTCTCTTTTTAATTTCTTAAGAAATCTCCGCACTGTTTTCCAAAGTGGCTGCACCAACTTGCATTTGGTGGGGCAGTTCTTAATAGGCAATAATGATTACTCCTTTTTTCTAAGGAGTATCACAGACTTCTAAGCAGTAGATTGTTTGTATCTGAATATTTGTTGCTTACTTAAATTCACATTAGAAGGTTAAAGTATGGTTTTATTTTGTGGTTTAATTTGTGCTCATTTTTGCTAATTGAGACCTGGACTAGAAGTTTGTAAGGGGTAAACCATTTTTTTCAGATATTCCTATTTATTTTGACCACGGTTTAATTGTACAAATTGGTATCATTTTTGACATAACATTGGCCTTTTCCAGAGGTATCTATTTTGTATAAAAACTTTTTATACAAAACCATTTACCCCCCCTATAAATGGTTTTGTCTGGGACAGTGCACCACCAGATGTCCTCAAATACCCATACTCTTTTTTTTTTTTTTTTTAAGATTTTTATTTATTTATTTGACAGAGAGAGATCACAGTAGACAGAGGCAGGCAGAGAGAGAGAAAAGGAAGCAGGCTCCCTGCTAAGCAGAGACCCCCGATGCGGGACTCGATCCCAGAACCCTGAGATCATGACCTGAGCCGAAGGCAGTGGCTTAACCCACTGAGCCACCCAGGTGTCCACACCCATACTCTTGATAACTGTGCCACAAGAGGAAGGTAAACACCAAAAGCTCAGCATTTGAATCAAGAAGAGGAGTCCCCTTTATCCTGCAGTGTCTAACACCCTCAGACAAAATTTGGAAGCACATGGACTGTAAAGGCAAAATGCTTTAAGAATCCGGTCCGGGGCGCCTGGGTGGCTCAGTCAGTTAAGTGTCTGCCTTCGGCTCAGGTCATGGTCCCAGGGTCCTGGGATTGAGTTCCACATCGGGCTCTCTGCTCATCGGGGAGCTCCCTGCTTCTCCCTCTTCTCCCCACTTGTACTCTCTCTCTCAAATAAATAAATAAACAAAATCTTAAAAAAAAAATCCAGTCTATGCTTACAGAGCAGGTAGTGGAGAGTAAATTTGGATCTCAAAAAAAAAAAAAAAATTGAAATTGACACATAACCACATGTAAAATTAAATAGGTGAAATTAGTTTGATGATATATTGTATTTAATACAGTCTAACAAATTATCATCATTTCAACAGTTAGTCAATAGAAGCATTATTAATGAGGTACTTTCCAATCCTCTAAGTGTTTAAGTACTAAGTATTTAAAATCCAATGTAGATTTTATACTTACAGCACATCTCAAGTTGGACACTAAATTTTCACTGGATAGACTTGATCTGTATTTAAATTTTAGAAAACTTCCAGTTGAAAAAGAAGATTTATATACCCAAATTGTTTAAAATACACTTTAAAGTTTTCCAAAAACTTAGTTAAAAACACAAGTCATTTTCCTTTAGCATTTACATTCATATTGATAAAACTGGTTCATAGTTTTTAGAGGAATTGATAGGAACTTAAAGGAAAAACATCAGTTTTAAACTTGTGTCTAAGTTAAATAAATTCACTAACTCTTGTGATAACTCTTGTGACAATGTTGAATTCGAGAATATTGCAAAATGTAAAATTAACTCTGAATTTATCAACATCAACAAAATATTCTTCAAAATTCCTTTAGATTTATAACCAATTTACATAATGCTATCAACAACAATTAAGATCTTCTGCATATAGGTCCATGTTAGAAAAATGTATAAAAGCTTTATTATTGGCTACATTATGAAGTTTCAATTTTAACATAAATTCTCACACCTATCCAGCTATGTCATAAATATGCTTTACCTTTCCTTGGTGATTTGGCTTTAGCTCATTCATATGCAGTGTGGTATGGATTATAATTTGATAGGCAAGAAACCCACCTGGCTTTTAAAGAACATATACTAGAACATTAAGAGTAGAGTCACCTTAAAATGAAAAGAGGTCTGTGGGTCTTCAACCTTCTATAGACATGAAGCAGACAGAAAGTTATTCAGCTCTAAACACGGGCCAGAAGGCAGAGCCAATAGCCATGTAAATCACTCTCAGGCAGCTGGTCTGGCTTCAATCAAGGAACTGGTGTGTGTTTAGCTGTATTTCAAGAGTTGTAATAGATCTGTGATTGCTATGAGCCTGCCTCCTCCCCCACTCCGCCCTGCCTCTTTCTGTGGTAAAATATACATAATGTGAAATTTACCGTCTCAGCCATTTTAACTGTACAATTTACTGGTATTAAATAGATTCACATTGTGCAAGGATCATCACTGTCTAGCTTTAGAACTTGTTTCATCTTGTAAAACTGAAACACTGTACCCATTGAACAATAAATCCCTATTCTCCCCTCCCTCTGCTCATGGCAACTTCATTCTACTTTGTGTCTCTATGATTTTGACTACTCTGAGTACTTAATTTAAGTGGAATCATATAGTATTTGTCTTTTGTGACTGGTTTATTTCACTCAGCATAGTGTTCTCAAGGTTCATCCATCTTGTAGCATGTCAGAATTTCCTTCCTGTTTGAGGCTGAATAATATTCTACTGTATGTATGGACTACATTTTATTTATCTATTCATCCATTGATGGATACTTGAATTGCTTTCATGTTTAAGCTACTTTAAATAATGCTGCTATGAACGAGGATGTACAAATGAAATGAATATTTCGTTTTCATTTAATGAAAGCATTAAAGACCTTGGTTTCAATTCTTTTGGATATATATCCAGAGTGGAATTGCTGGGTCATATAGTAATTCTATTTTAAACTTTTTGAGGAACTACCGTACTGCTTTCCATAGCAACTATACATTTCCACCCACTGTGCACAAGGGTTCCAATTTCTTCACATCCTCGTCAACACTTGTTATTTTTTGTTTGTTTTTTAATAGTAGCTATCTTAAGGTGTATGAGGTGGTATCTCATTGTAATTTTCATTTATATTTCCATAATGATTAATGAAGTTGATCATCTTTTCATGTGCTTATAGGCCATTTGTATATCTTCTGTAGAGAAATGTCTGTTCAAGTCCTTTCCCTGGTTTTCAAATTGGATTTTTGTTGTTGTTGAGTTTTAGGAGTTACCTACATATTCTGGATATTAATCAATTATCAGATATATGGTCTGTAAATATAACATCCCATTTTGTGGGTTTCTTTTTTAATCTTCTGATAGTGTCTTCTGATGTACATAATTTTTAAATTTCCATGAAGTGCAATTTTTCTGTTTTTTCTTTAGTTGCCTGTACCTTTTTTGTCATATCCAAGAATAATTGCCAAATCTAAAACCATGAAGCTTTCCCCCTACGTTTTCTTCTAAGAGTTTTATAGGGCAAGGGCTTGCAGCAGTGGGGGGAGTCACAGCAAAAATGGTCACCTGCCTCTTTGTCTGTGTCTTTGTGATTAGAAGCAGCAGCCAGTAATCAGAACACAGATCCCTGATTTTTGGAAGACAGAGTCCTTTTAACCACTGTGGTTTTTAGAAACTGTGTAGTTCTTGGAATGCCTGTATGGCTGCCTGTTATGTGGCTGGGAAGTAGGCACCAGGTTGCTGCTATTGTGCCAAGAGCTGAAATTGACCAAAATTAACCGCAATTGACCTCTCAAGCCTTCTCTTAAAGATTACAAACCCTCCTTGGTCTCCAGAGTCCCAAAATAGTTGTACCAGACAAATTTTGCTAGTGCTATTGTAGTCTAGGTGGGGAGACAGATTTCTGTGCTTACTATTCCACTATTCTGAGAATCCTCTCTAACTTAATGTATCTTTATGGTCAATCTCTTAAAGCAGTTGTTTGGACATAGGCCAACCTTTAAAATATGCTTTAAAGAGCCCATTAACTTGGGCAGGGAAGGTGTGAATAGATCATGGAAGATTCTAGAAGGCTCCCCTTTGGTTCCATATTAAAAATTATTTTAATATGACTGATTTTTATATGCAGTGATGTTCTAATAGTTTCCTTTGTCCAATATGACATTTAGCCAATAAGTAGTAGTATTTAATCCATCTGTAGAATGAAATCTATAATATCTAATAATTTGTAACTTAAAACTAGATGACAGTAATTGGGTCATAACTTGTTTTATTTGGTGAAAAAGACTAAATCAAGCACAACTACCGAGCTTGTAGCAAATCATGTTATTAGCCAGTACAAAGTTTCTCTGTTTGTTTACTTAAAAAAGTCATTTACCCCATTTTATCTGCAATTTCCCTCCTCTGTCTTCACCCTTTGAGCAATTATAGAGTGTTTAAGGCTTATCTTTGTGTTTGTTCTTGCAAAGACTATACTTATATTGTTGTGTGGATTTTTAGTTTACATAAATTTTATCATTATACAGATATAATTTTCTTTTTCTATTCAACATTACATTTTAAGATCTATGTTACTTTTTAAATATCTATTCAATATGTCCCCTATTGTGATGCAGTAGTTTATAGTATGTATATATACACTTTATCTGTCTTCTTTCCCAGTGGTGGACTCATAGGGCTCCTGTGTCTTATTGTCAACAGTCTTTGCACAGTGTCTCTTGTGGATTGGATCATAAATTTCATTCAGCATAAAAACAGTGCCATTAAAACTGGATTGAGATAACCTAACTTCATATATGTAACTTTAAAGAGTCATATCCTATGTTTCTCCCTGGGAATTTAAATTAAAGGCTATAGGAAGAAACCTTTTAGTCCCAAATTAAGGGGCCACTGGTTTTCCCACAGATTTACTAATGAAGTGAATCAAGCCATTATAGCATGGTTCAAATTCTGTGTGAATATCAAGTATTGTTTAAATAGTCATTAAAAAATACTTATGGAAAGAAAAATTCTCCTATGGAAGTGTATGAAAATTGTTATTATCATTATAAAATCATTCAAAAGGAGCATATTATTTGCTATGCAGTCTATCATAAATTCTTACTTTTCCAAAATAGTTTTAAGTACTATGAAAGAATTGCCATTTTCTTCCCACTGATCTTGAATCTTGGCATCTTTGCCAGTTCTTCTGAACTGAATTGAAGTTATAATCCCCAAATAACACCATCCATCAAATTTTCAGACTAGAGACTAACACAAATAAGTGCATTTGAACCCTTGGTCAACCATATGTGCTAGTTATAAGCTAATACAAACTTAAAATTCTAAGAGAATATAAATTACTTTATTCCTATGAACAATGACTAAGCATATTGAATTTCAATACTTTTTGTTTTTCTCCTTTTAGACGTTTAAGAAGTTAACATTTTAAAAAATAAAAAATAATAGTTAATTAAAAATAAGAATATAAAGAGATTAAGGCTTTATTTCCAGCAAAGAATTAGTATCATAGATTAAAGGTGTTCACGGATTACTTGACCTTTCTTTCATTGAGGGGTAGGGTGTCATCCCCACCTCTGGAATCTAAGTGAGCTTGGTGACTTTTTTGATTGGAACAGTATGACATTGTGATCTTGCGTCTCTTTCCAAGTCTAGCTTTTAAGAAACTGGTAGTTTCTAATTATAACGTCCTGGCATGCTCAATGTGAGTGTAGTCACCTTCCGTGTAAGAAGGCTGACCATGCCAGGAGAATCATGCTATGAAGAAGCTCGGCTGGCCACATGGAGAGCCAGATGGATATCTAGTTAGCCCCTAGCTATTCCACCCGTTTCAGCACAGGCACCAGACACGACACGTGGGTGAAGAAGCCTTGAGATAATCCTAGCCCCAGCCGCTCTCTAACTGTAGTCAAATGAGAGTCCCCAAACAAGAACCACTTCAGCTGAACTCAGTCAGCTCACAGAACAATGTGAAATAATAATTGTTTTAAGCCATTAAGTTTTGAAAGTGATTAATATTCAGTACTAGATATTAGGAACGCCTGATCTCCAAATTGTTGCTCAGGTTTATGGGGTGTTACTGGTAATTTTGTTTAAAATAAAATGTGTCAGTGTGGACATATGGATTCTCTTTTTACTAAAATAGTTTATTTCTATCTGTGATAACTCAGACAAAAAGCAGGAAATAATAAGTTGCTGAATGTTCAAGGATTGGACTAAGTTTGCAACTAATTATTGTAATGACCTATTGGCGAAAGAAGTCCAGAAAGAAAAAGAGACAAATGTATTTGCAACCATGGATGAATTTGATGAACCTGAGAATGATTCTATTCTTATGATGCCAGAGGGTGTGTATCTCTTAGGAGTTCTTTCATCATCCCCCAGAGAACAGTAAGCATTTCTCTGTGGGACCCAATAGACCTGGGAAATTTTTGTTTTGTGAGATGAATCTTTATTCATTTATCTACCTAGGACTGTGTGTGTATTATCAGAATATGTGAAAACTGGGGTGCCTGGGTAGCTCAGTTGTTAAGCATCTGTCTTCTCCTCAGGTCATGATCCCAGGATCCTGGATTTAAGCCCTATGTCAAGACCCCTGCTCAGCGGAGAACTTCCTTCTTCCTCTCTCTCTCTGCCTGCTACTCTGCCCACTTGTGTTCTCTCTCTCTCTCTGTCAAATGAATAAATAAAATCTTTAAAAAAAAGAATATGTGAAAATTTACCATTGCATATTTGTATACTTTCCACTGTCCTCCTTTTGAGTCCTAGAATTGTACTTATCAGACCTGTGATCGATCTACTTAGATCACTGGTACTCAATATCTTACTCTATAAAATGAGGATAATGATTGTAATTAGTTTATAAGTCTTTATTGTGAAGAACAAATAGAGAATTCATGAAAACCTCAGGGGAGTGTGTGGCAGATATTAGATGCTTGATGCCCAATGCCATATTTTTAATATTAATCTTATCAGTATATAAATAATAATGGAAATAAAAGGTAACAGGAAGAAAGCTTGTTTACAGAGAGATTAAGTTCACACTTTCTCTATTTTTGAGCAATGGGTCCGGTGGGATCCCAGTCCTTCTCCCTTGCTATTTGCAATTGACTTAAAGATTAAAAAAATACATATTTTCTTGAGTAAGTAGTAAATATTTGAATGCTAGTGTAAAGTGTTCTCTGTGTATTTCTTTCATTTAAAATAGAATAAGTCTGTATTTTGGAAGAATGTATATCGTGTATTTTGGACCAGGTAGTGGAGGACTGTATAGTTCTCAGATGATACCTAAGAATTTCTTACCTAAGGTTGAGCTGAGTAAGAAACAGTACAGGGTGAGTTGAGATGACTTTCCCTTCCTGGGATAGTAGAAATGAAAAAAGAAATTAAATTCTTCATGATCTGGAGGTTTGCTTTTTTTTTCTTTTTTCTTTTCATACATTACCTCTCCCCATTGCTTGTCTTAGAGTCCTCATTTTCTGCATGTGGTTACATATATTTGTTGCCTTGCCTCATCTCTGGGAAGTTGCCCATCTTTTCCTCCTGCCAGGGTCCCTCACCCCTATCCCCTTCTCTCACTAATGTGCAATGTTTATTTTTTTAATCTGGCAATAGAAATCACTCTGGGAAGTCTGCTTAGATGGACTAAAAAGTTAGATCCTTCCTTCATATTTGTGCCTGATCTTTGCTCAGTCTAACACCTGCCTTTCCTATGCTACTGAAAAAATACCTGTCTCTTCCAGTAGGTTGTAAGATCCTTGAGGGAGCTTGTTTTCACTGGTGTATACATTGCTTGGCATACAGAAGGCAGGTACTCAGTAAATACTTGTTGAATTAAGGAATAAAGAGATGCTGGATTTAGAGGGTCAACTCTGTTGAGACCTCTCAGAAAAAGAGCACGCTACTGCAGAAATTATAACCTGTGGCTTCAGCCCCCTCTTGTTAACTACCTTTGGAGCTAGTTGAGTTTTAGAACTTTTTTTTTTCCCCCTCATGTATTTTAGCTTTGTTGTTTCCATATTTATCACATATTACTTAATGGGCCTGAGTTCCTCTTTGTTAAGACATTGACCTGTTTTTATACTGTAACCCAAAAGATTGAATTTATTTTTGCAGTAATAGTGGTGGTGGTTGCCCTTGCAAACATGGATGTTCCCTTAACACACATTAAGACCTTATCACACCCTATAGTATTCCAAAAAGGAAGGTGAACTGTTTTCAAAGGTAATAAATAGCTTTAACAACAAAGGATGTAAACACCTCATGAAACAAAAAGTCTTTACTTGTATGAATGACTTGTGGCTAAACATTTCAACAAGATCAGGCTTTGTTTCTTTGATCTTTAGGTTTTTTACTTTTGAATGTCCGCACCTGGCAAATGCAGTAAAATACACAGCATCTGGATTACAGAATACAAATAACATCCATTCAGGCAAACCTTCTAGAAGAGCTGCCTTGGTGTCTGCATCATGCATTGGAAATAAATTGATCTGGACTGCAATAGGCACTTTATATAATTCTATATGATTTTTAGCTTTAACTTTAATATGCCTCCCTCTTTGGTACCAAATAGGACATTTTACTATTCTTGGTCTTATTTTAATACAAACAATCTTAATCTAGTATTTTACTAAGCATGACAAGTTTTGCTTCTTAAGTGTACCTCCTTGCTTTGCTTTAAACAGACTTCTAAAACACAGGAGAAATCTTAGCGAGATTCTTAAAAATCTCCTTTATATTATTTATTTTTCCTATGTTTTAGGTACCTTGAAAAAAATATAAAAATTTGAAAGAAGATTTTTTTCCAGTGGTACATCATCATGACTTCCTTTTTATCAAAACTCTTATGGAAGAAGGGTTAGGAAAAGTACAGGGATTGGCAAAAAATAGACGAAGGTAAATATTAATTATTGTGTATAATTAGTAATGTGCCTTGGAGGGAAAATGTTTCTGGGACAGGTTTTATGTTCAATAGACAACCTTGTGACTTAGAGCTCCAAGAAAACTGTATATTAGGTTCTCTTTAAGTGGATTGTTAAACTTGCTTTTAGATGTAATAAAAGTGATTCTAGGTTACTTAAGCAATTTATAATAATTTTAAGGTCTTTTTACTGAAAGCTATTTGGTTATTATGTATTTATATGTAGCTGATGCAATTGGGTTATGATTTTTAATTTCTATTATAATCTGACCACTGTTTGTATTAGGTATGCTAAGAATATGTTATATTCAAAGTGTCTAAAATTATACACAATTAATAGCTATTCATTCAGACAATGCTTTGGTTCTTTTAATTTTTTTCCTATCCCTATCCATCTAAATATCCAGATGTTTGGTGTTACATGTGATTGTATGAAAGCTCTGATCTGAAATCCTATGGCTTACTGGATTACCCTTTACCCACATGGTTTAAATTAATAATAAAAAAATGAACCAGGGCAATCTTGCAACAAAAGAACAAGACTTTATTGTATAACAGAATTGCAGATGTGGAAAGGTGCTCATAATAAAGACAGAATATTTCTGTTTCATAGAGCATCTGGAATGCCACAAGATCTCTAAGTTATCAGGAGCTAATGTTAGACAGCCTTGGTTTGCGATTAATTTAATATTCAGAGAAACTTTTTTAAAGCTTTATGCCATTCATCATCATAATGTCATTTTTGCAATCCTAAAATGATTTACAAAGTCAACTCTCCCCCCTAATTTCTAAAACAATATTAAGACATCAAAAAGTTTCAGATACGAACTTCAAAGGGCAGCCAAATCAGAGATTTCTGGCTAAGACAGTTTAGATCATTTAATATCCTCTGGTTTCCCTAGGATTAAATTACAGCTTATAGAATTCTTGGAATCTAGCTACGGAAGTATTATATAATACAGCATGGCAATTTTGGGGAGGCTGGCAAAGGGCTGCACAGAGGAGGAGATGCCATCTTTTCAGTGTATCAACCTTTCAGTGAGTACCGGTGAAATGTTAGAGGTAGGAGAAGTTATCCCAGTGTGAAGGCAAAGCTCTAGTAACCGGAGATATTTGTGTGTAAGCCCAGGATGCCATTCATGTGGGGACACTTTCTTCTTCGTCAAATCATCACATTATAGTAAAGCTTAGGTTCAAGGAGTGAAATGAGGAATCGTGAGTATCTGAGGCAGGAACTGGTAACCAGAATTCATTCTGACACGGCCCCACAAAGACAGTGCTTTGTCACTGTGGTTTTCTAGGGACAGCAGTGACGGCCAGTTGCTTGTCTGCTGCCATGATGTGGCCTATAAGAATCCCACCACACATTATTCCGGCTGTAGGAGCAATCCTGTTAAGTCGCCACTGGGTCTCTCTGAGGAAACTCAACATTTCCTGGTAAGGGAGGAAACTCAACTCTCCCTGGTAAGGGAGAGGGCCTGTGAAGCAAATGTTAGTGCTCTGACTAAGCCAAAATATAAGTGATTGTGACAGGAAATGACCTGTTCCAGAGGACTTTCCATCCCAAACACACACATGCCGCAAGAAAGATGAGCGTGTTTTATGTTGTGATGTGCATAAAATCAAGTTTGGATCACCATCAGGATAATCTATTTTTTTTTAAGATTATTTATTTATTTATTTATTTGACAGAGAAAGAGAGGTCACAAGTAGGCAGAGAGGCAGGCAGAGAGAGAGGGGGAAGCAGGCTCCCTGCCAAGCAGAGAGCCCAATGTGAGCCTTGATCCCAGGACCCTGGGATCATGACCGGAGCTGAAGGCAGAGGCTCAACCCATTGAGCCACCCAGGCGCCCAGGATAATCTATTTTTAAATAAGGTTTTGGCAACCTTGGGCTACACCAGTGAGTCTGAGAGTAGGTTTCTATGCCTGAAGTTGGCAACAATTGCACTTAAGTTTCCATAATTGAGAGAGGGAAGCAACAACAGCAAAGATAGAAATTAGAGAAAAAAATTTTATAGAAAAGTTACTTTTCACAGTTTTAAATTTGATTTAAAAATATAAATGTGTACCTGCGGTTCCTGACTTCACTGTTTTGTGCATGTGCCACCAGCATCAATACCCTTAAGCCATAGGAGCATGATTTAAGTGCGAGATGTGCTTAAACATTTAATGCATCTAAACCATAGTCTTAGGAAACCAGAGTTCACTTTGTAGATAAATTTCAATTTAGCATACCTAAATAGATCCAAACCATTATTAGTTCAAGCTGTATTTTATACTGTTCCTAACATGTGTTGATCCTCCCAGTGTATTTCATTTGCACTATACATTCTAAATTTAGAATTTCAGAATTTTCTTTCAGAATGTGATTACTCTTTATTGTTTTTAAAGGGCTAAGAAAAAAACCCTCTCTTTGCTTTACCATAAAAGTCTCACACAGATTCCTCTATGTATCTTTGGGTCGGTTTTCTTCCTTGGATTCTCCTTTGTAGTTACTTAGAATTTCTTTGTGTGTAAAACGTCTCAATGAAGGGAAACCGTAACAGCACATTCAAAATTGCGGTAGCTGTGACCATGATGTCACTTTACTTTTTTGTTGTATAATATTGGTTTGTCTGTTCTTGTTTTATTTTATTATTTAAGTAATTTATTTTTTGGTCTATCCTCACTTTTAAAGATAAATGAAAGTTGTTAAAGAGGGAGTAGGTAAAAGATAAAAGCACAAATATCATTAGGGAGCAGGGTAGAGAGACACAAAACATCAAAACAGGGTTGAAAGACCCAGTATGGGAGCGATGGCTACTGAGCTATGGTTGGAGCTATGCCATGTGTTTTGCCAAAAACATTAAAATTATGGTAATAAATAGTGATGAATAGAGAAGAAAAGTGCATTTAAGTTGGGTTTGACTTCAGGGAGTTCATCAGTGATAAAATGTTATCCTTTTGCCTTTAGCTTGACAGTCCTTCCATCAGCTTCCTATGTATCTGCCAGCATCTGGATTAGTTAATTTTATTTAAAAAATCCATTTTTCTCTCTGTTGAGGTCACACACTGTGCTCAACAGGGACCAAGCAGGTAGAGAAAAAGGTAAATTTACCTATTTGCTAAATAGGTAAATCCTATTTCGGATTATACATTTTTAAATAAGATTTTGGAAACCTTGGATTTGGAAAGACTCTTTTTTTAAAATTTAATTTTAATTAGCCAACTTAAAGTTTCAGATGTAGTATTCAATTAGTTTTAGATGTAGTGTTCCAATAGTTTATCAGTTGTGTATAACACCCAGTGGCTTCTTTCTAGAAGGTGCAGCTGGTACCCAATGCTATCTACTCACTCTATGGGGGAATGTGAGGTCTTTGTAGGTGTAGATAACTCATCACCATGTTAATAAGAAAACAAAAATTCTATTTTCTTACTACTAAAAAAAGTGCAGTAGAAAAAGTCAAAAACAAATATAAATTCATTTCAGTTATCTTTAACTCAAGGGAATTTAATTAAATCATATAGGAACATAATTTTGTGCCTGGATATAGAGACCACATGGTAAGATACACATTCCTTTCTTTGAAAATCAAAAACCTGTGGAGGATGGGGAACCATATGAGATCCTGGATACCCAGAGGGGAAGAATCAAGGTTTTATATTTTCTTTATTCTATCAGTTCTTCTCACTCAGTTTTTTTTTTTTTCCTCCTTAAGAATGGCACTCATGCAAAACTAAGGGACATTAGAACACAGGTTGTATATAAACCATTATGTCTTCCACTGTCTGATTTTTTAAAAAAAGAATCTTATATATGTTGTTAAGGCAAAAAAATAATAATAATTCCAGTGATTACATCAAGGTGGTTTTGAAGGCACTGCTCTAAGTCCTCTGAACTTACACAAGTTCCTCCATAGACATATGTCATCAGTTGTCTGAATTCCATTTAGATTATGTTTCTGAGAGCTGAACAGTCACTGACAAGAACATGTGTGCTAAATGCAAATATTTGATTTAAAGGTAGGATTTAGCAGGATTTGGTGTGTCTATTATGGAGGAGATTGCTGTAGCCTTATTACTTGTGAGATGGTTTGGGGGCATACCTTTTAAAAATCAATCAGGAGCCTTTTGATAAAGGACCTAGGTAATGTCATCTGTTTTTCAGGTATTCAATTGGTATGTGTGTTTTCTGGAAATCACTTGGACCCTATGAATTACATGGTGTCTGTTAGACTACTTTTTACTAATGAAAATTGTGCTGTTTTTCAAATAAATAAAAGTATTTTATGCATAAGGAAAAATGGTGACATGTGAAATATGGAAAGACCATAGCAAAGAATTATCTTTCAGGCTAGATATGTCTGTTTGTAATTCTTCACCAAATACTAATTATAATAGAGCCCTATGTAAATTAAATTTATAGCTCTAACCAGATGGTTTTAGGTTTTTCAAGTGGCAGTAGGGAAACTTCTTTGTGTATGTGTACCTTCTTTAGTTGAACATAAATAGGGAGAGATATCTATAAATTAATACAAATGACTCAGAAGCTTAGGAATATCTCTTTAATTTAAAATAAATAAATCTAAAGAAGCTAGATGACTCTAGGTATGCTTAGACTTGCCAGTCATTGTTCACAAGAGAAAATACAGGTATTGGTATATCGGTCCCCTCCAAAAACATGTGCTATCCAAGATGACCTAACATTGAAGAGCTTTCCTTTGTAGTTCGTTGCTGTTGTCTGGGTTTATCTCTTGTGTTGGGCAGCTGCGGAGACAGTCTGGATCTTGTGCTTGTTTAGGGGAAGAAGCTGAGGGACACTGCACTGTACTCTGTTTTTCTGAACAACCAGAACCAGAAAACATTAAAAACAAAAGAAACACTAAAACTCAATTTCAAGGAGCACATGGGTGGCTAAGTTGGTTAGGTGTCTGCCTGTGGCTCGGGTTATGATCCCAGGGTGCTGGGATGGAGCCCCGTATCAGCCTCCCTGCTTCTCCTTCTCCCACTCCCCCCACTTGTGCGCGCGCTCTCTCTCTGTATGTCAAATAAATAGATAAATAAAATCTTTTAAAAAACTCAATTTCAAAATTTCTTCCCTTCTTAAATTTTTATTTAAATTCTAGTTAGTCAACATACGTTAAGTACAGTATTGGTTTCAGGAGTAGAATTCCAGTGATTCATCACATACAACACCCAGTGCTCATCACAACGAGTGTCCTCCTTAATACCCTCACCCATCCAGCCCATTCCCCATCCACCTCCCTCCATCAACCCTCAGTTTGTTCTCTGTCCTTAAGAGTCTCATGGTGTATTATCCCCCCTCTCTCCCCACCCCCATACGTTCATCTGTTTTGTTTCTTAAATTCCACGTATGAGTGAAATCATTTGGTACTTGTCTTTCTCTGACTGACTTATTTCACTTAGCAGAATACATTCTCACTCCATCCATTGCAAATGGTTAAGATTTCATTCTTTTTGACTTTTTAAGATTTCATTCTTATTGATGGCTGAGTACTATTCCATTGTGTGTGTGTGTGCGTGCACACACACGCGCGCGTGGGTGTTTGTATGTATAAAATACATCTTTATCCATTCATCAGTCGATGGACATTTGAGCTGCTTCTCCATAGTTTGGCTATTGTTGATAATGCTGTATAAACATCAGGGTTGATGTACCCTTCCGAATCTGTATTCTTTATATCCTTTTGCTAAGTACCTAGTAGTAGAGTTGCTGGGTTTTGGGTAGTTCTATTTTTAAATTTTTGAGAAACTTCCATACTGTTTTCCAGAGTGGCTGCACCGGTTTGCATTCCCACCAACAGCGCAGGAGGGTTCCCCTTCCTCTGCATCCTCTCCAACTCCTGTTGAGGGTCCTAAGAAAGGCGCTAACAGTGTAGCTCCTCAGACTATCTAAGGCAAGTCCACACTGATGGAGATGCCTTTTAGATACAGCTTTGCTGATGTTGACAGTCTTTTCCCCCTCCTTTAGAGCTTTCAGTTGGCCTCCCTTTGAGATTAGGTCCTCAACGTTTTAAGAGTGATTGTTTTCCTTCTTTTCCAGGTGGTCAGTGATTACCTGAAGGGAGCATCATGGCTGTCTATACCTGTAATGTGTAGAAAATGCATCAAGGATTTCATGAATCATAACAGTGGGATTTTGACTTTATTCCTTGACAAATTAAAGTTTCTGTTTAGATTTGTATTTCTTTAAAGGCCAATATTCTAGCCATCAAAAGCCCTAGTATTTACTGCCAATGATTTTTGAACACCAAATTTCTATTTTAATTAAGCCCTTGTTTGGAAAAATTAGAATTTTTGTTTTATGTAAATATATGTTTAGAACCACTTGTAATGGCGAGATGTGGTGAAGTGGCTTTGTATGCTAAATGTTATTTAGTATTTTATTCTCCATCTACTTTGGGTGGTCAGATTTGTATGTGCATGTACATACATAATAAAAATGTATATGGAATTTTTTCCTACTTTGTCAAAAATATGTTTGCAAAGCATTTTTTCATTGGCCAGGTTAACTGACTTAGGATTTACTAGACAGTGTTTCTGATAGGTTTTTCAGATTTTTGATAAAGTTGAAAAATAGAGTGTAATTGAATAGAGATAATAGTACTAAGCTGTGTTCCATGACTATTTTTGCTAAGGAGAAATGAATAGTAGAATCTGGTAGAACAGAGTCACATGGTAAGTAGACGTTCAGCGGATAGCAAACTGTGGCTAAGGAATCGTGAAGTAGGATAGAAAGATAAAGGAGGGTGTATAAGAATCCACATGTTTGTCCTTTATAGATACCATTTATTCTGTATTGCTCTCGATTTATTTAAAAGTATTTATTTAGTGCTTCCTGTGTTTTCGGCACTGTGCTCTCTGGTCTCTGGTCACCCTCTCCCTTCTTCCATCATAAACTTGATTTAATTTGTGGCTAAGTCACCTCCTTGCCTTTCTATTTGATTTTTCTCGTGCTCATTTTGTTAACATCGACATAGTACTGCTTTTGTTGTTTCACTCTACATGCTCCATGGTGGTCATTAAAAAATTATGCAAAAAACGTTCTGCAGTGGCGTGAGAACAGATACTTAAGTTTTTTCCTAGACACTCTGGAGGTTAGGAAGGTTGCCTCCAAGGTAGATTGGATAAAGAACAGGAGGTCCATATAATAAATTTGTAGTTTCAGATAAAGTAGCAGATGAGG
Source organism: Lontra canadensis (assembly GCF_010015895.1). Lineage (NCBI taxonomy): Eukaryota > Metazoa > Chordata > Mammalia > Carnivora > Mustelidae > Lontra > Lontra canadensis. The sequence continues at coordinate 47,986,827 of NW_022630996.1, read as the reverse complement.
TGTAGTGGCAAAAACCATGAACTTGGAAACCAGGATTCCTGAGCTATACAGAATTAGTTATTACTCTATGTGGTATTGGAAAGGTCTGTAATATTTCTAGCTTCACTTCCATCCTTTACAGAATTAAAGGGCTTATTTGGTTATTTGGTTACTAGGGTCCTTTCCATTATAAAATTAGTTCTATTATTTTAATTTTATAACCTTAATTAGGGAGGTGAACATGTGTTACCTATTCATTTGGTCGATTAGGAATTTATCTAAATTAATTTATAAAGTGTGAATTAATAGTATTAGGCAAGACTCCCTAAGGTTATCTGTTTAATTAACTTTTTAGAATCTGAGAATCACTAGGCAGTATAACTACTAAAAGTTTTGGAATTCATTAGCAGAATGCACATGTATTTTTGAACATCATTAAGAAAGTATGTTACCATCCTCATTATTGTATCTCAGTATCTATAAGAAGTAAACTTTCCTGGAGTCATTTAAACTCACTTCCTTGTTTTAACTTTCTCAAAAGATAAGGAAACTTATGTATCAATTCCTTCTGTGTAACAACCATTTATTGTTATTGATAGCCTCCTTCACCTTCCATGAAGTCACACCTCTGACTTTTTCTTCTCTAGAATAAATAATATTTTTAAAAAATTGTATTTGCCAACTTAAGGGGTTTTTAGTGAAGCTGAATGATCTAAAATGAATGTTTTGAGTAATTGTTACTTGGTGAATTTCACTGCATCACAGGGCATAAACCAGAAATATGATCTCCTTAATCTTGATTCTATTTTCTACATGTTCCATAACTTCCTCCATCAATACAACCAAAGCAGCTGACAGTTAGAAAACTGTGGTACTTGTCTTCAAATCCCTTTGCACTTAGGTAGTGGGTGTGAAAACAGAAATGTAAGAAACAGAACATGTGTGATATATGAATCAAAGTGTAGAGGCTATTTGGTGTGAAACAATGTGACCCTTGTAGCTCCTGCTAATGCATCATTCAGCAAATGCCTGAAGAAGACAGAATTTTCAATGGCAAAAACAGTCTCCTGCAAATAGACCCTTCATTCAGTCTTGCATGAAACTTTATTTGATGAAAACAAAGAAATATCTTTATCTTATGAACTTAAAATAGGTGCCTGTAATTGGATATGCATAACAAATACATGGAAATAAATTTGTTCACATCATTACCTGTATTCTGCAAAACTAGCTGCTTTCCATTTCAGTTAAAATTCTTAACAAGTCAGGGTGTCACAAGTAACACATGGAAACAAACAAATGTGGCTAAGGTATTTTTTTTGAAGGGTGTAACTTAACTGGCTTTCCTGACCCCATATTTTGGGCCCCAAAATATGATTATAGTGATTAGGTAGAATTCACACAACCCCAGACATATGAATATAAATACTTAGAAACATTCTTTAATCCAGAACTTCATGAAGGTGATATGCATAGTCTTTGAGAATGACAAATAATATAGATTTCTATTCAGTTAACCAAGTATTTTATAACAACTTAGAGAAAAAATGTTGCAAACCTCAAGTCATTTTATTCAGGAATTGATGAAAACAGGTATGTGCAAGAAAGAATATGGATAAGAGAATTGTTCGATTCTGGTCTTACACAGGTGTTTATGATCTTAGTTCTGTGTGTTCCTGATTTTGTTTATCTCGTGTTCTTGTATGCATTTTTGCTTCTTTCAGTGGATCCTATTTCAATTTGCAGAAAATACTTGGTCTCTACTACTGCAACTGCTCTAAGATCTCTAAATATTGATTAATACCATCACTGTGGAAGTGTTTATTTTATTTTTCCCCTTCATAAGCCCTGTGGAGTGTCCTGAGCCATTTATTTCTCCAGCATTGACTTCCCTCATTTGTTCAGTACTGCAGGTCGACTTTCTAACTAGAGAGTCTGTTCTGTGATCATATACCTCTGCTGTGATAGGAAAGATTGAGGTATCAGAATATTTTACTTCTTCTGACTCCTGATTGGGGCCAGAGTTGAAAATGTATCCTTCTGTGGATGGCCTCATGACACAAACTATGTAATTCCATTAAAAAGCCCAAACTCTCTATGATCTCCCATCCTCATCCCCTACCTATAGAATTTCAGAAATGTTACTTCCTATGAGTTTTGCCACTTCTCTTCCCTTGACTTTCCATATTCCTTCCCCGTTGCCAGGCCCATGAACTACCAGGTCCACACCTGTTTACATCATTTTTGCATTTGTAGTTTCACTTCCTTTTCCTGGGGATACTTGGCCTGTGTTTCCTCTACGTAGACCCTCTGCTTTTTCACAGATCCTTTTCAGTTTCCCCTCTGTTGTTCTCTGTATCCTCAGGCTGGTTGCAGTGTGGGTTGGTTGCAATGTGGACACGTGGTAGAAACTCTGTTGGAATGTGTTTTTTCTTTCTTTTACTTATGTGTAATTTGAACTTAGAGTGTGGTCTATCTAATGCTGAAGCTGTGGGTCTAGTGTGGATTAATTCTTACGCTTGTTGATTTTATTATTTTGATTGGGTGAGGAGGAGATTTGGAAATGGTCACCATTGTTCTCCACACCTCTGTATTGTATTTTTAATTAAGGTATCATGAGAACTTGTAAATATTGTTGGAGGACTACGTGGTATCATGGATGTAAAGATTCAAACACTGCATCTAGAATATAGTTGCTCACTGGATGAACAAAGATTAGGTTTCTTCTATCTTGTGGGGGACTTTTTTTAGGGACATTTATTGTAAACTATGTGGACGACTTTTTTTAGGGTTGTGTATTGTAAGCTATGTGGACGTAATCATTGGTGTTTGTTATTATGACCCATATGTGTGTCTCCTGCCACCAGGACCAGAATTCTGCTTCTCACTTTTGGTTAAGTCCAAGCCCCGAGTCCTTTTTATAGAGGTGTTGTTCCATTAGGATTTTCAACAGTGGTATTTTAAAAAAAAGAATAGAGTAACACTTTAGAGATAGCAGATGATTGGGACATGCTCTTTCTATGAGCATCAGAAAAGTGCTTGAAGTTAGAATGCCTCAAACTTTTAATTTCAGTTTTACCTCTGAGCAGCTCTGCATATTGGAATATATGTGTTTGTGTCAACTTTCTCGAATTTTTTGGGAACAATATTGTGTATAACACGAGCAAGGAAGCAAAAGATAATTAACCAGGCATTTCTTGTGTCATCTTGTGATTGAGAATTTATACTAACTGATGTCTAGCTAATGCTGCAGACTCAAAAATAAGATGCTATGACTCATACATGTTAAAAGTGTCATTGGAATGGGGTGCCTGGGTGGCTCAGTGGGTTAGCTCAGGTCATGGTCTCAGGGTCCTGGGACGGAGCCCCTCATCGGGCTCTCTGCTCAGCGGGGAGCCTGCTTCCCCCTTTCTCCCTCTCTCCTCTCTGCCTGGCTCTCTGCCTACTTGTGATCTCTGTCTGTCAAATAAATAATTAAAAAATCTTTAAAAAATGTCATTGGAATGATCTGATTTCAAGGTGATTTTGTATATAATGGAAAAGTGGGAAGATTTAGAAGAGAAAATGGAATTTTATTTCATTTTATATATTTAATTCACAAAAATCTTATACTAAACTGAGAGTTCATTTAAAAAATTTTTTTGCTCCTGTTACTCTCCCTCTGTAAGTTTAGTTTTACTATAAGAGCCTCTAGCCTTCAATAAAATTTATGTGTTATGTGTCTAATATTATAATTTATTTTATAATAGATTATGACAGTAAGATGCAATAGTTGTTATTATGTTATGCTAATATATTTATACTAATGTAGCATTTATAGTAGTATAATATATAAAATGTATAAGTATACTTTAAATGTGATAATAAATATCACATGTTTCACCTTGGTCTTTCTTTTATCATAATGAGATATACATGTATATATCTTATTGATATATATTAGTCTTACCATGTGACTAAGCTCTTTGAGGATACAAATTGTGTCTGTATGTTCTGGGTCAGTATGCTGCGTTTAATAGATAGTCCATAAATTTCTGTTCCTTAGACACATTTTTTAACATATCAGCTCCTTGAAATATGATTTCCCACCCACCCCCAAAAAAGTGTTCTGTGTCAGGAAGTTTTAAAAATTGTAGGATAAAAAAGAAGGTAAATAAGTTTCATTTCTTTTTAAAAAATATTTTCTTATTTATTTGACAGAAAGAGAGAGAGAGCACAAGCTGTGGGAGGGGCGGAGGGAGAGGGAGAAGCAGGCTCCCTGATGAGCAGGGAGCCTGATGTGGGGCTCCATCCCAAGACCCTGGGATCCTGACCTGGACCAAAGGCAGATGCTTAACCAACTGAGCCACCCAGGTGCCCCACAAATAGGTTTCTTTAACAGCAGGACTTCTTAGGGTCTTTGCTTACCTCATGTGTACTGTGAATCTCACAGGGAAGTTTTAGTATGAGTGATTGCATTCATTCATTCAGCATATATACATATTTTTAAAAGATTTTATTTATTTACTTGACAGACAGATAGGCAGAGAGGCAGGCAGAGAGAGAGGAAGGGAAGCAGGTTCCCGGCAGAGCAGAGAGCCCTATGTGGGGGCTTGATCCCAGGACGCTGGGATCATGACCTGAGCTGAAGGCAGAGGCTTTAACCCACTGAGCCACCCAGGCACCCCTCATTCAGCATATATTTAAGGTCTTACATGTATCAGGCAGTGTTCCCCTTAATTCAGATGTGAACGGAGAACAAGAAGTCAGGGTCTCTTCTCCATGGAGTTCTCCACTGACACAGTTTTTTTCATTATTATTATTTAAAAAAATTTAAAAATTTGAGTATTGTTGACACAATGTTACATTAATTTCAGTTGTGTAACATAATAACTCATTATCTTTATTTACAGTTATGCTGTGCTCCCACAAATGTAGCTACCGTCTGTAGCATGCACACAGTACATTTTTCCAATGGATATCTCTTTGGAATAACTATTACTTAGCCCTGAATATTTTTATATTATATACAATACGATGTATTTCTCCATTCTTCTGCTTCTGTTTTCACTCCCATTTAGGGGTACCTGAATGCCCAGTCACTACTACAAATACTAACAGCAAATATTTGTTGAATGGTCATATGTTAGTTATGTAAATAAATGAACATTGAGTTCACTAAATAAAATGACAAGGCAAAATGATACAGCCCTACTTAGCTCTGAAAGTAAAACCCTATTGCTTTTTTCCTAATTTAGTTTCCCATTATTTATTGTTTTATTCCTAAACTTTCACTAAGCTTAACATTTACACGTGGGATTATTTCCTTCGGTATGTATTTTTTTAGGTTTCCAGTCACTGCAGAATTACAGGAATGCTAGACAATTAAGGGTTTGATTATTTTGGTGCCTGATCATCTTAAGAAATGGTTTGTGTTCCAAAACCAAGTAGTGGCTAAGAGTAGAGACAAATTGCATGGCTTATTTGGAACCTTGAAAAGTCCCACAAAGAAACTATTGCTTGCAAAGGATATAGAACCGAGAGGAGAGGCACCAGACCAAGATGTTTCATCACCAGAGAGAGAAACAGGTTCCAAACAGTGGCGGTCCACAGAGAGCTGTTGATGGCCATTGTGTCAAAGTTCTCATTCTTACTTTTCTCTGACAGGGAGCTGGCATGCATCTCAGCTGTGTCAGGAAATGTGTTTTTGACATTTGAGAGGTGAGAAGAGAACCAGGAAGGAGACATTGGGACCTTTTAAATGATTATACAACTTAAGCCAGATTCTTATTCTGTAGAAATAGTCATTTTGAGTTATAAGTATGAAAATCTGGTTCCACCGTTTATTGTAGTCTCTGAAGAACTTAACTTTTCATCTTATTTTAAATAGCAACAATAATGTACTTCACCTGCATTTAGCATTATAAAGTAGCTATTTCATGGAATTAAGTAACTGGAGTTTTATCCTCTGATATAGCCTTTAATAATTATAAAAAGATTTATGATTACTGTTTTGGAATTATTTTATGTTCATATCAGCCACATTTGGCCAGTTCAAAAGGCAAATTGTGCCCTTATCCCTTTATTTCTAGATTCAACATAGTGTCGTGGAGTGAAAAAGTAAGTTATAATTCTGTTGAGGTTGGGTGTTATTTCAAGTTTAGTTTACAAGTTAATTAAAACTGCTTCAGAATTAGGTCAGACTGTTGTGCATTTGCTTTTGTGCAGTAATTTTTGCCTCTTGCTCTGTGAAAGGTTATGGGCTTAGTACAAGTTATCCCCTCCTCTGTCTTCATACTCTGTGCTCAGGATGTAAACAAGAAGGGTATGCTGATTCAAGAAAACCATTTTTTCAAAAGGGCTACTGCCTGCTCTGCCCCATATGGACCTTTCAAAATAGTGGCCACAATTTTGGTTGGTCACAACAGGCTGGGAAAGTCTTCTTCCTAACAAGACACAAAGGTGGTATATGACAGTCAGTCCCTAAGTTCAGCCAAAGACTGGTTAGAGATGAATTGAATTCACCCTCAACAGTTTTCTAAACAACCAAATTTGACTTTTAAGTTAAAAGAAATAAAAACAAAACAGAACAGCAAACAGACACAGCTGTTTACCTGCTCACTCACTGGAATATTGTCAGAGAACAGGGTCATACAGGACCCCCTTTGGTCTTCAGTCTGGCTTTGAGTCTTCATTTCCAGGATCTATACTAGCCCACACATCTTACAGACCCCCATGCTGCTCACTTCCTTGAACCCGAGCCCATATCCTCGTTGCAGAGTGTTTTGTTTATGTCTGCAATTGCTCAAATGCCATCTGTGAAGCGTTGAGCTATTGTGCCTGTATTTCTACTGGCTCTAGTTATTTCTCTTCCTATTTTCTATGGTACAAATAAGTGCACTTTTTGGGAAACAGATGTTTTTTCAATGTGAATGATTCTGCTAACACTTAACAAAAATCTATCTACTCTGAAAAGCCTTTTGCACTTGGGGTAAGTAGGATTTCATTGGCCTCCCTCAATTTGAGCAGGAAAAGTTAGGTTCTCATTTGTATATTTACTGGAAGGAAATTTCTTTCTTATATTTCTCACAAAATTTTATTTCTCAGGATGTCTCCTGCCTTTTGGTACTAAATACTCAGTAGAAGGGATTAAGATTGGTCTGCTTGTTTTCTAGATGGTGGTTTTGCTAGGAGGGTAGAAGTTGTATCAGGAAGCTGGTCCTTAGGAGCTGCTTCAGAGTTTCCTGAAGATTAACATTTTTACTGAAGAGTAGTAGTAGGATAAATATTGGCTACTCTTTTGGTACCCTGGACATAATGTTGGTATGTAGGGACAATGGGTTAATATGTAAAATGAATAGGACAGTGTATGACACACAGTCTGTGCTATGTAATTATTACTGCTGTTGTTATTTGTATCTCTGAGCCTATAATGGAACTACTTATGTAGTAACCAGAGAACATGTATTTTCCCCGAAATAGGTTTATCATGGAACTCAAAGGAACAATTAGTGTTACCCCTGTCAGAACTTCAACTTGCCAATTATAAGACTCTATCTAATGAAAAAACCTTCCCTCTAAAATTTTTCTCCATGTAGTGCTTAGAAGTACTTTATTTGCCCTTTTTCTTCACAGAAAGTTTTCTCATGGAGGCTTTTTAGATGTGGCTTACATCTCTGAAAGTACAGAGGTGGTAGTGGAAGGAATAGGTGCCTGCTTTAGGTCACTCTCTTTATCTGTTATGAAACAAGGTAATATTTCAAATAGGCACAGCAGATAAAGGAACAATGGCACAAATGGGCTGATGTTTTATTTGAGTCAGTGGCAACTTGAAAGGTTTATTGTGACATAGCTAATACAGGTCTGGATTCAGAGTCTGAAGATTTAAGGATTGTTTCTAGCTTTAGCTTTCTCTCCATCACTTAACCTTTGTTTCTCTCGCTTAAGAAGAGTGTAAAATTACTAACCCAAACCAAGAAGGGACAGAGGAATAGTTAATTATGTAGAGGTTTTGAGTATTGAAATTCTCAGAAAACATACTCTTTAATTACTACAGTTTCCCTGTAGTACTTGAAAAATGTTAATCATTTCCTTGTTCTCCAAAGTTCTGGATTGTGTTCTGTTGGACCCCATCAGTTATAACCCTACATCTTCAAAAAAAACCAAAAAAAACTTCAACATGAATATTATGAGGTGACAAGGTAATGAAAGCAGATAAAGCCTGCATCTAGTCAAGAATTTTTTTTTAAACTTAACCATTTTGGTTTTGATTAGAGTTTAATAATGCCCTTTACAATTACAGGGTAATAAATAACTGATATTTATGTGATACTTTATTGTTTTGAAAATGCTGGTACATGTTATCTCACTTAACCATCTTTATGTGAAATTGCCTGAGGAATTTGAATTTCAGAGCTATTAAGTGGCTTGCCCAAGGGCACACAACTGGCAAGAGGTAGACCCAAACATGGACTTTCCAGCTGCAACTCCAGTTCTCTTCAAAGTCCACCATGGTTTCATCAAAGACAAAAAGATGTTGTCCCTCAGACTTGTATTGATGAACATTCTCATCAATATGTGCTCTACTAAGGCAAGACCTAATAGTGAAATTAATAGTAAAATAATGGTTTGGTCTTCCAGACAATCATCCCAACCACCCCTTCCCCCAGTTCCCTTAACCCCAAACTTTCTATTTACCTCTAATAGGCAAAATACTCTAATTCTTAATTTACTTGAGAATTATGTGGATAATGCCCTCATGTAATATGAAAAATGAATTTTTTTAATACAGTCTAGAATTGACACTTTTTAACATGATGTTCTTATGTATCACAAAACAAATTCTCAAACATATTTCGGTTAAGAAGTGGAGAAGTGATTTCAATTATAATGAAGCTGGGAAAGCTGTAGGCATCATTGGTAATTAAGTCCAATTTGACATGTTTATCCTTTAATGTAAACAATGTTACCTTATCCAGTTTCCTTAGTTCTTGATATTTTACTGTGTTTCACCTCTTCAGTCTACTTACTGGTATTGATTATTAAACACTTAGCTCTTTAAACTGGGGGAAACTCTATATAGCTGTCTCATTTGTTTCAGATATTTATCTGTGAGTTACCACATATATTGTTTCTATGAGCTCTGTCAGTGGAAAGAAATGAAATGGCTGCCATGAAGTCATCTTTGCTCTGTGTTTGAGGATGATTCTCTTTTCCTTATCTGACTTTAGCCTTGTAGAAGTGCCATCATAGCAATGTTCAGTGACTTCTAAGAAAATACAAATTCCAGGCCTGCTACCCTTCATGCAGTGGATTTTCCTTTCTGGTTTGGCTTTATGTCTTTATTATACTTCACACATTTCTGAGCAGACAGGAGTTCTGGCTTAGCCCTCATCAGAACGCCCATTGCCCTGCATTGTAATTGGCTGTTCACTTATCTGTTTCTGTCTCTAGACTGCAGACACTGGTAGGAAGAAGGCTTTATTTTGTCGGAATTCCACTCCACTCCCTCAGCTCACAGAGTGTTATCTGACACAAAGCACAAGTTATTCATTAAATGTTTGGTGAATAACTGAATGAATATCAGATCAATGAATTCAGATAGCATCCCCGTTCTTCCATTCCATGGGCTGTTTTCCTTGGGCATGATGCTCAGTATCCACCTAAAAAATGGAGGCAATGATAGTATTATTCACAGAGATCACAGTAAGAATTAATTAGAGCATTCGCTTGAAAGTTTTTATATTGTGAAGTACTCTTCATAAGATGATTGTGCTGATTACCGCACGTTTGTATCTGCAGGTTTGCTTCCCATAATTATATCACAACTACTTTTTTGCTGAAGTTCAGGTCTGGTTTATTACATCTATTAGTAATGTAACTAGCTTGTATGCTTCAATTTCTGCTCCTTATTCCACAGTGCACCTAGATAGATTAACCACTGAAATATTAGGTGGGATGGTCAGTTCTTCACTTCATACTTTTCAGTAGAGGTTTGTCTGTCTGGTACACTACCACATCCCCAAATCCCAGGCCCATGCCTGATATCTGTGCTTATAAGCCTCTGGTAGTTATGTATCCAGTATTTGGGGACCTCCAAAGAAGGGCACAAAAATCTTTGATCACATGCCTCCTGTGTATCTTCCCAGCCACCATTCTCACTCCAGCAAGAGTTGGATACCTGTCCAGGATTGTAGTAGTAAGCACAGTGGAGAATTCCCCAAACAGGCTATGCTCCTTCACACCTCAGTGCCTTTGCATATGCTTTCCTTTTCTTCCCAGGATGCAGTTTCCCTCCCCTGCCAGGGCACCTGACAAATGCATATCCCTTAAAATTCAGCTTGACTTTAGACTCATCTTCAAAGCATTTTCCTTTCACCCAGCAGAGTTTTCCTGGTTTGAGTTCTCATAGCACATTGCGTGAAAGCATGTCTATACAGTATGCAAAGAATTTATAATAATTGTTTGCATATGTATTCTCTTCACTAGATGATAGGCTCTTTGTGTGGAGCTGAAATGTAATGACTGTGTCCCTGGCACCTAATGTGGCACTTGATACTCCATAAGCTCTCAGTAAATGCTTCTGAAATGAATTATTATACAATCTTTGTAACTGTAGTTTTATTGGCAACAGTATATTCTACCATATACTTCTTATAGAATTTACTCCACTATTCTGCTGTTGGAAACTTTAGAGATTCCCAATGCTCTGTATGTAGATTCTCAGTTGAATTTTTCACTTAGTGTAAATTCTCAGACAATGTGAATATTGAAGAATAAAGTTTCTGATAAATAATGCTTTGCAATTGTTAGGTTAAGTTAGAAAGGAAAACAAAAAGCACCTTTGCAAGCCTATTCACAGGCAGGTACTTTGCATACATAGTCACATGCTTAAACTTCTTAGTTATCTATGTAAAACATGGGGCCTTTATGTACACATCGGCTTTAATTTCTGTAATGAGTATATAAAATAGGAACCAAAAAACCATAGCAAAATGAGTAACTAGCATGATTAGGCAATTCATAGAAGAGAAACTATGAATGGCTTTCAAGTGTATGAAGAGATGCTCAAACTTACTAGCAATGTAAGAGATGCAAATTAATATATCAAAAATCACCATTCACCTCACTCAGAATGGCAGAAATTAAGACAGGGAGTCACTAGCAAACATTGGCAAAGTTTTGGGAAGACCCAACTTTTTGTACTGCTAATTAAAGCATAGACCTAAGTAATCTGGAAAGCAATCTTACAGTACTTAGCAAAATTAAGTCTTGTTTCTTACAGTATTATGGTGGTAGTAGGGAGGTGAAGGAAGACTAGATGTCTAATGCAAGCACACTACATAAGAAATGTGATAGATTGACATATTACAATGCAGCAGTTAGAATGACATACAATAATATAAATCATAACAGCATAATATTGAATGAAGGTAGGATAGAGAATGCGATACATACTTACTCTTTCTAATATGCTGTTTTCTTTCTTGTGCTTTAATAGTAGTGAGATCATATGATTATAGTTTTGTCTTACCTTGTCCTAGCAAGGCAGAAACTTCTTTAGTAATGTTATGTAGTCATGTTACAAAGCTATAGGTATTTCTTTTTTTAAAAAGATTTTATTGATTTGTTTGAGAGAGAGAGTGAGAGAGAGCACAAGTGGGAAAGCCAGGGGGAGCCTGCTAAGCGTGGAGTCCAACATGGGGTTTGATCTCAGGAGCCCAAGCTCATGATCTGAGCCAAAGGCAGATGCTTAATTGACTGAGCCACTCAAGCTCCCCATTTCTTCCTTTTTTTTTTTTTTAAGATTTATTTATTAGAGAGAGAGAGAGAGAGAGAGAAAGCATGGGGGGAGGGGCAGAAGGCAAGAATCCTCAAGCAGACTCCAAGCTGAGTGTGAAGCCCATTGCAAGGCTCTATTCCAAGGCCCTGAGATTATGAATTAAGCCAAAATCCAGGAGTTGGATGCTTAACTGAGAGGAGGGAGAGAGAGAGATAGCGAGAACGCACACAAGCAGGAGCTTATGGGGCAGTGAGGGTCAGAGGGAGAGAGAGAAGCAGGTTGAGCAGGGATCCTGACTTGGGGCTTGATCCCAGGATGTGGGGATCACAACCCGAGCTGAAGACAGATGCTTAACTGACTGAGCCACCCAGATGACAGAGAGAGGGAGATCACAAGTAGGCAGAACAGCAGGCAGAGAGGGGGGATGCAGGCTCCCTGCTGAGCAGAGAGCCCAACACAGGGCTCGATCCCAGGATCCTGAGACCATGACCTGAGCGGAAGGCAGAGGCTTAACCCATTGAAGCACCCAGGAGCCCCTCCCCAGTTATCCTTTTTAAAATTGTCACTGAGTTCCTAGTTTCCCATTCCCTGCTCACTTTCGGCTTCAACTTCTGGCATACTTCTTCCTCTGGGCTCTCTGTGCCTAAAATCATAACTTCATCTGGTGAACGCAATGTGTTTACCACCCAACAGAAAACATTCCTCCCTCTCTGAAGATTTTCCAGGAAAAGTTGGGCCCATCCTGTGTGTTTTAATTGTGCTTTATCAGTTCATCTATTATAGCACTTATCTCAGTAAATTATACACATTGGTGTTGGAGTCTATCTTCCAAGGAAGAGCCCTACATAGACTAGCAGGGCTAGTATACATATTTAATATTTGTGTCCTTAGAAAATAATTGGGGTAGCCATCTTCCTTGGAAATGAAAAATCCCCACAATTACTAAATAATGGGAACTTTTCTTTGTGAGAACTGGGGTATCTATCAATTTACCTATGTATCATTATTTTATCTTTTATCAGTTTTTTTTTTTCTGAAACAAGAGATCAGAATAGGTGATGGAGAAGGCTATTTTAAATCCTCCCCCCTCCTTTCCCCAAATATATATAGGAACCAAATCTACGGATGTGCTTATGTCCAAAGCCTAAAGTTACTGATTTACATCGAAGAATACTGTTATTTATGCTAAGGGTCTTTCACCTTAAAATTAGCTTAATTATAGAAAAATTGGGCTGAGGACTTCTAAGTCACAGCCATCGATATACAGAAAGGGAGTCAGATGTTTGAAAGTTCCATTGAGTTCTTTTTAAAATACCATGATTGTGTTACTTTATAATGAATTTAGATTAAAAATACAACTGTAGGAATGAAGGACTGTCCTTACTATTACTGTGATTTTGAAGTATAAACAAAATTGGGGATCAACCCATTAACTTTCTTATACATTGGTCCTATTCTAGCTCTCTTTTGGGTATAAATAAGACATTGTTTTATGTAATTTGGAAAGTTCTCTATAACTTTAATGGGGAAGATTTTTTTTTCCTATCATTTGTTTAGACAAAAAGACAAAACTGGTAAATTTAGGATTCCTTTGTGGAAAGTCTCTGTAAATGAGACTAATGAATCTTGATTCAATAAACTTGAATGAATATGTATTTTGTCATAGTTGAATGATCTAAGTACTCTGAAGTCAGATGTGCTTTCAAAATACTCCCATAAATGTAAATTCTTAATTATGACCATTTTTTAGGGTATTTATCTGTCTCCTGGTAGTTGTTGCTACTTTGGCCCCTTTTATATGTTTTGGACAGAGAAGGAAACACAATGCTTGCATTCCTGTGGTTGCTATAGTAATGGAAAAACACTACAGCTGTGATTGTAGACTTGAAGGAAAAGACTGAGGTAATTTCAGCCCTGGAGACTTAGTAAATATTAATTGTGAAGAAGAAAGCTCTTGGTCTCATTCTTTAATACCATATATATATATATATATATATATATATATATATATGCATGCCAGAAGTCATTACACTGAGATAAATTGTGACTCAATGTTACTGCCTCTAATTGCATTCCAAAGGTAGGTTGAAATGTTAGCTAAAATTCTAAGCAGTAGGATTTTGCTCTCAATTAAATGCACTCTGGCTAGAGATGATACTCTGTGACACAGAAGGAAGAACTATGGTTTGATTTTTAAAAAGAAAAGTTGTAGATTCTCTCACAGAACAAAGAACTACAGTTTTCTCTCAGATGCTTCTTGAGTAAATGTTTTGCTGAATCAGCATTCCATATTCAAGTGCTCTTTGGATGGCAGTTGTGGGTCCCATGCAGACCAGACTCAGAGAAAATTCCTTTCTGTATTGCATAGAGCCCAGACACTGTGACATCCCAGGGTAGAAAAGACTGAAATCATAGTTGATGCCCAGTAAATGTTAACTCCTGTCTTTATTGTAGTTATTATTATCATTGTTGTCTTTAAATAGCAGGTGTTACATTATCACTGCTTTAGTTCCAGGGATAGCAATTTGAAAAGGGATCAAGGTTCAGAAGTTGAAGGTGAAAGTCAGGTGTCATAAAGACAGTACGAATGCCAACCTAGCAGGTGGAAGGACCTGACAGTAGTGAGTAGGTCTGCTGTTTACATGGGTTTTCATTAGCAGATATATATTCATTGAGTGTATATGATGTGTTGATAATTATCTTAGGAATATGGGTAGAAGGAGATGTAAAACAATGATCTTTTCTGCCCAAAATGGGCTCACAGAGGATTTTGGATTATATTACTGAAAATTATACAGTAATTATAATATATCGATATGTTACTATATGTCAGTAATTTATATTATTTATATACTAATAATGATATATCTCTACATTAATATTAATATGACGCTATATTATATTTCTATAACTATAGTATATATGTGTATATCTGTATATATATAAATAAAATGTTACTATATATACACACATATATTGTTCTTTTACCATTATTTGAGAAGCATCACTCTGGAGGTAGGTATAGGGTGTATATATAAGCGCAGAGGACGGTGAAATGGAATGAACACTTTATAGAAGCACCATTGAAATTGGTGGTTGGGAGTGGACTCTGGAGTCAGTCTACTTAGACTTAAATCTCAACCTTGCCATTTCCTCCCTGTGTAATGGTGGTTGTTATTTAGTATCTCTTTGTCTCTGTTTCCTCTCACATAAATGTAGTAAGTACTTAGTACATAGGATGTTATGAAGATTGTGCTTGCTAGAGATGGAGATGGAATGAATATATGTCTGCCGACCAATCTATCTGTCATCTTCTGTATTAGTACAGTACCGGGCATATAGCAAGGGCTGTATATATAGCAGTTGAGCTGTTATTGTGATAAAACTTGGACCAGTAATATTTCTACTGGCAAACAGTTTATTTAACATCAAGCCCAGGCCTTCTGGTTCCTTGGCTTCAGTGGACCTGTATAAGAATCTATGGGTCCCATAATGAATATCCTTTTAGAAACAGTGTGTAGATTACTTATACATTCTAATCTCACTGGGGTTGTTCTGGGGAATCATTAAACACTGTTTAAAATAATCCTGTTCTCACGGTCTTGGAACAGATTATGTAGAGTGTACAAATTCAAAGAAGTTTAATGAAATATAATGCAATTAAGAATGGTTACTATTGAGACTTTCAGGGGTTTTGTTGTTGTTGTTGTTGTTTAGAGAGAGAGCCGAGTGAGAAGGAGGGAGGGGCAGAGGGAGAGAGAATCTTAAACAGGCTCCTCCCGCAGCACAGAGCCTGACGTAGGACTCAGTCTCACAATCCTGAGATCATGACCTGAGCTGAAATAAGAGTCAGACGCTTACCCAAATGAACCACCCAGGCTTTCAGTTTTAAGTATGAATTCATACTTATTTATGGTCAGTGTATCTTTCATTTATTTTTTTCCAGTGCATCTTTTAAAATATGGCATATCCTTTCCATTTGGCAGACATAAACATCTTGTTATACCTTATTACTTCCTCGAGGCCCATAGGAAAATATGTGACTGGTACAAATCTATATTTTAATGGACATTTCCCAAATATGCCCTCTAAGTATAAGATATGATACTTCTCCATTTTCTGAATTATAATTCAGGAAAGGTAGATGTGCCTGTGCTGTGTTACTACCCTATTATTTTTACTGCTCCTATTGTATAGGAACTGGAGGTGGGCATTGTTCTCACATTCCTGCAAAACACGTATGATTTGATGTGCATTTACTAGTCGTAAGTACCCTTAGGCATTTTAGATTTAAAAAAAAAAATAAAAAGTGATGTATAGAGGACTGAAGAATATTTGGCCAATGATATCAAGGTCCAATAAAGCTTAGCAGAGTTATTGCCACTCAGGATTTAATACTTTGTCTTTCAAGTCTCATAAAATGATTTAGTTTTAATAGATCCTGGAGACATTTATGTCACACTTAATTGATTCCATAAATTCAATTTATGCGAGTCTAATTTATAAGGTAGAATGCAAATTTACTTTCCTCTGCAAAGAACTTCAATGGCTCCTAATTACTTATTGGGTAAACTCCAAATCTGTTGGAATTCTTTGCTCCATGATCTGACTCAAGCTACTTTTCAACCTCATTATTACGTTTTTTCTAAATTCATGACCTTCAACTGGAGGGAAAGAAAATGCCACTTAGGCCCTCAAGTCCTCCAGTTTTTCCAGTAAGGACTTTGAAATTATTGGAAATGCATCCTCCATTTCTTTTGTGTTCAGTCCTCCCGTGTCAAGTCAGGTGTCCTCCCAGGTTGAGTCAGGTAGCAGTTGATAGCAGTTGATGGGTTTGATTAACTAACGATTAACTTGTATTCACATCTCATATACGTGGTCCAGAAATACATCTCCCTCTTAATTAGACATAGCAGTTCTTCATTATGCTGTCTTTGTATTTTTTAGCAGGAAGCTGTCAGTTGCTAATGTGCATTTCTTCATTTTGGGACTAATAATGTCCTCAGGGTTTTCAGGGACTCAGCATTCTTTTTAACCCTTTCTTGAAGGAAAAGGGTATTATCTGTCCTATTGCAAAAATTGAGCCTCTGTGGAAAACCTCAAATGTGTTGGGTTGTTGCAGTAGCATAGAATTTTTTCTCTTTTTCTGGTCTATGTCAAATTATTTTTTTTTTTCCTGTTGACCAGCCCTTGAGATTGACTTTGAATTATTTTCTTTTGTCTGAATAGTTCTTCTGTGCTGTGTAGCAAATATTTATTCTCTTTAACAAGGTGAAGATTATAGAAGCATCTTTAAAACTCATCCACTTTCTGCATTCTGTAAAACTCTTGAATCATTGTGAGGGAGTCCTTTGCAGTCTTGGGTTTCAAGAATGGCTTCCCAGACTAGATTCTTGTGAAGTAATTCTTCAAGGATACGTGGAAATATTTTTCAATGAGAAAGGAAAGGAGGAGTTGCATGTGGAGGGAAGAGCATATTCAGAGACAGAGGAGTTGATTAGCAATGTGGCATCTTAGGGTCCTCCAAAGGGCTGGTTTTGTCTGGAGCTTATGGAACAGTGATCGTGGTATGAGATGAGACAGGGGATGAAAGCAGGTGCTTGGCAGGAAGGACCATGTATATCATATGAGGGACTTTAAACTTCATTTGAAGGATGTCAGTCTTGGGACTGATGATCAGTCTAGAATGAAGGGTCTTGCTGGATACAGGAAGATAAGACAGTAAGTGACGCAGAGGTCCCTGCGATGACATCCTGGAATAAAGCAGGAACAATGGTAATAAGGAAGGAAGAGATTTTTTAGAAATTTTTTAGAAATATTCTTTAGAAATAAAGAATATTTTATTGGTTGAATCAGTAAGAATTAGTGGGTGACTGGATGTTGGTCAGGAATGTATTTCCTTTAAAAATTTTTAAGTTACTTTTAAAAATATTAAAATTTCGTTATAGCATCTGTAGTAACACAAAACTTCCAAGTGAAGTTAATGTTATTTAACCTCTGTGTATCTCAGTTTGCTTATCTTTTTAAAGTATTTTAAAAATTGTAGTAAAATACATATTGCATTAAACTTACCATTTTTAAGTGTACAGTTAAGGATTTTTAAGTGTACAGTTCATGCTAACTACCTTCAGGTTGCTGCGTAATCAATCTCCAAAACTCTTTTCATCTTGCAAAACTAAAACTCTGTACCCCTTAAACAGCAGCTCTCTCTCTCCTTCCCGCCCCCCAGTCTCTGCCCTGGCAACCACTGTTCTACTTTCTCTTTCTAGAATTTAACTGTTCTAGGTACCTTATATAAGTGGAATCACGCATTATTAATATTTTTGTAGCTGGCTTATTTCCCTTAGTATAATATTCTCAAGGTTCATCCACATTCTAGCAAATGGCAGAATTTTCTTCCTTTTTAAGCTGGATAATATTCTAGAGAAAGAGTGTGTGAGTGTGTGTGTGTGTGTGTGTGTGTGTGTGTGTGTTATATATCACATTTCATTGAGCCACTCATCTGTCGACAGACTCTGGTTGCTTCTACCTTTGGGCTCCTGTGAATAATGCTCTGGGTGTATCCATTTGCTTATCTTTAAAGTGCAGATAACAATAGCACCTATGTCCTGGGGGGATTTGTGAGAATTAATTAGTATTTAACATAATGATTTGCATGAAATAATTACCTAATGCACTTTATTATTTTCATTGCCCCTGGGTGAGAAAGATGGAACTACAGATTAGGAATAGGGGAGGGAAGGAGAGCACTAAACTAATCCAGCCTGACTGGGGAAACAGGATTGAAGTTGTGAAGTCAGGGCACCCTTCCATCCACTTCCCCCACTTCTGCTCTGATCTATTTCCAAGCTTACCATACAGCAATTTCATTATTCATAACTGCTTTTGATGTAAACCAAAGTTTGATTTTTAAACTAAAAAGAGGATCACATTGCAAAGTATTTTGGATGCTGAGGAAAGGTTATCTTACATGAAATTTTAGGCTTTTTCATTTTATGATTCAAGCACATTAGTGGTTGCAAGACCTGAAATAGACGCATTTCAGTGAAAAAGCAGCTTAAGTGGTAGTTGCTTTCTGACAGATGGAGGAATTTAGTTCATATCTAAATATGAGCTTTGTTTATTTTTATCAGATTACCAACTCTGCAAATTGGATTAATGTGTAATTTTAAGTACAGCAGGCGTAAAACTTAATAGATGGGTTTTATATTTCTAGCATTTCCATCTTACTATTTTTTAATTTTTACAAAACTGATGTTGGGCAATAACATATTTTTACTCTTTTTTCAAAACTGCCATATCAAATAATACTATCGCTCTGATAGACTCTTTGAAAGAAATTGTCTAGGATCACATTTGCATGAGTTCTTGGAGCTCACAGGGAGAGAAGCTCAAACTGTGCTTCTAGGAGTTTGGCGGGTGGTTGGGGAAGAAAAAGAAAAAAAAGGCCTTGGTGTTTTCCCATTCCCAAACCCACATGATTTTAGATCTGTGTTCAAGGTCACTGTTGGACCCTTTAACAAGCTCAGCTCTGGGCTTAAGGCCAGTGATTCCTGGGCCTCTGCCATCAGTCTGTCTTTTGGACTAGGGAATAGAAATCTTGAATTCAACATCTATGTAATCCCTTCCTCTAGCTTCATGTGTCCCTATGCAACTTTTTTAGTTTTCCTTGTCATCTGGATATCAAAGTGACATCTTTTGGCACTTCTGGGTAGCGGTTCCTCAACTAATGAAGTGTAAAGGTGTAAGGACCACCGCACTCCTTGCCCTTGCTCTCCAGCATCAAAAGAAAAAGTCTCCTGGGGGGGAAAGACAGAATAGAGCATGAAAAAAAATGGTTGCAGTAGAGTTTGAAAAACACAACTGAATATGTCTTTCCGTTAGGTAAGTTCAGAATTTTACTTTGGTTTCTAATTTGAAGGAAAACTGGCAACATAGTCCAGGCATAACAAATAGAACCGTGTCATACTGCAAAGTGAACATACATGATTTCACCCAGGTCCAAGCTCTGTCCCATTTCTTGGGAAGTCTCTGTTTGAACACCAAGGTACACACTGTGAAGGACTGAGTGGGGAATACCCTCTGTTCTCTGTGTGTTTCCCCATCCTGGGAGGTGTGTGGTCAGAGCCTGCCTGCCTTCTTCTGCCTGTCGAAGGATTTCTTTTCCTTTGGTGCCCGCAATTCTCGGTCAGGCTGCCTCAAAGGAAGAAGAAGTAGACCAGAGTGGTGGGCAGCAAAGTGAAGTTTATTGAGCAATAGTACAAAGCTCCCAGAGAGGGAGTGGACCTAGAGGGTTGCCAATTTGGCGCTTTAAATCTAGGGGTTTTTATGGGCTCTTTGGTGTCGGCTGTTTTAATCTGATTAACCGTTCATGTGCCTGTCACCCAGTCGTGGTTTTGTCTACCTATCAGGTAGTTGTTCACGTGGGAAAGCGTGGAGGGCTTCTTCCAGGGTGGTGCTTCCTAGTGTTCAGGACCAGGAAGGCTGGGGCCACCACTGCAGTAAAACATGCAGGCCAGCAGCAGGCCACCAGATCAAGGTCTTTGTTTAAATATGCTCCTGGTTGTTGACTTGGCCTCAGAGACCTGGATAGGAACAACCAAGGCCATTGCCTTCCTTTCCTTTCCGTCAGGTACAAGTTGTAAGTCTTTCCAGTAAGAAGACTTAGAGCTGAGGCATAGAGTAAAGTCTAGAATAACAGGATGGGGTCTTTTTCCTGTTAAGGGTTGTTTCCTCTTACCTGCCTTTCTTCTGACTATCTGTCTTTATTACCGCTAACTCCAGCTGTCCTACGGACTTTAGTAAAAACAACTGAAATGCTTTTCTTTCCTTTCTTTTTCTCTTTCTTTCTTTCTTTTTTTCTTTTTCTTTTTTTTTTTTTTAAGATTTTATTTATTTTGAGAGAGATTATGAGCAAGGGCAGAGGGAGAGAGACAATCTCAAGCAGACTCCACACTGAGCGTGGAGCCCAACTCAGGGTTCCATTCCACAACGGTGAGATCAAGACCTGAAGTGAAATAAAAAAATCAGTCCTTAACTGACTGAGCCAACCAGGCGCCCCCTGAAGTGCTTTTCTGAGACATTCACAGCCCTTAGATGATCTAAAAACTGTTAAACGTAGGTGTGATCCCTGCTAACTCCAAGACCTAATTGTGCAAGTCTTTACTTGTGGATGCAAGTTATACCTGGCAAAATGTAATCTTTCCCTGTAGAGTGGGAGCCTTATCAAACCTACGTGGCATAGGCATTCTGGGTGCAATCACAGGCTTTAGGGATAATTTACAGTTAGAGTTACATGGACAACCAAGAAGCAGAATCTCCATTTTGTCAAGAGGGAAATCACAGTAATTATAAGAGTATCAAAATGGCAGATTCAGGGGCACCTGGATGGCTCAGTCCTTAAACGTCTGCCTTTGGCTCAGGTCATGACCCCAGAGTCCGGGGATCCAGTCCTGCATCAGGCTCCCTGCTTGGCGGGAAGCCTGCTTCTCCATCTCCCTCTCCCCCTTTCGTGTTCCCTCTCTTGCTGTGTCTCTGTCAAATAAATAAATAAAATATTTTTTTAAAATGGCAGATTCATTGAATGCAATTCAATTATGATTCTATTGATCAAGAAATATGAGGTTGCAATTTGCAATGGATATATGAAATAACATTTTATATTTTTGAAATCAATGAATAAAGATTATGAAATTGATTTTAAACATCTGAAATAATCTGGAGCTAGAGATCCTACCTAGTTTCCCATTTTTTGAATCAGTCTTATTTTAGCTGACTTCTGGCCCCAGTCTGTGTACTAATACTCAGTAGTAGAACAATTAATTCGGGCTTTAATGGAAATTCATTAAAAAATACACAAAACTAGCTACAGTGCCATGTACATATTTTCCATATAACAGTCTATATTTACTGCCTATTTACTGTCTTTTAAGCACTTTCTATGATTTTAAGGAGAATGTTGTGTTTTATTTAAAAAATGGACATAAAAATAAGCCTAAAATGATTATCACATTAATTTTTTAGTCATAGTAATTATTACAATCCTAGAAAAAAAATATTTGGCGCTTATATCGGAAAAATGCTTTATTAACTAAATTTCTTTTTCATCATGCTTTAGTAATTATTCTCAGTAATTAAAGATTGTCTTATTGCTACAGGATAGCAAAGTGAATGTTAACAGATTAATATTCTAATTCTATAATATATATCAATCCTTTATACTAATTTAATATTTTACTGAATGTGCACATACTTTGCAAATACTCTCTTAAATTTTAAGTTTAGTTTAAAATTTGCGTACACATTTTCAGAACATCTATTGATGAAACAATAAATGAAGGTTAATTTATTATTTAGTAATCTTTGGTAATTTATTGTTTAGTTTTATTTGACATATTTGTTTTAATGTATTTGCCATTATCATAAAAATAATTCATATTTATAAAATTTAAAAAATATAAAAATAAATAGAAATGATAAAAACAGAAAAAATAGAAAAATAAAAAGAAATTAAAATCACTTATCACTTTAATAACCAGATAATATTTGGTTAGCATTTAGATACGTTTTACATGTCTTCCTAAGTAGGATAATCTTTTTTGATATCCATGGTTTCTTCTCTCTAGTGATCTAAATGTATTATGGATATGATATTGCTGGGTGGCAAACTACAAATACATACATATATTTTTTCTATTCCTGTGAGGCAAGATGACGCATGTCTAGAGCCATATAATATAACTTTTCTTTATTTCTCTCCTTTCCCTTGACCCCATGCTCACACAGCTGATTAGAGTGGGTAAGTGGTCTAACCAGGGCCAACTACATGTTCATTTGGGGTATTTGGAATTGGAATTTACAGATTCCAGCCAGCACTCCTTGGTCTGTTGAATAGAGGGAAACCAAACCTTTTCTGACATGTAGACCGGAAGGCAGAGGCAGTCAGGTTGCAGCAGGCAAGGAGGGTAAGACAAACCAACGGAAAGGAACAGAATTCAGAAATAAGGAGAGGGTTCTAATTACCATGAAGGCCATGGTTAATGTAAATGATTAAAAAGCTTTTAGTCTCAAAGGGTATATACATGTCTCCAGAAGAACTTCTGTTCCTCCTATTTTCTGAGTCTTTCCTTGAAAAACTGAAGGTGTATATCACTGTCACTGCCTTAGGTATGAAAATGATGAAATTCCAATTCTTTCAACAAATCCAACAAATATTTATTGAGTGCCTAATGTGCAATAAGCACTATTTTAGGTGCTGACACTATAGGAATGAAAAAAATAAATACCTGCTTAAATGCAAAGTAATATTATTGTTGATGCCTGGGGACACCTAATAAATAACACTCTCCTTTCCCCAACTGATTTGAAAACAACCAGTAGGCACAGGAGTTGGGAAAACTGGAGATTAAAATGTGTTCTGAATTCTGGACAAAACTATGGAGAATATAGTTTGGGTTGGTGGAAATAACAGGCTTCATATCACTGTACCCAATCTTCAGCACAATTACCTGCACACACACAAGAGATTGTGGAAAGACAGAGGCCACCACCCCAAATATTCCTTACCAAGGAACATTGGACAGGATTCAGAAGGGTTGGGTGATGTATTCTTGGGTTTTCCCTCATAACTTCATCCTTCAGACAGAGGAAAGTATTTTACTCTAATAGAATCTTCTTCACAGAGAAACAAAAGAACTGGGGAATGGAAATTCTCCCCTAATGATATTACTAATAATCCTATATTAAGATTAAAAATAAAAAAGATGTTGTCATGTTGCTGTCTCATTTAACCTTCCAATTTATTATGTGGCTTTTACTCTGGAATATTTTAGCTACTATTTGCAGACTCCTGCATAGCTTTTCTTAAATGTAAATGTGGAGTCTACTTAGAAGGTTGATAAAGAGGAATAGGAGGAAAAGCCAAGAAGAGAGTGTCTGTATGCTACAAATTAGATATATATTTACTTAAATTGTGTAATAGGTTTGGGGTTTGAAGGAATACAATAAATGTTACTTTTGTTTTCCTTCTGAGTTTAAAGCCAATTTAGAGATAGACACAAACCATTTAGACAGATGGATATCACAATATGAGCTTAATGCAGATGAATGATATGTTACAGGATGTGGCAATGATAAAATACCTATCGCTGATCTTCAGAATTAGGCTTGCCCACTAAGTTACAGACAGCCTTAAACAGCCACAGACTTTCCTCCATGGGAATTCTTGTCTTGTAAAATGTGTGGCTTGGAAGAGCAAACCAGAATGCCTACTCATTGTAGACAGGGAGGTTTTCCAAAAGGAAGTCAGGTGAGGAGGCGGAGTTGCTCCTGGTCAATTTCTTGTTCCATATCTTCTCAGTCATGTACATCTTTCTATCTTCTGCTTCTCTCCTAGAGGATAGAGAGAGACTGGAAATGTTCAGTGGAAATCTTATCTTAGGGAAATTTGGATAGTGAGGGATAAATATTTCTAACAGCACATAAACTTAAAACTAAATTCTGGGGAGATATGCTGATAGGTGGCTTTTCAAAAGTAAAATAAATAAAAGTAAATAATTAAAGCAAAAGTAAATAAATTAACAAAAGTAAATAATTAAATTGGATCTTAGGATACTTAAAAAAGATGTTAGAATAAGCCTGACGAATAGGGGTAAGAAGTGTATAGGTGAGCTGTGTGTATGAGTGTGGGCAGATGCATCAAAAATTAAGATAAACTTTTAGAAAAATATAGCATAGAGAATATGGTCACTAATACTGCAGTAATATTGTATGGTGACAAATGATAACTACACTCATCATGGTGAGCTTGCATATTGTATAGATTGTCAAATCGCTATGTTGTGTACCTGAAACTAATATAACATTGTTCCTGACACCTCAAAGATAAAAACTGAAAAAAAACCCAATAGTTGAAATTACCTTAAAATATTAAGGTAAAGTTGCTGAAGCCTTCTGTTGCCCGTTAACATGAAAGCAAATAGTTTTGCCACTCAGTCATTATATGAATTTGATAAACTGTGCATTCATAAAGACTTAAATTATCAATAACTTCAAGGAGAGTCTTCATGTTTAATGAAATATAATTCAATAAGTGATTACTCATTAGTGATTGAGATTTGCTACATGGCAAGGGATAATATAAAGCAGAGCTTTTGGGACATAATATAGTAAGTTTTGCAAAGTTTTTTTTTTTTTTTTAATGTATTTGACAGAGTGAGATCACAGGCAGAGAGGCAGGCAGAGAGAGAGAGAGAGGAGGAGGAAGCAGGCTCCGTGCAGAGCAGAGAGCCCGATGTGGGGCTCTATCTCAGGACCCTGGGATCATGACCTGAGCCGAAGGCAGAGGCTTTAACCCACTGAGCCACCCAGGTGCCCCAAGTTTTGCAATGTAATGTTATTTGTATCATTATTTAGAATCCAACATATGTATCCCTTTTCTCTAATCTCTGACAAGCAAGTTACCAAAAATTGGATCAGTATAAGTCCAGTGGAGTAGAGCTCAGACTTCATAAATTTTCCAGGGAAGGGAGAATGTCTTTAACCCTTCATGAGATACTAAAAGATGTATATTAGAATCATCCCTGAAACTTGTTAAAATGGATAATACCAGCTTCCATTCTAGAATGTTCTGATCCAGGGGCACCTGAGTGGCTTAGTTGGTTAAGCATCTGCCTTCTGCTCAGGTCATGATCCCAGGGTCCTGGGATTGAGCCCTACATTGAGCTCCTTGCTCAGCGGGAAGCCTGCTTCTTTTTCTCCTCCACACTCACGCTCTCTCCCTCTCTTGCTATCTCTGTGACTATCTCTGTCTCTCTTAAATGAATAAGTAAAATAAATAAATAAATAAATAAAATGTTCTGATCAAGTGGTTCTAGGCTGTGGCCATAGAATCAGCCTTAATAACAGGCTCCACGTATGTTACTAGGGAAAGTGAGTTTCTGCAGGGACTGTGTACAATTGTCTTTTATCTTTATGCTGTCATTAATTATGATCATCATCAACTCTTGGTCATTATTATGTAGTGTTTCCTTTGAAACAGTTTTAAGGGATGTGCTATGACATTCTAGAGCCACTCATCACGTTTCTACCGCCAGAAGTGATAGATCATCTCTGGAAGAACATTTTCAAGGCTTTTCTTCTCTTTGAATTTGGGAAGTTTCTCAGTATTGAGAAAGTATATAGTACAAACAGTGTCTCTCTGTTTATTGGGGATTCAATTAGTTATATTTTTAGATGCATGTTACCTTGACTGACGGGATGGTGAGGGACAGTACTGATGCTTTTTTTTTTTTTTTACATCTGTAGGAGAATATACTATTAAGAGAGTTAAAGAATTTTCAAAATCCCTTAAACTTATGTCAACACATCCAGGATGCTAAATGTCATAGAACAGAACAGATGGGAATTTGGGAGAGGAGATCAGATGCAAAAGTTCTTGTACTGGGGTTAAGCATTGAAGGGGGTGGGCAAACATGTGGGTATGACTGGAGGCTGTGCATTGGCATCAGGGGTCTGCTCATTCAGGATTATCCAGAAAAGCTTCAGGCTCTAGCAGAAACGTAGCTTCCTGCTCAAGACGTGGCTACAATTGGAAGAAAAGGCTGACTAGATGGATGAACCAATAACTACACTCCTGGTCATAATCTGTTCATACCATGTGAAAGATCTATAAATTTCTGGTTGCTTGCAGGGGAGAAAAAGGAGCTGTTGAGGAGGCTAGTGCTGCAGAGTCACATACACCTTCTTGATTCCCAGTCACACCATGAAGAAAGGTAAGAAAGGAGAGAAATTGGAAAGACGAGGATATTCACAAAAGAGACTAATTTAAGTCACTAGCTAGCAAGCTAACTAACTAAACCCGAAGACACTGAGAAACTAAGATACCGTTGATTGTATATTTAAACAGATTTCTCCACTAAACTTTTATTAGGCACGTACATTGATAATCTACCTCTAAATCAGCATATTCATTATGAGGTTCTAACATTCTATTCAGCTGCCCTGATATTATGCAATCTACCAGCCACGAGGTAGGAATTTCACATGGATTAGCTTTAAGAGTTCTTAGTTATTTATAAAAAGTGCCAATGTTCAGTACCAGCAGAATGTTGGCATTTAAGGAATGCTACCACCACCATACCACGAAACAGTTGCCAGGAATAAAGTAGCTTAATAAAAATACATGTTTTATCCACAAAGAGTTTCCATCAGCTTTCCACTATTTTTAATTTCAGCAATTTTTTTTTAAAGATTTCATTTATTTATTTGACAGAGATCACAAGTAGGCAGAGAGGCAGGCAGAAAGAGAGAGAGAGAGGTGGAAGCAGGCTCCCCACTGAGCAGAGAGCCTGATGCGGGGCTCAATCCCAGGACCCTGGGATCGCGACCTGAGCCGAAGGCAGAGGCTTTAACCCACTGAGCCACCCAGGCGCCCTTAATTTCAGCAATTTTAAAAATAACATATGAGATTGTGAGTAAAACAAAATTGAATTATTGGAGTCCTAAGATATAAAGTAGAGTCCTTGAACTGAAAGAAGTTCCAATTTTTTTGACTCTGTGCTGGTAGACTTTAGATCCACTGGTGAGATTGTGTGGTGATGGTTCTTTCTTTTTCAAATAGTCATTTTCTCCCATTCATTTTACAAACAATAGAGTGCCTAAAATGTGGCCACAAATTTGTGGGCAAATTATCCATATCACCAATATAATTTTCATTTCACTTTGGCTGAGATGATTTTTTAAAAAAAACAATCTCTTGCTGTTTTTGACCAATTACAAAGAAATGGGACTGCAAATCTAGCTATACCATAAATTTACAAGAACCTCTGGTATAGTTTTAAAGATGGTTGCTCCTAGAAATAATGACTGCTATTTTTTCCATATCTAGATGTGTTCCTAACCAGGCCAAGGCACACACTGTAAGACAGTCATCCTTTTCTCACAATGGCATTAATTACTGTTGAATGATCCTGTAGTGATCTTGATTGCCCTGCCACAATAGCATTTAGTAAATATGGGGAAAAATAAGGTGTGTGGAGAATTTTGTCCCTTTTATTTTCTTTTTAAAGGAGAGAGCATGAGATTTTCTTAATACATCTCATTCACAGATCTTACCTCTGTGGCGAAAGTGCTAAAATGACCCGAAAGAGTGGCTAGTATGTAGGTATCTACATTTTTAATAGCCGTGTCATGAAATGTTATGTTTTAACTTTTCTCCTAAACCACCTATTGAGCTACATCAGAACAGCATCAGACTCTGTCACACCTTATAATAATGGACCTCACATATTGCTATTTGCTGAACAAAGAACTTTATTTTATTTATCTTACAATTAACACTGATGGAGTTGTGAAGAGTATCTCTGTTTCCATCAT
Organism: Lontra canadensis; assembly: GCF_010015895.1. NCBI lineage: Eukaryota > Metazoa > Chordata > Mammalia > Carnivora > Mustelidae > Lontra > Lontra canadensis. The sequence goes on along the minus strand of NW_022630996.1, from coordinate 47,958,713 downwards.
GTCACTGTTAAGACAGGTCAGTGCATACTTACTACATTATATAAGCTCTTCTTGTAAAGATACTTATGATTTAATGGAGGTTTCTCCTATCCCCAATCTGTGATGACCCGATCTTTAGATCCTTAATTATATCTGCAAAGACCCTTTTTCCAAATGAGGTCATATTGTAGGTACTGAGGATTAGGACTTGGGCATATATATATATAAATATATATATATGCATGCAGTTGTGTGGTGGAGCATATATCAATGTACTACATTAATTTAGTATGAGTTATCTGTGTATTTGTTAATGCACATTCTCATTCTCACTCCCCCTCCAGTTAGACTGTCAAGACCATGATAACAAAGATTAAATATGTTTTGATTATATCTGTGCCTTGACCACTTTTGGGCACACAATGGGAGCTTAATAAATATGTGTTGAATGAATAAAAGGTGAAACTGTGAACAAGATATAGGAGTTATAATTGGAGTTGAAAGTAGAAAAACCAGGGAAAGAGGACTTGGAAAAGGAGTCAGACTTGTGTGAAAAAATGCAAAAAATAAAGCCAAGACTATTTGCATCATGAGGGAGTGAATGCTAATGTCAAATGTCAAGCTGAAAGAGGGATGAAAAGAGGCCTCAATGATTGGCTATTAGAATTCTTTAGGTTCTGATGAAGATCTTCATATCACTTGGAACTGTGTCCAACGCTGAGGCAGATTTTGTTTATGTATTCTGTTATCGTTGTGGCTATTTCACTACCTTATTACAATAAGATAGAGCAGATCAAGAAGGAAATAATTACTGTCAGTGGATTATAACTCACTGACTTTGTTTTGTAGTAATGTTCTTGTGGTCTCTCTTATCTTCTGGACCCACTGGCTTACCAGTCTACCTATCTGGTGTAGATTTGATGTTTGATAATTATTGGAGCCTGTCAGTATGTGTGTTATTTCCAGACTCTACTTATTAAACTGGACATATGTTTTTACCCTCATTAGTTCTATTCTGCTAGTTCCAATGCACGTGTTCTATTATGTCAGTTTGTAACATTTCATTTCTATTGATAATTTCTGAACAGCAGAGTTTAAAATAATTCAAAAAATTCAATTCAGCCTATTCTTAACAGAAACATGGAAGGTACTTCTAGTATATAATCAGCAGCACTTAGTAAATATGTAGAAGTATGTGTTTTATTCAATAACTATAAAAATTCATTAAGTCTTGGAGAATAGTGCAACATGCCCATAGGATATCATTTGTACTTCTGCGGCTGCTTTTCTAGGGAAGAGAAACAGCTACAAAATAGTGTAAGCACTTCAACATTAACTTCAATGGAGATGAGATGAGTTATTATGTGCAAAAGTTCCAAGTATTATTACCTAAAACACTTTGATAATTACAGTTTATTTTTTTTTAAGATTTTATTTATTTATTTGACATACAGAAAGAGATCACAAGTAGGCAGAGAGGCAGGCAGAGAGAGAGGGGAAAACAGGCTCCCTGCTGAGTAGAGAGCCTGATGTGGGACCCGATCCCAGGACCCTGAGATCATCACCTGAGCTGAAGGCAGAGGCTTAACCCAGTGAGCCACCCAGGTGCCCTACAGTTTAAGTTTTGAATGTATGTGTGCTATATAATTCATATAACCCACATTTTATCTTGTACAATTTATCAAATGTAAAACTGTTCAATTTTTGAAAATCATTCCAGCCTATATTATGTGGATATTATACCTTTAGGAAGACAAATAATTTTCTTTAAAAAAATAAATCAATAAAAGCAATCATTCTTTAGTTCCCAGAAAATGTGAATAATTGCTTTATATGTTTTAATCAAAATAATTCAGTCACATTTCAAAATTTTTTTGTTTGAAATTATTGTTTTCCTTGGAATGACAGCATTTTATTTTCTCTTAGCATCCTCAAATACGACTACATTTACTTACTTACTTATTTATTTATTTAGAGAGGGAGGAGGGGTGAGGAGGGGCAGAGGGGGAGGGAGAGAATCTTAAGCAGACTCCATGCCCAGCATGGAGCTCAATGCAGTGCTTCATCTCTTACCACTGAGATCATGATCTAAGCTGTAGAATGCTAAACTGATTGAGCCACCCAGGCACTCCTCATTTATGCAATTCACAGTAACATTATTTCTTAATTATTTTATAGATATGTCAGTAACTATAGAGAAACATTGTTATGTAAAATACATTATATAGTGTATAATTATATAATACCCTGTTATAAATAGAGATACCTAAATAATTTTTATTCTACTGTGACCATTCTTTTTCTTTTCCTTTTTCAAATTCACAAGCTAGCGCTCTTTTTTAAAAATAAGAATATTTACTGAAGCACTACTTTTATCATTTTAATTTTAAGTTTATTTATTTTCTAAGTGGGCTCCATCCCTTACCCCCAGTTCATTAGCTGGCCTTCTCTCTAATCCCTTGGTGTTAGTTAGCTTCTCCCTGAAGCCTCCGATGAGAAGAATGTCACCATCCACTGTAGACCTTCCCATTGTGTTAACACTCTGACCCTTCCAGCAAGGGAGGGCCCAACCAAAACTCTCTTTAAACTCTAAATCATCTTAATCTCAGTGTTTTGCCTTCTACATTTGTACCCTCTAATCACGGATCTTTTAAGGCTTCACTCTGTGGACTCAAAATCCTCTTGGTCTTTTACCCTTGTTCTGTCTCCATGTGCTTTGTTGGCCCCATGATCAGTCATTTTCACAGGGCTTTCTCTAGTATTTGCGGATCCTTCACTATTGGTAACTCTCCTACTTCCAGAGTGTCAAGCATTAATAGGAATCACTCATGGAACCCTGCTCAGGAGATGGGTGCTTTCTGGCATGACCTTTCTTAGCTATTATCCTCTCCTTCTCAAGAAATTTGTGTATCTCCACCAACTGCAACACCTTTGACTCAAGACGAGATGTATCTCCTTGTCAATCAAGACTAACAATCCTCTAGATTCAGTTTGCCACCACTAAGACATGACTTTTCTTTTGCTGTCATCCTATACCTCTTCTTTCTTTCTGGTTTCTTTTTGCTTTCATGTTATCCATTCCATAAAAATAAATAACCTAAATAAATGCAATAAAACTTATTTAACCTTAACACTCATGTACATTAAACTATTTTTTCCTTAATTCTTTGCTTCATACACTGACATGAGGTAGGAACACACTAAACTGTTGCTCTAGGACCTCACAGGTTTATTGTTTTCAATTTATAATCAAGCTTTCCCCTCCAAACCCTCTACTGAAACTGAAATCTTAAAGATGAATGATAACCGTATACAATAACCCTAACAGAATTTCTTATTTTCTATCCTCTTCTATTCTGTTAGACCAGTGCCACTCTCTTCTATCAGTTTGTTTGTTTCTCTTTTCTTTTCTTTTTTCCTTTTCTTTCTCTCTTTCTCTCTCTTTCTTTCTCTCCTCTCTCCATCCCTCCTTCCCTTCCTTCCTTATTTCCTTCCTTCCTTTGAAAAATTTTCCTTTGAAATCTTGACTCACTTTCTCATGCTGCTGAGAGATGACTTATTTTTTTCTGGACATGCACACTCCTTTCCCACTGTTGCCCTTGCTTATACTGTTTTCTCCTGTTCTCTCAGAATTCTACCCACTCCTCAAGGTGATCTCCAGTTGGATGTGGTGTTTTCCCCTTTCCCAGCTCATACCACTTTGCATCTTGTATATTTATTTTCCTGTGTGCATGCACATGTTTTCTTCCTATAATTGTGTAAATTCCTTGAAGTGGGAACTGCTTTTCACACACAATAGGTGCTCTCAATAAATCTTATCTAATTGAGGTGAATTTCAAACTGGCAGTGCATTGTTTTCTTAAAAATAAACAAATACAGCAATCATATATTGCAAATACAGTGTTAGTAAAAAAGCAATGAGAGGCAGAATTATTTTTCCTCACAATTTAGAGATTAATGAAACATAGACTGCATTAATATTCAGTTATTTCATGGCTTTGTAGTTCGCTAAATTTCTTTTTCGTTTTACTCAAGTGATTACTCTCTTATCCATAGGATAGGAGTTCCTGGAAAATCTTCCATATTAACATCTACAGTTTGTTGATAGGAAACAATTCCCAAATGGCAGTGAGCTCATTATATATGGTGGTATTTTAATATCTCTTTAATTTTTTGGTAATTCCCTCCAAATCCAAAGAAAGAATTCTAAGCCTTTTGTCAAACTTGCTTAATATAATTAAGCAACGTAACTACAAGAATTTGACCAAAAAGGTTTTTTGCATTTCCTGTTTGTTTTATTTTTAGTTTCTCCAGTTTCCAGTTTGGGAGGCCAGACTTAAAGCATTTTCATGGATGCATTTCCCACAGAGAGCCATGGGAGATTGGTGTGAGAGGGACAGCAGCCTGGGTATAAAGGAATTGTGTTTTGCCTTTCTTTTCTTTATTCTCCAGCTGCTGTTCCTTAAATACAATTTTAAAAATAACTTTTATAGGGTGGTGAATACATTCCTACCCTGTGGGGACAGGCTGCATTCTCAGCTGCCCAAAGTTTTAAGCAGGCTCTAGTAATTTGGATAAAGAAACAGGCTCTTGTCTTGAGTCTTGAAGAATCGCTACAGGGTCAAGGCCAGAGCACGGGAAGTGTGGGCACTGGTGAACTTGTACTCTGCATATGCTTCCCCAGGGGCTGCGGGAGAAGTAAGGAGCAGAGGCTAGGTGGTGAGGAGGAGTGGGACAGAGTCATAGGGATATTCCGAACTGTATGACAAAAGAGGGAACATCACAGTTTTTAAATTGAGAAGGTCCTGTGCCTTTCTCAAGTAGTTTATCATTCCTTGGCCCCGTTTATTGAGTTAAACTTTGACATTTGGAAACCTATGGGAGTACAGCAGGTAGTATTATTATACCTCACTCTGAGTCCATCTGAAATCCATGTGTGTTTAAGGTTCCCAGTTTTCTTAGGGGAGCAGGCTGGGCAGAAGTATGTTGGAGGCTCTAAAGTCCCAGGGGTCCTTTATGTAAGCATAACTACCCTCTCAGCACACAGGTGGGGCAGTACTGTGTCCTGTGACACCTGCCTCACTTGCCCCAGGTAGTAAGCATTGAATCGGTGAAGCTACTGGTTTGGCTGTTTTTACTGCATAACCCACTGCCCTGTTCTGCGAAAGAGATTTGGCTTTCATGGAAAAATGCGAACTGGAAGGTGGGGAAAGATTCTTGGATATCAACTCTCTTCTCCACCCTGCATATTTATTCCATTGCACACTTTACAAATGAGGGAATATATAGGGTATAAGAAAAGTGGACAGAAAATTTACATTTGTTAAGTGCCTTCTGTGTGCCAGGCACTAGTAGCAATCCATGTTTATAGCACTTTATAAAAGGTGCTTTGACTTATGCTATTTGTTTTTCATAATAGTCATGTGAGGGGTGCAGAGCAGATGTAATTATTCCCACTTTGCTGATGTAGATACTAAAGTTCAAATATTTCAAGTGGTGCTCAGGGTTAGGTAATAAAGAGGTTAACCAGCATGTACCCCCAAAATGCTAGAACCTTTCTGTACACCAACAGCAAGACAGAAGAATGAAAAATTAAGGAGTCGATCCCATTTATAGTTGCACCCAAAACCATAAGGTACCTAGAAATAAATCTAACAAAGAGGCAAGGAATCTGTACTCAGAAAACTATAAAGTACTCATGAAAGAGATTGAGGAAGACACAAAGAAATGGAGAAACGTTCTGTGGTCATGGATTGGAAGAACAAATATTGTGAAAATGTTTATGCTGCCTAGAGCAATCTACACATCTACTGCAATCCCTATAAAAATACCATCAACTTTTTTCAAAGAAATGGAACAAATAATCCTAAAATTTATATGGAACCAGAAAAAAAACCCTGAATAGCCAGAGGAATGTTGGAAAAGAAAACCAGTGCTGGTGGCTTCACAATTCTGGACTCTCAGCTCTATTACAAAGCTGTAATCATCAAGACAGTATGGTACTAGCACAGAAACAGGCAAATAGGTCAATGGGACAGAACAGAGAGCCCAGAAATGGACCTGAAACTCTATGGCCAACTAATCTTGGACAAAGCGGGAAAGAATGTCCAGTGGAAAATAGACAGTCTCTTCAACAAATGGTGTTGGGAAAATTGGACAGCCACATGCAGAAGAATGAAACTGGACCATCTCCTTATACCACACATAAAAATAGACTCAAAATGAATGAAGGATCTCAGTGTGAGACAGGAATCCATCAAAATCCTCAAGGAGAACATAGGCGGTAACCTCTTCGACATCGGCCACAGCACCAGTTAGAATAGCTTAAATTAACAAGTCAGGAAATGACAGATGTTGGTGAGGATGTGGAAATAGGGAACGTCTTACACTGTTGGTAAGAATGCAAGCTGGTGCAGCCACTCTGGAAAATAGTATGGAGTTTCCTCAAAAATGTAAAAATTGAACTATCCTGCAACCCAGTATTTAGGTATTTATCCAAAAGATACAAAAATAGTGATTTGAAGGGGCATATGCATGCCAGTTTAGAGCAGCAATGTCCACAATAGCCAAACTATGCAAAGAGCCTAGGTGTCCATCAACAGATGAATGAATAAAGAAGATGTGGCACATATATACAATGGAATACTATGCATCCTTCAAAAACCGCCAAAATCTTGCCATTTGCAATGAGGTATTATGCTAAACGAAGTAAGTCTATCAGAGAAAGACAATTATCATAGGAACTCACTGATATGATTAATTTGAGAAACAAGACAGAAGATCCTAGGGGAAGAGAGGGAAAAATGAAACAAGATGAAAATAGAGCGGGAGACAACCATAAGAGACTTTTAATCTCAGGAAACAAACAAACTGAGGGTTGCTGGAGGGGAGGAGGGTGGGGGGGAAGGGGTAGTTGGGTGACAGACACTGGGGAGGCTCTGTGCTATGGTGAGTGCTGTGAATTGTATAAGACTGATGAATCACAGACCTGTACCCCCGAAACAAATAATACATTTTATGTAAAAAAAAAAAAAAAAAAGAAAAGAAAAAGAGTCTTTCTTTTTTCCGATGACTTCGCATTCAGGTTTCCCTCCCTTCCCCTATGATTCTCTGCACTGCTTCTTGTATTTCACTTATGAGTGAAACCATATGATAATTGTCTTTCTCCGATTGACTTATTTCACTTGGCATAATACCCTCTAGTTCCATCCAGGTGGATATAGCCATTTACTTGCTTTTTTTTTTTTTTAAAGATTTTATATATTTATTTGACAGAGAAAGATCACAAGTAGACAGAGAGGCAGGCAGAGAGAGAGAGGGAAGTAGGCTCCCTGCTGAGCAGAGAGCCCGATGCGGGACTCGATCCCAGGACCCTGAGATCATGACTTGAGCCGAAGGCAGAGGCTTAACCCACTGAGCCACCCAGGCGCCCAGCCATTTACTTTCTGACAGTACTACAAGCCATGGAGAACTTATTTCTGTATACCTATATTGACACAGTAATATGTGTTTTAAAAAGGCAAAAGATTTAAATGATCTGAAGAGAAACCAGAGCTAATATGCATTTTAAGTGTGAAAGCATTCCTTTTCATTTCTAGAATATTTTTCATGTGTTTAATGATCTTGTGTTTAATGATCTTTTATATTTCTCCTCTGATTTGTTCATCTCTAATTTGACTGCTTTTAATTTTGGATGTTAGTATATTTTTCCATATTTTAGAGCTCTTTTTACATCAGAAATATAAAAAATCTTCTGTATAGTTGTATCATATTTGCTGCAGGTATTTTCCATGTTCATTATTTGATTATAATCACAGTAATATTGCATATGTATGAAAAACCAAGTATGGAGTTTTTTGTTGTTGTTGTTTTTGTAGAATTTTTATGTTTAGAAAGTTCTTTACCTTCCCAAGATGAATATTTTTATGGTTGTCTTATGCTTCATTCTAAAATTTAGTGTGTATTTCTTTTGGAATTTATTTTGGTAGATAAGGTAGTTTTATTTATGTATATTTGGATGCAAGTCACAAGAATTTTGGAGCTTTCAAAAGTTAGATTGCTTCTTATTAATACCGGGGTGTTTCACAGAACCCATGTTTGGGATGCAGTAACCCTTTAGGCAGAGACAGAGATCCAGGGTGGGCATGCCATTGGGATTCTGCTGTTTTTCTTCTCTGGCCTGTGCCCTCATTGCATTTCCTCATCTTCCTCATGTGTTTTCTCTACTTCCTTCTCCCAGTGAATCATCCAGAGAAAGACTACCTCTATACTCCCAAGCCAAATTCTACTAAAGTGACCCTATTTTTCTAGTTTGGATATGGTACTTCAGTTTGCCCCGAAACAAGGGCACATTGGATGAACACTGACTTCAAGGAGCTCATTCTCTGTGGATTAGATTCCATATCAAAGAACCAGGAGAATGGTAGTTACCAGGGAAGGGGAGATATTTTGAGCTGCAGAGGCAGTTAATAGGCTTGTGGACATTACACAGATGAAGACCTCACTTGATTATTTCTGAAATAGCTTTCCTAACAAGTATTGGTGCTCTGTCCTTTCACTACTGATTTTTTCATATTTGTTTTGTCATATATTAAACTCATAAATGTGCTTGAAAGTATGTATTCCTAGACTGAGATTGTCTGATAATAGTTTCTGTCAGTTGTTAAAACAACTTTATTACCATCCTTATATTAAGATCAATTTCCCTTTCTTCTTTCCAAATTTGTTGTATATGTATTCTTCCATTTATTCTTCTGGGGAAATTTTGTTGCATTTATGAATGAAATATTTTTATAATAACTATTCTAACTTATTAAGGAAAGGTATTATTTTTATCCATTTCTCTTATACCTGGCCACTTTTCTTTTGTTTGTTTGTTTGTTTTTGTTTTTATTTTATTTTTTAATTTTTTAAACTTTTTATTTCTTTTCAGCGTAACAGTATTCATTGTTTTTGCACCACACCCAGTGCTCCATGCAATCCGTGCCCTCCCTAATACCCATCACCTGGTTCCGCCAACCTCCCACCCCCCGCCCCTTCAAAACCCTCAGATTGTTTTTCAGAGTCCTAGTCTCTCATGGTTCACCTCCCCTTCCAATTTCCCTCAACTCCCTTCTCCTCACCATCTCCCCTTGTCCTCCATGTTATTCCTTATGCTCCATAAGTGAGTGAAACCATTTGATAATTGACTCTCTCTGCTTGACTTATTTCACTCAGCATAATCTCTTCCAGTCCCATCCATGTTGCCACAAAAGTTGGGTATTCATCCTTTCTGATGGAGGCATAATACTCCATAGTGTATATGGACCACATCTTCCTTATCCATTCATCCGTTGAAGGGCATCTTGGTTCTTTCCACAGTTTGGCGACTGTGGCCATTGCTGCTATGAACATTGGGGTACAGATGGCCCTTCTTTTCACTACATCTGTATCTTTGGGGTAAATACCCAGTAGTGCAATTGCAGGGTCATAGGGAAGCTCTATTCTTAATTTCTTGAGGAATCTCCACACTGTTCTCCAAAGTGGCTGCACCAACTTGCATTCCCACCAACAGTGTAAGAGGGTTCCCCTTTCTCCACATCCTCTCCAACACATGTTGTTTCCTGCCTTGCTAATTTTGGCCATTCTAACTGGTGTAAGGTGGTATCTCAATGTAGTTTTAATTTGAATCTCCTTGATGGCTAGTGATGATGAACATTTTTTCATGTGTCTGATAGCCATTTGTATGTCTTCATTGGAGAAGTGTCTGTTCATATCTTCTGCCCATTTTTTGATATGATTATCTGTTTTGTGTGTGTTGAGTTTGAGAAGTTCTTTATAGATCCTGGATATCAGCCCTTTGTACTGTCATTTGCGACTATCTTCTCCCATTCCATGGGTTGCCTCTTTGTTTTGTTGACTGTTTCCTTTGCTGTGCAGAAGCTTTTGATCTTGATGAAGTCCCAAAAGCTCATTTTTCGCTTTTGTTTCCTTTGCCTTTGGAGACATATCTTGAAAGAAGTTGCTGTGGCTGATATCGAAGAGGTTACTGCCTATGTTCTCCTCTAGGATTCTGATGGATTCCTGTCTCATGTTGAGGTCTTTTATCCATTTTGAGTTTATCTTTGTGTACGGTGTAAGAGAATGGTCGAGTTTCATTCTTGTACATATAGCTGTCCAGTTTTCCCAGATCCATTTATTGAAGAGACTCTTTTTTCCACTGTATATTTTTTCCTGTTTTGTCGAAGATTATTTGACCATAGAGTTGAGGGTCCATATCTGGGCTCTCTACTCTGTTCCACTGGTCTATGTGTTTGTTTTTATGCCAGTACCATGCTGTCTTGGTGATCACAGCTTTGTAGTAAAGCTTGAAATCAGGTAACGTAATGCCGCCAGTTTTGTTTTTGTTTTTCAACATTTCCTTAGCGATTTGGGGTCTCTTCTGATTCCATACAAATTTTAGGATTATTTGCTCCAGCTCTTTGAAAAATACCGGTGGAATTTTGATCAGAATGGCATTAAAAGCATAGATGGCTCTAGGCAGTAGAGACATTTTAACAATGTTTATTCTTCTGATCCAAGAGCATGGAATGGTCTTCCATCTTTTTGTGTCTTCTTCAATTTCTTTCATGAGTTTTCTGTAGTTCCTCAAGTACAGATCCTTTACCTCTTTGGTTAGGTTTATTCCCAGGTATCTTATGGTTCTTGGTGCTATAGTAAATGGAATCGATTCTCTAATTTCCCTTTCTGTATTTTCATTGTTAGTGTATAAGAAAGCCACTGATTTCTGTATATTGACTTTGTATCCTGCCACATTACTGAATTTCTGTATGAGTTCTAGTAGTTTGGGGGTGGAGTCTTTGGGGTTTTCCATATAAAGAATCATGTCATCTACGAAGGGAGAGAGTTTGACTTCTTCATTGACCTGGCCACTTTTCTAATTTTTCATAATTCTAAGATATGTTCAGTTCTCTTGGAATTCCAGTTACATAAATTATATAATGGTCAATAAGCATAGTCACTTAATTTTTTCTCTTCTAATTGTATCTTTTATTTCCATTTTATATCTTTTAGAATTATTCAGAATATCCAGTAAGGCAATAATTATATTTATGAGTATTGTTATGAGCAAGAATAGTATTTGGTATCTACTGACACCATGTGTCAGGTGCTATTAGAAATTTGTGTGAATTATTTTATTTAATCCATTATTACTATTACTCTAATTTTGGTGATGAGGAGACTGTGACTTGGAGAAGTCAAATTAATTGGCCAGAGTTACACATCTCATACATGGTAGAGCTGGCATGCAAAAACAAGTCTGTCTGACTCCAGTAACCATAATTGTAATGATTATCCAGACTACCTTTTTTAAAAAGGAAAAAACAATTTATTATTTGAAGTTATATACTGAGAAAGCCCAAGAGAGTTTCATAACAAAACATTAAATGTTTCTTGCATTTCTAAAGAGGTCACTGGTAGAACTTTGTATCTTTGAAGTCTTTTGTGCAGATGATTAGTTAATACATTTTGCCGCCTTCCCCATCATTGATGTCTATCCGAGTTTTCTGTTTTTCTTTGGGTTAATGTTGATCTACTTTTTTTCCTCCTTAATTACTCTGAATAGCCCTTGTGAATTTTTGTTTCAAGAAAGAGCTGCAATGAAGACATGAACAGACATTTCTGCAAAGAAGACATCCAGATGGCCAACAGACACATGAAAAAGTGCTCCATATCACTCGGCATCAGGGAAATAAAAATCAAAAACACAATGAGATACCACCTCACACCAGTCAGAATGGCTAAAATTAACAAGTCAGGAAATGACAGATGCTGGCGAGGATGCGGAGAAAGGGGAACCCTCCTACACTGTTGGTGGGAATGCAAGCTGGTGCAACCACTCTGGAAAACAGCATGGAGGTTCCTCAAAATGTTGAAAATAGAGCTACCCTATGACCCAGCAATTGCACTGCTGGGTATTTACCCTAAAGATACAAACGTAGTGATCCGAAGGGGCACGTGCACCCAAATGTTTATAGCAGCCATGTCTACAATAGCCAAACTATGGAAAGAACCTAGATGTCCATCAACAGACGAATGGATAAAGAAGATGTGGTATATATACACAATGGAATACTATGCAGCCATCAAAAGAAATGAAATCTTGCCATTTGTGATGACGTGGATGGAACTAGAGGGTATCATGCTTAGCAAAATAAGTCAATCGGAGAAAGACAACTATCATATGATCTCCCTGATATGAGGGAGAGGAGATGCAACATGGGGTGTTAAGGGGGTAGGAGAAGAGTAAATGAAGCAAGATGGGATTGGGAGGGAGATAAAACATAAGTGACTCTTAATCTCACAAAACAAACTGAGGGTTGCTGGGGGGAGGGGGGTTGGGAGAGGGGGGGTGGGGTTATGGACATTCGGGAGGGTATGTGCTATGGTGAGTGCTGTGAAGTGTGTAAACCTGGCGATTCACAGACCTGTACCCCTGGGGAAAAATATATATGTTTATAAAAAATTAAAAAAAAAAAAAGAGCTGCAATGTACATAGTTCTGCCCTTAGAGTGAAGTGCATAGGTAACAGAGGGGATTTCAAAAGTTCTCTTTTATTAATTAATTAATTAATTAACTTTTTAAGTTATGTCATATTTTAAAATGAGAAGAAAATAAGTAGTATGTAATTGTTAAGTCTATCTAAAGGATATCTTTTTTATTCTTGACTTAAGAAGGCTATTGTAGGCAAAGACTGCCAAATCCATGCAAACTTGTTACCTTTTTGGCATTTGAGCACATCTTTTATATTATGTGTTGGTACATCATCATCCAAATATAACATAATAACTGCGGTTAGTATACTCTGTAAACAAATATACATATATTATCAGGCTGATGGGGAAAGAACAGATTAAGTGTGTAGGGAGAATACCTTTTAGAATATGCCAAAAATACAATAGGGTTGACTGTGTCAGTCTAGTTTGACATATACAGAGACAGATACAACTTTCTAGATGGGTCTGCCAGCATGCTTCAGACACAAATCCTAGCAAATTCAGGCCCACATTGAGTTATTTTCAGTGTGGTTGAAATGTAGTAATTAATGACTTTATCAATAAAGCAGATATAAATGTACATTCAATTTTGTAGCCACTCTAATTTTATTCTGGATACAACCTAATATAATGTATTCACCTGTTGGTATATGTTGTTTTGATCAAATAGATTGTATGCTTGAGAGTAGTGAACTTGGAGCCCAGTTTTGGTCTTACTTTTGATACTGATTTCAGTTTTAGATAGATAGTTTATCTCCTTGAGTTTTATTGCCTCATCCATGAAAGAGATAATGAATGATGCCTATATGCAGTGAAAGAAAGAGAAAACATTATAAACTTATTTAAAAAGCATATTTTAGCAAGGCTCAAACCAAAAGTTCCAGAAAGGTTAAGCATCTTCCTCAGGACACAGAGCTTACAGTGGGATTTAGGCCATTATCTTCTACTGGTAGATCTAATTCTAGGTTCTGTATGCCTAGTGACTTTAACATGCTTTTAACTAAAGCTCTAGCAGCTGAACCAGTCTTACCCCGTAGACAGGCTAATAATGCTATTAATTTTGTACGAGACATATGCTTTTGTTCTACAGATCTTGAAATATTCCATTAGTGACTAAAGGAACTTAACTCATAATATTAATAAAATGTTAGATTAACATATTTATATGTAAATATTACTTCATTATATTTGATACTGTATGTTTAGAAGAATTGAGTAAGAATTTAGGATAAATAATTAAATGTTTGTGGCAGATTGTGTTTTCCAAAGATGGCCACAGTACCTCCTATCCCATGCTTTGGTTTTACATTGTGATTTCGAGAAGGGAGTCTATATTACTTCATCTTGAACTTAGAAGGACTTGTGACTATACGGAAGTGACTTTTCTGTAACTTTTGAGGCTAGTCATAAAAGGTGGTGCAGATTCTACCTCAATGCCTTGCACACTCAGAGTGAAACCCTGTTTCTCAGAGCGAAACGCTTCTCATGCTGTGAGGAAGTACACACTGGCCTATGTGGAAAAACTGCACAAGGAAGCCCTGAGACTGCAAGAAAACAGAGAAATATATGGCCAGTCCTCCCTGGTTGCAGCCCCAGTTACTGTCTGTCTGAAACCACAGCCCAAGTCAGAATCATTCAGCTGAACTCTTCCCAGATTTCCAAATTTCCTATGGTTGAGTAAAGAGACAAATGTTGAATGGGATACTTTCTGAGAAATAGGTGGATGGAGCCTTTAAGAAAACAGTTGTGTCTAATTTTCTATTTGAAGTTATCTACATGGTTGTAATGTAAACTTTTCCCTCTCTTGAGGAAATATCCCCGTGAGGACAGACCCATATTTTGAATGAGTGCCTTTTGTTTTGACTTCTTAGAAATTACAGAATGTTGGGGTATCTGGGTGCCTGAGTTGGTTAAGCGTTTGCCTTTGGCTCAGGTCATGATCTCCGTGTCCTTGAGAATGAGCAATGCAAGGGGCTCCCTGCTCACTGGGGAGTCTGCTTCTCAGTCTCTCTCCTTCTGTCCCTCCCCTCTGCTCATTTTTTTCTCTCTTTCTCTCTCTCAAATAAAATCTTAAAAAAAAAAAAAAAAAAGAAAAAGAAAAATTACAGAATGCCCTGGATTTCCCATCTGGGTTGAAGTAGTGTAGACAGGTACAGAGCTCTCAGAACATTCAGGTAATCCAAAACTGAGTTCATTCTGTGAAAGCAGCTGCTCGGAAAGACCAGAGGTTTGGGAAGGTATTACTCATCTAAAGGATGTGGAATGAGTGAGTAGTCAAATAATCTAGCTGAGATCTTAAGACGTGAGTGGATGACAGTTGACATCTGGGCTGCATGTGTTACACATGTTACTGATGTTCATCAACAAGCTATTATTTAACATCATTCTGAATGGCTCTCTAGGTGTTAATCCGTCTTAGATATTGGGACTGAGATAGCATTTTTTTCCCCTTTGTGTAAAACTGATTGTATTTGAGTGGAATTGTCTTTAGTTTGATTGTTATTATATTTATTCAAAACTGTTTATAAATTTAATCATAGAAATGAAATCTTCATTTATATTACTTTTCAAATTCTGCATATTAACTTGAGCTGTTGAATACATAATATAAATCATAGCTACAAATATTCAAATCTTAATCACCAGTTTTATTTAAAAATTATTTTAAATTTTAAGTGTGCCACAAAACCTAGCTATTTCTACAGAACATATCCCATCATATTTAGTAAAGAAAAATCTGAAAATAATACTCTACCTTATAATCACCTCCATAAAAAACAGCAACATAAAACTGAAAAATATAAGGAACCTCCTCAGATGCATAATGTTGCCATAAATAAAGCACTGACGTCATTTACAAATACTTTTGCAATAAATGCCAATAAAATACACCCCACACTACATTTCTGAAGAAACATTAATCATGAACTTACCTGAACATGCATAATTAAAATAGTAACTCTGGCTGGTGTTGATGGTTCCTGGGTTAAGCACTGGAGGGATTCATGTAAGCAAAAACATTTTATTTCCATATCAGCTAATCTTGACTTTAGGGAACAGTCTCTAATTCTTTACATGTCTAAAACATACAAGCCCTGTGCTACCTGTTACTTTATAGGGTGCTTTTATAGGCTTCTGGCTTTTTCCTCAATTACATTTCCATTTAGAATTATGTGTGGCCTATGTATAACCTCACACCACAAGTTTTCTTTTAAAGTTTTATCTCATTTAATGACCATTTTTTGTACTGGAAGAAGTAATTGCTAAAGTAGTTTCCTTAATTTTTCTTTTTTTTTTTTTAGTACTTAATAACATACATAATATATGGTGAACTTATTCATACAACCATCACATTTCATTTGTGTGTTCTAATTTATCTATGATTTAATTTTCTGGCTTAAGAACTGTTGGTTTTTAGACCCCTCCATTTTCTTTTAATTTCTATCAACAGGGCTAGCTCTTTATTCTTTGGGATTTTCCACAGAACAATACTTTATTCATTTCACAAGACTATTGGAGAAGGGATAGGAATGAAACCTTGAAATCAGTAAACTGAAGTGAGGTATAGAAACTTTGGGTGGACACCAAGACTCACTACTACACCAGCCTCTAAGTCCAAGTGATTCAAATTATAACTCAGAAAAACATACCTTAGTTTCATAGCCTTTTAGGAATTTTTAAAGTTTCATTTTGTTTTGTTTTACTAATAGTTTAAATTGGAAAGATCAGTTACTCAGATGCCGTGGGTCTCCTATAATTTTAGTAAAGACTTATATCAAGGGACTTAACAATAACTGGGAGTAGCAGCTAACAGTCTTGTAACCATTGTCACTAGTCAATACCTAAGGTCTGTCCTAATTGAGAAGTTGTTTCCCTTTCTTGTCATTTAAAGATGAAGAAAAAATGTTCGTGCCCTCTAATTTAATCCAAAGTCTTGGAAGAGTCCTTCTGACCACTTTCAAAATCTGGTCTGGGAATAAAAATGAAAGTATTTTAAATTTCACACTGCACTAATTATAGGTGCAACTTTGAAATTTCTCCTTCTCTTAGATTTGACAAATGTTGCCTAGTGTTTTCATAATGACATAACAGTTTTGTGTAGTACACAATCAAAATGTCATTATAGCATATTACACAACCGCTGAACATGCCATTCTTTGCCAGACAGTCTTTTCTTAGTACATGTGTTTCAAAAGCACTTACTCTGTAAATGAAAGATTAAGGCTTAGCTGACCTAGATTGAGCTGTGGGAATTTAAAATTAAGGGATCAATCATCTTGGGTCTACCTCAGTTCATCTCTTTTTTTCAACTTTTTGGATGACTCTGTGGATTCATTCCAATTTTCTGGACAAAGACAATGTTTCATGCTTGTTTTAAAAAAAGCCTCAAAAATGAAAACAAAACAAAACAAGGTGAAATAAGCAAGCATGATTAGATGGATCCTCCTTTGAATAGGATACCACAAGTAGCTTCTATTTTACATTCTGCTGGTAGAAACTGGAAATTACATAGCTATCTCTGTATTTGCAGTGGAGATTGAAAAGCCCAAGCAGATATAGTTTTATTTGGAAATAAACCTTTCTTCATAAAAACATCTCCTTTTCACCTATGACATTTGATGACATTTAACTTCTCTTACTCTTAAGCCCTGAGATGAATGGAAAATTCTTTTATCCCTTATTTATGAAGAACCAACAATAGAAAGACCCAACATAGGTAGTCATTGCTCTTCTTTTTCTCTATGACTTTATGTCATATAATTAAGAAAAAAACAAAGATGAAAACTTTGAAGAGTCCACAGTAGATATGGAATTTTAAAAATGTCATCCTTTATAGGGGAGTTCTTTTTAGAGGTCAGCATTATGTCCAATTCTGCTTTCATTTTAGGAAAAGGGAATTATTGAAAATACCTTTGGAATTTTAATAACTCAGTTTCCACTGGAAATGGAAAATACAATTGAACTTAAGAATACTTTTGACTCTAAAAGAAAACCAGTCTTGTGTAACAATTTGACTACATATTAAGACATATTAAGATTTAAATATGCAATGACAATAAGCTTCAAAATACATTTGTCTTTCTAGCAGATCTTATTTGAAAATTTATTGTACATTGATAAGAACTTAAATAGAAATAAAAGACTTAAAATTTAATGTTATACTTAAAAAATTGAAGTATAGTTGACACACAGTGTTACACTATGTTACATAAATTAATTTTAGGTATGCAGCACAGTGATTCAATAAGTTTATATGTTATGCCATTTATGCTCACAAGTGTAGCTACCATCTGTCACTATACAGCACCATTACAATACCACTGTCTATATTTCCTATCCATACCTTTTATTCCTTTCATTTAAAAGTTATACTTTTTAAAAACATTCAGTACCTTACACAGAAAAAGAAACAGTATAGACTTCCTTTTTTCAGCATGATGGAATAATGGGGTCAGATTTACTCTCTCACATTAAACAAGTATAAAACCAGACAAAATAGATGAAGCATTTGCTTTCAGGCAGTGGCCAAAAGGTATCACAGAATACTGATCCTTAGGAGAAGGAAAACAAAGTATGGGAATCTTAAAAATTCCTTAACTCATGGCGTTGATTCCTGGGGTCCTGTGTTAAGAGAAATCTCAACAATGTTTAGAAGCCATGTGAAGCTGGGGAGAGAGAATTTTAGGAGCTCAGGTCACCTAGAATTTGTGGAGCAAAATAACAAATATGAGGGAGTAAGACAGACCTAGAACTCCAAATATATGCATTGGATCCTTTAGAGGTTCTAGCTGAGCACTGTTCTGCACATATTTGTGAGTAAAATACATGAAAGTAAGAAACGAACAGGAAGAAGTAGACAAGGCAATCTCTGGAACTCTCACAAGACTGGAGATAATCCACATTGCTACCAGCCAAAGTGGGAAAATATTCCCAATTGTCCTAATATATAGGACATTGGGTAGAATAAATATCCTAATATATAGGATATTGGGTAGAATTCTCAGAAGTGAGAATTAGTGGCAAAATAAAATTACACTCAAATAGAGGCCTTTCTCGAATTCTTCTAAAAAGATTGAAAGCAGGTCTCAAAGGTTAAAATGATTCTATTGAAGTTAGCTACATCCTTAAATTAAAATCAAACAATATTTAAAGGAATACAACAAAAATCCCAATAGGTAAATTTCACAATGCCTGGAACCAAATTAAAAATTAACTAGGCATGCAAATAAGGTGGGAAATATGGTCCAGAAGGACTAGAAGAGTTAATCAATAGAAATAGACCCAGAAATGACCTAGATGACAGAAGTCACAGGGAAAGATGGAAAAACAGCTATTAAAAATACACTCCATATATTCAAGAAGGTAAAGAAAAGAATATAAAGAAGAGAGAAACAGATATGAAGAAACTCAAATGAATTTCTAGAGATGAAAAATATAATATTTGAAATGAAAAATATACCCAAAAGCCTTGAAGAATATTGAGGTCAGCATTGTAGGAAACTTCTTTCAAATTGAAGACACAGCAATGAAAAATATACAAATTAAATTACAAAGAAAAAAATCTGTAAAAACAATAGCGCAAAATTGACCTTGGGATGTATTAAGTATTTTAATGCATGCATTTTTAAAGATTCAGAAGGAAGTGGTAGGGGAACAGAAATTATAAAAGAAATAATGACTAAAAATTTTCCAAATTTGTTGAAAACTATAAAACCATAGTTCCAAAGACTCAGTGAACTCCAAGAAGTGGATAGATGAAGAAAACCCCACCAGGTCACATCATAAACAAATACCTGGTAAAGAAGTAATGAAGAGGGGTGCCTGGGTGGCTCAGTTGTTGAGCGTCTGCCTTCAGCTCAGGTCATGATCCCAGTGTCCTGGGATCAAGCCCCGCATCAGGCTCCCTGCTCAGTGGGGAGCCTGCTTCTCCCTCTCCCTCTGCTCTGCCTGCTTTCTCTGTCAAATAAATAAATAAATAAAATCTTAAAAAATAAAAAAAGTAATGAAGAGATAGCTTATGAGTAGACAGAGAAAAAAAGGCATTACACACATGGAACAAATACAAATACAGAATTCTTGTCATGAACTGTGCAAGTGAGAAGACAGCAGAGTAACTTCTTAAAGCACTAAAACAAACAAACAAACCCTGTCATTCTAGAATTATATGCAGCAAAATATCTTCCAGGAATGTGGGAAAAATAAAGACCAGACAAAACCAGAAAGAACTCATTGTCAGCAGAACTGTACCGTAAAAAATGTCAAAAGTATATACAATGGAATATTACTCTGCCGTCAAAAAGAATGAACTCTTGGCACTTGCAATGACATGGATGGGACTGAAGTGTATTACGCTAAGTGAAATAAGTCAGTCAGAGAAACACAAATACCGTATGATTTTCCTCATACATTGACTTTAAGAAACAAATAAAAGAGACAAACAAAAAAATCAAATTCTTAAATACAGAGAACAAACTGGTTTACCAGAGAGGATCAGAGTATACTTATCTTGATGAGCGCTGAATAATGTGTAGAATTATTGAATCATTATACTGTATACCTGAAGCTAATATAACATTGTATGTTAATTATACTTCAATAAAAAATGTAGATTTTAAAATGATGGGTCACTGTCTTCTAGGTTTTTTTTTTTTTTTGTTTTGTTTTTTTTTAAGATTTTATTTCTCTCTGAAAGAGATAGAGCGAGGAACAGCATGAGCAGGGGAGGGACAGATGGAGAAGCAGACTCCCTGCGGAGCAGGAAGCCTGATGTGGGACTCAGTCCCACAACCCCTAGGATCATGACCTGAGTCAAAGGCAGGCGCTTAACCAACTGAGCCACAGAGACACCCCCTTACAGGTTTTAAGAGAGACTGAATTAAAAAAGAAAAAAAAACAAAACTTAAGCCATGTTCTTTTCTATATTATATACTTGATTTTTTTCTCAAAAATATGAAATATATGGGGCGCCTGGGTAGTTCAGTGGGTTAAACCTCTGCCTTCAGCTCAGGTCATGATCCCAGGATCCTGGGATCAAGCCCCGCATCGGGCTCTCTGCTCAGCAGGTAGGCTGCTCCCTCCCTGCCCCTGTCTGTCTCTCTGCCTACTTGTGATCTCTCTCTCTGTCAAATAAATAAAAATCTTTTAAAAAATGATATATATGACAATAATAAAATGAAGGATGGGAGAAAGTAAATGGAATTGTATTAAGATTCTTTCAATATATATGAAATGGTATGATATTTAGTGGTAGACCGTAATAAATGTGTATGATGTAATCCTTAGAGCAACCATTAAAGAAATAGAGTTTAGATAAAATGCAAATAGTGATGATAAAATGTAATCAGACATGAAATTTTTTCAATTAATCTAAAGGAAGACAGGAAAAGAGGGAAAGAAATAACAAAGAGTAGATAAAACAAATATAAAACAACTAGTAATTTTCCAACCATTTCAGTATATACACTAAATGTAATTGTTCTGTACACTCCACTTAAAAGGCAGAGATTTCCAAATTGGACATAAAAAAAAGCAACTTCATGTTCTTCCCAGAGAACCTTCTTTAAATATAAAGTGATAGTAAGAGGAGAGGCTCTACTGTGTATTTATATATATTACATATATACTATTTAGGTTACTCACTACTTTGATGTATTTTTTATCTTTTTTGTTTCATTTTCTATAAATATGTATCTTCTTTCAATTTCCCCCCTCCTTTTTTTTTTTTTTTTTTTTTTTTTTGGCATGCTCTACTTGTAATGAGGTTGGGAAATGTTCTATGAAAATCTTTCTTTTAATAAAAGTTTCTCCCCTCTATCTATTTCCTGCCCGTATATGAAGGTATTTTGCCTTTTAAGGCATTTCCATTGTTTGCTAAATGGAAAACATAGAGTACAGGAATGTAAATAATAAGTAAAACATCAGTTCTCTCTTCTGGTGATCACCAGTTCTCTGTATTCATCGGTCTGCTTCTGTATTTTTTTATTTGTTTGTTCATTTGTTTTATTTTTTAGATTCCACATATAAGTAAAATCTGCTATTTGTCTCTGACTTATTTCATTTAGCATAATTATAATATATACCATATCTTCTTCACCCATTCATCTAATGATGGGCAGTTAGGTTGCTTCCATATCTTGGCTATTGTAAATAATGTTGCAATAAATATAAAGAATTGTATTTTTAAGACATTGGTCAAAGTTAGTGGATCAGATGAAGTCTGCAATTTTGTTTTATTATTCTCATGCTTTTACCAATTTAGATAACTGTCATAGACTTTAATTACTATTGGCTTATTCTTTTTTTCCTCTCTGAAGGTTGTGATCCTAACATTTATATTGTATTAGGGTACATAATATAAAAATAACTATCTTATACTATTACAGAAGTGCTAATACAAAACACTTCATGATTACAAGATACTCATCATACAGGGCCCTCGAAGAATGGTCTAATAGTTGCAAATTTATAAAATTTTCTTTTAAAAATATGCTTATTTTTATTCATAGAGAAGTACCTTTATTGCTCAGGTGGAAGCAACAGTACTTTAGTAAATTAGAAGTTTCTTAAATGGAAAACACCCCTGTCCTCCTAACAAAGACTACATATCTCTCTTTCTTTCTTTACTTCCAAGACTTTGGTTTAATGGGACGAACATCAATTTCTTTTTTCTGATACTAATTACAGATTATTTATTAATTAGATGCTAATTATAGATCAGTTCTTAAATTCATTTTTTCAAATAAAAACTCATTTAAAAAAAACGTATAAAATATGCAGACTTCCCCTAAGATCTCCAGAGATTCCTATTCAAAGTATGTGGTGTTATGTCCAAGTATTAGCATTTCTGACAACTCTGCTAGATGATTCTGGTGCTGGTGGTTCAAGGACACTTTGAGAAACACTAAACTAAACTTTCTGAGCTTGTATAGAACAGTGGTTAGTGATTCTTAAAATAACCTGCACCATCATGCTGCAGTGGTTGTCAGCACAGGTTGGAAGGATTCTTTCATGAATGAGGCAATATTTTCCAATGGAAGAAAACATAGCTGTTGTAGTTCCACTTCTTTTTAAATTAAATCACTAACTGCAGCTTGCAGGTGAACTGAATTCAAGCCTTCCTCCTCTCTTTCTTGCCCACTATTTAGAAATCAAGAGGGAGTATTCCTGATATAATACTGACAACAAGAATTTATTAACATGAACCTGGAATAACTTTAAAAATGAGTTATCTTAAAGATATATCTTAAGATATATCTTAAGATAAACTCCCAAACTTAAACCTAATCACCATAATTAGTATATATCCTTCAGAAATTAACTGCCTTTAGTATCTATGAAGTTCACTAGAGATGTGCATTTATTTTTTATATCTAAGAGCACATTTTATTTATTTGTGTGAAAAAATGCATAAGGACTTAAAATTGTTTAAATGTGGATACTTTAGAGTAAAATACTGATCTCATTGCCCAGGTTATTATTATATTATTATAATTTTTTAATTTAACTTAATTTTATTATTTATTTATTATTATTTTATCATTTTATTTTTTATTTAAATTTTAAAAAAAGATTTTATTTATTTGACAGAGAGAGAGATCACAAGTAGACAGAGAGGCAGGCAGAGAGAGAGGAGGAAGCAGGCTCCCTGCTGAGCAGAGAGCCTGATGTGGGGCTCGATTCCAGGACCCTGAGATCATGACCTGAGCTGAAGGCAGAGGCTTAACCCACTGAGCCACCCCGGTGCCCCTTATTTTAAATTTTTATTTAATTATTTTATATATAATGTTTTTATAATAATTATATAATTATATATAATTATTATAATTTTTTGTAAGAATTTCTTCAGACTTCTCATTTAAAAGAATGTCTACAATGATAGTTTGGTAACTTTGATTTTTATTGAATTATATAGGCTAAAATATACATATCTATATTTTATGATATAGAACCATTCGATATTTATTCTCCATTTTTTCATGCTTTGAAGTTAACTCCAAATTATTTCCTGAGGGTGTTGAGGGGGATGAAGACTAATGTACCTCTTAAGCTTCACTTTGTTTAAGAGGATATTGATATGGTCTCCTTTTAAATCCTAGAGCTCTCCCTTTGACTGGCAGCAAAGTTGATCTATATTTCTTATCTTGTCACAGAGTAAAACCTTGGGACCTTTGCAGTCTAATATTAATCAAAGGGTCTATCTAAAGAAAAATGGAAATTATATTTATGGAGAATTACTTGAAAGGTGTGACTTTCATCCATTCTTCTACTTCTCTAACTTTTAGGTGGCTTAAATGTCTCTTTCTTGTGACTTAAAAAAATAATTTTATATAGTTTTCTTATTGGAACTTAAAGGTGTTCTGTTTCTCCTTCACATTTCTTCTTAAAACCAACTTAAGTTAATTATGAAATAATTTAGGTATATAGGACATTTCAGAGAATGAGAAAATCATTATTCAACCACACATGCATTTCTTAAATGCTAACATTTCCAGTCCTATTTGCTTCAAACCTTTTATGCTTAAAGGGTTAGGTATCAGAGTTAAGTAGAAGCACCCTTTATATTTCTTCTGAACCCGTTCTTTGCCCTTTCTTCCAGATATAATGAACATCCTGAAGTTGTTTGTCTTCCTCCCAACCATCTTTTTGGTTTTTGTATTTTTATCATAAATACCATACCAAATATCATAAATCAAAACATATTTGTGTGTTTTACAAATAGTATATTTAATATATTTTAATTTTTATTAAAAACTAATGCAGATATACTATATTTTTTCCAGCAGTCTTTCACTCAACATTATATACTCTAGATGAATTTGTGTTCACTAATTTTGCATTATTTTTAATTGTTATATAGCATTCTGTGTATGATAAACTGCATTTTTCATCTTTTCTTGTGTTGATAGACTTAGCTTTCAAAAGTTTTGATAAGTGATCTGGTAAAAATCTTTGTATATATCCACTTGGGTAAGAAATATCCTGAATTCCTTAAAGCTATAAATCATTAGAGCTGCAGTATTTCTGCATGCCAGGTTACAGTAAAAGAGTTCCTTTGGTTTTACTGTTATCAGCAGCCTATGAAATTGTCTCTTCACATCTTCACAAATACTTGCTTTGGTATACTTAAAAATTTTTGCCAACCTAGTGAATATACATGAGTATGTCCCTGTGGCTTTAATTTGATATCTATGATTACTGTTATATCTGACTACCTTTAGAGAAGTATTTTTCTTAATTAATTTGTGAGATTTCTTTGTGTTTTTTTTTTGTTTGTTTGTTTGTTTTTTGATAGTCTTCATTTGTGTGTTAGGGGTTGACAGTTTTCTCTCAGTTTTTGGATTATGTTTAAGTTTATGGTGTACTGAAGCTTTTCATTTTAACTGTCAGGTAGGGAAAAGAAAATGATTATGAAGAACATGGGCTTTGGATCAAGTCCAGGTTGCATGTAAACCCTAAGACCTTAGGCAACTTAACTCCTCTGGGCCTCATTTGTATGATGGGGTTAACAATATACCTACTTCATAGGTACTTAGTATAATAATACAGAGAAGGTACTTACTGTATGCTCAAAATATTTCTTTTTAAAATTTTTATTTAAATTCTGGTTAGTTAACATACTATACAACATTGGTTTCAGGAGTAGAATTCATTGATTTATCACTTACACACAACACCCAGTGCTCATTATAGCAAGTGCCCTCCTTAATACCCATCACCCATTTAGCCCATTCCCTACCCTCCTTCCTCCATCAACTCTCTATTCTCTGTCAATAAGAGTCTCTTATATTTTGTTACCCTTTCTATCTTTATCCCCTGCCATATGTTCATTTGTTTTGTTTCTTAAATTCCACATATGAGTGAAATCATATGGTACTTATCTTTCTCTGACTGCCTTATTTTGCTTAGCATGGTACACTGTAACTCCATCCACGTCATTGCAAATGGTAGATTTCCTTCTTTTTGAAGGCTGAGTAATATTCCACTGTGTGTGTGTGTGTGTGTGTGTGTGTGTGTGTGTGTGTACAACATCTTGTTTATCCATTCATCAGTTGATGAAATTTTGGGCTCTCTCCATAGTTTGTGTATTATCCATGATGGTGCTATAAACATCGGGGGCATGTACCCCTCCAAATCTGTATTTTTGTTTTCTTTGTATTTTGTATTACTAGGTAAATACTTAGTAATACAATTGCTGAGTCATGGGGTAGTTCTTTTTTTAACTTTTTAAGTAACTTCCATACTGTTTTTCAGAGTGGCTGTACCAGTTTGCATTCCCATGAGCAGTACAAGAGTGTTCCCCTTTTTCTGCACACCCAACAACACCTATTATTTCTTTTGTTGTTAATTATAGCCATTCTGACAGGTGTGAGGTGATATCTTACTGTGGTTTTGATTTCTGTTTCCCTGATATGACTGAAATTAAGTATCTTTTCATGTGCCTGTTAGCCATCTGTATGTATTCTTTGGAAAAATGTCTATTCATGTCTTTTGCCCGTTTCTTTACTGGATTATTTGGATTTTTTGGATGTTGAGTTTGATAAGTTTCTTATAGATTTTGGGTACTAACCCTTTATCAGACATGTGATTTGCAAATGTCTTCTCCCATTCCATAGGCTGCCTTTTGGTTTTGTTGATTGTTTCTTTCACTATGCAGAAGATTTTTATCTTGATAAAGTTGCAATAGATCATTTTTGCCAAAATATGTCTTTATTAATTTTAGTTTTTATGGTATTAAATGTTTCTGATATTGAGGTCATAAATATATCCTCTTATATTTTCTTAGAAATTTTGATGTTCTGTTTTTCATATTGGGATTTATATTCAGATCATCTGGAGTTTACATTTATGGATGGTATACATTCAGAATCTAACTTTTTTCTCTATGATAGCAAACTTCTCTACCATTACTTACTTATCCATCATACCCTTTCCTTTTTCATTTATAATTGCATTTCCTCTGTGATTTAATATGTCCTTATGTAATGTATAAGTATCTTTCTGTCCTCTGTTCTTACTGATTTGTCTAAAACATAAATATTATCAGGCATTTAAATTTTGTTTTAACTTTATAGTGAGGGGCGCCTGAGTGGCTCAGTGGGTTAAGCCTCTGCCTTCAGCTTGGGTCATGATCTCGGGGTCCTGCGATCGAGCCCCACATTGGCCTCTCTGCTCAGCGGGGAGCCTGCTTCCTCCTCTCTCTCTGCGTGCCTCTCTGCCTACTTGTGATCTCTCTCTCTCTCTGTCAAATAAAAAAAAAATTAACTTTATAATGAGGTTTGTTATCTAGTAGGGCAAGTCACTTTTGTTTTACTTCTTTAAACTTTTCTTGATTGTTTTTGCCTTGTACTTTTCCAAAAGAATTTAAGAATAAGCTTATTATGTTGTGTACACACACACGCACACACACACACACACGCACACACACACACACACACATCTTTTTGTAATTATAATTGAAATTCACTGGACTTACAGATTAATTTGGGTAGAAACAGTATCTTTAACATACTGAATCTATGAATTTTTCCATCAGAGAACATATGGAAACCTATGAACATAGTTTAAAACTTTCCAGTTATTCAAATAATATGTCTATCCTTCTATTATTTTTTAATAGAGAAATCCCAGATTAAATTTTTTAGAGACCTTACATATTTTTAAAATGGTCCTTTTCCAATTATTTGTCGTTCCTGTATAGCAGTGCAGTTGACTTTTGCATGTTAACCTTTAGTTCAGAAACCTTGCTGAACTTTCCTGTGGTTAAATAATTTCTCTATAGATGCTTATTCATCTGTTATGAAATCACATTTGTGTAAAAAGTAACACTTACTAGTTTTTTCTTTTCCATTCCATATGTTTCTATTTAATTTATGTGTGTTGGCCCTTCATTTTTGCAAAACTCTTGTCAACAATATACACGGATTTTCTTTTTTTTAAATCTAGGCTAAAATTATATATCTCTTAATGGATAAGTGACTTTTTAATACTTATTATAATTGCTGAGATGTTTGTAATAATTTCAACTATTTTTATTGTAGTTCCTGCTTTCTTGCCTCTGATCATATCTCCCTACCTTTTATTTCTATCTAGTGTTATAGAATTAAATATTTGTATATGACTCAAGAAGCCTGAATTTAGTCCACATTTTATTTATTTATTTTTTTAAAGATTTTATTTATTTATTTGACAGACGAGAATACAAGTAGGCAGAGAGACAGGCAGAGAGAGAGGAAGGGAAGCAGGCTCCCCACTGAGCAAAGAGCCCAATGTGGGGCTCGATCCCAGGACTCTGGGATCATGACCCAAGCCGAAGGCAGAGGCTTTAACCTACTGAGCCACCCAGGGGCTCCTAGTCCACATTTTAATCCTTCTCTGTTACAGTAAAAGAACTCAAGAATGCCTTTACTCTACTTTCCTCCTCCTATTTTCTACTATTTTTGTCAAGTGTATTAGTTTCCCCTTACTTTTATTTATTATTTATTTTAAAATTATGGCAAATTAAAACAAAATTTTTTTTATTATGTTAGTCACCATATGGTGCATCGTTAGTTTTTGATGTAGTGTTTCATAATTCATTGTTTGCATATAACACCCAGTGCTCCATGCAATCCATGCCCTCCTTAATACCCATCACCAGGCTCACAAATTCCCCCAAATCCCTCCCTTCTAAAACCCTCAGTTTATTTCCTGGAGTCCATAGGCAAATATTTATATGTTTTTTCATGCAGCAAATATTTATGTATGCCTACAGACAAATCATAGACATCTGCTCTGAGTTTAAAAGGGCGATCCAGGGTGGCTGGGTGGCTCAGTCAGTTTTAAGTGTTTGCCTTTGGCTCAGGTCATGATTCCAGGGTCCTGGAATTGAGTCCTGAGTTGGGCTCCCTGCTCTCTCCCTGCCCCTCCTCCCACTCATTCCCTCAGTATCTCTTTCTCAAATAAATAAATAAAATCTTTTTTAAAAAGGTAAAGCTTTCTTTAAAAATAAAATATATATACATGAATGTTAAATAGGTATATAGACAGGTTTTTCTTTCTTTCTTTCTTTCTTTTTGCTTGTATTAGCAAAATAATGTGTTTATCATACCAAAAACCTTTGTACTGGGTCATTATAATAACCTTGTAGAAAATTGCAAATTAACTTGACTTCAGTGTTCTTTTTGAGTCACATAAAACTCTTCTCCTGCCTTTTAAATTAAATCTGTGTTTTCAAGAGTCTTTGCTACTGAAGTGACTTAATATTTATCCACATTATTTTCCTTTTCATTTAAAATTGTTATAATAAAGCATTGTCATAGTTGCTGGTGTTTCTGGTGATTCTGTTTTGTGTGTGTTGAATGTACAAGTAAGGAGCAAGCTCACCATTAAGTTTTTGTTCTAGTTTTACTTAAAGGCAACCATGGGAATTAAAAAATTGTTTACACGTAAGTCTTTCTGTGCCTTATGCCTTGTATTTAAATTATTCCAAATAAATTACTATTATTATTTTTATGTTTATTCTTATTATCAGTGAATACTTATATTTATTAACATTTTAATAATTTAATAATTATTTAATAATCTTAATTTAATAATAAATTTAATAATATTTAATAGTAATTTATTCCTTCATCATTGTATGCCACTTCTTCCTTCTGAGTTTATTCTTATCAAATGGCTCTGTTGGGGAATATAGTAGTGAGGAGTAAAATTCGAAATAAAATATACAATTCTGTTCATCTTTAGTTACAGTTTTAGGAAAAAGTAGTTTTAAAAATTTGAATTAAAAAGGTTTGTACTTTCTTTTTTTTTTCTTTTTAAAGATTTATTTATTTATTTTAGAAGGAGGGCGAGAGGGAGAGAGGGAGTGCGAGCATGAGCAGGGGAGGGGCAGAGAGAGAATCCTTAAGCAGCTCCCCACTGAGAGCAGAGACAAATAGGGGGCTGGAACCCAGGACCCTGAGATAATGACCCAAGCTGAAATCAAGAGCCAGTCACCTAACCAACTAAGCCATCCCGGCGCCCCAAGGATTTGTACTTTAAAAAAAGAAAACTGTACAAGAACAATAAAAACAAAACGAAAACAAAATAATGTACTTTCAGATTATATTCTCATGCTTGATCCCTCCCTGGAATTTTTTTTTAAATTTTATTATTTTTTTAAACATATAATATATTTTTATCCCCATGGGTACAGGTCTGTGAGTCACCAGGTTTACACATTTCACAGCACTCACCATAGCACATACCCTCCCCAATGTCCATAACCCCACCCTCCCTAACCCCCCTCCCCCCATCAACCCTCAGTTTGTTTTGTGAGATTAAGAGTCACTTATGGTTTGTCTCCCTCCCTATGCTATCTAAAGCAATCTACACATTTAATGCAATTCCTATCAAAGTACCATCCATTTTTTTTCAAAGAAATGGCACAAAAAATCCTAAAATTTATATGGAACCAGAAAAGACCTTGAATAGCCAAAGGAATATTGAAAAAGAAAGCCAAAAATGGTGGCATCACAATCCCGGACTTCAAGCTCTATTACAATGCTGTCATCATCAAGACAGCATGGTACTGGCACAAAAACAGACACATAGATCAATGGAACAAAATAGAGAGCCCAGAAATAGACCCTCAGCTCTATGGTCAACTAATCTTCGACAAAGCAGGAAAGAATGTCCAATGGAAAAAAGACAGCCTCTTCAATAAATGGTGTTGGGAAGATTGGACAGCCACATGCAGAAAAATGAAATTGGATCATTTCCTTACACCTCCCTGGAATTTTTATTTCTCTGCTTCTTATCTTTTTTTTTTTTTAGTTTTATTTTTTTTTTAGTTTTTAGAACCCTTTCTAGATCTGGGTCAACAGCTGTGTGTTCTTTTTTCAAGGAGGAAGTAGATTTTCAGGCTGTATTAAAGATGATGTGCACATCATGTTTCTCATCTCCTGAACCCATACCGATAGTAGAATTCTAGTCATCAGATTCTTGAACCTATAGATGGGTTGAAACTCTCGTGAGCTCTTACTTCTGCTTACCGCTTGAAGTTTGATTTATCTCCATAATTCTGGAGACCAAGATTTCCCTTTATAAGAAGTCTTTGTTTGTTTTAATATGATTATATTTTACACAAAATTCTTATATAAGAAAATCTCATGTGTATCAGTTTAGACATTCACATTGCCAGACAGCTATGACTAGTTTCTAATTAAGTAAGATGAATTTGATGGATGACTTTTTGTTTCAAGGTCTTTTAAAGGTATTTTTGCTTTCAGTGTGGTGACAAAAGCAATGTTTTCCTCGTGGGCAAAACCACTGTGAGCTTTCTTAAGTACATAGTGTTAGTAGCAATTTTTTTCACAAAGATAAAACTGATGCATGTAACTTTTAGATGGCTTTACAAAAACCTGTGAACTTGAGTCTTTGGTTATAATAAAATTGCTATGTCTCAACTATCATAAAGGCAAGTTTAAAAAAGAACCTCTCAACAAAAGAAGCAGTTTGTCAAGAATGAAAGCTGGAATTTCTCAGCCTCTCGTGCCAGAGTTGACTTAAATCAAGTCAACAGCCACGTCACTGGTAGAATCCATGGGCTAAGTTTATTCACACAGATCATGGAGATATAAATGTTAAAAAAGCCACCCTTATTTATCATTTGAGTAGTGATTCTCAAATCATTCTATTGAAGTATCTCTATCATGCTTTACTTTAAAATGTAGTGACCTCTGTTTTCTACTTCAGAGTTCTGTTTGTTTTAATTATTTAATTATTGATTTGCTTTTCTATATCCCCTTTTTATATGATTATACTTGTGCCTAGATATGTTACTGCTATTTTGTGGCATCATATATTCCTTTGGTATTTCTTTGTAGATACATACTGTTTGAAAAGATTCAAGTTTGTTTTTTTTTAAAGATTTTATTTATTTGAGAGAGAGAGAAGGAGGGGCACAAAGGGAAAGTCAGAGGAGAAGCAGACTCCCCACTGAGCAGAGAGCCTGATGCAGGGCTCCATCCCAGGACCTTGAGATCATTACCCAAGAGGAAGGCAGACAGCCAGCTGAGCCACGCAGGCATCCCCCAAAATACTAGTTTTAAATAGGACTACTTTATGATTGCTTCAGCCATGCAATGTTAAGATAGAAGGTTTGAAGATGACTGTCTTGTTATCCGTGATTTTCAGAAGTTTAGATGAATTTACATATTCTTTGGAGTTTAAGGACCCTAGAAATCAGATCTATTCAAGGGAGCTTGTAGGGGAAGGGGGAAACTTAGTCTATACTTGTTATGAAACACTTGTCTTAAAATTTTTATAAAACAAAGTAATTACAGAGTCAAAGAAATACTAATAGTATTTATTAAATATTCTGTATGCCAAGGCATTGTTTTAAATCAAATTGTATGAATGAACACACTTAACTGTTCAGATCAAAACTATTATATGTCATGCCCATATAACAAATGAGCAGTGTGAGGCAGAGGGAGGGTGAGTAACTTGCCTGAGATCATATGATCAGTAAGTCGTCATTTAGGTTATGAACTTATTTAGAGCCTAGTCTTCCCACGGTTAAGAATAAAATGAGAGGGGCGCCTGGGTGGCTCAGTGGGTTAAAGCCTCTGCCTTCAGCTGGGGTCATGATCCCAGGGTCCTGGGATCGAGCCCCACATCGGGCTCTCTGCTCGGTGGGGGGCCTGCTTATGCCTCTCTGCCTCCTTGTGATCTCTGTCTGTCAAATAAATAAATAAAATCTTTAAAAAAAAGAATAAAATGAGAATAATTGAGTAGAGGTGAGACTTCTAAGATATCTCCTAACTTCTGATTTAGTGCTCTTTACTGGGTATCCATTTCTTGCGGATATTAAATATGTATTATTGATGTGCATTAGTTTCCCTTGCTAAATTGAAGGGCAAAGTAATTTATATTCACAAATCTGGGATTTGAAAGGCATTCCTAGCAACTTAATCTTCAGTATGTTTGATATGGCGCTTATAATGGGAATGGTGAGAATTTAACTGTCATTCATTTCTTTATCTCTTAAACTGTGCATTAATTGCTCATGAGGAAAAGAAACTTAAGTGATTATATTTTCCAGTTCTTTGTATTCCTTTCTTTTTACATTTTGGTATGACTGCAGAGTTGTCTAGATGGATTTGTTTTGTGGTGTTTCATGGCCATTTTTCATCAGTTATAAACAATTATTAGTATTCTGTCAAATTCTGAAAGCAGTGCTTTATAAATTTCCAATAGAAACTAATATAGAACCATTCAGAGATGAGTATGCCATGAGTTGGAATGAGAAATCGACGGTTCTTCGCATTTTATTCAGTTGCAGCTTTGTAACTCAGTGTGTTGTGAGCTTTTTCTCCTGACTTCTCAGTATTCACAGGAATGTAATCTTTTTGATAAAGTTCTATGACCCATCAATATAATATTTCAATTGACTTACCATTTTGTTCTTGGTAAGCCTGTCTCATAAATAAATTTGTGGGTTATTGCTTAATGTTCAAGTTAATTTGCCACGTTTAATGTGAAAATGGTTGAAACTCACTGAGATTAAAAGGGCATTGTCTAAGATAGTAAGTCTACAGAGATCTGTTACCACAATTGTATGGTAATCACATACTGGCCTGCACACTAGTAAGAAATGTCTTCGTTAATTGGGATCCTTGTACAATTGGTCAGGTTTTGGATATTCCTTCTCTTGAATAAGAGTGTATTTAGCTTTATTTATGATTCTGAAAATGCATCTTTCGATTCTCAATTGTAAACTGGCTACCACAAATGCTATGTTCATAAGTTCCTTAACCATTATGGTAACATTGATGTACCAAGAAAACTTATCATTGCCAAAACTGTACCACAGATCTAGAATCTATTTAAATGAGAGCTCCAAACCATTTTATTTACTTTCAGAAAACAAAAACTTAGAATATTGGCCTTGAATTTGCATTTTGGTTTAGATAATATGGTTAAATTTTTGTACTTAAGAAGAATTTAAATTCCATCAATTTAACTATTGTAAGACATTATGATAAAGATTCAAAACATTGCTTAAGGTTTAATATTGGCTAAAATGTATGTGATTCTAGTGGTTGATTTAATACTAATATATATGTGGTTGGATAAATAAGTATTTTAGATTTTTTTTGGAATAAGATTTTTTGGATTAAGACATTTTAAAATTTAATCTTGATTTACTTCCACATCAACATGTTTATTTTGGAACTAGAGCATCCTCTATCCCATCTTATTTTTTTTCTATTTATAATTTTTTTAAAAAAAAGCTCTTAGAAAACTGAACAAATTACAAATTGAAAGGAAATGCTATGCCATCTTATTTTTAAATTTATAAAACATTATTTTTTTTAAGATTTTATTAATTTATTTGACAGAGATCACAAGTAGGCAGAGAGGCAGGCAGAAAGAGAGAGGAGGAAGAGGCTCCGTGTTGAACAGAGAGCCCGATGCGGGGCTCGATCCCAGGACTCTGGGATCATGACCTGAGCCGAAGGCAGAGGCTTTAACCCACTGAGCCACCCAGATGCCCCTACAGAACATTCTGTAGACAAACTGACTCAAGGAGTTATGGGAGCCGACCATAAATTCGAAAGTACATTCTTCTTTTATATTCTTAAACCCACCTACTTGGGTTTACCTTCATCATATTTGATAGTTCTTTTAGATAAGATGACATATCAGGATAGCAGAACAAACTGATAATCTTGAGACATTATAGATGCTAGAGTTCCAAAAGGAAAAGTTCCCCATCTCCTATCCCATAGGTCCATAATAAAAACTATCAATGTGGGAGCCTATTATTAAGAATCAAGCACAAAAGTGAAAATTCTTATGACCTGATAGTAAGATTGACCACATGACTTATCATGTAAACCCAGAAATCTTTGAGAGTGAAATGGGGCATTATTAGTAAAATTGACCCTTGAAAACCCAGTGGTTAAGGGTGCAGTTGAAAATCCACATATAACTTTGACTCTCCCAAGACTTAACTATTAATGACCTACTATTGACTGTAAATCTTACCAAATACCTAAGTAGTCTTTTAACTCTAATTTTGTATGTTAAGGGTATTATATACTGTATTCTTACAACAAACTAATTTAGGGAAAAGAAAATATTATTAAGATAATCTTGTGTAAAGAAAATATATTTACAACCCTGTACTGTATTTATAGAAAAAAATCCATGTATAAGTGGATCCATGCAGTTCAAGCTTGTGTTGTTCAAGGGTCAACTAATTTAGAATGAGATAATACATATAAAGTAAGTCTTTCCTGGATGTGTAGTTAGCTCATTTTTTAGTTTCATGAATCACAGTCCCTGCCCTGTTATATAGTCTGTTTAGCATTCTGAATGTAAGATTTACTTAAGGCAGACACAAAATTCCATAACAGCATTATGTGATTCTTTTGGTCAACAGAGGCCAAAGTTATGACTGAACAGACCCCTTAGTTTTGAGCTTAAGGCAGTATTCCTAAGGGTATAAATTATAGGCCTTCTTCGAGTTCATTTTTAGCTGGCTCATAAAGGGTGGGGAATGCTTTTTAAACTAGTATATGTCAATCACCCGAGGATCTCGTTAAAATGCAGATTCTGATATGGCAAGCCTACAGTGGAGCCTGAGATTTTACATTTCTGATAAGCTCCCAGGTGATGTTTATGCTGCTGGACACTGGACCTCACTTTTAGTAGCAAAACTGTAAATTATGTTAGGCAATCCATACATCTAGATTACCTCTAATTTCA
This sequence comes from Lontra canadensis, assembly GCF_010015895.1. Classification (NCBI taxonomy): domain Eukaryota; kingdom Metazoa; phylum Chordata; class Mammalia; order Carnivora; family Mustelidae; genus Lontra; species Lontra canadensis. The sequence goes on along the minus strand of NW_022630996.1, from coordinate 47,923,458 downwards.
CTAATGAATGCTCATTTCATCACTCAGATTAACAAGATATGTCACTAGTTTCACCAATGAAAACCCATTTTAGATATTCAGTAATCAAATTAGCCAAACTTTGGCTATTGATCAAAGAGAGAAATTTTAGGTGGGATGGGTAGCCACCTCTTGGCTTTGGCCCATTCTCATAATATGCTGCATCTTTCTGTGTTAAGACTGGGTGTTCTTGATTAGCTTGTTAGTTGACCACTTTGCAAATATGCTTTCTTGCTGGGCCCTTATGTATGCACTATATCCCATTTTTTATACTGAGGTGTTTCGAGTATATTTTAGGCATCATGACTCAATCTATCTTGCTTTTCATCTTTCCAGAGTCAATACATACTATTTGTGTAATTTTCTTTGGCGTGTGATCATCTGATGCTAGCATGAGGGAGAACACAAATATTAGGTCAGTGTTACATGACACTGACTCACAGTACGAAGATAGAGGTGACCTCCCAAGACAGGTCTCCTAAATTAGTGACATGAGTCTGAATGTTCATCTGAATTCCCCCTGACGGTAATGGGAGAAGCTTTCACGTCTTTTCAAAATGTACTTTTTGGTCAAATAGAGCCTGGGTTCTTTGGCACATTCATCTTTGACATGTTTGAGTTCTTAGGTTAGTCTTTTAATGTTTTTTGTCATTCTGTTTTTATTTGTAATATAACAAAGCATGTCACCACATTGCCAAGATGATTAAATGACTGATATATATTATATGTTCTGAAAAATTAAGGTGCATTAAGGATGCTGAATTCACCAGTTCACATTTAAAATAATATTCAATTAAAAAAAACAATATCCAACTCTTTATAAGTCATCACAAGTCACTTTTTGTGGTCAAAAACCCATGAAGATATTGAGAGAAATCAAAACTATCTTCTCTTATCTCCTGATGTCTTAAGAATTAAGGATATATTATGGTTGGGAATAAAAACAAATGTACCCATGTAAATCATAAGGATGTGTATAGATTTGGCTTGTTCAGTTCTCAAAACTGAGAACACAGAGAATTTAGAATAATGAAGCTCAGATATTGCATCCCTAACATTAGAAAGTATAACCATGAAATCAAGTTTTCTTTGTGCTCTAAAGAAGGAATCGTTATCTTCTTTCTTTTCTAAGGTTTGACCCTCCTGCCTGGACAAAGGGTACTTATGCCATATAAATGACCATTTGTTTTAGATTTAAGTAGATGGATATTTTCTTTTCTTTTTTCTTTATAACTAGGATCATAGACATTATGGAAAGTCTCTTTGAAGTTTTATGCTAAGTACTTTCTGCTAAGGCTCTCATTTTTCTCTCTTTACTCACTGCCTTTCCATTATGATAGATCACTGAAATCTCATAGGCTTATCCTTACAACAAAACTATCATTCCTTTCTTCTCTCTTTTTATTTTTCTTTTCCTTTTATGAAGTTTTGATGACTTAGGTGACTTAAGCTATACATGCCACTTCTCAGAGTTATTTTATATAAATGTAGTTTTTCATCTACTAAGCATGGATTCCCCCTCCAGAGCATGTCACCTGTGAATTATATGGTAATTGTGAAATACATGTTAAATACTAGTAAAATAAAAGTAAAAAGATTCAGACCATTTATCATTTACCTTAATCCCAACTTTTGTACTTTGTCACTGTATCCTTCACTTTCTTTACTTACATAAAATGCTGAGCTGAATCTTTAACTCATTTATGCTATTCACTCTACTGGACACAACATATAATATTTCCCCCCATGCATATTACCCAGAAGTTAATATTACTTGGTATAAAATCTTAGTGAGTTTTATTATACTTTTTCACATTTCTGGTCTTCAAAAGCCATATATTTTATTCTGCTGTCATTTGAGTGAAGTTTTATATCACTTTTTATTTCTTATGTATGATATCAATAATAAACAATTAATGGGTGTGTACTGTGTGTATCTCAAAAAAAGCCTATAAAAAATAACATAAAATTTTGAAAATTAAGAAGTCAGTACTTACAATTTGATTCACATTATATTAAACAATGTTTGCAAAATCACCATGAAATGGACCAAAGTTAATACTCCATTTTAAATAAAATTATATAAAACTGCCTTTATAAATCACTGAATAATAAGACTTAAAAGATATAATTTAAAGATTTAACTACTATTGCTGCAATTATTATTAATTTTCTAAGAAATCAGCCTACAATGATAGTTTAAAAATTATCAGATTCTGTGTTAGAGAATTAAAAAAAATTTGTATGCTGGGAATTAAGGTATCATTAACAATTCATTCTGTTCAATTGGTATAAAGAACATTTTAGAAATTTTCTGGAATTTCACTTGAGTTGGACCAAAGAGAAAATTATTTCTATGAATTACACTCTATCAAGTTGCTGATAAGCCAATTTTCCAAGATACAAATGTGACACAAAAGAAAGCTTTAGCCTGTGTATGCTCTTTGTTGATAGGAGTCCTGTTTTATTTATTTTTGTATCCCCAGCATCTAATGTATCCTGGAATACAGCTGTTTCTCAGTTAAGTGCTTGATGACTAACCAAATAAATCTAAATGGCATATCCAGGCAAACACTAAATTGTGATTATTCTTTCTCTTGTAATTTTTCCTCAGAGAAGAGATCCATTTCATAGGTAAATGTCCACATACAAATTTGAACATGAGGGTAAATATATTTTCCTACATGGTCACATTTGTAGTCGTCTATCTGTTCTGTCATATTTTCGTATTTTTTTCCCAACGGCACTATTGATCAAAAAGAATGTAGTGAAAAAGTACATCTTCCTATAAAAATATCACTTTTTAATAAACATGATTATTATGCTCTAAATATTAAAATAACTACTGCAGTTTTTTGTTGATTATTAGCCAAAGAAATCTGATGCCTAACATGGTTTCTGAACACCCCCATAAATTAGATTAATCACAGTCCTGGGCTCATGATACTCTATCATTGTTGGTACATGAATGGGCACATTTTTAAAAAAGATTTTATTCATTTTATTTGAGGGAGAGAGGGAGGGGCAGAGGGAGAAGAAGAGAATCACAAGTGGACTCCATGCTGGGCCTGGAGCGAGAGGTGGGGCTTGGTCTCCTGACCCTGAGATCATGACCTGAGCCCAAACCAAGAGCTAGACATTTAACCAACTCAGCCACCCAGGCACCCCTATTGTATTCTTGTTTATTTTTTACTTTTAGCTTAAATATGTATGCCTAAACAATACCTTATTTAATTTTACGTGTTTTTGAACTCATAAACAGGCTATTATTATAAGTACATGTAGTTTGACATAAATCAGAACTGAATTACTATGTGCTTGCTTTTAATTCATACATTTTTAAAGATTTTTTTTTTTTTTGACAGATCACAAGTAGGCAGAGAGGCAGGCAGAGAGAGAGAGGAGGAGGAGGCAGGCTCCCTGCTGAGCAGAGAGCCTGATGTGGGACTCGATTCCAGGACCCTGGGACCATGACCTGAGCCGAAGGCAGAGGCTTTAACCACTGAGCCACCCAGGCACATGCGTTTTTATTTCTACAGATATTACATTATATTCCAGGTATTTTGTTAGATTCTGTATATATGAACTAAAATTTGACAATATTCCCATCTGGGGGGATTCTGTCTATGGTGAAAATAGGCAAGTAAACTTACTGTTACTATGTGATTTGACAGAGAAGGAATATATTATGTACTTTTTTTTTCTATGCTGTGTACTTTTATGATGTGCATCAGAAGGAGGATAGAGTGGAGTCTTGAAGAATGAATAGGATTTACTTAAGCAAGGGTGTCTGGCATCCCAGGACTTTTCTATGTTTGCATGATATATGTAAACTGGCGGCATAAAATAGAAAGATGTTGGAAAGGAAGGCGGAGGCCAGATTGTGAAAGACTTTGTAAGCCATTCAAAGAATTTGAATACTCCTCTGTAGATTATAGGGAGCCTGGAAAGATTTGAGGAAGGACAAAACAGTTATGTTATTCAGAAAAATTACCCTAGTAGCAGCTTGGAAGACAGGTTACAAGATGTTAGACAGTTTCCAGATTATGGCAATGGTCAAGGTAAGAAATATTGAGGAGTCGATCTAAGACAGAGGGGTATTGATGGAAAAAAGTGAGAGATTAATAAGGAATTTTGAATAGAACATCAACAAAACTTGTTTACCAGTGTGAATGATTGGTGGGAATTATGCTGAAAGGTAAGAAATTTAAGAAGACTTTCAGCTTTTTGGGATGGATTACCAAATGACTGGTGAAACCATTAGCCCAGTCTAGGTATTTCGTGTAAAGAGAAATTTTAATGAGGGATCAAGTTGGGGTGTAGGGAGAATGTTTAGTCTAAAACATGTTGAGTTTTCTAGAACCTGTAAGACAACACCAAAACCCAGCTGATTATCTAAACACAACACACTGTGCTAAGAATTCTGGAAGGAACAAAATCAGTTTTGAGGCTCAGTTTTACTCTCAGGAAAGATATGATGCAAGGACCCAAGTATCTCAAAGATAAGACAGAATATCCTAGATGGCATCAGCTGGAATGTGCAGTGTTATGACTTTCCAAAGAGAGAAAGCTCTATTCTCTTTGAATGATCAGGATGGGCTACACGAGTGAGATGCTCCTTGAGGTTCACCTTGCCAGAGCATGAGTCTTTTAGTTAACAGGGATGATGGTGAAGGAAAGAAGTACAGGAAACTAGAAATGGCTGTAATAGAGAGGGGCATGGTATACGGGTAGGAATCATGGGGTATATTTATAGAACATCTAGTCCCTCATTTTGACTACAATTTAAGTTATAAAAAAAAAAAAAACCAGTGAATGATGAACTTGAAATAAAAATAGGGACCAGATGCAGAAGGGCTTTGAATGCTAGGTGTTATAGTTTATTTAGTTGGCAACTGCACTGGGAGTTGGAGCTTAATGCTTAAGAATGGTTTGAGGGGTAAAGTGACAATATCAGATTTTCACTGGGGAAGATAGAAAACAACTATGAAGATCCTGTTTAGGAACCTGTTAGAGCAGTTCGTACAGAGAAAGTGAAAGCCATAAGGGCAGTAAAGAGGGACAGAGTGGATATAATTTCTTATTATTTTTATAACAAATGAAAGGAAGGAGGGAATAATAGATGGTTCTAAGAATTTGGGGTAGAAATTTGATGGGAACGCTGGTGATAGCTGTGTGGATCTGGGATGATCCTAGAGGACTCTGTGTTGGAATAAATATACGGTTCTGGGTAATCAGGAGGAAATGAGAAGAAACAATTACTAAAAATAGCAAAGCCAGAAAAGACTAAGTAAAAATAATTGTGAATCATTCATTACCTTTGAAAGGATTTGTTAAATTTGTGAACATAGAGGAAAGACTAACAAGGACATGGGATTTTCGCTTTATTTGTAATATAATTTAATTAGAATAAAAATCTTCATGTTTCTTTCCAACTCTAATGTTCTGGAAGTCTAAGATTCTGTGAATATTGAAAACTTTTGGAGAGATTGGGGAGTGGGTAAATAGAGGTGTTGTGTGTAAGGATGGTTTGATTGCATTTGTAAATTAAGGGCAGGAGTCCACAAGGAGTAGAGATAGTGCAGAAGTGAAAGAAAAGTGAAAAGGATAGAGCAGGACTCCTCAAGAGGGGGGAAGGGATGAGAGCTAAAGTGGAGATGGGAACAGTCCCTGGGGAGAGTTGGCACAAGTCCACAGCAGCCATGAGGAAGGAGAAAGTGGGTGAAGATAGAGGAGGGTTACAGAAGGGATTTGATAGTGTATGTGACTGGAGAATCAAACTCCTCCTTTTGGGGGTGCAAAGGGATATGGAGAAGGAACTGGAGCAGTCTGCGGAACATCTGCAAGTACTTGCTCTCAGGAGCACAACTGACAAGAAGAGATGCACTGAAAATTGCCCAACAGCCATGAGGCCGTACACTGCTTTGTGGCTCTTTGTCTGCAAGAACTCTGTATTATTTACTTGGGCATGCAGTGCTCATTCAGAATGTTTTTAAAAAGACTATTTTTCTGGTGAGTGTAGGTATAGATAGAGGTACTTTTCTGTAGCCCTCTTCCAGTGAGATTCATTGAGGCTGTAGAGCCTTGGCGCATGTAGGCTCATCACCGGGAAAAAGCATTAGATATAGTTTGGAAGGGAGATACTGTTTCTTCAATCCATTGCATTTCATTTACAGGAACAAGTATTACATAAATTCTTAGGATTTTCCTCTTCACCACCAGCTTAGCCCAAATTACCATAGTCAGCAGTGTCTTAGCTTTGGATTGAGGGTAAAGTGACATTCAGGGTGAGAAGCCCTAAGGCAAACCTCTTGTTGGATAATATGCAGGTTTAGAAAATCTCATGCGTTTAGACATGCAGTGCCTTAAAATATTAGCCGTGCATAAAGATAATTTTTTTTCTTGAAGAAAGAGCTTATATAGATAACCTCATATTTTTCTAATTAGAAATTCATGCCTAGGTAGAACATAATAGTGGCAATACATATGTGTTCGGCTTTATCGAAGTGATTAAAGAGAATCTTCAAGAGGACTGTTGGAAAAATCTTTTCTGTCAGTAGTTGTCCCTCAACCTCTTTTACTTGCAGTCACAGTGGGAAACTGGAGCAGGGTCAAGGGCACATACCATTTCTTAGTGCCAGCAGATCCCAGTAATTGGACTTCAAAACGATGCTGAGTCCTTGTCCCTTGAAGACCAAACTGAGATTTGTATAGCGTTTAACAACAAAATACGATTCCCTGGCCAAAATCAAAATCTCACAATGTAGACAATGTACAGTCTGGGACCTGCTCCACCTGCTTTTGAAAGCTGCCACATGTTTACTTTCTTCTCATTTTGTCCCGTGTTGTGTTTTCACTCATAACACATATTTTGCACCAAAAATAATTTACTGGCTTAGTGGGAATAGAGTCATAAGTGAGGAGAAAATGGAGGAACTGCTGGCTGGTGGAGCAGCCCACGATTAATAAATTGTGCACCATGTGGCTTGGCAGCTCTTTCAGTCACCAGCAGAGTCCCCTCCCTTGTAAATTCCAGTTGGCTTTCCCATACATTATTACGTGGATTCCTTATAACCACTTCCCTTTCTGATTTTCCAGAGACAGAGTATAAAGTTTCCCTAAACGCCAATAAAATGTGAAATCTTATCCCCCTCTTTAGGCTGGCTTTGTGCAGTCATCTTCTAAAATAAGAACAGCAAACGTCTTAAACGTTGCTGTTTGCTATTTTTATGTCCATTCATTAGTTGCAGTTCTTCGTAATATCACAGTTTTCATTTCAATAACAGTTTGTTAATTTGAGGGAGGGATTGATATGGAGCAAAATTTTGTATGTTTTCTTTTTTTCCTTTAGGAATAAAACTGACTTCACGTACCTCTCTGAAGATATATCCATGTCCCTAAATTAGTATAAATTATACACTCATTTCTCCACCCACTCAAAATCTGTAGGTGAATGGACTTGAGTTAACTCCATTAACCTCAAATCCTTCAACACATAATCTTGGTTTGCTGGTATATTCCTGAAACAACATAAACACACTGGGGTTTCAAGTGTTGATTTTGTTTACATAATCAGGGAATATTTGTTTTTTATGGAGGCAATAAATGCAAGCATTGTTATTAACTGTGACACATTAAAAACAAAGATTCTTTACCATTCTGAGACGTTTGTTGACAAGCTTTTAAGAGGAGGTTTTCATTTTGAGCAAAGGGGGAGTGGTGGAGGGATATAAATAGCTTTCATCGCGTGCAGTGTCTTCTGAGAATCATTTCTTTTTCTTTCTTCTTTTTTTTAAATGGAACTTTGGCAGGGAAAAGCCTAAAATATATACATGGCATTACATCATTTGTATTAAATCATTTTGTGTTTTGAGTGCCTTCTAGATTCAGAGAGTAGAAATTAGTTGGAGTGAAAAGATAAGTCGTTCAATATGTCTAAAAGCCTCAGAACCCATGTTCCTGGTATCAGAAAAAGTTCATGGCATATTTATATCAGACCTGCAGTGTATAAGCCCTGAGTGTTTAAAAGTTGCCTTGAGAAGAAACTGGAGAAACTGGATTTGTGAAAAGAGTTTGGTAAATTTGGGATGAAGAGAATGTGGCTTCACTTAATTTTGATTTTTTATAGTTCCCTACTAAACTTAGGGAACACAGGTTAAGTTTTGGAATTTGTGGTATGATTTTCCCTTTTGTATTTCTAAATGCACGACTTTTTTTTTTTTAAAAGATTTTATTTATTTATTTGAAAGAGAGAGATCACAGGTAGGCAGAGAGAGAGAGGAGGAAGCAGGCTCCCTGCGGAGCAGAGAGCCAGATGCGGGGCTCGATCCCAGGACCCTGGGATCATGACGTGAGCCGAAGGCAGAGGCTTTAACCCACTGAGCCACCCAGGTGACCCTCTAAATGCATGACTTTGATGCCAGTGGCGCTTGGACATTTCCCTGTCTCTGGAGTTTGGGCTTAGTTGAAGGGTGGTGTAACAGTTAGACATATTTCTAAAAGAGAGAGGCTTAGACAATATTTAGCTGACTTTTTACATGAAGGTGATAGGCTTGAATCAGGTTTTGGGGGGAAGAGAAAGGGTTGTCCCCTTTCTCTTTAGCTCACATTAGGTATCAAAGGTTCAGGCTGGAGTATCCATACATGGATTTAGAGCTTGGTATAGATAGATCCTCCTTTTGCTTGCCCAAGCAGGGCACTTCCATGGTGGAAAACAGTTACGACATAGAGAAATAAAAAGAAAACCTCTTCTGTCTGGCTTCAGGGAAGTGTGGGAAGGAAGGAGATGGATGTGGTTGATGAAGTGAGATCCAGTGGGCCTTTTAGGAGAGATGAGGCAAGCTATTCAGGGTCTGAAATGGACCATCACACCAGGGTCTGGCTGGAGACTTGCAGACATTTGGGTATGAAATCTGTTTTTTTAATTAATTAGTTAATTTAAGATTTATTTATTTATTTGACAGAGAAAGAGAGCACACAAGTAGGCAGAGTGGCAGGCAGAGGGAGAGGGAGAAGCTAGCACTCAGTTGAGCAGGGAGCCTGATGCGGGGCTCAATCCCAGGACCCTGGGATCATGACCTGAGTGTAAGGCAGATGATTAACCTACTGAGCCACCCAGGTGCCCCCGAAACTTGTTTTAACTGAGGAGAAAAATCAACAAAGGTCAAGTGGCCCGTGTTCCCAGGGGGAATCCGTTTGGCCCAAAGAATGGACAGAGAGCTAGTCATCTTTGATGTTTAGAGACAGAAGCCAGTAGGGTGCCCAGAAACCAGGTGGACTGGGAACATTATCCTAAAAATAAGTGGACTAGGCAGTATATAGGGTTCAGGAGAGGTGGAGCCCAGGAATCATATAAGATGGCAACTACCAATCAAAGAGACTGTTTATATATGTGCATCAGATTGGATTTTAAACTGGATAAAGCCAGAGTTTAATTCCCCCGCAATACCCTCAACAAGCAAGTGGGAGCTTGGGAAGAGTATCAGCTTAATTAAAGGCTCGGTAAAGGAGCTGCATGTCCTCAGCATGTTCCAGGACTACTGTCCCTCCACCTGTACTTTGAGCAATGGTCTGGGCAAGTTGCTAAATTTGCTGGTTGTCTTTTGAGTAGCATCACTATACCTGAGATGCCATATGTGTCATGGGATGTCCTGTTGTGTCCTTTATTTACTCTGTGGGACAGTGGCAGTAAAAAATTCATTCCTTATGCTTTTAAAAACCAAAATAATTTTTTCCGTAACTCCTCTTTGCAGACATTGGAAGTCACAAACTAATAGTCCATGAACTGTGTCAAGCTTATAGATTTTTTTTTTGACCTATAAGGTGTTGTTGTTTTTTAATGAAGGTAATCTTTAAAAATTAGAATATTTCACAAGATAATGGAGTTCTGGCTACTATTGAAAAGATTTGGAAGTCTGGCAGTGTGGTGTCTGGATTCCTAAATGTCCCTAATTGCTAGAGCTGACTATCGCGTGCCCATTTTGTGGGTGATGTACTCTACTTTTCCATACTTGTGTCTCTGCCAGGCTGGCTTCAATCATGACCTGTAGCTCCGTGGTACTCTTTGGCATTGGATTTGTGAGTGCTGCATCCAAAGAATAAATATATGCTTTAATCTTATACCCCAGCCTCCCACAGTTGCCACTGAACCCATATTTTCTGCCTCACCTTTCATTATCTTCTAAGTTTCCTCCTCTTCAAACACAACTACAATTTCTTCACTTGTGTTTGCCTGATCCCATTCCTTTCCTCATGATGTTTGAAGTCCTTTGCCTGCAAATCACACACACGAGTACTCCCAGTCTCTTCATAGCCTCACAGAACCCTTAGAGTGCAAGAGTTAAGTCAAACCAAGACCACAGGTATTTCCTTAAGATGCCACTATATATCTCCTTAGGTCAGGGAATCAGAATCCTGGGTCTGTGTCAGAGAAGAATAGCTCCATTTCTTTCAAGGGTATCACTGAAATGTCAATTTAAAAAAATTACTCATTTAAATTGAAAACAAAATCTAAGCACAAATGCAATTTATATCAATTTACACCTCAGTTTCATGCATGTATACACACATAAAAACACATAATGAACATTTAGTAGAGGTTAATAAAGACTAAAAGCATACACTTAAATTTCATGATTCTTTGAATTTCTTGATCTTCTGTGGTTCTTCAAAATTTTGCATTTTAAAACTTGGATAATGTTGAAACAGAGTTGTTTTCTTATCACATAGTATAAATTAAAAACATGGTATTTTTCTCAGTTTACCGGAATTCTTCTAGAAGAACTTATTGCCATGAGAAATATGTTCTAGGAAACATGAGAAATTGTTTTCTCTTTCCTGTCACACTGTGAGGACTTGCTTCTTTCTGCTTAGACCTAGTTAAGAAATCACAAAGATATCCTGCTGGTAAGCAAGTTAACTGCTAAATAAGGCCCCAGGGCTAAAAGGTTAACAGGCATGGCTTCAACAACAACTTTTTATAATAGACATGCACCACACCTATTAACCTAAACACTCTATTATATCCATCATATTTGGTTGTATTTTATTTCAGTTTCCACCATTCCACCTAGGAAAATTGTTGGTCCTCTCGGATTTCTGGGACTAAGCCACTGTTGCCATTCTGAAATTAGTTATCTCTATTGGTGCCATTCACATCAGGCATTTAAAGTATTACTTAATTAAAACCAGTATGAAATAAGTTCTAAAGAGAATTTAGTTTAAATAAGCTGAGTTAATGCTGCTCTTTCTTTTTTCCGATTTCATGAATTGCTTTAATTGGGGAAAATGAAGCAGCATCTACCAAGAGGTTATTGTACTAGAGTATACTTGGCAATCCATTTATTTCAACCAACCTAGTGATTAATTAATGTGGGTTGATTACTTAACCTTGCTGGATGGTGTCCTATGAGGGTTAGTGATGAACACTCATCCATAATTCTGCCATTGCTGAGGCAAAGGAGTAAAGGCATCACAGGAAACTGGAAGGTTTAGAGTCTTCCACAGTCATATTTACATACTGTGAAGAAAAACTATTCATGTTCGTATTTGAATAGCTCCACAGCTTTCAGTTTAAAAGAAGTGGAATAAAAGGCACAGGGGAGTTCAAGAATACTCCCTCTCTCTATCGCATTCCCAGGACACTACTGAAAGCTTATCAGGCCTTAGTTGAAAAATCTCTGGTCCTTGCCAATCTGTCGCTTAGCAACTAAATCATTCTCTCCTTCCCTTTTTGGTCTACTCACCTTGCAACCTAGAAGACAAAAAAAAAAAAAAAAAAGAAAGAAAGAAAAGAAAGAATCTATCCCATATGTTCAAAATAATTATAGGGACAGATTTTCATAGGTTTAGGGACATGTCAGGAAAGTAGCTAAACAGTGATGTCATCTAGGGTTTTACTGATGAAATGAGCTTTAAGTGGATTTGAATAGCAAAATTTTATCAACTTGTATAGTTATTTGTACCAAAATCATTTAATGGCCTTTGATTTCCAGATTCATTAGGAAGTACCTTTTTCCTCTGGAAAAAAGAGAAAGAGGGTCTTATGTTTCTTTTTTAGTGAACAACCAAAGGAATAATCTTATAATTCTTGAAAGTTGGTACCTAGAATAGGGCCATCGGTTTTCTTTACAATAGCTAAACTTTCCTTGTACTAGGAAAATGTATATGATTTCCATTTTATTTATGAAAACTTTTATTGTTTAAAAAACACAAAGAAACGAAGATTTTAAGAAAAACATTTTACATTCATTTATATACTCATTACAATTTTCATCTTTTGTTCAACTAACTTCTTTCTAAATCTCCAGGTTTTTCTAAACATTTACTGAGGCTGAGGAGAATCTCTGCTTGAGATACAATTGTAAAAAAATGCATAATTTGAAAAAAAGCACAAAGTTGCACAAACACGTCAGTATAATAAAAAATGTACTGCTGATAAAGTTTTCTTATCCAAATATTTGTAAAGTGTTTTGCCAGAATGACAACCACCACAACAAAACCAATGGAACAAACTTTAATTTGGGGCCACAAGACTGTGTAAAGCAAGCTCACTGATAATTACAAATTAGGCAAAATTGTGGTTAGCTTAATGAAAGGGCTCAAAAGTGTGCCAGGCCAATGGCAAAGGACCTAAATCTAAAGACAGACAAGCTTTTCTTGATTACAGTGATTACATCATGGTCATTAGAATTTAAAGTAACTAACCCAAACACAGACATCATATCTTCATTTGATAGCTGTAGTCTAGTAAATAGTGGGAAAGGATGTTATGTATGGATTAAGCTTGATGAAATGAAAACAGACATTCTTTTTGAACCTGTCTGGCAAGGAAAATGAAAACTTCAGAATCAGGCAGTAAAGTTAACTTTTAAAGCTTAGGCTCTTTGATTGGAAGGGGTCTGTGTAGTGTTTTTGGCTATTCTTTGTTTTATAGGGAAGCCACTGCAACAGCTAGCTGTGCATAGCTCCTTCTTGCATGCAATCTGTAGTCAAGTAAGATGTTTGAGATCCACTCTTTGGAACTTAAGACAATTAGTATTTTCAAAGTATAATGCGGTACTAGCATGGCTCAATATTTGTTTTCTCATCAACTGTAATACAGTTAAATCTCAAGTGTGAGTTTTGACTCTCCAAATGTGGATCTTCAAGCATTATGCAGGGTCCCACTCTGCTCTGCATGTAGACAATTCATGCTGGGAAGACAAATGCTTTGCTCAGGCGAAAGGGATGCATTGGGTTACAGTTAGAGCCACATACATGAAAGCAAGTCCTTTGACCTCTGACTCCCAAGCCCCCTTTCATAGCACTACCTGTGGGAACACTGCTTCTAAACAGAAGAGCAGCTATTTAGTTAGATCAGGGGAGTGAGGAAAAGAAAAACAAGGCAGAGAGCCTAAAAGGATGTATTACCTGTCTCACTGATAGAAGATTTCAGCTTGGATTAAGAAAAGGCACCATCCCCCCCGTTTTTAAATTTGGCATTGAGAAAATGAAGACGAAGAACAAATTAGACTTGTGTAACAGCCACATTGTGTAATTTTGAGGAAAAAATAGAACTGATAAGACAATCTATGGTCTGATCTTCAGTAAGACGTTCAGTGTTAAGTAAAGCGAAGGAACACCCAAGTTAAAATCAACTTCATCATTATCATCATCAAAAAGCATTTATTGGGTGTCCGCATGCTCTGCGCGCCATTGAACCTACTATGTTTAAAGAACTTAAGAAAGGAAACCAAGTCTTAATATAAACACGGCTCAAATAACTTGAATTGGTATCAGTTCCTTAAATTGCACCTTAAAGAAACCATTAGGCGGGCGGTTTAAAGAAAAACTGTATAGAGACTGCATGTGAAGTGTCCATGTTTTATCACTCTGGCAAATAAATGGTCTCATTTTCTACTTTACTGAAGTCTCAAAATGGTCAAAGGGACTCACAAAAGTTTCACAGCAATTCTCAGATAAGGTTTTTTTTTAATCACAAGGAACAAAACATGGATTAAATTAATCTTCCCAAATGCATTTTCTTGACTTAGTTTGTCTTAAAATAAAAGTCAGTCAAACTTGCAGGGTTTTATATTACCTCTTGTCCTAGCATCTGCCACAGCCACTGCCAAGGAGTTTCCCTCAGAGCCCAGAAAACACGCATTTGTAATGGCGTTGCCCAGGAACTGTTCAGTCTGTTCGGATAGCAAGAACCTGAACCCTCAGTCTACTCTGATGGAAGCCGGTTGGTGGTCATGTCAGTAAGAAGGCATGAAAGCCTCAGTAAGCAGATATGCTCATGTTCCCTTTCTTTCTGGACACTGGCTCCCAAATGATTCTTATTTTACTCTTTTGGGCTAGGATCAAGCAGAACATTTTATAAATCTCCCTAGGTGAATCTAATATTCACTGTGATATAGCTTAAGTTCTTTTATCTATTTTTTGTGATTATTGATTTTTCAAGTAGAACAGATATCCAAATGATTGTACATCCAGGAGGTGAATAATGTGTTCAAACTCCTGGATATCTACAGAATCTGGTTACCTTTCTTTTGCCTTTTAATCCCTGCAGCCCTACCATGGAAGGTAAGAGAGAAAAGGAGCTCTAAATTATATTGAATTGGTCACTTAAAAAGTGGTAAATTGCAGTGCAGATAATAAAACCTTGTGGCATTGTATGGATAAAGGTCAAGTCGAGTTCCAAGTCTAATGGACCCAAGTGGGGCCCCTGGGAGATGGATTTATCATACTGGAGAGAAAACAAATGCAGACAAACAGTTTGAGGACACCAGAGAGTTAAGCACTGAGGACTGAGGAACCCAGAGTTAATCTGGTGAGGAAATCTTTACTAATAGGCAAGGAGGTTTGCTTCGGCAGGTGAAGAATAACCTGGAAACAGATGCCCTGTTCTTGCCACTTAGAAATAATACTCATACTTCTAGTAGGGTGTAAACATACAGAGCTGAACAATGAGTTCAGGAAAGCATATAAAGATATCTAACAGGGGAGTCTGAAGTGGTAAAAGATCAACCCCAGTTCTAGATTGTTGATTGTTTCAAGATCTTATTGATCTGATAAGGACAATAAAAATATCAGTGTTTCAGGTGCATCAATCAGTGCTCTAGACACTTCACACATACTATCATATTTAATTCTTATCATGATGGCAGATAAGAATTATTTTTTTTTTAGTTGAAAGAACTGAAAATTCAGTGATGTTAATGAACTTGTCCAAGGTACATACCTATTAATGATAGAAATAGATTTGAACTATCTGCTTATATAAACGTCAGCTATTTTATCTCCTTTATTTATTGTTTTATAAATTACTTTATTAAAACTTTTGTAGTCCAGAACAGAGATTCAGGTAATAAGGCTCAGGTAAAAAAAAAAAAAAATGATGCTTTTTGTAACGTTTGTGAAAACTTAGATTTGTTTTGGCTCATTTTTCATGTTTTTGTATTTTCATATGCTCATTTCCTTTTCTCATAGTTTTGCAAACCTTGCTAGGTATATATGAAGTGCTAATATTTGGCGATAAATTTTTAAAAATCTTGATGTCAGTAGTTTGTCATAAAGTTAGTAGAATTCAATGTACAAGAACAGTACATGCAGTGAATATTTTAAACAATTATTTAAATGGTAATATAAGGTTTTTAAGAGCCTATGATTCTGGGAAAATTTAATAATAGGATTTCAAATTTCTTTTAAGTAACATCTAAACACCAGTTTAATTACTGAGGTTTTGTTTTATTAAGACTAAAATATAAATAATATATATATATATATATATATATATATATATATATATATTTAACCATAGAAGTTGTCTGGATAGGAAATTACTGTAATATTTCCAAATCCAGAGCCTAACTTAGTAAGATTAAGAACTCACACTTTATTCAATCCTGGGCGGCTTTCAAATTTTCTAATATGCTTATATTTGAATTGAAAAAAAAATTCATGAAATCTTTGAAAAGTCACTTCTTTGTGTTTAAAATAAATGTCTACTATTATAGAAGGCAGCATTAATCTCAATCAATAAATCAGTTTATTAATTTTTCTCTATTTATTGAATGTTCTTGTATGCTCTCAAATGCTCAAGAGAAGGGTTGTAAGACCCACTTCCTGGTCTCAAGAAAACATACCCCAAATACAAAGAGACTGATGTAAGACAGCACTGAGTAAAGTGTTTAATATGTGCTATAAACTTAGTTTAAATATGTGGTATAAACTTTATTCTTAAGACATGAAGGAAGCAGAAAGTAAGGCTTGGAGAAGGGCTTATAAAGGACTTGGCATGTTAACTAAATGCTCAGTGAAAGGGGTTCTTTAAAGGTGGCAACAGCTTTTCAGACATAAAAGATGGGAGTAAGCAAGTTGTGATAGCTAGCAGGAGGGGAGTGCTCACAGAAGTGATGATGCTGGAAACAGAAGGTAAGCCAAGGTTATGGAGAGTCTTTGTTTTCCAGCAGTGTTTTAGACTCGAAATAACTGCTGAAGTTTTTTAGATAGGAGCTAGTCTTCAAAAGATTGGTTTAAAGAGGGTCAAGTACGTGAAGTTTTGCAAAATGACTTGTTGGAGAGGGAACAGAGTATGTAGCAAACTTGAGTGACAAGGGCCTGATGAGGTAGTGACAATAGAAAGAGAAAGCGCTGACACTTTCTGTGACGCCACCTGGTATTTTTCACATTTTTGCAATATACACTATTAAAGGTTGTTTTGGAAAAAGGAGAAATACCGCTTTAATTGTTCTACTCAAATACAAGAATTTTTATTTTAGAGTATGCCCTTCTAGTCTTGAATGCCATATGTATTTTGACACTATGATATTTAAAGAGGTATGTAATTTAAAATTTTTCTTGAAATAGTATATTTTTAAACAATTCCCATGGCTGCTAAAAACCAAAAAGAATTTTGTAGGAAAAAATGGAAAATTGGATGCCTGAATACTAAGGTTGATAAAATGATAAAAAAAATTAAGTGTGACTCCAAATATATTTTTAACAGTGGTACAAATAATAGAATGGGAGCTGAGGAGTGAGCGAATATTAAATTCAATTTTGGACATACTGACAGTGAATTAAAATATCTCAAAGATAGTTGGACACATGAGGCTAGAGATTTGGTCTGGAGATACAGATTTGATGACAGAGGAATAGTATGGAATAGACTTTATGCAGATTCAAGTTCATTATGATTCTTTATGTTTATTATCTGGGTAACTTCAGGCAAGTTATCTAAGTCCTTGGGGGTTTTAGTTTTTTAATATCTTTTTTAAAAATTTTATTTATTTATTTGACAGAGACAGAGATCGCAAGTAGGAAGAGAGGCAGGCAGAGAGGAGGAAGAAGGCTCCCTGCTGAGCAGAGAGCCCGATGTGGGGCTCTATCCCAGGACCCTGAGATCATGACCTGAGCTGAAGGTAGAGGCTTTAACCCACTGAGCCACCCAGGCGCCCCAGGGGTTTTAGTTTTTAAAAGAAATAAAAACCCATCTTTCAGGCTTTGGGGCTAGTACTTTGTAGACACAGTTAAAATGTCCATTCTGAAGAAATAACAGTTATAAAAAGTTGTGGCATCTCAGTTATCATTTCCCTGTAATTGAACATTTCTCTCATCATAAAATTGGGAACACTGTTATAGGCTGATATGAATTTTCTTTTAAAAAAAAAATCAGGAATGACCTATGTTGAGCAGATTGGCTCTGTACATACAAAACCATCTCCTGGTTTGGCATAAATCTGCTCTAAATTAGACGACTGAAGGAATAAAACAGACCATCATATATGTTATTTTGTTTTCCCTAATTATTTTTCCTTCAACACTATATAACCTTCCTGCTTTTGGCATCACTAATGTAAAATCCCTATTTTTCCAAAGCTATCCGAGAAATGAGTAATGAGAAATGATCTCTGTGTAGCCGGAATATGCCTATCGGAAATGATACCTGATGAAATGTGAAAATGCTGATTAATGAAGGAGAAATTGTACAGGTCTGGGAATGCAAGATAACTTTGTGCTCCAAGTTGCATCTGAAAGCAGAGTATACCAGGGAAAATGCTCTGCTTTAGCCTGTGAATAAAAGAACATCAGTCTCTGTGACTGCCCATCTGGCATTTTTCACCAGCACCAAATTCATTAGCAATGATTAGTCCTTTTCTCCAAACCCCTCACTCAAAATAAGTAAATAAAAGGAGACTTTGGGCAGTAAAAGATCAAGGAACAGTATCTCTATTTTGAGATGTCCTGAAATTATCCTGATTGGCCAAAACCTAAACAAGCATTAAAGAAGGAGCTACGTGATGAAAAGATGAATTCTCAGTAAACATCTCCAATGTTAATGTTCTATTTAAGGTAACAGAGAATTTAGTTGCAGTAACTCTTAGATATTGACAATTTCTCATGTGAATTTAGATTTAAAATGATGGAAAAATTCTCTATTGCTCTACTTCAGCTGCAGAGAAAAATATTTATAGCTTGTTTTATTGATATGCTTATCTATAATAGAAAACCTCAGAATATACATAATTTGCTTTTTTTAGCTTGCTTCTTTTTGTGTATAATATTATATTCAAGTTATCTTTAGAGTTATCATGTCATTATAATATGATCATTATGTTGTTAGATATTACAAAGCCAGTAAGATTCCTAAAGGTTTTAGTAACTATCTTCTACATTTATATATCAGTAGAGTAAATTCTAGATTTTAGAATCCAGTTTTAACTGGAAGCTGGAGTGAGATAGAGATAGAGAACTTAAGAATATATTTCCTCTAAGGAAATCCCTAAATCATTTACTTCTCAGAAATTGCTGTGTTAGAGAGTGCTTTGTGAAGAACATGACATAATGTGGTATGCATAGACTAAAATCAGAATTTACAAAAATGTTAGAAGTCTTACTTCAGTGTACTGATTAAATGCATATAACATGAGTTAAATATTAGGCATGAGTTATAAGGAAAGAAGATACCCAATGTTCAAAATACTGAGGTGCAGTACTTAATATTAGATTTAAATATATGCTAGTTAACAGTGCTGAGAAATATGTTGCTTCATCAAATTCCACAATATAGTTTCTTTTCCTAAATATCTTCTCATTAATTCATGGATAAATTCGTTATATTATTTGTTGCTGTCCTTAGATAGTTTTATAGTTTATCATTAGGATCAAATGTATTAGTAGATTTATAGTAATCACTAGTGTTTGGCTAAAACAAACAAACAAACAAACAAAAAAACCCTTTTCCTATCCGTAGCATCTAGTGTGTTTCTATCATTTAAACATTGTGGGGGTGCCTGGGTGGCTCAGTTGGTTAAGCGGCTGTGTTCGGCTCAGGTCATGATTCCAGGCTCCTGGGATCGAGCCCCGCATCAGGCTCCCTGCTTAGCAGAGAGCTTGCTTCTCTCTCTCCCTCTGCCTGCTGCTCTGCTTACTTGTGCTCTCTCTCTGTCAAATAAGTAAATAAAATTTAAAAAAAAAAACATTGTGGTTCATGTAATAATAACATTATCTTCTTTGCACTGGCTGCTAGAAAACTGTGCCAAATCCATGCCCCATTTCTAAAAAGTTCAGTGGACTTAAAGCTTTCTTTTCATGTATTAGCCTTTTTTTCTCCATGCCCTTGTATTTCCTTACTCTTAGGTTAGTTACATTATGTGATTTTAGATACCCATTCTATAACAAGATTTGTATATGTAACTGCATATTTAATATCATAAGCATATACCCTAAGAGTGCTTATAACTTCTACCATATTAAGAACATGCATTCTAAGAAGCATGGTCTAGAGAGCCACAGAGATTTTCTCTTCTTGGGTCTGATTTGTAAATGTGCTCTCAAACACAGTATTTGCAATATCATTTAAAATTTTTTTTTAAAAAAGAAAAGAAATCTAGTAAGAAAGCTAATGTTTATTGAGCACTGTGCTAAGCAGTAAATATATATAATCTCATTTGTGCTCGTGTAATAACCTTATAAATGTAGGTACTATTTTTATCCCTGTTTTACTGATGAGAAAAATGAGGCCCAAAACCTTTAGTAATTACCCGGATGTTACATTGTAAGTGGTATGACTGTAATTAAAAGTCTTGAGCTCTACATGCTTGCAAAACAAACCACTTAGGAAATAAGGAGTTTTCATGCATTTGGTGTAATGCTATCCTGTTGATGGCCACAAATTTCTTGGTTAATTCTGCCACTGAGAGATTAATTTTCTGCCATTAGAAGTCACTGAATATCGGTTGTCCCTCATCTTTTCCCAGTTTGCTAAAGGCTACCAACCAATAAATGTGTGTGTGTAGAATTGGTAAGGGAGAAGGGATTGCAGAGAAAGTTAATTCTTCACAGGACCAGGGGATGCTGAATCCTGCTGAATATGATCTCCTTATCCTGGCAAGTTTTTCTTGAAAGCCCTATGGAAGGGGTATATAGTACCAGAAACAAGTCTTTAGCTGCAGACCATCATTCAGTTTGATAATTTAGGAGTTGGGCTTTCTGACTGGAAATAACTGGTTGGAGGCACACGGAAGTCATTCTTTAGGAGGGCCCATTCTCTCTCTGATGGCATTAGCAGATTAGGAATTTAAATTGTTGCTTTCAAAGAGGATCACTAAAAGGTTAGAATGAGAACTAGCAGAGTGAAATACTAGTGGTGAAGACATGGAAATATTTCCTTGATATGTCAATTATTAATAACTGTGGTGGCAAAATTTGCCAAGTATTTGTCACAAATACCATGTTGATTCTTGTTTCAAGTTTATTGGGAACCTTCCATGATGTTCATTTTCTGTCTTCATTGAAGGGCACATCTGTTGGTTACAGTGCTAATAACCCAAGCAGGTCCATTTGAAGTCTATTGAACCTCTGAGTCTCTTTCCTGGTTATTTTTATTTGTTTAAGGATTACAAATAGGCAGTTCATCTTTGAAATGGGAGCAAGTTTTATAAGTTTATCTATTAATGAAAACCAGAAGTCTCTGAACTGTCCTACCACTTGGCCATTTAAGTGGCTTTGATAAACTATAAATCCTTCTTTCATCAAATGTCCTGCAGATACATTTTCCTGACGTCCACGTTGAGTCGATATTTTATCTCTGCAGGGACTGTGATTTAGTTTTGCAGATGCAGTAGAAGAAAGAACTGCCAATACTTAAAAAAACTTGATTTCCAACATAAAAATGTTCTAGGGGTCTCTGGCGGGCTTAGTCAGTAGAGCATGTGACTCTTGGTCTCAGGGTCCTGGAGCCTCCTAAAAAAAAAAAAAAAAAAAAAAAGGAGACAGGAAAAAAGAAAAAAAAAAATGTCCTAGCAAGAGATGTCCATTGAAGAACGGTATGGAATATAGACTATTGGACTGGAAGTCAACAACCATCATTAAGCTGTTGTTCCAGTACTGTTGTTCCAAACTAGCTTAACACCTTGATAAAGCCATTTAACTTCTCTGGGGCCATTCTTCTTATTTGTTAAACACAAACCTCGAATTCTAAATTTTTTTCCTTGCCCCAACTCAATGAATGTCATTTCTCCACCCCAGGTTTGTTTGAGACCAGAAATGTGTCCATTGTCATCCCTGTTGGTGTGAGTACTTGCCAAATTAATAAAGCCTATGAAATGAATTTTCGGTTTGGTTAGCAATACTAGATGAAGTCTAAACTTTATGCAACTGCTCTGGCTTCAGTTATTTTGACAACACTTTTTATTATCACATCTGAGTTTTACAAGTATTGAGTGGTGCAGAGGGGAAAAGAGACTTTTTTTCTACAAACATTTTACATATTGTTATTTGGCTGGAATTGAAGAAAACTGGTTTTATTTGAGAGGCTCCATTTTAAAAAAAAATCAAAAGTGCAAAAGGCTGAAAATAGGTGTGTTAGAGGGGTGCCTGGGTGGCTCAGTGGGTTAAAGCCTCTGCCTTCGGCTCAGGTCATGATCTCAGGGTCCTGGGATCGAGCCCCGCATTGGGCTCTCTGCTCGGTGGGGAGCCTGCTTCTTCTCTCTGCCTGCCTATCTGCCTGCTTGTGTCAAATAAATAATTAAAATCTTTAAAAAAAATAGAATATGAAATATAAGAATTTAAAAAGCTGACTTTTATCTCTCATGAACTTGGTCTTATTTATGAAGGAATTGGATATCATACATAGTTGGCTTACATGGAGTTATCTGGGGGAAGCTTACATTTTATGTTTACAGATGTGTTAATTAGCTATTTCAAATTTAAGCTAAGTTAGGCTATTTGTGTTTAAGTAAAATTGTCAAAACAAAAACAAGTTGAGCTCAATGAGATTATTTTCAGAATTTATTTGTATCATATTCAAAAGTTATAACTTAAATAACAAGGGCTATGGATCTAAAAGCACATATAAATTCCATTTCTTTAATTTACCTCTCCCCTTTTTTCCCCATCCACCTCTGAAAGGTCAGCAGTTTCTAGACTATAACATTTGTTGAGACTAGTTTCCAGCTCAAAGTTACTACATTATGTTTGCTAGTGTTCTTCATTCTACCAAAACTCTAAGTTGATATTCAAGAACAATTCACCCAAGCTTTGAAAAAAGTATCTTTTCTGGTTTTCTTAAATCTTGCAGCTATTTGAGTACTGTCCAAGAAAGAAAACAGATTACGATTTTTGATAACATAGGAAGAAAATATTATATTACAGCTTGAAATCTGTTAACAGGAACTTTCTTTAGGGAAAAACAGAACATTAAAGTACAATAGAAATTTAATTACAAGGAGATTTTCCACTTGTCAGATATATTTGCATTAATGTCAGAAATAACTACAGTAAAGAGACTATTGTCTGGTGCTGCAAGAAATGGAAAAGATGAAAGAGATCGTTTGTAATCTCTGTTACAGATACACTAAAGGATCATTGATTATTTAGATTGTCATATTTCTAAACAAAATATTAGGTAAAAATATTAAAGCAACGCTCATTTGTTAGTGTCATGTTGCTTATCAGTACTTTACCAGGAAAGCGTCAAGGATGTTATTTGTCCTTCTAGTCTAGTAGAGTAGTAGGTCACTAAGTATATAATATTTAAGGGAAACTGTGACAACTATAGAAAATCTTCTTTTATTCCTCCTTCCTTTGCTTTATACCCTTAGGTTCAGAGCATTGCTTATGGGATGATCTTTCATGAGCATTATGTGAGAAATCCAGATATTAAATTTACTTAAAATTGGAATCTTAAGGACACTATAAGAGTCAGAGTCCATAGAAAATCCCCCGGCAAATCAGACGGTGATTTCAAATGTTCTGGCTACAGGTCCTCTTGATATAGAGAACAGAAAAAGATGCTAATGAAATGGATTTCTTATAAAGAACCAAGAACGGTCTCATGAATTACAATTTTGATATCCAGCTAACATCTGTTGGAAAGTCAAGGGCACTTTACAAAAGGACTCTTACTATGTGCGAAGCTCTTTACATACATTATTTCATTTTTCCTCACAACACTTGGTTGATGCACATATAATTATGCTCTTTTCAGAGACTTCAGAGATGCAAAGTGCATTTCCTAAGGCCATTCAGCTAGAACATGGTGGAGCCATGACTTAGATGTAGGTCTGTGGAGATGATATCCTACTGATTGGTTTTAACCACACCATTTCTCCACAGCTCTGGTAGGCGATTTGAGAAATCCCCTGACATGCCTTTTAAGGCCCAAATAATAAAAGCAAAGCTTTTACTCAGTGCTTCCCACCTATGGATAATGAGTTCCCAGATAACATCCAAGTTAATATAAGGCATCCTTGAGTACAAATATTCATAAAGCATTATCTGTAGATAATAAAGATGTGACAGACTACTGTTTATTAAATCTAAGTATAAGCTTTGTGAACAATAAAATGTAAGTTCAATTATTAATTAGCACTGATTCTTAGAAGCCTTATTTTTATCATTTTCCTAGCAAGTTACTAACAACAACAAAAAATTCTTGTTAAGGATCAACTACATGTCAGATGCTATTTCTAGTCACTGGGGAGATGGCATTAAAGAAAATGAACAAAGATCCCCACTTTTGAGGAGTTTAAATTCTAGTTTTATGTGTACTACATTACGATGGGTATGTTAGTAGCCCAACGAGAATAATTTGCTAAAATAATATGGGCCTTATCTGAAGATACTGCCTTTGTATACATATCAGTGGAATTGGAGTGGAAAGATTCAGACCAGTATCTTGTATTTCCAGTAGAAGTGATTTTGGAACTGGACTGGATAAACGGTCAGTTAGGATCAGCCACTCCAAGATATTGTCAGAGACTGTAACCTTTATTACAACTTGGTTTTTGAGAAGTAATATTAAAAGATTGCTTGAAGGATTCTAGTCCATCTAGTATGCTAAATGGCATTGAAGTTTACCCCTGGATAAAATGAGGCAAACAGAAGGCTCTGTGCCTAGATTGTGTGGTTTTGGCAATCCTTTGAAACCACGTATAGGAAATTGTGCTTTGGCGTGAATTTCCCGTGAACATGGTAGGCAGCCACAGTAAGAAACAGCTCTGTGGAGCTATGTGATATAGGGTTATTACTGAGGGTGATGTTTCTTGAGTTCTTCAGTGTTCCCTCTAAGAGATACTGTAAGAGAATTTTGTGTGGACTTCAGTGTAGGAAAATGTGTGTTTCTCTGTGAAGGTTGGTATGTTTTTATCTTTTGCACGATGATAATTTTATAACTTATATTTCTCACTTTAGTTTGTCTGGTAGAGGACTTGGAGCTGAATCTATGGTGCACCTTTTAATTCTTTTGCAGAAATGTATGTATTTGTTTTTGAGTTCTTACTCTCTGGCTTTTTTATAATAGATGAGCTCATTTCTCTATTTCCTGGTTTCCTTAATTTAAAATTTTGTTTTACCATGTAGATTTTTTCTAAGCAACTGTAAGTACTTTGGAAACAAGGCAGGCTATATATTCATTAATGAAATAAATAAAATAATAAGTGCTAGAAGAGATTTAAAGAAGTCAAGTACTCTAAACCTGTCTTCCTTAAAGTCACATCAAATATAAAACAACAATGTTAGTAACTGCCTGCTATTTTCTTTAAAGCTCTTCAAAACTGGCTCTAGAAAATTCTCTTTTGAACCATCTTCAGATTCCTACCCCTGTCCTCATGGTTTGCTGTTCTTAAGGCTTCTCATGTCAGTAGAGGGTGGTTCAAATGAAACAGTTTACCTGAAACCAGAAGTTAAGCAACTAGAGGTAGAGTTGCGTGATATCTTTGTGACATCTTATTTGAATTCCACCACCTGCATCTTTACGAACCTCACATTTTTGTCACTTTGTCTAAGAATCTTCACCACGGATAAGATTGGATGGAACATTTTGACACCTATGTTAGTTTTGCATTTTTTCCTGTTAGGTTACTGTGGAAAATCATTTAATTTCAGTCTCCTATAGAACAGAATATATATGAACAGGAATGTTTCCTTATGTGACAAAAAGGATTAAAAAATCACTCAGTATATAAGTTTCAAAGACCCAGCTCCATTAAGAATATAGAGCTATCTTTATTCTCTAGTCATGCTAGTCCATCTTCATTTTTTTCAGTAAGTATGTCAGTCATACCCAACTGTCAGTTTTATTGGTTTATTAACTGTAGAACTTTTGAAAGTAACTGATGCTCACAGGAGGTTCCTGTTTGAGTTCACTGGACCTGATGATGGTAGATCTCTTAAGAGGAATTTAGATTAGGAGATGTACAGCTCTCACAGGTCATATTAAGCCTACTTTCCCCACATATGACTGTAGTTCTTTTCATAGAGCACAATTCATACTCCTCCATGGTCCCAAGGAGATTGTACATGTAAACAGGAATTTTCTCTTGTGGGGTGAGAGAGGAGTTGAGCAGGATGTGAACCAGGCTAATAAAATGTGAATTTATAGGTGTTCTGATTCTGAGCCCACTCTCTTTGTCTGTTAGGACCAGCCCTTCCTGATCCTTCCTCACTACAGAGAAGTGCTGGGTTTCCCCCCCAACCACCCTTTATTTTCTTTCCTTCCTCCCTCCCTTCCTACTTTCTTTCCTCCCCTCCTTCCTTCTTTCCTTCCTTCTTCCCTCCCTCTCTTTCATCCATCCATCCCTTTCTTCCTTTCTTTCTCTCTCTCTCTCTCTTTCTTTCTTTCTGAGATAATGAATTTGAGAATGTGTTCTGAAGATAATGCAAGTGTTACAGACATCACAGCAAACCAATGCAGCCACACTAGGGCTCAGATGAATTAGGAGGAGCCAAAGCCCCAGGCTGACCATTTCTCAGAGCTTACTAATGTGACCTTTAATTTGTCCATGTACTTGAAAAAAAGACACACCATTTCCTTACATTTTTTTTCCTGAATGTTTTAGTTAATTTTGAACCAATTCTTTGGCTTGATAATTATCTGCATATTTATTTTTAAACACAAGTATTGATCTAAATAAAATCTTCAGAAGCATTTGAGCATCAGGTAATTTACCAGACCCATAGGGTTACCATGTTAGGAAACTATTTATCACTTAAACAAACAAACATTCCTCATGAAAAAAAAAAAACAAAAAAAAAAAACTGAATGCAGCATTTCAATTGCAGTCACAAGTAATAAACCATGTAGTTTTACAAGATATCTAACACTTTTCTCAAGTGAAAAGCTTTGCAGAGTTAATGTTAGATATTCCTGTTGAGCAATTCTTAAAATTCACAAGAATGTAAATGGTCTAAAATTGAAGTTAACCTCGTTTGACAATTCTATAATATCTACCATTACAGACTCAAAACAGGGCAGTAATTCCATATGAAAACTTGGCTAGTTTGGCCTTTAAAAAATTTAGGATAAAAAGCCATGCAGGATGCTCCCACATAGTATTTCATAAAAACATGATTTGATCTGATCGTCATAGTCTGGAACATATTTTTCTTGGTATTTGGCTTTTTTCCTGTCATGCCTGAAATAAATTTTCTGGAGTCTGTGTCTTTGCTACATACTATGGATTCAGAACAAAAATATCTTTCTTCTCTAGGGAGTGACTGAAGCAAACGCTTCTTTACATGGGATATTTTACTGCCTGCTCTTTTTCAGGTGCTCTTGCTTAGAAATGTCACGTATTACATTTTTATTTCTTCTTATTTTTCTAAATATACTAAAATCCTCTTTCTTTTATTGTCTCTTACTAACTTTCTTAAGTCCAATTTAATCTGCCACTTACACAAGTCTTAAATGTATCTAGAATACTGCCGCTTATTCCCTATGGTCTAGCTTTGCTTTTTATTTCCATCCACTTGTTGCTTTTCCTAGTGCAGCCTCTTTGGATATGCTCAACAGATATTTGTTGAAGGAATGAACAAACAAATATATGTCTGTCTTGTGTTGTAGTTAAATTTTGTGCGTATAAACTATAAGTTCTTTGAGGACTGTAATGTTGGGATATACTTCCTTTCCCTACCACAACTACGTGCTCATGTTGCACTAAGCTCGGAATATTGCCACCATAGGTGATAGATGTCAAAACATTTATATTGAATATGTAAATTAGGGATATATTGATACTACATCTTAAGTATGGTGCTATTCTTCATTCATGTGTTGAACAAATATTTATTGAGCCCTATAATATGCCACACACTGCTCTGTGAATATAGGCAGGTATTTTGAAGAGCTTTGCTAGAAAGGAAAACAGAGAAATGGGGAAGTTTCCATAGGGAGTATTTAGGCCTAGGAAAAATTTTTTTTTGCTTTTTTTATTTTATAAGATGGTCAGTATTACAGCCTATATCTGTGTATGTGTGTTGTGAGGAGAAAAATATACCCAACAATGAATAACATCTGTTCCCCGCCCCTGAGATGAGGGTGAGAAGTTGTGACTGGGTCTCTCTCTCTTTCTCGTAGACACATACACTCTCCAGTGCAGATTAGTTTAGGATTCTTGAAATTGGCTTTAGATCTGGTAGAATAATTTAATATTAGGAGAGGGTCTTAACAATTCTTGACTCCCTTCATCTCGTCCCTCTTCTGAGTGAAAAGCCTAGTAATATGTTTGTAGAGTATTCATTCGTGTCATAAGTACTTTATAAAGAGCGATTTATGTTCGTTAGATGTTCTAGGTGTGGAGAGAAATGAACAGAGGTGTCATCTGCCTTCTTCTTGGTATTTGTACTTTGTTCTTGGTTGATTCATTCTGATTTTACATTGCACATCTGTAGCACACTGGTCTAAATAGTACAGGTTGAAATATAAGATTTAAAAGGCGATCCTATTTCTATGGGATTAATTAAATTTCTATTTTTATGAATGCATTATAATGAACAAAGTTTCTTTGTTATATTTCAGAGGGTGCCCAGAGTTTTGGAACATAGTTTAATTTTATTGAGAAAAATATCTTTAACTACTTACAATTTCTGTGATTATTAAGTCCACTAATAATAAGTAAAACCTTTATGATTTTCTTTTTAATGCGATATAGGGTTGTGAAATACTCTTTCCAAAAGAAGGATCTGGGGGGGCGCCTGGGTGACTCAGTGGGTTAAAGCCTCTGCCTTCAGCTGGGGTCGTGATCCCGGGGTCCTGGGATCGAGCCCCGCATGGGGCTCTCTGCTCAGCAGGGAGCCTGCTTCCCTCTCTCTCTCTCTCTGCCTCTCTGCCTGCTTGTGATCTCTGTCAAATAAATAAAATCTTTAAAAAAAAAAAAAGACGGATCTGGGGACAATAAAAATACTTCACTCCAGTGAACATCCAAGTCTCGGACACACTCTCATATCTCTTATTATCTGGAATAACTATCTGCATCACAATCCCAACTGACCCCTATATTCACTATGTGACTTGTCAGGCAAAAATTGTTAACTGTGTATTGTGTGTTTGATCAGCATTTTTGTTGTCATTTCTGCCTCAGCCTTTCGCAAAAGATTTTTTTAAACTTGAAAACTGAACCACTTGCAATCCTTTGGGGGAAAAGGGAAAGAGGGAGTTTTACATGAATCTGTTCTACAGTGATATACACCCAGCATGGGGTGGAATGTGAAGAAGGGAAAAGGTTGAAGAAACTGAACAACTTTATTGAGCCTCCTGTGTGGTGTCGTTACAGTAGGACGTTATTATTTCCCTTGGAGTGGATCCCCAGAGGAGCAGATGTCATCTTAGTCAGATGTCAATGTAAAAACACAATCACTTGAGTCAAAGCACAGGCTTTCTTTCCGAGGAGGATCTGTCAGCTTGGATTGCTCACCCTTCTCTTGTCTTGCACTGATACAAGGGACAAACAGTTTCTTACTGTTTCAGGAGACATTACAGCTTTTCTTCGTAATTAATTATGTGGTTTATTTGCTTGATATCTACAAACAAAACTGATGAAAAAAATCTGAGTGTAGTATTTCCCATGTGTTTTAAGTTCATATTTTCACATCTGTGAGTATTCTCTAGCTTATTAACATTGCAGTTAATTTAGAAAGGA
This sequence comes from Lontra canadensis, assembly GCF_010015895.1. Classification (NCBI taxonomy): domain Eukaryota; kingdom Metazoa; phylum Chordata; class Mammalia; order Carnivora; family Mustelidae; genus Lontra; species Lontra canadensis. The sequence goes on along the minus strand of NW_022630996.1, from coordinate 47,894,035 downwards.
TATGTAATTTAAGGAAAGAATGATGTCTTCCTGGATTTGGATGATCACTACTATTTGTTGAGGTCCTACCCTTGTAGTGTATTGTTCCAGGTGTCATGGGTAGGACAGTGATACCTTCCACATCAGTGTTGGGATCATGGAATTATAATTAAATTGGAGAAAGGAAGCATGCACATACAGAATTTGCAGAATGCAGGAAAGAATGTTTCTTTGGAGGAAGGTTTTCAGGTTAATAGTTTATGAGTTACTTATTTTCCTCCATATTCTCATTTAAAATGCTTACGTTCATCCTTTTTTTTTTTAAGTTAAAATTGTCTAGTAACAAGAAAACACTGCCGTAACTTTTCAAGGGAAATATTTTAACCTGGAAGTTGTTGAGGAAATATTTTAACCTGGAAGATGTGAGACATTTTAGTAATACAGAGTTCTATTTGAGAATAAAAATGTTAACTTCTAAAATTATTTTGTAATATTTTCATACAATCCTAATTCTGAAGGAACTGACCCAAGTGTTTATCCAAGTGTTTTTAAAGAAGTGTGTAATGCCAGAGAAGAAAATTTTAGACACACCAGAGCATTTTTTCTCATAAAGTTATGCACCAATAAAAGAAAATTATGATAACAAATATTTTCTGATTTTAATTGCAACATTTTCCTGCCATACATGGCTTGCATAATAATAGCTGGGGGGGATGGCTCAGCCCAATGTCTTTAGTACCTAGACCTCATGGAACCAGAGTTCTAAATCCTGCCAGACTGAGCTCTACTCTTAATTCCTCTGAGGCAGATAAATTGAGTTCCACGCAGTTTAGTTTGTGAGATCCCATTGGTTCTACAGTGTATTGGTGATTTCATGGATGTTGTAAAGACCTCACATCCACCCTGGTGTCCTTGGCCTGAACCTCTGTGTTTAAAGACAGGGCACTATCAAGTTCTCTAGTTAGTTATACAGGGTGTTGTCCCACTTGTGTTGAAGATATGTTAAAATTCATCGAAAGGGTAAAACCATGATGACTTTGGCATTGTTTGGGTTTCCTCATTTGATCATGAGAAAAGTGTTGGTTAGTTCACTTACAGTAGACTGAAGGGCTGGGGGAGAATCTGAGGGTGTTTCAGTGTCAGCAACTCCAGGTCGTTTCCTGGCAAGTTCTTGGTAGCTATATGGACTTCACCTTTCAGAAGTAGAAGGGAGGGAGGAAGAAGAAATGCAAGTAAGCATCTATTTAATTTTTCCTGCAGTTTTGGTCCTCTGGAAAGTCCTCTTCCTGTCAGCCAACTTCCAGACATACCCGTACATTCCCTGAAGCCCGTCTATCCTGTCAGCTTCTTCCCCCAGCTCTGAAGCAGGTCTTAGTAAGTATCATTCTCTTAGGATTTATGTTATATTACTCTTATGCTTAGAAAATGGTCAGATTAGTTTGGAAAACCAGAGTTCAGGAGGCTCAACTCTTTTTCTGTTTCCAGAGGCATAATGGGTGAAGGGTAATATTATGTGAGGTCCTACCTAGTCATAGGATTATGTTTCCTTTATTCTAATTAAATCTCCCAACCTGTAGTCATATCTCACATAAACTTATCCATTGAGATATATATATGAGAGAGGACATACAATCACTACCCATCCTTAGATAATCGGCTTTAAACTGCCGTTCATCTATGAAGGGGATCCTTTCTTTGGTTATTGTTTTTTGATTGATGTGTTGTTCTAAGCCACGTAAGAGTCTCTTGAAACTAAATTCAGCACCCTTTGTATTTCCTTCTCCAGGATGGAAATGAACCAAGCATGGTTTCCACTTTCCACTTTGATTCCCAAACTCAACATTAACATAGGACCATTCCTTTTAAAACAAGATGATGATGTAAACCGCAGCAATCATGTGCCACTTCCTCATCTTTAGTTGGTTGCATTATATACATTATACTCTAATGTATAGTGACTTTCTACACTCCTTAGAACTACTCCATATTACAATACATCCACCAAAATTAATGTTAGCCTTTTCCTGCCAGTTCACCCCCTATGTTCTAGCCAAGCATATTTATAATCAGAAAGCTATTGCTTCACAATCAGGCTTTATTTCAACTTCTCTTTATAAGTGATTTGACCTAGTTTTCACCTTAATGACTGCTCTGTTTGGCTTTTCCCTTGTACCCATAGGGTGCACCTTCAAGCCTTATACTCTCATTCTGCACATTCCACTCCAGGGAACTGTGCTACATTTGACATTCAAATCTTTGTCTTTCAAATTCAATCCATGACACATTCAATCCATAAAACAACCTTAACAGCTTCCTGCTATGAGCAATGTCACAATGTCCCTTAATGAATATTTCTTTCATTGTTTTGATTATGTTAATTGATCACTTTAATCCAATGATCTATCTTAGACTTTTTAATTTCTCTCTTAGTTCCTAATACAAGGTATTATATGCATGATTATATATATTTTTATTTATTACATTATATATCTTTCATGTCATGTGTTCATAAAATTAATAGTTTTTTTCATCTTTTATTTGCAAACTCAAGCAAATGACACTTTTGAACTCTGTTTCTCTGCCTTTCTTTGACTTGAAAAGTGGTTTCTTTAAGATAAGAATTTAGGTGTTAATTTAAAGTCCTAGTTCAATAAATATTTTGTATTTCATAGGGTTAATTTAAAAAAAAAATTTACTTTTTTACACCTAGAATCCATAATCTCCTTACAGTTTTCTTGTGGCATCATTTTAAATAAAGCAGATATTTTGAGATGGCCAAGCATCTCAAAATACTTAATTCTGAAGAATGAATATGTTGTAAAGTAATTAATTTGGTAAATTTAATAGTTAATATTATTAATAATATAATTAATATATCAAATATTCTTAACTTTAAGAATATTATAGGGAAATTTAAGATTGATTGGGTATTGGGTATGTGTTTTGAACACAACATTTCTAGAATTTGGAAGGCTTAAAAATGATTAAATGATTAAAAGTATTTAAGTATATTTCATATAATTATTACAAAGGAGGATTTGAGTTCATTTTAGGAATGGGCTAAGCAGGTGAATGGCTCTCTGTGCATATGTAGAATAAGAGGCCCTATTTAGGTAAAAATGAATATTTAAGAGAAGAGAAGAAGAAAAGCAGAGATATCAGAATGCTCTTAAAGACTGCTTTTAAGACTCTATAGCCCCCAAGTAGTCTTTGAAAACTTGTTTTAGAGATATTAATCCAATCTCATTTTATTTGTCAGATAGATTTTCCCCCTACAAATGAAGCTTAGTAGGGAATTTGATGTTTAAAAAATACTTTCTGATTCTGAGTAGTTTTATTTTTTGTAATGTATGTTACATGAAATAGAATAATTGACTCTGTGTGAAGAGGGTCTTAGTAGTTTACATTTCTTTTTATGTGAGATTATATCCATAATGACTAAGGAATCCCATTATCATGCTTTGCATGTACTATAAAAAAAGGATAACAAAGCAAAAATTTTCCATCCTAGGGAAGGAAAATTTGTTATTTCATCTATCCTTTTCACCACATATATTAATACAGCTATTTCCAGGAAAAATGATGAGCGCTCCAGCTCCTTCTCAGTGAGACATTCAGACTGTTCAATGGAGTAGCAAGAGCACATCTTGTTCCCTGCAGGAAGACAAACTGCCATACTGTTTTTGGTTTTTTGTTTTTGAGGTTTTTTCTTTTTTGTTGTTTATTTATTTATCAGACAGAGATCACAAGTAGGCAAAGCAGCAGGCAGAGAGAGAGGAGGAAGCAGGCTCCCCGCTGAGCAGAGAGCCCAATGCGGGGCTCGATCCCAGGACCCTGGGATCACGACCTGAGCCGAAGGCAGAGGCTTTAACCCACTGAGCCACCCAGGCGCCCCTTTGAGGTTTTTTTCTTAACTAATTGCCCTGCTATCTGGATCAAACATTGTCTACGTCAGATATATGAATTCCGTAGATTACATTCATGGTATCTGTGAAAAGGACATTAATGATTTGACGTACCAAAATCTGTCAGAGGCTACTGTCCTAGTATTCTGAATGAATTACCTGAGAAATTTATTTAAGAACAGCTCTGTCTGCCTTTAGTGTGAGAGACCTTTCATTCAGCTCATTACCAGGCAGTAGTTTAGGGAGACATCACTCAAGATGATGATAACGGTTTGAATTCTTTTGGGCCCCCAAATAATAAGGTATCTCCTGCAAGTGACCAAAATTTATAGCTGTGGCTTGTATAGTAGCTTAGCAGTTCACATATGGCTTATGTCAGTGGCAGAAACAACATTATTTTCTAAATCACATTGATTTGTTATGTGGTATTGAAAGATCTTAAACAGAATCAAGGTCTATAAATTGCAGAATGGAGTCCTCAAAACTTCTTATCGGCGTTTCAGTTCTGTCAAAATGAGCCCAAGAGCCAAGCATTCTATGTACACAATGCTACTAGTCAAAGAATAAGAACTGAGACCATTCAATTTCCTCTTTTTTTGGCAAAATGCCAGAGTGACATTTTCCTTTCTGTTAGTTTTGGCAAGGAAGAAAGAGAGAGGAAACTTTACTGCTCAGTTACTGATGGTTTTTCTATTTTGTTTTTATTAAAAATGTTGAAACATGGACGCTTTGTCAAAATTATTTTATTATTGAAGGGTGGGTGGGGTGAATGAACTGGCAAGTGTTCAGCAAACCATTAACGGTACTGATAATGGACAATCTTATTTTGGTTCCCCAACACAGAAGTGCTTAATTGCAATAAATTATGCTGCAGTCTGGTGACTGATGTGCATGTTTAATGAATTGGTACGGACTTGGAGGCTAATCTGCCGGGGTGGGGGGCTGGGTAACAAACTTTAGCCCATCTGATATTGCAATAAAAACTATGATCTTTTAAAGTTACATGATGATATATTTTGGGCACGAACCTAAAAGAATGAGTTTTCATTGGCTGTGGATTTGTTGGGCCTCCAATACTAAAACACTGAAAAATCAACATCCCTAATGGTGACATTTGAATTAAATATAAAACCTGAGTACATGAGCAGCGGAATGCAACCCACCCAGACCGAGACTGGAGGCCATCAAAGAACTTACAGAAGATGCAGTGTGTTCTCAGAAAACAATTGGTCTTAAGCCATCTTTACCTATGTAATGGATTATATTTTTAGTTCTCAAGTTATTTATATAACAAGAAAACAAATACTCTTTCTATGTAATTCTCTGATAAATACCGCTTGGAGTTTGTACAGAAATATGACCTTCTTTAGGAACCATGCGGAGAAAATTATTTCATAAACCTAAATGGGAAACTGAGTGTCAATTAGGAAGACACTAATAATGGATCTGCTGATGGTTATGGGGTCACTGCCAAGGTGAATGAAAAAAATAAATTCAGTAAAACTAAGCAACAAAACCTTTCAGTATGTGAAAAAGTTTGCAGATGGGAAGCACAAGGAACAATTACTTCTGTATTTTGTACTCAAGTGCTTAAAATTGCCAGTTGAAAATGTGATATTTAGACCAGGCAGAAAGAAAGATACAGTGATTCATACCTAGCATTTCCATTTATGTGTTAAGTGTTTATTTTTCCTCATCTTAAAGTAAATATCCTGACTTTGAGGAAATCAGACTAAAATATTTGGAAGCCATATCCCTTAGCTAATAGCCACTGAAAGAAAAAAAAATTAATTAAAAGGCTTAATCTGCTTAGAATTCCTATCTGGAGTTTCTTGTAGAGTCCTTTGCAGATGATTTAGTGAAAAATTGCTGAGAATTACAGGTCCTTGAGAAAAGTTAAAACAAGAAGTACTATGTTTCCAAAAAAAGATAAGAACCACTCTTCCAGATAAATTAATCAAGAGGCCTGTTTTGATAATAATTACTAAGTGACTATAATAGGTTGTAAAGAATAGAGTTGTAAAGAGAAGATTTGCTTAATTGGAGACATTGTGCAGACTCTTGTCAGATAGATGTCTTCATTTATTTTTATTAAGGTTATTATTATTACTACTTTTTTTTTCTGAACATACCTGTGGATTCTTCCATAAACGTCTTTTACAAAACCTTACAAATGAAAACCTACTATGAAATGAAAGAAAATAATAACATGGTACTTCTTAAAGACCGACACTGCCAATTCTGGAGTTCTCTTTTTTCTGAACCCTCACATTGATGACATTGTGGAAATTTTAATAATATTCAAAGATTAAAGAACATCTTTATGTGTTTGCCAGTTTCACTGATATGCTTAGTGCTCTCTCTCTCTCTTCTTAAAAGATTTTCTTATTTATTTGAGAGAAAGAGAGAGCGCAAGCCAGGAGGGAAGAGGGAGAGGGAGAAAGAATCTCAAGCAGGCTCTACACCAAGCATAGAGCCTGACTCGGGCTTGATCTCATGACCCTGAGGTCATGACCTGAGCTGAAACTAAGGGCAGGCACCCAGGCACCCTGGCTTAGCTTTCTTTTGAAAGGAGACAGAATGTTAGAGGCTGTTTTGTTTGGATTTCACTCATGCAATCATTACTTAGTCCAGTAAATATAAATATGCAAATGCTTTTTCCAGTTTTACCACAGAAAAATATAAGGTGTTGTATAAAATCTTGTCAAACTGCTTCCTATCTTGCTTTAATGAGTTGAATGAATAATGAATTCTCTAACTTAACCACTCACATGCATTTCCCAAAATTGAGAATTTGGTGATAGACACCCTAGAAGAAGTATTTGGCAGAGTGGTTGAAGCCATAGGACCAACATTTCCTTCTTTGAAGGAAGAAAATTTCTAGCTATCTCATTCTTTTGTGGAAGAGAAATTTGCAAAGGAAATTAAGAATGCCAGGGACCCCTTTTTATGTAACGGTGCAGGGCCACATAACATGTTGTTACAATAGCTCACTCCACCAATCAGTAATATTTTTCTGAGTAAGAGGAATCACCACAGTGCCTTCTCATTTTTCACTGGGTCTACTCAACATTTAAAATTTTGCCTCCAAAATGTACTTTTCAATTTGTGTAAGCAGATGCCCAGCATAAACTTAACATGTTAGATTTGATGAAAAATTATATACGTTTTAAGAGAATGGGTTTTTTAGGGAGAAGTTTTGTTTGTTTTATTCTTTAATGTCAACTCAAGGTATTTATGTAATGGGTAGTATTGGTCAAAAGTTGAACTAGGGTTATATTGGTTAAAGAAATAGCCCGAAGAAAGCCATGGACCATACAGAGAAAACTGGAAGTAGTCAGGAAACATATTCAACACATTGAACTGAATTTAATATTTGCAAATCTAAAGATTCTATCCAAATTATACTTTCATCTTAACCACCATGATATTTTGACTAGCCCTCTAAGGAGTGTGTTGTTGACCTATAAAGACTTAAATGGACCATCCGTACATAGTTTAATGTTTCTTCACTGATTAGAGAATATCATGTTCCCTGAAAGCAGAAGATGAATAACAATGTATAAAATCATATTCTGAAAAAGGTTGAAACCAAAGTTCCCACATTCAACAACCGAACTGCATGGTAATGGAAGATGTTATGGAGAGAACTTGAACAGGCTGTCTTTACATATGTATAGGGATTTCTTAAATTATTTGTGATGAGAGGAGAGAGTTGTTTTTGCTTCTTGAAGGAATGTACAGAATAAGGATGGTGATGAAAAGGGAAGGATGAAATATTGCTTGGGGACTGTCAAGATGATGATAGAATGATGGAGTAAGGAGGGTCATCGCAGTGTGCAAGAAGAGAAGAGAGAAAGTAAATACTATGGTAATGAATTCTTTCCCTCTCTTGGTGTATTCCTAAAGTTAGAATAAAGAAACAATTCTTGTTAAAAAACAATTTGGTCTAATTATTTTTACTTTGGAAAGCAGTATTTGTTCAGATATGCATGCTTATAGTTTATAATTTTATACCTAATGTTAATTTTCAAATGTTGAGTACTAATTGAGTACCATATTTAAGGAACTCAAGATAAGTAGCTAATATTATTAATCTTTATGTTTTCCTTGTAATAGAGCTATGAACATGCACTTTTGAAGAACACATAATTCTCATTTTGTAGTAAGAAAACTAGACTTAAAGAAGTGATATTTCCAAAATGACATAACTAAGTAACATCTGTTAAAACCAAATCTTTTGATTGTGGTACCAGTGTACTTTCCAATACACCACACTGTGAGTGAAAATATAAATTTGTCCCATATTACTAGTGAAAAATTTAAGACTCAGTGATGTCCAAAGCTATAATGTCAGCAACAAAAGCAGGAAGATCAATCACTCAAGCCACCAGATTGCTAGTCCCAGTATTGGATTAGCAATGCTGCATTTCCAAATTTGTACTTGTCAGTGACATGCATAACTTGTACTTGTCAGTGACATGCATAATAGTGAACAGGATTCTTATGTGCTTCTAAATACACACACACGCACATGCACGTGCGTGCACACACACAACTCTCATGGAAGATTTGGTATAAATTTAAAAGGAATTGTATGTATTACCCTATACTTGAAAAAAAAACTATTACCTGAGTAAATCAGAATTTGTTTTGGGCTGGAGAAGTGAATGGTTTTGTGTGCAAATCCGTTTTCAACCACCGACAGGTGTGACCTCAGTTAGGCTCTGTAATTTAGTTTCCCCGGCTGTAGACTTGGGGTACTAATATTACTCAGTTATTCTGGACTGCAAGCTGAGGGAGTTGGTGAGTGCATTTAAGTGCTTCACGCAAGAAGCCCTCAAAAAATGTTCACTATTATTAGCAACCTGAAAATGTTCATCAATGATAGAATCATCTATCAATTATTTTTTATTCCCATCAGTTCACAGCAATGCATGGTATACCAAATAGTCCTGAATTTAGAAATCTTTTATTTTCTTAATGTACGTTAGTTTTTAATTGTGCTAAAGGCACACAACATAATAGTTACCAACTTAATCATTTCTGAGTCTGCACTTCAGTCGTGTTAAGTGCATTCACATTGTGGTACCACAACAGCCATCATCCATCTCCAGAACTCTTCATTTTGAAAAAGTAAAGCTCTCTGTCTTTTAAATTATAACTCTCCACCCCCACCCCCCGCCACTTCTCTGGCCCCTGAGAGCCACCATTCTATTTTTTGTCTCTATGAGTTTGACTATTCTAGATATGTCATATAGTGGAATTATACAGTATTTGTCTTTTTGTTACTGGATTATTTCACTTAGTACAATGTATAATGTTCTCAAGGCTTGCTTATGTTAAAGCATGTATCAGAATTTCTGCCTTTTTAACTTGGAATAATAGTCCACTGCATATATATATGTATGTATATGTTACGCGCACGCGCGCACACACACACACACACACACACACACACATTTTGTTTATCCATTTATCCAGCAATGTATTCTTGGGTATTTTTTGCCTTTTGGCTATTGTATTGTTGCTATGAATGTGTTATACAAATATCTCCTTGAGACTCTGCTTACAGTTCTTTTGGGTCTATACCCAGAAGTGGATAATTCTATGTTTAATTTTGAGGAATCACCATATTGTTTTCCATAAAAGCTAAACCATTTTACATTCCCACCAACAGTGCACGAGGATTCCAGTTTCTCAACATCTTCATCAACATTTGTTATTTTCTGTTTTGTTTTTTTTTATAGTAGCCATCCAAATGGGTGTGAGGTGGCTAAAATTTTTATTTTTAATGTCAAGTATCTTGAGGAACTGTTGACATTTGTTATAGAATGTGACTGTTCTACCCACTAGGAGCTCTGCTATGATTCTGAGTTTGCAAAAGTCACTGCAAAAAAAAAGGAGATAATTCCAAATTCTTAATGATTCATTGGCATTTGAATGACAACCATGGAATGAAATCACAAACTAATACCTAGAATTGTTATCCAAAATTGTTAAGTTTATACCAGTTACCCTGAATTCTATTACTAAAAGCTATCTAACAATTGTAGTGATAAAGCCCAATTGATTTTGAGGAAGTATTGGAGCTTGAGCTTGTGTGTTTCTTAAGATTTTTACCATTCATTTTCTCCCCTAATAATGTGTCGTGCAGAAGGTAGAATATTCTATGCAGCACTGAAATACCAGAGTGGAAGTTTTTTTTCCTACGTAATATAAATGTAAAACTTTGCACTTTTAAAAACTCAAAACGGAGTATTTCATTTTTTTTGCTATTTATACTTATATATACTGAATATAAAACCTGACCACTAAATAGTTCGGAAATATGCATTTTATTGGGGCGTGTGGGTGACTCAGTCAGTTAAACATCGAACTCTTGATTTCTGTTCAGTTCATGACTTCAGGGTCATGATCTCAGAGTTGTAAGATGGAGCCCCATGCTGGGCTCCACACTGGGCATGGAGCCTGCTTAAAATTCTCTCTATCCCTTTCCTTCTGTCCTGTCACACTGCGTGCCCCCACCCCACTCACATACAATCCCTCTCTCAAATAGAACAACAACAAACCTTCTAAAAAATAATAAAAAAGAACTATGCATTTTATTATCAAATGAAGGTTAAAACAGGAACATATTCATGAGTATCTGTTTTACTTAATTTTAGAGAAAAACAATGATGAATAAGCTATACTCTGGAATTTCATTAGGTAATATCTATTTCCTCAATAGCACTAATGAATGACAGAATGACCAAACCACTAATCCTCCAGTGTGTTTATGCTCTACTTAAACAAATAGACACAAAGGATAAAAAAAATGTTAATCAAAAAGTTAAAAACTCTGAATGAAATCCCAGAATAAATAAATCAGTTATGTTTATGGATAGGAATACAGTATTGTTAAGATATCAGTTCTTCTCAAATTTATCCATAAATTTAATGTAAAATGTCAGTAAGTTATTTCATGGATGTCAATATACTGATTTTCAAGCCTACATGAAGAGGCAAAAGAGCTTAAAATAGCCAACAAAATATTGAAGGAGAACAAAGTTGGAGGACTAACACTGCCTAACTTCAAAACTTAATATAAAGCTACAGTAAGGGGTGCCTGGGTGGCTCAGTTAGTTAAGCATCTGCCTTCAGGTCAGGTTATAATCTTGGGGTCCTGGGATCATGCCCCACGCTGGACTCCTTGATCAGCGGGGAGTCTACTTCTCCCTCTCCCTCTGCCCCGCCCTACTACCCCCTGCTTGTGCTTGCTGTCTTTCTCTCTCAAGTAAATAAATCTTAAAATAAAATAAATCTACAGTACTCAAGGCACTGTGGTATTGACAAAACAATAGACAGATAATGGAATGGAACAGAGAACCCATCGCCAACTGATCTTTGACAAAAGAGCAAAGGCACTAGGGTGCAACAAAGATAATTCTTTAAAAAAAAAAGTGCTGGAACAACTAGACACCCACATGCAGAAAAATTAATCTAGACACATACCTTATACTTCTCACAATAATTAATTCAAAATGGATCACAGATTTGAATATAAAATACAAAACTCTGAAACTCCTAGAAGATAACATAGTAGCAGAAAACCCGTATGATCTTGAGTATGACAACGACTGTTTGGATATAGCACCAAGGGCAAGATCAGTGAAAAAAATAACTGATAAGCTGAACTTCATTAATATAAACAATTTCTGCTCTGTGAAAGACAATGTCAAGAGAATGAGAAGACAAGCCACAGTGTGGGAGAAAGTATTTGCAAAAGACACATCTGATGAAGGACTGTTTTACAAAACAGACACAGAACTCTTAAAAAAAAAGTATGAAAACTAGCCACCAAAGTTTATTTGGTATTTCCCTCAAATTTGTCTAGTTTTAGCTGGCATATATCATATGGTATTTTTAAGCCAATTAAGTCGATGGCTTTAGTCAGGGCTCATTGTAACACAGAAAAGTTAAAAAAATTGTTTTTTCTATTTAGTGTGAAATTTGAATGTGAAAGAAGATATATTTTACCTTAAATTTTAGGATGTTTGATCCATTTAGGATAGTTTGAAAGCCTTTCCTTTTATACATTTTTGAATATGGAAATATATGATGAGTTTATGCCTTGACTAAGATTTATAGAGCAATCTGAAGGTTAATAATGCCAAAAATAATATTTTCTTCCTTTTTACCTATTTGAAACATCAAGGAAAAAGGTTTTGGGGAATCTTTTCTTTTTCTGCACAGAAGAAGAAAAATGCACACAGGCTTTAGTTTCACACTTTTATTTTGGTTGTAGGTTTTAGGATGTTTTAAGTATGATTCATCATTTGTAAAAAGAAGATAACTGAAATATCACTGAATGAACTAAGTTTAACCAGAAATCTAAAGCACCGAGTATATAGAGAATGTGCTAAGTATATTAGTTCAGGATTCCCCTATATGTGCAATATATTCTGAAGAGATTGCTTAATTATGGGCAGAGAGAAGCTTTGTGTATGTTTAATTTTGTTTTAAATTGAGTCTGTACTCTATACAAGAGGATCATCTAAATTCACATTATTTATATTGGAATTAAAACTTATCCATTTTATTTCAACTCAGAATTATCAAAGTAGATAATTTCTCTTTCAGGAGCTTGGTAGAGTTACCCTTGAGTGAATATTTAGATTTTCTAGGGATTTTTTTTTTTTCCTCTTTGGTTACATTAAATGGAGTTGACAACTGCCACAAAAGAAAGTATTGTTCAGAAAGCTACAGCTGGGATTGTTGATGATATTATGAGGCCTTCAGCAGGCTGAATTGAAAAAAGGAAAGGCTGTTAAAGTTCCTACCCCAGATGGAATTTGGAGGCTCCCAGTGAGGAGAAAATTGAGAGTTCACCCAAACCATGTATGTATGGAAAGTGATACCTTTAGATACAGATAAGGAAAAATCCTGACATTGTACATAATCACAGAGAATAATTTTAATGAAAAAAGGTCATTTTTCCTAAAGAAGTCTTACAGAATGTGTCCTTTTGATCTCATTAATTTTACCAGAAACAGAACCATATTCCAATGAATTATTAGGTATGAATCATCTTACTGATAATTTTGATCCCTAATAGTGAGGGACAGAACACATGGACACAAAAGCGCAGTTGCTTTCAGATTTTATGTTATTTATTTCTTTATTTATTGCTTTCAGATTTTAGAAGTAGGAGAAAGCAGAGGGAGAGATTTACCCAAAAACAAATTAATGTTGGATTGCCCAGGTGTAACTATAGTAATGCATTTCTACCTGTTCTAGTTTATACAAATTTATATGGATTTATAAACCGTCATCTTTATGGATAATAATAATGATAAATAATGACATTTTCAAACACAAGATTTGAAATAAGTTAGAGAAAACCTGGTATTGTTTGCTCTAAAATTTTTTACGTGAGATATGGTCAGATGCAAAATTTCTTGTTCTTGCTTTCTTTTTCCACTTATGTAATTAAAAGAACAATGGATTGGAACATTGTTTAACTAACACTTTAAACTGTTTTCACTTGGACAAGGAATTTAAAAAGTTTTCCATGCTTTCATTTATTCATCTTAAAAAAGAGTTTGTAGGACGAGATCATATTTAAGGACTCCAGGCAATAATCCAGATCCTCATATCCTCCGAAACATAAAGGAGGTGGCATCTGATGTTTGACTGTATTAACTTGTCACTAGTCAATTCAGTATCTTTTCCCTGATTACACAAATTATTTTCCCTTTGTAAAAAATATTTTTCTAGCGGAGGAGTCAAGATGGCAGAGAAGTAGCAGGCTGAGACTACTTCAGGTAGTGGGAGATCAGCTAGATAGCTTATCTAAAGATTGCAAACACCTACAAATCCAATGGGAGATCGAAGAGAAGAAGAACAGCAATTCTAGAAACAGAAAATCAACCACTTTCTGAAAGGTAGGACTAGCGGAGAAGTGAATCCAAAGCGACGGGAAGATAGACCGCGGGGGGAGGGGCCGGCTCCAGGCAAGCGGCGGAGCAACGAAGCACAAAATCAGGACTTTTAAAAATGTGTTCCGCTGAGAAGCATCGCTCCAGAGGCTTAACCGGGGTGAAGCCCACGTTGGGTCAGCGTGGCCTCAGGTCCCGCAGGGTCACAGAAGGATCGGGGGTGTCTGAGTGTCACAGAGCTTGCAGGTATTAGAATGGGGAAGCCGGCTACAGAGACAGAGCCGAGGAGTGAGCTCCCAGCTCGGGGTTACCTTGAACTGGTCGCAGGCTCGGTCAGCTCGGAGCGCGGCTGGAGTCAGGGTGACGGGAGTAATTGGGCGCTGTTCTCTGAGGGTGCACTGAGGAGTGGGGCCCTGGGCTCTCAGCTCCTCCGGGCTGGAGACTGGGAGGCCGCCATCTTCATTCCCGTCCTCCGGAACTCAACGGAGAGCACTCAGGGAACAAAAGCTCCCGAAAGCAAACCCGAGCGGATTACTCAGCCCGGCCCCGGTAAGGGTGGTGCAACTCCGCGGGGGGCAAAGACACTTGAGAATCACTACAACAGGCCCCTCCCCCAGAAGATCAACAAGAAACCCAGCCAGGACCAAGTTCACCTACCAAGGAGTGCAGTTTCAATACCAAGGAGAGCGGCAGAATTCCAGAGGAGGAGAAAGCAAAGGACGGAACTCCTGGCTTTCTCCCCATGATTCTTTAGCCTTGCAGTTAATTTTTTTTTTCTTTTTCAATTTTTTTTTTCTCTTCTTCTGCTAAATTTTTTTAACTTTTACCCTTTTCTTTTTTAACGTTTTTTAGCTAGTTTATCTAATATATATATATATTTTTTCCTTTTTATATTTTTTCTTTATTGGTTTTCTTTTTTAAATTGTTTTTCTTTTTTTTTTTTCTTTCTGAACCTTTTTATCCCCTTTCTCCCCCTCACGATTTGGGATCTCTTCTGATTTGGCTAAAGCATATTTTCCTGGGGTTGTTGCCACCCTTTTAGCATTTTAGTTGCTCCTTCATATACTCTTATCTGGACAAAATGACAAGGCAGAAAAATTCACCACAAAAAAAAGAACAAGAGGCAGTACCATAGGCTAGGGACATAATCAATACAGACATTGGTAATATGTCAGATCTAGAGTTCAGAATGATGATTCTCAAGGTTCTAGCCGGGCTCGAAAAAGACATGGAAGGTATTAGAGAAACCCTCTCGGGAGATATAAAAGCCCTTTCTGGAGAAATAAAAGAACTAAAATCTAACCAAGTTGAAAGCAAAAAAGCTATTAATGAGGTGCAATCAAAAATGGAGTCTCTCACTGCTAGGGTAAATGAGGCAGAAGAAAGAATTAGTGATATAGAAGACCAAATGACAGAATAAAGAAGCTGAGCAAAAGAGGGACAAACAGCTACTGGACCACGAGGGCAGAATTCGAGAGATAAGTGACACCATACGACGAACAACCTATTAGAATAATTGGGATTCCAGAAGAAGCAGAAAGAGAGAGGGGAGCAGAAGATATATTGGAGAGAATTATTGGAGAGAATTTCCCCAATATGGGAAAGGGAACAAGCACCAAAATCCAGGAGGTTCAGAGAACCCCCCTCAAAATCAATACGAATAGGTCCACACCCCATCACCTAATAGTAAAATTTATAAGTCTTAATGACAAAGAGAAAATCCTGAAAGCAGCCTGGGAAAAGAAGTCTGTAACATACAATGGTAAAAATATTAGATTGGCAGCAGACTTATCCACAGAGATTGGGCAGGCCAGAAAGAGCTGGCATGATATATTCAGAGCACTAAACGAGAAAAACATGCAGCCAAGAATACTATATCCAGCTAGGCTATCATTGAAAATAGATGGAGAGATTAAAAGCTTCGAGGACAAACAAAAACTGAAAGAATTTGCAAACACCAAACCAGCTCTACAGGAAATATTGAAAGGGGTCCTCTAGGCAAAGAGACAGCCTAAAAGTACCAGATCAGAAAGGAACAGAGACAATATACAGTAACAGTCACCTTACAGGCAATACAATGGCACTAAATTCATATCTCTCAATAGTTACCCTGAATGTTAATGGGCTAAATGCCCCAATCAAAAGACACAGGGTATCAGAATGGATAAAAAAACAAAACCCACCTATATGTTGCCTACAAGAAACTCATTTTAGACCCGAAGACGCCTCCATATTTAAAGTGAGGGGGTGGAAAAGAATTTACCATGCTAATGGACATCAGAAGAAAGCAGGAGTGGCAATCCTTATATCAGATCAATTAGATTTTAAGCCAAAGACTATAATAAGAGATGAGGAAGGACACTATATCATACTCAAAGGATCTGTCCAACAAGAAGATCTAACAATTGTAAATATCTATGCCCCTAACGTGGGAGCAGCCAACTATATAAACCAATTAATAACAAAATCAAAGAAACACATCGACAATCATACAATAATAGGAGGGGACTTTAACACTCCCCTCACTGAAATGGACAGATCATCCAAGCAAAAGATCAACAAGGAAATAAAGGCCTTAAATGACACACTGGACCAGATGGACATCACAGATATATTCAGAACATTTCATCCCAAAGCAGCAGAATACACATTCTTCTCTAGTGCACATGGAACATTCTCCAGAATAGATCACATCCTCGGTCCTAAATCAGGTCTCAACTGGTATCAAAGATTGGGATCATTCCCTGCATATTGTCAGACCACAATGCTCTGAAGTTAGAACTCAATCACAAGAGGAAATTTGGAAAGAACCCAAATACATGGAGACTAAACAGCATCCTTCTAAAGAATGAATGGGTCAACCAGGAAATTAAAGAAGAATTGAAAAAATTCATGGAAGCAAATGATAATGAAAACACAACTGATCAAAATCTGTGGGACACAACAAAGGCAGTCCTGAGAGGAAAATATGTAGCAGTACAAGCCTTTCTCAAGAAACAAGAAAGGTCTCAGGTACACAACCTAACCCTACACCTAAAAGAGCTGGAGAAAGAACAAGAAAGAAACCCTAAACCCAGCAGGAGAAGAGAAATCATAAAGATCAGAACAGAAATCAATGAAATAGAAACCAAAAAAACAATAGAACAAGTCAACGAAACTAGGAGCTGGTTCTTTGAAAGAATTAATAATATTGATAAACCCCTGGCCAGACTTATCAAAAAGAAAAGAGAAAGGACCCAAATAAATAAAATCATGAATGAAAGAGGAGAGATCACAACTAACACCAAAGAAATACAGACAATTATAAGAACATACTATGAGCAACTCTACGCCAACAAATTTGACAATCTGGAAGAAATGGATGCATTCCTAGAGACATATAAACTACCACAACTGAATCAGGAAGAAATAGAAAGCCTGAACAAACCCATAACCAGTAAGGAGATTGAAATAGTCATAAAAAATCTCCAAACAAACAAAAGCCCAGGGCCAGACGGCTTCCCGGGGGAATTCTACCAAACATTTAAAGAAGAACTAATTCCTCTGCTCCTGAAACTGTTCCAAAAAAATAGAAATGGAAGGAAAACTTCCAAACTCATTTTATGAGGCCAGCATCACCTTGATCCCAAAACCAGACAAGGATCCCATCAAAAAATAGAACTACAGACCAATATCCTTGATGAACAGAGATGCAAAAATTCTCACCAAAATACTAGCCAATAGGATTCAACAGTACATTAAAAAGATTATTCACCACGACCAAGTGGGATTTATTCCAGGGCTGCAAGGTTGGTTCAACATCCGCAAATCAATCAATGTGATACAACACACTAATAAAAGAAAGAATAAGAACCATATGATGCTCTCCATAGATGCTGAAAAAGCATTTGACAAAGTACAGCATCCCTTCCTGATCAAAACTCTTCAAAGTGTAGGGATAGAGGGTACATACCTCAATATTATCAAAGCCATCTATGAAAAACCCACTGCAAATATCATTCTCAATGGAGAAAAACTGAAAGCTTTTCCACTAAGGTCAGGAACACGGCAGGGATGTCCGTTATCACCACTGCTATTCAACATAGTACTAGAAGTCCTAGCCTCAGCAATCAGACAACAAAAAGAAATTAAAGGCATCCAAATCGGCAAAGAAGAAGTCAAACTATCACTCTTCGCAGATGATATGGTACTATATGTGGAAAACCCAAAAGACTCCACTCCAAAACTGCTAGAACTTGTACAGGAATTCAGTAAAGTGTCAGGATATAAAATGAATGCACAGAAACCAGTTGCATTTCTCTACACCAACAACAAGACAGAAGAAAGAGAAATTAAGGAGTCCATCCCATTTACAATTGCACCCAAAACTGTAAGATACCTAGGAATAAACCTAACCAAAGAGACTAAGAATCTATACACAGAAAACTATAAAGTACTCATGAAAGAAATTGAGGAAGACACAAAGAAATGGAAAAATATTCCATGCTCCTGGATTGGAAGAATAAATATTGTGAAAATGTCTATGCTACCTAAAACAATCTACACATTTAATGCAATTCCTATCAAAGTACCATCCATTTTTTTCAAAGAAATGGAACAAATAATCCTAAAATTTATATGGAACTAGAAAAGACCTCGAATAGCCAAAGGAATATTGAAAAAGAAAGCCAGAGTTGGTGGCATCACAATTCCGGACTTCAAGCTCTATTACAAAGCTGTCATCATCAAGACAGCATAGTACTGGCACAAAAACAGACACATAGATCAATGGAACAGAATAGAGAGCCCAGAAATAGACCCTCAACTCTATTGTCAACTAATCTTCGACAAAGCAGGAAAGAATGTCCAGTGGAAAAAAGACAGCCTCTTCAATAAATGGTGTTGGGAAAATTGGACAGCCACATGCAGAAGAATGAAATTGGATCATTTCCTTACACCACACACGAAAATAGACTCAAAATGGATGAAGGACCTCATGTGAGAAAGGAATCCATCAAAATCCTTGAGGAGAACACAGGCAGCAACCTGTTTGACCTCAGCCGCAGCAACATCGCCAAAGGCAAGGGAAGCAAGGGCAAAAATGAAGTATTGGGATTTTATCAAGATCAAAAGCTTTTGCACAGCAAAGGAAACAGTTAACAAAACCAAAAGACAACTGACAGAATGGGAGAAGATATTTGCAAATGACATACCAGATAAAGGGCTAGTGTCCAAAATCTATAAAGAACTTAGCAAACTCAACACCCAAAGAACAAATAATCCAATCAAGAAATGGGCAGAAGACATGAACAGACATTTCTGCAAAGAAGACATCCAGATGGCCAACAGACGCATGAAAAAGTGCTCCATATCACTGGGCATCAGGGAAATACAAATCAAAACCACAATGAGATATCACCTCACACCAGTCAGAATGGCTAAAATTAACAAATCAGGAAATGACAGATGCTGGCGAGGATGTGGAGAAAGGGGAACCCTCCTACACTGTTGGTGGGAATGCAAGCTGGTGCAACCACTCCGGAAAACAGCATGGAGGTTCCTCAAAATGTTGAAAATAGAACTACCCTATGACCCAGCAATTGCACTGTTGGGTATTTACCCTAAAGATACAAACGTAGTGATCCAAAGGGGCACATGCACCCGAATGTTTATATCAGCAATGTCTACAATAGCCAAACTATAGAAAGAACCTAGATGTCTATCAACAGACGAATGGATCAAGAAGATGTGGTATATATACACAATGGAATACTATGCCGTCATCAAAAGAAATGAAATCTTGCCATTTGCGACGACGTGGATGGAACTAGAGGGTATCATGCTTAGCGAAATAAGTCAATCAGAGAAAGACAACTATCATATGATCTCCCTGATATGAGGGAGAGGAGATGCAACATGGGGTGTTAAGGGGGTAGGAGAAGAGTAAATGAAACAAGATGGGATTGGGAGGGAGACAAACCATAAGTGACTCTTAATCTCACAAAACAAACTGAGGGTTGCTGGGGGGAGGGGGTTTGGGAGAGGGGGGGTGGGGTTATGGACACTGGGGAGGGTATGTGCTATGGTGAGTGCTGTGAAGTGTGTAAACCTGGCGATTCACAGACCTGTACCCCTGGGGATACAAATATATGTTTATAAAAAATAAAATTAAAAAAATATTTTTCTATTCTAATAAGAAACTTTGTTAATGGGTTATATATTTAACATTTATTATAAAATTTACAAGTAATATATGCTCAAGGTCATTTGAAGCAATATGTAAGAATTATTAATTGAACACCTAATATTTACCATGTAATGTGTATTTAGTACTTACAACATGTGAGCAGTTAAATAAATGCTGTAGGGGAGCAGAGATGTTTCTAACACTGCCTATGACCTCAGGAAGGAAGAGAAAATAATATGACTTAATCATTTTCCATGTGTCATTTTATATAGTATTTCATAAATTTTTGATAACTTTTGGTCTGCAGAAGTTCAAGAGATATTTTGAATGGATCTCTGTGCATTATTTATAGAGGAGGAAGCTAATGTAGTTAAATAGCTTATTAAACGCTGTATGGTTCAGGAATTGCAGGACTAGAACACAAACCGAACATGCTTTCTGTACCCAAATCATGTGTGCTTTTCCATAATAAAATAACATTTATATGAGAAACCCAGTGTAAGACAATTCATGATGTATACCATAATGACATCAAAACCAATGTGAAATAGAGGTGCATAGAAGAAAGAAAACTATTTCTGATTTGTAAGATTAGGAAAACTTCATGGGGGAAGGATCTTTTCTTGGGTCATGAAGAATGGTTAACCTCTGAGAGAGAGAGAGAGATGAAGAAGAATTCTAGGCACTGGTAATAATTCATCAATATCATGGAGACAGGTAGTGTTTAAAGAATGATGAGAAGTTCAGTTGCCGGAACTGAGAGATGTTGACGGATGTTAGCAAGTGAGGTTGCAGTCCTACCTTTGAGATGCCCTGAGGCTAATGACCTATTTAATAGAAAAGAAAAGTACGAACTGGAAATTTTCATTCTTATAAAGGTTATACTGGTCCTCATGTGCAGGATGGTGTTATATGGATAAAACATGAGAGGCAGGGAGGCAGGCGAGGAGGCCAAGAAGAAGGAGACAAGTACCGGAAGTAGGCAATGCCAAAGAAGCTCTTCTCTCCTCTGGATGATTCCCAATTCACAAATTTGTGGTGCTGCTTTCCCTGTTTCACTCCTTTATCAGTTTTCAGCAGACCATCAAAATACTCTTAAAATTAAAATTTGATCATGCCATTCCTCTGTATAAAATTCTCCAATTCTAACTTCCTTTTTGAAAAAAGTTTTTATTTAAATTCCAGTTAGTTAACATATAGTGTAATATTAGTATTAGTTTTGAATGTACAATATAATGACTCAACACTTGCATACAACACCCAGTGCTCATCACAGGTGCCCTCCTTAATCACCCCCCCATCCCCGCATCCCTCTCTCCTCTGGTAACCATCAGTTTGTTCTCTATAGTCAAGAGTCTGTTTCTTGGTTTACCTTTCTCTTTCTTTTTTTCCTCCCTTTGCTTGTTTGTTTTGTTTCTTAAATTCTACTTGTAAGTGAAGCTATATGGTATTTGTCTTTCTCTGACTGACTTATTTCACTTAGTGTAATACACTCTACTTCCATCCACTTTGCTGCAAATGGCAAGATTCCATTCTTTTTATGGCTGAGTAATATTCCATTATAATATGTACACGTGTACATATATGCCACATCTTCTTTTCTTCCCCCTCAGATCTAGAGTCAGGGTTGATTATGTCCAGGGTGAGGGTATGTGCCTGGTATTCTGCAGTTCAAAGGCCTCTTCAGAGGGGTTAAGTTATGGTTAGGTTTAGAGTTAGTGTTAGGGGTTAGGGGTTAAGGGTTAGGGTTAGGTCTAGTGTTAGGATTAGATTTAGGGTATGTGCCTGGCATCCTGCGGTTCATAGACCTCTCCAGAGAATAAAGCCCCAGACTTCTGCTGGGGTGAGAATAGATATGGCAGTCATCTCACCAAGTGTTACAAAGACTATATAGCTAGGTTCTACCCAGTTCTTCTACATATCTCATGATGCACTCACCCCAGTTCACTTCTTTTTATCCAAACAGGTCTTTTGTTTATCAGTCTTTCTGCTTTAAGGTCTTTGTAATTGATTTTTGGATATTTTGTGAATGCTTTGTTGCTTCTTGGAATTTGTCCCCCTTTCTTGCAGTATTCTCCCCATATATTAAGGTCTCAGCTCGCATATGACTTTCTTAGGAAGATGTTTACTGGTTAAAAGTATTTTTTTTTTAAATCTTAGTCTCTTGTTTGCTTTCTTTCACATAACATCACATTTGTCATTTTTTAAAAATTTGTTTGCTTACATTTGAGTCTTCTCCTTAGAAACTGTAGTTGGCCATATTGATAGCCCACAAAGAAAGACTTTATAGCAAAGCGAAAAAAGAATGATAGAGCTAAGAAAACACAGTGAATACACACATCTTTCATTTTGCTAAAACAATAGCAAATATTATTTTCAAAAAATTTCATGTTTTCTTTGTGATTGTTGATACTCTGTCCATTCCTTTTTTTGTGTGAACTGCTGTGACATGAAATACATGTGAGTTAGCAGAAAGAGCATGCTTCTCCCAAAAATGTGCATGTAGCATTCAAGAGTATGTTCCCAAAATTTAACAACTCTGCAAACCTAAATTAGGAACTGGTTCCCTAGTATAAAACACCAACACAACTTTTAATTTTATTTTTTATTTTTGTGCAACAAAAGTGATTCTAATACCTCTGCAGTAGAGGTTTTGAATGAACTTAAATTTCCCCAGATGCCATGAAGGTTTCAACTTATTTCCTTTCCTTTGCCAATGGCAGTATTCTTCATTGTTGAGCTCTTTTGGGGTATCTTTCTGACAAGGTTTCCTTTACATCAAATACACACGGACACACAAGTGTGCACAAGACTTGTGCTCTTGACTCCCATTAGCAATAAAGTCCCAAGCAGATGCTTAACTGATCTTAACTATAGCTGACTATTACAGTCACATAATGTCATAATTAAATTTACTCTTAATTTTTCTCTAATATATGCTAGTAGATGTAAACGTCTCAAGTCTTACGTCTTAGGTGGTTGTTGGTATCACTTTTATGAAGTCTATAAGTTTATACACAAGGACCATTGCTAATATCTGATTAATCTCTTTATGTATTAACATTTTTGGCATAGCATAGCCCATTTTTTTGTATAATTATTTAGTTTTCTTATAGTGTTTTGGGATAACTAGGCTTCAAATTTATTTTTAAATTATACTTTAAGTATTTTCCAAAATGTTCTTTGAATACTATTTTCCAGCTAAAATTTTAAAATCTTTCTATATTGACCAAGGGATAACCATATATATTTACCTTATAAATAACATATTTGTTAGCTATTATTACATTAAATTTATCTCTGTTATTTTCTTGGACTCTAAAGTGACCTGCTCGGCAATTAAATCCACTAAACCTAACTCTCAAGATTCCCTCTTGTGTTTCATTTCTATTATAATTATTATGGGACCAAGAAAGGCAAATGAATTTTCTCAAAATTTTCAGGGCAGTGTAGAAGCAGTCTATTCTGTGCCTCTCGATGAATTTAACTTGTTGCCCCAAACAGATCTTTCCTCTGTGATGGAATTTTTAATTAGAAAATCTTGTCTCCTTTTGGGAGAGAAATGATAATAAGATACCATAAAACATACACTATCTTGTTTTTTTAAATTTAATGATATAATTAGTGGCCCTGATTGACTAGAAATTTATTCAAAATTATAAAAATAGAAGGGAAAAAACCATTAATGTTATCACATTTCAGCTTAGGTCCAAGACTGGCTTGACCAATATAATAAAGTTCTTACTGTCTTCAGAACATCAGAGAACTTACTATCCGTGATTTGGTCTTTGAAGTCACCATGACACCATTGCCTCTGATAAAAGAGTTTATTTATAACTTGCTCAGCTTATGTCCTTTCCCACTGAATCAGCAGGCTCTCTAAGGTTTGGGGATATAATTTCAAGGACTGTTAAACCTCTGTCAAAGTTTGGTTGGCCCCCTGAGGGGCCCTGTGTTTCAACATTCTCTTTGCTAAGACAAGACTTCTCAAGAAAGTGCTCACAGAACTGACAGCTTCAAGTACCAGAGGTTTTGTAACTTGAAGTGGCATTTAATCTGAAAAATAACATTAGCAAATCAGCATATAATTGGCTTTCTATTTCCTTTCCCACCCCTCATTATTTTTTCTTTTTGGTCAGGCTGAGATGCAAGTCAAAATTATACTTGATACAGCAATTTCCTCATCTCTTCAGAAGGATGTTCCTATGCACACAATTAAGTAGATGGAATGTCATTATCTCCAGAAAGTAGAAAAATGTACGTTTTAATGCGGACCATTTATATTTCTAGGGTATCTTTTTCATAGTCTCTTTTATTATTCATATATCCACTGAAATTTAAGGGGATTCTGCCAACAACTAAACTCTGTGAACAAATTTAACAAAATATGTAAAGAAGAAAAATCCTCATACAACCCTTTCACTTCTGTGTTTAGTTGCTCTTGGGTCCCTCATCACTTTTCAGTTTGCCCCCCTTCTCAGCTCTTGTATTCTGCATTATACTATCTCCACATTTTAGACCTTTCAAGCTAACAGGTAAATGGAAAATACCCTAAAGCCTTCTATGAGATCAGGACCTTGCGGACACCTTCGTAGATTATCATTCTCCATAATTTGACTTCTAACATCCTTTGTCAATACTCTTTTTCTCCCCCCCTTTTTTTTTCTTCACAAAGCAAGGTTTTATTGAATAGATTCCAGTAAATAATCTATCCTTTCCTAAGTGTTACTTTAATGAATTTGTTTCACAGTGCTTTAGCTAACGTTCCATACTGTCTGTATAAAATATGTGCGCACAGTATCATTGCTGTAGAATTCTCTGTGTGATCATGTTTCATTCCAGTATGATAGCACTGTTCTACTGCTTCTCTTACTGATGAGATCAAATCAAGCTAATGGGGATATTGGCCTTGCTTGAGATGACTTATGGTGACGAGAGAATAGGAACCGGACACTGGACTCTGATTCTCTTCAGCTTCGTTCTGAGAGCCTTGGTCCTTTGCCATCAATCATTTTTTCTTCAGTAGTTAGCAGTCAGACTGTGTTGATTCACAACTTTTGATCGGGTCCCCAAGGACCTATTGATGTCTACATGAATACAAACTAAGCTTAATTTTTACTCTTTGTGTTGTGTTCTGCTGTTAGTTTCACAGGCTTTAGAGTGTAATCCAAGTTCTCTATTTAATACCTTGTGATTTTGAGATAGTTCCTCAACCCCTCCAAGACTCAGTTTTCTCAAATGTTATTGGAGATCATATTAACTTCATCATAGGGCTGTTAATAATTTTTAAAAAAGATTTTGTTTATTTATTTGACAAACAGAGATCATAAGTAGGCAGAGAGGCAGGCAGAGAGAGGGGGGAAGCAGGCTCCCCACTGAGCAGAGAGCCTGATGCGGGGCTCGATCCCAGGACCCTGGGATGATGACCTGAGCCGAAGGCAGAGGCTTTAACCCACTGAGCCACCCAGGCACCCCGTTGTTAATAATTCTTGTAAGATATTTCATATAAAGTGATCAACACTCAGTGAATGGTGGCTATTATTGTTAATAAGTAACAGTTATAAATCTTGCTCTTAATCATATTTTATTTTGATTGGTAATACAAGTTATCTATGACTTAAGAAATAATCAGGGGCGCCTGGGTGTTAATTTTAGCCATTCTGACTAGTATGAGGTGGTATCTCATTGAGGTTTTGATTTGTGTTTCACTGATGCCAAGTGATGTAGAATGCTTTTTCATGTGTCTCTTGGCCATTTGGATATCTTTGGAGAAAAGTCTGTTCATGTCTTCTGCCCATTTCTTGATTGGGCGTTGAGTTTGTTAAGTTCTTTATAGATTTTGGATACTAGCCCTTTCTCTGATATGTCATTTGCAAATAGCTCCTCCCATTCTGTCAGCTGTCTTTTGGTTTTATTGACTTTCCTTTGCTGTGCGAAAGCTTTTTATCTTGACGAAGTCCAAAGAGTTCAATTTTGCCTTTGTTTCCCTTGCCTTTGGAGATGTGTCCAGCAGAAGTTGTTGCGGCCGAGGTTGAAGAGGTTCCTACCTGTGTTCTCCTCAAGGATTTTGATGGATTCCTGTCTCACATTGAGGTCTTTCATCCATTTTGAGTCCATGTTTGTGTGTGGTGTAAGAAAATGGTCTAGTTTCATTTTCTGCATTTGGCTGTCCAATTCTCCCAGCACCATTTGTTGAAGAGACTGTCTTTTTTTCATTGGACATTCTTTCCTTCTTTGTTGAAGATTAGTTGACCATAGAGTTGAGGGTCCATTTCTGGGCTCTCTGTTCTGTCCCATTGATCTATGTGTCTGTTTTTGTGCCAGTACCATGCTGTCGTGATGACTACATCTTTGTAATAGAGCTTGAAGTCCAGAATTTTGGTGCCATCAGCTTTGAATTTCTTTTTCAACATCCTCTGGCTATCTGGGGTCGTTTCTGGTTCCATACAAATTTTTGGATTATTTGTTCCAGTTCTGTGAAAAAAGTTGATGGTATTTTAATAGGGATTGCATTAAATGTGTAGATTGCTCTAGGTAGCATAGACATTTTCACAGTATTTGCTCTTGCAATCCATGATTAACAAATATTTTTCCATTTCTTTGTGTCTTCCTCAATTTCTTTCATAAGTATTCTGTAGTTTTCTCAGTACGGATCATTTGCCTCTTTGGTTAGATTTATTCCTAGGTATCTTATGGCTTTGGGTGCAATTCTAAATTGGATCAACTCCTTAATTTCTCTTTCTTCTGTCTCATTATTGGTGTATAGAAATGCAACTAATTTCTGTGTATTGATTTTATATCCTGACACTTTTTACTGAATTCCTGTGTGAGTTCTAACAATTTTGGGGTAGAGTGTTTTGGGTTTTCCACATAGAGAATCATGTCATCTGCAAAGAGTGAGAGTTTGACATCTTTGCCAATTTGGATGCCTTTTATTTCTTATTGTTGTCTGATTGCTGAGGCCAGGACGCCTAGTACTATATTATATTCTAGTATTATATTGAACAGTGAGACAGTGAGAGTGGACATCCTGTTGTGTTCCTGATCTTTAGGGGAAAAGATCTCAGTTCCCCCCCCCCATTAAGAATGATATTTACTGTGGGTTTTTCATAGATAGCTTTTATGATATCGAGATATGTACCCTCTATCCCTATGCTGTGAAGAGTTTTAATCAAGAAAGGTTGCTGTACTTTGGTCAAATGCTTTTACTGCATCTACTGAGAGGATCATATGGTTTTTGTCATTTCTTTTTTATTTATGTAGCATATCACATTGATTTGCAGATGTTGAACCAACCTTGCATCCCAGGAATATATCCCACTTGGTCGTGGTGAATAATCCTTTTAATGTTGGATCCTATTGACTAGTATTTTGGTGAGAATTTTTGCATCCATCTTTTTTTTTTAAAGATTTTATTTATTTGTCAGAGAGAGAGAGAGAGAGAGAGTGAGCACTGGCAGACGGAGGCAGAGGGAGAAGCAGGCTCCCTGCTGAGCAAGGAGCTCTATGTGGGACTCGATCCCAGGATACTGGGATCATGACCTGAGCTGAAGGCAGCTGCTTAACCAACTGAGCCACCCAGGAGTCCCTGCATCCATCTTCATCAGGGATATTGGTGTGTAATTCTTTCAGTGGGGCAATTCATACTTTCTTCACAATACGATATTTGAATCTAAATATACTAATTTAGAGATTTAGCTTACAAAATCAATCACAAATGCCTAGGTCTGAAAATAAAAAAGAGGTCTTAATTTGGTCAGTCTAGTGACCACCAAAAATATCTGGTAATTTCAGTGTTCTACTTAATTATTTAAAAGTATTAAGAATTCTGGGCGCCTGGGTGGCTCAGTGGGTTAAGCCGCTGCCTTCGGCTCAGGTCATGATCTCAGAGTCCTGGGATCAAGCCCCGCATCGGGCTCTCTGCTCAGCAGGGAGCATGCTTCCTCCTCTCTCTCTGCCTGCCTCTCTCTGCTTGCTTGTGATCTCTCTGTCAAATAAATAAATAAAATCTTTAAAAAAAAATAAAAGTATTAAGAATTCTTCAGTCAATTAGAAAGAAAAACTCATGAGGGCAATGGAGAGTATGGTCCTTTTATTTTAATTATTTAAGATGAACATATTGGCAACAGTGTTATTTTCCTTCGCCTACATTTCTCCTGTTAATTTTGAGTTCCCTGGTATAGTACTGGACTTCTCTCTTAACTTCCTGTACTTTTATTTTTCAGGGAATTCATCTATACATATAGTTTATATTCGAAAATAGTATATTTCCTTGTATTTTAACCTTATATCCTAAAACTTTGATATAATTGCTTATGAGTTCCCAAAGATTTTTTGTAGGTTTTTTTTTTTTTCAGATTTCTACCTAAATGACAAAATGATCATGTCATTTGTGAGCAAAGACAGTTTAATTTCTTTCTTCCCTCTTATTTTCTTTCCCTTTTAATGGTATTCTCGAAAACTTCCAGTACAACGTTGAAAAGCAATGGTGAGAGGGGACATCCTTGTCTTGTTCCTGATCTTAGCAGAAAAACTTTTGAGTTTCTCACTGTGAAGTATAATTTCCTTGTAGATAGGCTTTATCAAGTTGAAGACATGCCCTGCTATTTCTTGTTTGCTCAGAGTTTTTATCATAAATGAGTATAGCATTTTATCAAGTGCGTTTCTGCATTTATTGATATGATCACATGGTTTTTGTTTTTTAGCCTATTGATGTGATGGATATATTAAGTGATTTTTGAATGTTGAACCAACCTCGCATACCTGAGATAAATCTCACTTGGTTGTTGTATATGATTTTTCTTTTTTTTTGTCTAAAGAGTTTTTATTTTTCTGTGTTGTATATATATATTTTATTATTTTTCTAAATTTAAATTCAATTAATTAACATATAATGTATTATTTGTTTCAGGGGTACAGGTCTGTGATTCCTCAGTCTTATATAATACCCAATGCTCATTACAACACATACCTTCCCCAGTTTCATCACCCAGTTACCCCATCACTGGTGCTCTGTTGTTGGGTGCAAACATATTAAGAATTGTTATGTATTGGGGTGCCTGGGTGGCTCAATGGGTTAAGCCTCTGCCTTCAGCTCAGGTCATGATCTCAGGGTCCTGGGATCGAGCCCCATATCACACTCTCTGCTCAACAGGGAGCCTGCTTCCCCCCCCTCTCTCTGCCTGCCTCTCTGCCTACTTGTGATCTCTCTCTCTGTCAGATACATAAATAAAATTTTTTAAAAAAGGAATTGTTATGTATTCTTATAGTATCTATCCCTTTATCATAATTAGTGCCCCTCTTTATATCTGATAACTTTCCTTGCTCTGAGGTATCTATTTAAGCTTTTTAAAAAATTAATGTTAATGTGGTCTATCTCCTTCCCTTTACTTTTTTTTTTTAAGATTTTATTTATTTATTTGACAGACAGAGATCACAAGTAGGCAGAGAGGCAGGCAGAGAGAGACGGAGAAGCAGGCTCCCTGCTGAGCAGAGAACCCGATGCAGGACTCTATCCCAGGACCCTGGGATCCTGACCTGAGCCGAAGGCAGAGGCTTTAACCCACTGAGCCACCCAGGGCCCACTTCCCTTTGCTTTTAATGTATATGTATCTTTATATTTCAAGTGGGTTTCTTGTAGACTACATATGGTTGGGCCTTGTTTTTTGATGGAGATGATCTCTGTCTTTTAATGGTGTATTTAGATCACTAATGTTTGAGGTAACTCTTGATATAGCTAGATTAGTATCTACCATATTTGGTACTGTTTTCTAGTTGTTGCCCTTGTTTTTGGTTCCTATTTTGTCTTCCATACTTCTGCTTTTTGTGGTTTTTATTGAGCATTTTGTATGGTTTCATTTAATCTGCTTTCTTCTTTTTTTTTTAAATCTGCTTTCTTTTTAAAAAAGATTTTGTTTGTTTATTTTTATGGAGAGGGAGAGAGAGAGAGAGTGAGCACATGAGCAGGGGTAAGTGTAGAGAGGGAGGGAAATGGACAAGCAGACTTCTTACTGAGCATGGAGCTGTACTGGGGCTTGACATCATCTCCCTGAGATCATGACCTGAGCTAAAATCAAGTCAGATGCTTAATCAACTGAGGCCACCCAGGCACCCCATCATTTAATTGTTCTTAGTTCACCAATTATACTTCCTTTTTTTTTTTTTTTTTTTTTTTTTTACTTTTTTCAGTTGCTCTTGGGTTTGCAGTATACATTTATGGCATTTCTAAGTCCAATTTTCAAATAATGGGTAGCACAAATACTTTGTAACAACAAATTATTCCTAGTGGTCCCTTTCATCTCTTGAATCATTATTGTCATTCGTTTTACTTATATGTAAGCGTATATATACACACAAATATATATTATTGCTATTATTATTTTGAGCAAACTATTATCTGTTAGATCAGTTAAGGATAAGAAAATAAAATTTTGTAGTTTACCTTTACTTATTCTCTGATACTGCTTTTCTTTATTTAGATCTCAGTGTCTAACTTATATCATTTTTTTTTCCTCTCAGAAGAACTTTTTAAAGTATTTCTTGCAAAAGAAGTCTACTAGCAATAAATGCTCTCAGTTTTTGTTTGGAGAGTAAATTTTTTTTCAGTCATCCCTGATTTTATCTCTATCTATCCATCTGTCTATCATTTTCTCACTTAAAAGGCCCTTCTCATGCCACTGTCAGACTGTATCTCTTCCTTAATTCAAAAACCGGTATGAAACTTTGACAAAACCCTCTCTGAGTTCTCTCTCTTTATGCTAGTATTTCTAGTAATTCTTAAAAAATGGGCCATAATGTGATGTATGTTCAATTCTTTAGTTCTTTGTATTTTAAATAAGTTTTCTGTCTGCTTCCTTTGATTTCTATACTTTCTTTTCACCATGATGTCCCAAAATGTACGGAATAATGTTCATTTCCACTTTATGATTGCTTAAATGCTATTAATCTATGGCCACTCTCAAGTAGTGTGTAGTCACAATCTATTTATGAGGTGCCTTTGAATCATGTGACCTTAGGCTCTAGGCTCAAAGAGAAAAATACAAATAACTGTTGATTGTTTTTTGTATTGTCTACAATTTTTATTTTGAAAAAATGATAATGTGTCACCATAGTAGTCATGCTTGATTTTCATGGGAAAAAACTACTCTCAGTATGTGCTTTTACCAATAACAGTTCAGTTTAGGTAATGAAAGCTTTGTAAATCAATTTATGTTTGATCAGGAGAAAAGTCAGTAGTTTTGAAATCTAACTTTGAAGCTCATTTTTAAAAAGTTTGCTGAAAATTATATCAAGTCTTCAGAATGTTAAATGTAATAGTTCTATTGAGGCCTGGGCTGGTTTCTGACTGTACACAGGGCCTATGAATTTTGAAGCTGATTTTTTGGGTCATCCAATTGTCATGTCCCATGACAACCTTTGAAGAATGCCTGAAAGTAATGCATAGATCTGCCAGATTTCCAATTCTGAAACACCTTTGGTAATAAGGCATGTCATAGTATTTTTGTTACAGTACATAATTTGCCCAATATGTTTCAAAACTAGCTTAAATTTATGAATCTCTTGATAGTTTTTTCTTATTATTTGGTTGGCTGAAACAGAAATCCTTTCAAACATAGGTAGGAATAAAATGATCCTGCCCAGTCATAATCATTTCTGTTCTTGGCCAAATGACAATTACTAGAAAGGCAAATAATTTAACAAGGAAAAATGATATAGACCAGAATCAATGGGGATTTAATTCTTGCTATAGAATATCCAAAAATCTTTTATTTTTTCTTTTGCACATATTATTGACACTTGTTTCTATATAGCGTTTATAGTTTTGCTCCAAAAATCTTCAAGAAAAGAAATTAATTTGTTCATGAGTTATTTATCCTAATATGGATCAGACACCACAGTTATAGAAGTCAATAAATCAGATATCATAACCTTCATGATAGGCCATGTTACAGTAAGTGAAAGAGAGAAAAATAAGTCTCTGTGGAGAGTTTCAATTTTGATTGTAAGGGAAAACAATAAATGTGTACATGTGTGATCTCAACACTTTTTTTTTATTTTTTATTTTTTTAAAATATTTTATTTATTTATTTGACAGACAGAGATTACAAGTAGGCAGAGAGGCAGGCAGAGAGAGAGAGAGGAGGAAGCAGGCTCCCTGCTGAGCAGAGAGCCTGATGTGGGGCTCCATCCCAGGATCCTGAGATCATGACCTGAGCCGAAGGCAGAGGCTTTAACCCACTGAGCAACCCAGGTGCCCCATCAACACTTATTTTAGATTAAAATTATATTAAACATTAAAACACATATGGAAATAAGTAGTATGTTTCATATTTTTGTTTTTGAGTTCCACTTTCTCATTCCTTCTCTGTTCTAGTTCTAGTCATACTTGTAGTTCTTATCTGTTCATTCATTTATCTGTACACTATATATTTATTTTTTACTAAGTTTTAAGAAGATAATGATAGTAATTTTTCTAACGAGTACAGATCTTAATATAAAAGAACACTAACATATGCCAGAATATACCCTCAGTTAAGAGGCTATATGTGGGGCGCCTGGGTGGCTCAGTTGGTTAAGCCTTCGGCTCAGGTCATGATCCTGGAGTCCTGGGATCGAGTCCCACATCGGGCTCCTTGCCTTGTGGGGAGTCTGCTTCTCCTGCTGACCTCTCTACTCTCATGCTCTCTCTCATTCTCAAATAAATAAATAAAATCTTAAAAAAAAAAAAAAGAGGCTATATGTGCTATTTGCTAAATATTTAGACATTTAACAGGTGGGATTCATGATTGTTTCAAATTAAGACCCCAGATTTCTAATTGCTGTGACATATACACTATAATCATCTAGTGTTTTATAGCTTTTCTCATTGTGGTGCTTTATAAACTCTCACCTTGGCTGTGCTAAACTACTTTCCCACAGTACTCTTTTCTGTATGTTACTAGTTAGTATGAGTCATGTGAACCCTAGTCGTCTCTTTCCCTCTGGCTGCTGGGATACCAATCTCTAAACTTCTCAATGAGGCCTTCCTGGACATCTAGTCCCTAGCCAGCAACTTGCTGGTCACAGATACTTGAGTAGGCCCCTAGAGAATAGGAGAGGTGGCTCAAACCAATCTACAGCATTACGAGATTAAAAAAATGTTTAAAAAATGTTTTTTATTTAAGCCATGAAATTTGAGGTAGTTTGGTATCCAGGAATAGCTAACTGATACAAAATGAATGAACAGACAGAGGAAAGAGCTATAGATTGGGATAATATTATTTTGCAGTTGGCAAAATAGAAGTTAAATCCCTTAGGTCCAGTGAATAAAATGTATATTTCCCAGACCAAAAGATAGAGTACTATCTGAAATTACAAATGGAATGAAAGTAATTACTTGAAGGGAATCTGGTGCAAAATAGGTAGAATCTTACAGTGCTTCTAAATAATCTTGACTATGATGTAATTTAAGGTATTGACTTGAAGATTTATACAATCACATTTTTAAAGAGAGGACATAATTCAGTTTTAAAGGTCTCTAGATATTTTTCTGTTATAATAAATACTTCTAATTCCCAATTTTATTGAATAACGTCTTGAGTAACATAGAATGACATAATCTTTTCAGTTAGACTATCCTGTGAAATACTATTATACTTTATACCACTTATATGGTATTATCCTGTAGTGTCTTATGTGTTGACTGTTTACCTGACTTTTGTTTCTTTTTAATTTTTACATTTTGCATCTAAAATCCTTGTATATGGCCTGTGCCATTGACCATCTGTGCCAGAAACAACTGGAGTGTTTGTTTGAAATGCAGATGTTTGGACCCAGCCCAGAGCTTCTTAAAGTCTTTAAGGATGTGGTTGGAAATTTCCTTCCTTTGCAAATTTCCATACAAACACTAACATATAAGAGTCTTTACTGTAGAACTGGCATAGTGCAAGGTGCTTAAAAATGTTCTTAAAATGAATGGCAAACAAGAATATGTGTGCTAAGTTGAAACTCCTATTTTAATATATAAAATTTGTCTATAGAATTTACATAGCAAATAGTTCATGCCAGTATCCTCAAGCAACCCATTTTCAGACAGACGGATAAAGTGTAGTTTAATACCCAGTTGCCATTGGAATAACACAAGTTACTTGTCAGGCTGGGTCTGGTGTAACTAACAAAGAAAAAACACTTTTTACCTGAATTTGGCAGAAGCCTCTTCTTTGACTTTGAGAGTCAAAATAAAAATGAGGAAAGCAGAGGTCCTGAATGAGTGAGAAGGATTTTTGGAGATTAGTAGTAAAGGCTCTAAACTAGTGTCTGTATGGCAGCTGTACGTACAGACTCTATTTAAAATTGAAATTCAAAGAAGAGTTAAACCTAAGTATTTAATAACTTTGCATAAGCCCATCTTTATTTTTTGAAAAAAATGATCAAACCAGTTCTTAAGGCAGACGTCATCATTATGTTAATACCTTGAGGGAATAATTGGAAACAGCAATAAATAAACTCTGCTTTAGTGTTAGCTTTTAAAATGTGGTGATAGAGATAATTTAAAGAATATCTGAGGAGCATAATTAAAATGGAGTCATGTGTGGTCTGGAAGAAATAAAATGCTCAAAACAGTTCAGGCATTTCTCAAGAATGAGTTCTTGACTTTACGAATATTTCATTAATTCTGTCTCAATATGGTACCAAACTACAGTGTGAATGACACACCAAGAATCAAGAGTGCAAGAATAATACTTATAGATTAGAGGAACAGCCATGCCTTTTCCGACTGTTTTTGTACTCGTTTTGCTTACTTATAATTTCTTCTCTTAGCCTTTTGAGAGAATTATCCTCTCCTTCCTTTTTGATGCATTTGATTCAAAATCAGAGAATTAAAAGTGGAAAAATTATTTCCCAGCACTGCTCCAAATTAACTAAAATAAAGATTTTCTAACAGAGTCATGGCAACCGTAATTTTGGGAACAGATGTGTAATTGGAAGAAGAAGAGATGCTTAGGTTAGCTTCCTTTTGTTTTGAATATATGTAGCTGCACCAAGGAGAATAAGCCCACATGACACCCAAACCAAGCAGTTTTTTGGGTCTAGAATATGTCTCTTAGTCTTGAAACTTCCATTGAGTGTATGTGTCATCCAGAGTGAGAAGTATGTTTTCCAAGTCTGGTTTAGTAGATTTCTCAGAACCCCCTTTGATCCTTTTAATTTTATTAACTGAGATGGAAACCTCTTGACATCAGAATTTTTGCAAAGTTTATTCCATATCCCAGCCCCTGAAAGCTTTTAAATACCTAGGGGTTGGTCCAGATTGTCACCTAATGAATAAGAAAATCTTCCAATGTCCCTGGTATTTGAGGCCATTAGTTGCCATAAAATTACAAATGATTATATTATCCCTGTAAAAACAAATTAAAGCCTTAGGTTTATTCTACTATTTTTCCATTATAAATAGGGACTTTACAGCGTCACTAAATAAGTATGTTTGTCAAAAATGTTTAATCTGTCTTTTTTGGGGACCAGTTTATAGCAGATACCAGGTAGAGAAGAACAGGTCAAACAAGAAAACAAGCAACCAATCATAAGAAACCAGAAAATAAGACTGCATATAAGACTACTGTCCCATTCTTTACAAGAAGCTGATGTCTTAAGAAAAAGGCAAAGTTAGAAGGAAACTAGAGCACATTAAAAGATATTTTAGAGATAAAACAAACATGAAACATATGGTCCTTGGCTGATCCTGGTTTGAATAAACTAGCTATAAAACATAGCTCTGGAACAATTAGCTCTGAAAATGTAAATATGCACTGGATAGTAGATGATATTAGAGAATTATTAATTTGGTTATATCTGATAAAAGCATATAGTAAAATATCTTTGTAAGGATGCATACCTTAATATTTAAAGATTGTTATGATAAGTGTAATTTATTCTATAACATCTAAGCATAAGAAAAAATAGATACAGATTAGGTTGATTAATGAAACAAATATGCCATAACGATCACCAATTTTTTTAAGTTTAAAAAAAAAGTATTTTATTTATTTATTTATTTGTCAGAGAGAAAGAAAGAGAGAGAGCAAATGCAGGCAGAGTGGCAGGCAGAGGCAGGTAGAGAAGCAGGCTTCCCGCTGAGCAAGGACCCTGATGTGGGACTTGATCCCAAGACCCTGGGATCATGACCTGAGCCAAAGGCAGTGGCCAAACCAACTGAGCCACCCAGGCGTCCCTGATTATTAATTTTTAAATCTCAGTTTTAGTTCTATGGTTTCATTATACTGTGTCTTATCTGATTTTTTTGAATAATTTCTTTAAATTTGAAAAGGACATAGTTGTCTTTCATAATTCAACTAGAATTAGAAGTTTTGAGTGAGCATGGGCCTTTGATATAATCTAGAAAGAGCAGGTTTTAGTAGCAAAGAACACTTCATTTAGTGTTAAGAGATCTGCATTCAAGTTAAACCATGGGTGACGGCCCAGTCCAGTTGCTTTCTCACCATCAACCCAAGTTCAGTCAAGGACTTTTCAATCAGATTTAAAACAAGAACAATAATCCTTGTCACCCTCCCATGTCAAGGGGGTGTTATAATGATGAATGAGCTCCGGGAATAGATTTAGCTTGCTGATGTATTTGTAACCCATATGGCTGTATCACCCTTTGACTTTTCTAAGAGGAATAGAAAATAGTTACATTTAGTATGCCACAAATTAAATTTCTGTCAAGTTTGGTTTTAAAAACCACTTTCCTAGAAATCTGGATTTTCATAGGCTCGCAATGAATCTTTATTAGATCCCACGTAGGGAACTGAAGCTACTATGCTAATACTGGGTGATTTTGTGTAAGTGGAAATGAAACTTTGTGCATTAAATATATATATATATATATATATATATATATATATATAGTCTTTCATAATTCAACTAGAATTAGATATATAGAATATATATATATATATTCTCTTTTTAAAACAGCTTTATCGAGATATACTTGACACACAAAACTCCACATATTTAATGTGTATATAATTTGACTAATTTAGACATGTATATGCCTGTGAAACTATCACAACAGTCAAGGCAATAAACATATCTGTCTCCTCAAAAAGTTTCTTTTTTTTTTTAAGATTTTTATTTATTTATTTACTTGACAGACAGAGATCACAAGCAGGCAGAGAGGCAGGCAGAGAGAGAGGAGAAAGCAGGCCCCCTGCTGAGCAGAGAGCCTGATGCGGGGCTCGATCCCAGAACCCTGAGACCATGACCTGGGCTGAAGGCAGAGGCTTTAACCCACTGAGCCACCCAGGCGCCCCTCCTCAAAAAGTTTCTTAATGACCCTACATTTTTTTCTTTACTTGAACAGCTTTAAGAATTATGTGTCAGTACTGCGCCCTCTATGTATTCTATGTGAAGTACTGATACAGACAGAAATATTTAGTAGAGCTTCAGTATTTTTAGTATTGATCACATCAAAGCTATATAAATTAATTATATAAATTAGGGATTAAAATCCTATAGGCTGTTATTGTTTGGTTGTTACATTTTTAAAAATTCCTATACCCAAAAGTGTTTACCAAATGCTTATATGTGTGATAGTACAGATTAAGCCAATGTTTTTGATTAGAAACATGTCACTCTAATGTAGAAG
This sequence comes from Lontra canadensis, assembly GCF_010015895.1. Lineage (NCBI taxonomy): Eukaryota > Metazoa > Chordata > Mammalia > Carnivora > Mustelidae > Lontra > Lontra canadensis. Next base: position 47,856,439 of record NW_022630996.1, on the reverse strand, counting down.
AGGATTTTTTTTCTCAGTTGCTCAATTCAGTTCAGTAAACATTTGCTATAGATCTTTTTTTCTCCCCTGTATCAAGTGGTATTTTCATAAGAGCCTGTACAAAAAAATTCATCTGTTTGCCTTTTGGAATTTATATTTTCAGCTAATCTTAGATAATCCTCATGCTTCTTCCCATTCCAAGAAAAAGATATCCTGGGCATCTCCTTAGACTCGTTTCCATGAACTCAGACTGCATGGGTTGTAGCATGGCTACAGGGTTTGCAGTAAATGGAAATAAAGCTAGAGTTCTAGACAGAAATGAACTTAGAAAATGAAGGAAGTAGCCTAAATATGCCAACAAAATGAAAGAGTGAGAAAGAAAGGAAATCTCCTGTTCTATTAAAAAATGAAGAGTTTGCAACTGAGAATAGGTTATAAAAAAACAATGATCAGGAGGCCACACTAGAAGAGAAGAGGGCTTTCTAGATGCCTGTGGCCTCAGGCTTGGTCAGGAGGATGCTCTTTAAGGAGTAAGGGTGCTCAAATGTCGGGGGACCCGAGTATTCTACTTTAGCTGAGTTGAGATACAGCAGAACACATTTCTTGAAGGTAGGGCTTTCTGAGAGTAGCTCACCTGTGACAAAAGCACCCCTAATAAAGAAACTTTACTTGGGAAAACAGGGTACATGTGTCAATCAGAGGGCCCCTGTTTTCTGCACATTTGGGGATTAATCATGCGTTAAGACAGAAGAGAAGCTTTATTGAATAATGGACCTCTTAACTGCTAGTAATTTCAGGGCTTACAATCTTACTCGAAAAACCAAAGAAGTTTAAAAAGCCACATTGAATACTTGACACACAGACACACACACAAAAGTCAGTGGTTTCTTGGTAGTATGATTAGTTCTTGCACAGTTTCAGAAGAAGAGTTATATCATACACAAAATTGATAAAAATCATAACATAAAAAATAAACTTTTGTGTTATCTGTATGATAGAAATGCAAATTTAGTTATTTTATAATGGACAGATGGATATAGTGGCTCTCAGTTGTCACACTTCATGTAGATCAATTTTTTGGAAAATCCATTGCATAAGTATTTATTGAATATGTACTAGTAGATGGAAACATCATAGCAGTAAGCCTTCCTAAATGAAGATAACATTTGCATTGCATGTGTGGCAATGTTTATAATTTCATTTACAACAATTAGGGATGTACTCAGATAAGTGTAACAAAAATCATGAGTTACAGTGATGTAGCCAAAGTTTATGCTTATATTTTTTCATGTAGTAATTATATGTAGAAATAGAAACTCTGACTGATATTGGCTCATAGGTACAATAACATCATGGTAGATATCTTTGCAGTTCTCTTGGCTTTTCCCTTATGATGGCAAAATGGATGTACCAGCTCTAGGAATCATGGCCACATTTAAAGTAGAGAGAAGGAGGAACAGGTGAGTACCGACATATCTGTCTCTTTTATCAGGACAGCTAGGGGCTTCTAAGAAATATTTCTTTCAGACTTTCCTTTATGTCTTATTGGCTAGAACTCAATCATGTGATTACTTATAACTGCCATGAAAGTAGGGAAATTAAGTATTTGGCAATGGGTAGTATGAATATTATGATTGGTTTGGATTAATCATGATTCATTGCTAGGTACTGGATATATTACTACCCTGAATATAATTAAGTTTTTAGTAGCAAGGAAGGGCAGAAGGAGGGGAGATATTATTATTAGGCAAGTAAAAATATCTGCCACATTTTGCTTCACATTTTCTGTCCATATGGAGTGCCATTTTATGCTTATTCAACACAAACTTGTAGGCATGCTGACCACTCTACAAGATAATCTGTTAAGCAGCTAAACTACGTCCAAAGTGATAAGTGAATATTACAATACACTTAAAAAGTACTGGTTTGGATAGTCCAGAGAATTAAACCATTTGAATTTTATTTGGACATTTTTATCTTTGTGTTTATATAGCCTCTGTCCTGTGTAAAGGAAAATACATAAAAACTACAAAACAACTATCAAATTATATGAGAAAAGAATCCAACATGTTATAATAATTTAAAAAAATGGCGAAGTAGTCAAAGTAAATGGCATTCCATTTAACATCCAGCCTAATGAGTGGCATGGCCTTGGACAACTTCTATTACCTGTCTAGTTGATTTCCTATCAATAAATTTGGTCTCTGTAGTCCAAATTACCTCATTCGAAAACTCATAATGTTGGTAAAATAAGATAAAAGGATTGGCTTGGAATGATCATATACAACTATGTAGTTCAGAAGAAAAAAATGAATAAATATTTGATTTTCTAGTTTAAGTGAAAAATGATATAGCTGATAGTTACATTAACCTAACTTTTCATTTCAAAAATATTTTAAACATAATTTATTAGAAGAACAATGGGAAAGAGAAAAAAGATCCTGTATATGTCAACCTGAGACATGCCACATACATTCTTGTGTCGTTCTTAAAAGGTGCTGAACGTGAAGACGGTAAACAAAAATGAGATAAATTCACACATTAAATTTACTTACCTTGTAGTATATGATATGATTTTAAATGGTTATTATTTTCTCAAAGGAGACAGTTGAAAAATTGCAACTTAAATTTTATTGATTTTCTATTAGCTGTGTTTTCAGAAGAAGATAACAAATGTAGCTGATTTTGTGAAATTATTTATGTCTTTGTATTTGTCATAATTTCCTTATACTCAGAATTCCAAGATATAGTTATATAAATCATTTTACATTTGTCCAATTAAGTAATTATGGGTAGGAAATATTTTTGTTGCATTTCTACAAGAAAATTCTTTCATAATCCCTATCTACACTGTGTATATATAGTAGCTACATTTGAAAATCCATTTATAGTATAGGTTAGTTGAGGATTTTCCTGTAATTAGCACCATTAGCATTAATTTATGATGCCAAAATTGAAAAATAAAATGGTATAAAATAAAAGGAATTGAATGAGAAGTTACTTTTAAAATTCAAGGGTAAAAAATTATGTTCAATTTTATAAATACAGTCTTTGTGGTGGGTTCAATCAGTGCATTCAGATATATTACCTGAAGTTTTTAAGTTGCACTTAATCAGATTGGCTGTGGAAATAGCCCTTTAGCAAAATTACATAGCAGCTTTTAAAATTAAGGCCTTAAAGCTATAGGGTATAACAACTAACCTGTAGAGTCTTTAAAACACATCAGCAAAGTTAGGAAATATTTGGCACCTGGGAATTTTCTTTTGGCATTATTAGGGTTACAGATACAGTCAAAGTATTCACGTCAGAAAGGTTTTCAATGAAAATTCCAGATGTTTGACAAATGTGCTCCCTTATCCTGTTTAGACATATGCAGTATGTTCATTCTTCCTAACAATTTCTCTTTTAAAAAAAAAAATATGTAGGCATCAATAAATACCTTGACCTAATGCATGGTGACTATAGATAGTTTAGAATTTGAACAAACAAACAAACAAACAAAATACAGTATATGTATAGCTGACAGCTTGGGAAATATTTCCATCTCTTCTAATGGCATATTATAGTAGAAGTTTGTCATTCTCTTGGCTGCTTATCATCTATCTTTCAGATATTCTGCCTTTAAGTGTTGGTGAGTGGTAATGCCCCCTCCCAATTTAGAAGTTGAACTGATAGTTGCTTTCCTGGATTCCTTTGTATAAGAGTACAGAGCAATGACTACATTTTCATCAATCAGATTCACCAGCCTCAGACTCTGAAGCAGGTATTTGTGATGCAAACAAGGCCAGAAACTCTTCTATTGTGTTGGAGATTCCAAGAGATTCAATTCATAGAACAGTGGACAGATAGCTTTTTTGTTAATGGTGGCATCCTGAACTTAGTGTTTTCAGTATTAGTAATGTTTAAATTGCCTTATCCAGTCCTCAGAGATGAGCCAGTCATAACTTCCATGGACAGTCTGAAGTATGATTTCCAGAGTTGTTCTTGGCTGTATAGCCCTGAGACTTGGTGTTTGGGGTGGCCAGGAGAATGTGTCTCTCAAAGCTCCAATTATAGAAAGCTTAATTAACCAAGTGTTCAGCTGCTGTGGTCTGAATTTCATCACTGAGTTTGCGCTCAGGCCATGCTTTGCATAGGCTATAGAGCCTGTAAGTGTATTCAGCAAGAATTCTAAGACAGGTACTCAGTTGGGTGATTGATGGCTTTGCCGAACTTTCTTTAATAACTGCGCTAAAGAGCTTTCCTCCTATCATTTTCCCCTCTTGCCTTCACCAGGCATCAGATTGTTGCATGGTCTGATGACTCTTCTAGCTGACCCACATCCTTCCCACTTTTCTTCTCAGGTGTGTTTCCCTAATGAAACTGTTGTATTTTTAATTGAGTCTTGGTGTCTGCTTCTTGAACTGGAACTAACACAGTTATCACGTGAGCTAACACATTTTCTTCAACACATTCCCTTTCTGTTTAAATAAGCCAGAGTTGGCTTTTGTTACTTTTAGAACATTCAAGGAGATATATATATATATATATATCTCCTTGAATATATATACACACAGCCACACACTGTAGAACCATTACAAATTGGTATTAATTATATACAAACAAATCTAGTTACCATTCCTTGCCCCGAGGTTTTAGTTGAATCGGGTATATATTTACATACCTAACATTTCATTGAAATAATATTCATTGAAAATCACCCAAATTAAAGACTGAAAATTTTATAAATGTTTTTGGTCTGTTTATACAAACATTTACCAAGTTCCTTTCTGGAAAGAGTTGCTTGGAGTAAGAGAGTGCATAACTTAAGGGAAGGTATCACAAGTTAATACTGCTCTTTATGGATACTTCATGGTGGAATGATTTTAGATATTGAGTACATAAATGGCATGAAATGTTTAAGTAGAAAAAGTCAAATAAGATAATAAGCTACAGTATATTTTTGGGTTTTTAAATTGTTATTTGTATGTAATAAAATGAGGAGACTTTAAATGAGAGGTTTAATTGTTTTGATAAACGAATGCCTCTGTGTGACCAATTAAGATGTAAGACCTTTTCATCACATCAGTAAATTTCCCAGAGCCCCCCACTTCAATCTACCTCCACTTCCTCAGGGCAAGAAATCTGATTTCTATCACTATAGTTTATGTAGTATACTGATCCAAAAATTCATATAAATGGAATCATACAATATGTCTTTTTTTGTGTGTCTGACTGCCTTGAATCAACAAGATGTCATTGATAGTCTTTCTTATTGTTGCATATATCAGCAGTTTGACCTTTTTATGGCTTAACAGTACTCAATTTTAGGAACACATCAGTTTGTTTATCCAGTCACCTATTAATTGGCATTTGGGTCATTTCCATTTTTTATAGATTATGATTAAAACTGCTGTGAACATTCTTATATAAGCGTTTTGTGGTCATGTTTTCACTTTTCTTGGACAAATATCTAGGGATGAATATCTAGATGAATTGCTCTATCTTACAGTAAATGAACATTCAACTTCATGTTAGAAACTACTGAATTATTTTCCAAAGTGATTGCATAATTTTCTATTTCTACCAGTAATATATGAAAATTGTAGTTGCTCCTCACTGATTTTTTTTTCTTTTGTGCTTCTCTTTCTGTCTTCTTTTAGATAATTATTATATATTACTTTGTTTTCTTATTTTTTCTATTGTATTTTTAGGCATTCCTCTTTATGTAATTTTTTTAATGGTTCTAGGAATGAGAACATACATTCTTTTTCTTTTTTTAAAATTTTATGTTTTAAGTAATCCCCCCACCCAAGCTTGAACTCACAACCCCAGGATCAAGAGTCGCATGCCCCAGTGACTGAGCCAGCGAAGTGCACCAAGAACATACCTTTCTAACTTAGTACAGTCTACCTTATAATACCCTCCTTGAATTAGGTAAGAATCATACAGCCGTATAATTATATTTATACCTTTTCTTGTTCTTTTTTCTTGTTATATAGTCTACTTCTTCATGTATTATGAACCTCGTAATATATAGCCATTATGTTTCAATAAATGAAACCAATCCAAGAAAATAATAAAAAGCAATCTTTTGTATCAGTACATACAGTAATCATTTCAGGGTACTTTCCTTATTCTAGTTTATGTTTGGATGATCTCTACTGGCTATTCTTCATATTCACTCTTCCTTATTCTATGGATTTCCACTTTTTATCTGTTAAAATGTTGCTTTTACCTTCAGGCAAAAAAAATACTCCTACCTTTTATATAATGGAAAAAGTCATTGCTTCTCCCTTATTCTGAAAAATTAAGGTAAATTTATATATAGGGAAATGTATATTCTAAAGTATCCACTTTGGTGACTTTGCCAAACATATATATTCATGTAACCAATGATCCAATTAAAATATAAAACATTTCCAAATCCCCAGAAATTTACTTTATGCCTCCATTTAGTCAATTCCTATGTACTACCAACAACTAACATAATTGGATTTCATTTTTTGAACTATACTTGTTTTTTGAATATAGAATTTCAAGATAGCAGGATTCCCTATCTCTCCTACCTACCCCCAGTACTTATTTATTTATTTATTTATTTATTTATTTGACAGAGAGAGATCACAAGTAGGCAGAGAGGCAGGCAGAGAGAGGAGGAAGCAGGTTCACTGCTGAGCAGAGAGCCCGATGTGGGGCTCGATCCCAGGACTCTGAGATCATGACCTGAGCCGAAGGCAGAGGCTTAACCCACTGAACCATCCAGGCGCCCTTACCCCCAGTACTTTTAAAGCTGCATTTTCTTCTATCATTGTTTTTGACTTGTCATTCATACTACCTTTCCACAATTTAAATGGTATACAGTTTATCTTTTTTCTCTGTATTTAAATATTTTCTCTTTATTATTAGTTTTCAGCAACTTGATTATGATGTGCCTAGGAGACAATAGTGTCCCACATTTCATCTGCTCATTGTTTATATCTATTTTTTTCCCTCTCTGGTTTATGTTTGGATGATCTTCTATGGTTCTTCTTTAATTTCACTGCTCCTCTTCTGATCAATTTACTGTTAATTCTATCTTAAATTTATCTTCAAATATTATTTTAATTATGCAATTTCTATCTGTAGAATTCTGAAACTGACGACCAATTCACACACCTCCCCTGCATCTTTGATTATAGAATTTTTAACATATTTATAATTGTTATTTTATAGCTCTTTTCTGCTAATTCTAAAATCAGGATCATTTCTTGGTTTCTTTGAACTGACTGATATTTTTTTTCTTGGAGTACACCACATTTTCTTGTTTCTTCACTTTTATAATTTTTTAATTGCATACTGCATACTTTTTGGCATATTCATCATAGAGACTCTATTTTGTTGTCTTCCTCTGAATGGTGTTGGAGTTTTATTCTAGTAGTGAATCGTTGATGGATCACTTTTAATGTGATGTCTGTAGACTTGGTTTTGTGTTCTGTTAGGACATGTCTGCTTTAGTTTGGGCTTTAATACTAGGATGTAATTTTTATTCCTATGGCATGGTCTTTCTGGTGTTTTAGTGGAAAGCCTGAGATGTTTATCAACTCTTTCTAAGATTTGAACTCAAACTCTGTGTCTTCTGACATGGAAAAAGCTACGATGTCTGCTTATCTCTTTCAATTTTCAAGTTGTTGTTTTTCCCCTTGGAAAAACACTAAGTTTTGCACAATTTTAGAAATCAGCCAAGGATTTGAGGGAAACTTAAGTGCATTATTCTGGTATTTCTCCTTTTCCTTTTTAAGTTTCTCTGTGAATTCTAGCCATTCTTATAGGCTCCAACTCTTCAGGTTTCTCAGACTGTGGCTTTCTGCTTGAATTTGTGATCTTTCATTAATTTGTGTTTTCTCAAATTTGAAGATAATTTAAAATGTTGTTAGCACAAGAATGGTTATGGTAATATGGTCTTCCCCTCCTCTCTATCCCATTCTGTTAGATCTAGATTATGTGGAAGTAACGCATAACAGTTTTGGGTAGAGTTAGAAAGTAGAGTCAATGCAATTGGTTATGTTAAAGTAGAGTATGCCCAAATCAGAGTCCCCTTTGTGACCAGATATTCCCCAATTAAAGATATTAATATGTTAATGTACATCTTTAAAGCGGTTTGCCTCCATTGTCTTCTGGAATTTAATTTTTATATAAAGGAGAATTTAGAGTTGTTTTGGCATTTTCCCTTCTCTTATTTCATCTTATCCCAAAATACTTGTAGAATGGCTTATTTATCATTGCTATTTAAAAATCCTTAGGGTATTACTATGCATGGATTTCTTTGTATTTTTTGGCAGCATAATTTTTCCGTTTGCATATCCAAATTTTGTTTTAATTCCAAAAATATTTTCTTAAGTTGTCTAAAATGATCTATATATGTATAATTCCAATTTCTATAATAAAAATACCTGTATCTGTAATTCTAAGGTCTGGTATTCAGTCTCCAACATCCTCCTTTGAATATTATGTCTTTTTCATTATTCTTGCCTTCTAGAAGAATTTTTCCTTTGTTCTATATTTTACCAATCTAATATTCTGCTATTCATGTTTTGGTAGTTTTTGGCTTTTTTCTAGTACAGTCTTTGGTTCTGCTCTTCAACTTTCAATTCCTGCCATAATTAATCTTTCTTTGCTTATATGTTTATATCCTATTGCTTTTTTAGGGCTTTGGTTCCTGTGTTATGAAGTTCAAATCTTTTATGTTATGAGGATTACTAAAATCCTAAGATAGAGAGCATGCAAGTGGGGTGGAGGGAAGGAGGGCAAAGGGAGAAAGAGAATCTTAAGCAGCCTCCACTCCCAGCATAGAACACAATGAGGCACTTGATCTCGAAACCCTGATATCGTGACCTGACCCAAAACCAAGAGTTAAAAAATTTAACCAACTGAGCCACCCAGGAAGCCCAAAAGATTAATTTTTAATGAGCCTACCAAATAAGACTTATCTCAGAAATATAAATATGGGTCAGTAGCAGAAAATGTGTCAAAGTATGTCATGATCTTAACAAAGCAAAGCTTAGAATGTTCAAGAAACATCTAGGGAGGCCAGATGGTTAGAGTGGTTGAGTTCTGGGGGAAAAGAGTAGGAAAAGAGATAAGAGAAGTAATGGGGAAGGAACAGATTATGAAAAGTCTTGCAGGAGATTGTAAAGATTTTGATTTTTACATCAAGTACCATGGCAAGTCTTTGCAATTTTTTTGAGTAGGGCAAGTGACATTATCTGACATATTTTAAAAGACTCAGTCTGCTCTCTGTTAGAAGATATTTTAGGGATTGAAGATTGGGAGCAGAAAGATGATCATTATGATACATTTTTTAATACTACTGAGATCTTTTACTAATATCTTATATACTATTTTTTCTGTCCACTTTCATGACTAAGATTAGTTTATATGGTTTTCTAGTGCTGTCCTTTACTAGTTTTTGTCTCATGATTAAGCAAATTATCACAGATTAGGTGAGTATTAAGCTGGATCCAATGTCCTTTTGACATGGCTTCATCACAGCTGAACACTTTACTTTCTTGTACTTTGAGATGGTCTAGAATTAAAATTCCCACAGACCTGGAAACAGCAGTTTCTTCAAGAAACCTAATTCTTATTTGTCAAGAATGGTACTTAGAAACCAGCATTTGGGCATTGAGTTATTTTGTATTTTTGAATCTGTTTTTGTCATTTAAATTCCTTCCAAGAAACATACTTTTATAGCTAAATTTTCAAATTTATTGGCAAAATTGTGTTTATTTTAAGGAGTTCTTTTATGTTTTAAAAAAGTCTCTTTTGTACTTCTATTCCTAAATAGTCTTGGTTTTACCCTTAAGGATAATATACTCATATAAACAGATTTGAGTTTTGAACAATTCTTTCTTGGGGGGTAGTTTGCATTTGTTTTCAGTCTCACTAATTTTTGTCTTAATTTTAACTTTTTCTTTTCAATTTCCTTCAAGGCAGTCACATTGATCTTCAATATTCTTGATTAAATCGTACCATGCTCCATATTCTCTTACAGATCGCCAGGTAATTCCTGTGTACTGTGAAGTTTGGGAACCACTGGGATAGGATATTCATTTATTTGGTTACTCAATCTCTGTCCCTTGTTAAATATAAAAACAAATTAACACTTTTGACTTGTCTTTCTTAAATATTATTTCTTTTAATGCATGCTAAAATCTAATATTTCTTAAAAATGCTGCCTGATAATGGCCTTTCAGGAAACTCCAGATCTCTTCTCGGCCTTTTGGCTAAAATCAAGTGTAGGAAAGTCCGGAGTTGTGCATTTCGTCCATATCTGTGAAATGAAAGCAACAAGTACTGTAGAAAGAGGTTGTGTGTTTATGAGACTAAAGAACCTTAGTTTAAACTAAGAAATGATCAGAATGAAAGAAAATTTTTAAAATCTAAATTGATAATGAATAAACCTGTAATCATTGCTTTTTGAAAATTAATTTAATTACAACAGGGTACTGCTTCTATGAAAGAAGAGTTGTTTTGGTGGGGGAAGAGGACAGATGCATCCTCCTAACATTGAGCCCAGATAAATGAGAATTCACCAGCAAATAAAATTCATCACAGTCCTATGCCACGTTCCTTTTTGCGTTCCTGATCTTTCCTACTTCTTCTCTCTCCCAATCTCTCCCTTCCCCCTCCTTACTTCATTATATTTGCAAATTCTTGCCATTTGGAACAGTTTTTAAGGCAATGGAAAAGTGATGCTTGAGAGGTGAAACGCAATCACAAGCTGGCCTGGAATCAATCGATAGGGAGAGTTCTTGACAGCACTCACCAGCTGATTCCCAGCTGTGCTTGGGATACCGCTGCTGAGCAGCCGTCCTAGCAATTTGGGTCCACTCATGGTAATTGGTTTCAGATGATTCCAGAACAACTCATTTTACACTGTCCTCTTCCCAGAGCCCGAGGAATTGGAGGGCGTAGTGTAACATGTTCAAGGCAAAATCCCAGCTTCGTGGAAATCCCATCACTTAAATTCTAGTCTGAATTGGATCTCATTGTGTCTTGGTAGTCCCTGTGTGGTGAGAAGGATTATTATAATGTTATTTCAGTGGTTAGTTGTGTTCACCCCGATGCTCTCGCTATGACCCTTCTATTTTTCTCAGAATATCTTGCTTTACAAACACTAAATGTGTCCCTAGTCATGTAATTAAGGAAAATGTTAGTGATCATATTCCTAATGTGGAAAAGAAATAGTGGGTACAATTTTACCTTGTTCTCGCTAAATGCCTCCCCTTTTTAAATTTGAAGTTTCAAATAAAACAAAAATGCTTTCAGCATATATTCCTCTCATTTCTTCTTTCCTCTGATAAAAGGATATAAATAAAATTTCAGAATTTCTTTAGTAAAGAAATTAAGTCCATCCAGTTGCTCATTTCATAAACTGTGATGCTATTTTCAGCTCCAAGTAAAATAAAAAGATGTCCAGTAATAGTGATTTAAACAATGAGGACCTATTAGCTAACATAAGAAGAAGTCTGGAAGCAAAGTGTTTCCAGGGTTAGTTCAGAAGCTGAAGAATGTTACAAAGGACCCAGGTGTTTAGCAGCGCAATCGAACTCCCACTTCTACCATCCTCACTGTCACAGTGGGTGAGGGATGTCTGCACTCATGGTGACAAGATGGTTTCATTAGAGTCAAGCATCACATCTTCAGAAAATACTATTAGTGGTGTTCTGGTCAATGTTTAATGACCCACTCTCTAGAAAACAAAGACAAACAAAAAAAATTCTAATTTGTAGCATTTGATGATTTCCATCTTGTGAATTTTCCCAGCGCTGGGCAACTTCAAGGTCCTATATGGTGTCATCGAGTGCAGCATATAGAAGTAGCAATCATGAACCAGTGTGTGCTGGCTCCAGTATACCACTAGATGATATCCAGAGTCGGGCAGAATCTTTTTAATAATATCTAGAGAGGGAAAGCTTTCCCAGAAATCCTTAAACAGCCTTATGTCTCATTGGTCTGGCTTGCCTCTAATGCCTACCCTTAAGCTAACCACTGTCAAGGGGCCTAAAATGATCATGATTGCTTTGAAAGAAAGCTTTGAAAACTACATTTACTCCTGGCAGCAGGGTGACTTTCTTAAGCCTATAAGAGAGTACATACCTCCGAAATATTGAAGCAGTCTAGCAACTAGGAAGGGGATGAGAATGCCTGGTGTTTGGGCAAATAATAGCGTCTGCCAAAAGGACAAAGCCAGACATACCGTGTTCTTACGCACAAACACACTTGAGGAGGAGGGTAGAAATGTAAGGATATACAATTTTTATTCTACTTCCAGCATCTTTTTATGAGTCTACTGCAAAAACACACACACATCATTTGGATGTGTCATCTTTTTGTTTGGGCAACTCCTGGAGCCTTGTCATGGTGAAACATCAAAGTGGAAGGAGGTTCCTAGCTGAGTTGGCTTGAGGGCTCTTAGAGAGCACTTCAAACACTGTGAATGGTTGGGAACAGCTAAAATCCCCCTAGAAAAACATCATCTCTTGTAAGAAACATGACCCTAAACAAGGTTAATATATTTTTGAACTTGAGCACTTTATTATCTGCTGTTCTCTAGCACCTTTCTAAAGTGTGCTAATCATTTCTATCAATTGAGATGTTTCCTTTTGCTTAAAAGAATGAAGTCTTCCTCAGAGATGTGCATAGCTGAAGCTAACGACGCCAGCGAGGAATGGTTAAGAAGGGCTTGGGCAGACAAAAATACTGTATTTCCTTGAGGTCAAAAGAAAAGAAGCATGTTTGTTCCTTTTGATTAATGGATAGTAATTCAAGTCTTTCTTTCCATTATAGTATTTTCCAGTGTCTTCTTTTAGTATTTTTATTTAAAGAAGATGTCAGCTCTTTTTTTTTTTTTAAGGTTCACTTCTCTTATTTATCCTTCATATTCCTTCTTTAGCAGTACTACCCTCCCCCAATATACTCGTACCACCTTACTTATGAACCTACATCTTTTTTTTTTTTCCTGTTTCTACAGAAGCTAGATTTTAGATTTTGTTGTTGTTGTTGTTCCATTTGCCATTGTTAACTGTTCTTTTTCTTATTGACAATGCAGAGGTGACATTAGCTCTTCAAAATTCTGTTCCCATTGTTATGAGGGGTTAGTAACCCTGCTGGTTCCAATTTTAGGCTAACAAATCAAGATACAGGAAGCCTTGACAAATTGAGGAGCTGATTCTCTAAGGTGGGACCAGCACAATGTTGTAATACAGGAAGAACTCTTAATGTCTTTGTAATGGTAATGACTATGTGTTGCCACACAAGTTAGTAATATTACATTGGTGTTGGTCTACAGTATTTTACATGGTTTAACCTATGCTATAGTAAGCAATTCAACATTAACATTTGTCACATGTGCTGTCTTAAAAAAATGTTTTCTTTTTCTCTCTTTATTTTAGAGAGGAGTGGTAATCAGTTTGCTCTCTTCTGGTGGAGAACTTCTCAAGGTGAAGTATATTTTGATTTTAAATGCATACTTAGATTTAAAAAAAAAAGAAATGTGGAGTAGATGTAAGGAAGCAACCCTTTGAGGTTGATAAACCTCCAAGAATGAGTGAATTTATCAAACTTGGAAATATTTGGAAAAGAAAAGAGATGCTTTGCCCACAGTATCTTGGCAGTGCCTTGTCCAAAGTACAGAAAGTATGCTGAAGACCTAGTGTCTCCTTCTAGGTTTGTGTCTATTCAATGATACAAATTTACTGGATAGATCTGTCTTCTCACTGGGGTCTAAAAAAAGTGATTCCTTCACCATGGGCACTTTATGAATATTTGGGTACCAGATAGTCATTTTGAAAGATGTGGTTTTCTTTGACCAGTTGTTCAAGCATTCCATGGACACATACGATGAGAAAATAATCTAGTATTTATACTTCACATAAAATAATGATACTTTTTTCCTGATGTCAAATTTAGAAGGAATACATTTCAAAACGGTTTCATATACATGATAGCTGTTCCTTTGTACACTAACACCTAGAGCTGTTGTATTTAGATTCCTTGCTTCACTACTTACCTACACAGAAATTTTAAATTTGAGGAGTATTTTTCAAGTTGGTGCTTCCCAATACCAAAATGTCTTTTAATGAAAGATAGATAGTTTAGTTATTACATTATTAGAGTAATTTAAAAATTTAAATTTGCTATCTGCTTTGCTCCCATGGTCACAAAGGTGAAATAAAGAACAAGCAAAAATTACTGAGAAACAAATAAAATTTACAATTCAACTGTTTTTTTTTTTTTAAGATTATATTTATTTATTTGATAGACAGAGATCACAAGTAGGCAGAGAGGTAGGCAGAGAGAGAGGAAGAAGCAGGTTCCCCACTGAGCAGAAAGCCCCGTGTGGGGCTTGATCCCAGGACCCTGGGATTGTGACTTGAGCCAAAGGCAGAGGCTTTAACCCACTGAGCCACCCAGGCGCTCCCAATTCAACTCTTTTAAGCAACATTTCTCCTTCTGTTTTATAAGAACTGCATGTGGTTACTGCAGATTCCTGCTTAATCAAATTTTGATATGGGTGTTTTTACCAAGTGCATATTTTACCTTTTAAAAATTCAGTTTTTATTCTAGAATAGTTTTAGATGTGTAGAAAAAGTATAAAGATGGTACAGAGAATACCCATCTGTCCCCCATAATTTCCCCTATTATTAATGCATTACATTCATATATAGATTTGTTACAGTTAATGAACCACTATTGATATTTTATTCTTAACTGATATCCATACTTTGAGATTTCCTTAGTTTGTACCTAGTGTCCTTCTTCTGTTCCATCCAGGATATCACAATACAATGAGTAGTCGTGTTTCATTAGCCTTCTCTTGGCTGTGATAATTTCTCAGACTTTCCTTATTTCTGATGACCTTACCAATTTTGAGAAGTTCTGATCAGGTAGTTGGTTAGGATATCCCTTGATTTGGGCTCATCAAATGTTTTTCTCATAATTAGACTGATGTTATGGGTTTTGGTGAGAAAGCCAAGTGTATTTTTATTTTTATTTTTATTTTTTTTAAAGATTTTATTTATTTGACAGACAGAGTTCACAAGTAGGCAGAGAAGCAGACAGGGAGAGAGAGAGGAGAAAGCAGGCTCCCCACTGAGCAGAGAGCCTGATGTGGGGCTGACCTGAGCCAAAGGCAGAGGCTTTAACCCACTGAGCCACCCAGGCACCCCCCAAGTGTATTTTTAAATGTAAGTGTTTTATTCTGTATTCCCATTTCATACTGTTGGTATTGTTTATGTTTGTGAAAGTACAGGTTAAGGTCTTTTGGAAACATGGATATTAACTGCACTGCTTACCATAAAGTTGTAAGTAGATCATGTAACAAAGTTAAATTTTCCAAAGCAAGGAAATTCTTAACTCTGGCACAATTTTGCTTCCCTTTGGAGAGTCAGACTATTACGAATTTTCAGTGGTGGTTTCCTGACTTCTCAATCATAAATATACAGGACTAGAAAAGACCAATTCTGGTTCTCAGGAAGCTGTGTAGTATAAAACAGTAGTTTTCTAACTCGTGGGTCATGAAAATCTCTGTTCAAATGAAATCTTGCATGGCGCCATAAACAAATAAATAAAAAGCAAGACTGGTCTGATTGAAGCAGTGCAGAGACTAAGCAGCAGAGGACTTACTTAAAGTATAACTGCAAATCCTCATGTCTGATAGATTGGTAGAAAGAACAGGGAACAAAAATACCTATTTCACATGATTCATATGAGGCTTCAGTAATATGTAAAGTGTCTGGTGTTGTGCATTTATGGCACATAGTTGCTCAAGAAATATCAGATCCATTCACAAATTGTAATTTAGTGACTGTATCTTTACTCTGTCATTTGAATATGTCCCTGTATCTTTATGACCATATCTGTGTATTAACTATCTATATATTTGTGTGTGTAGGTGTATAACCCAAAGAAAATAAAATATTTATAATGGTGAGGATATGAGATAATTGCATTTAGTAATTAAATTTTATATTGTGAAATTGAGGTAATTACTAAGAGTTAATATCTAAACAGATAATAACCCAATGAAACTGTGTAAAATATTTTCTGACATCTAGTATATACCATGCTTTAAAATGCTTTCCCAAACAAGACATGAATATTGTGTTGGTGAGAGGTTTTAAAAACTACTGTCCCCATATATCATATTACATTGACAATATTATAGAGTATCTTGTCAGTCAGACTAATTCAATTATTACGCTATATTTTCTAATAATAAAAAAAATTCAAGTGTTATCACTGTCTAGTTTGTATTCCAGGAAGAGGTTAGGAGTAATAGAGCTTAGAATGCAACAGAAAATTTACACTAGTCTGAGCCATTAAATCAGAATTCTAATGTACTCCACTGTGTCAATGTTTGACACAAATTTTCCCTTAAAATGAACAAAAATGTTTAAATGATAACCATAACAGTAATAATTTGTCTTTGGTGTTTGGAGTACTCATGAATCTAAATAATAAATTTTATGAAATTAAAAGGTCTTAATTACATTTGGTTATAGGTGGATGACTAATAAGTTTTTAATGTGCTCAATTACTTTATGTTTAGTAATTAATTGCAATATTATAAGGCATTATGTTAATGATAATATTGCAATGGACTTTAAAATATTTTCACATCCATGTAAGGTAGGAAGTGAAAACAATTGCTTGTCCAATTTTATAACTGCATAAGCAAAGCAAGGAACAATTGGGTAACTTTGGTGGATCACAAGGATATTCATTGGAGCAACTGAGTGTCCTAAATCTTGAGTCAGTAACATTTCCATTGGAGAACATGGCTGGTTTTGATAAATCTATTGTATTTATAGTTTTAAAATTTGTTTTGTCCCTCTTTACATATTTAACCGAGTGTTCTCTTTTCTTTTTCTGAATCTTCCAAGTCGTTTCAGTTGGATAAAATTCAATATCTAATACCTTTGGATTTGAAGTGGCAAATTTTTAATGTGTGAAAGAACGACAAAGTGAGGTGATGCACTATTATGTGTTTAGTTGAAGTTCTGGGTCACTGTCATATTGGTCGGAGTTTTACCCTTTGTGATTCTGTGCAATTATTTTTCTGCTGAGTTTATCCTGGGTCCTGGCCAGTGCATTGCCTATGTCCTTCTTAGTTCACAAGTCAAAAGGCAGTAGAAAAACCACTGTCAAGCCACAAATAGTATACTTTGTTTTATTACTAAAACCTGAATATATTGGGAGTTTATTTGCTATTTCGTAGAGTATTGGAGATAGCTAGAAAACACTTAAATGACTGACCTATAGAATTAACTAGAAAGATAGAGATGATGGCAAGATACACTGTGTTATTTTTACATCAGTTTAATTAGGGGAAGCTCATATACAACACTGACATCACTAGACTTCTCTGGGTTCCTGGATATCATTTAAAACTGAATCCATATCCGAAGACCAGATCCTGCTTCAGGTTGCCTTTGCTGAGCTACAATCTTTTTATTAAGAAATTACCATTCCAGGCGTGGCTGGGTAGCTTAGTCGGTTAAGTGTCTTCCTTCAGCTCAGGTTTTGATTCCAGGGTCCTGGGATTGAGCCCCACATCATCCTCATCAGGCTCTCTGCTCATCAGGGAATTTGCTTCTCCCTCTCACTCTATCCCTCACATCCCCCCCCACCTCCACTCATGCTTTCTCTCTCTGTCAAATAAATAAATAAAATCTTAAAAAAAATTACCATTCTGTCTGGCCAGCATCTCTTTTTCCACAAGTCATCCCTGTTCCTTTGCCTTATTTTCATTATTTTAATGTGACGGTAGTTATTCACAATCCTTCATATGACATATTTCAAGAAGATGGTGATGTTCAGGGCATATTTTTACTGACTTCTGTCCTCTGTAATACTTCTTGCCATCTCTGAATTTCCACTGTCATTCATTTTTACTTTTCTGGTGTGCTTCTTTTTGTCCCATGTGATAGTTATGCATGTGTGCTTGTTTTATCTTCTCTATCTGAACACATACTCTGGTAAAAGAACAAGAGTTGTGATTCACCTCTTGTTACCCGCACTCCTGGTCTGTTGCTCAGTGTTACATAGAGAGTCAGTGAACATTTACTGAAGTAAATCTTTAGACTATCACAGAATGACATCAGAAAAACACAGCTCTTGCTTCATATCTCTGAATGTTTACTATTACTCAAATCCTACCAAAATTACTCAACTCAGAGCAGGATGGATCTCTGTGTTGGTGTGTATCTTTTGTTTTTAGTGTGGGCTGTATTTTTTTTTCCTCTCTTGGATTTTGTGCCTTCTAAGTATTTTCAACCTAGAGACTTTTCTAGCTTTCTGGATGTTTGCAAAGGCCATTGTCTACTTAAATTTATCTGCTTCACTTTTCATTGTTCTGTGTCATTTTCTTCAGCTTTTTGATAGTTTATATAGCTTACTAACTGCACGATGTTTAAGGTGTTGAGGTGTCATTTGTAGGCTTCATAAAAGGAGGTCACAGAGAGTTCAGAAATGTTTAGAAAAGGGAAGAAATCTTAGGAAGGTTCTTCTTGAGGTTAGCAATTTAGAATCTCTTCATTGTTTGCACTCAGAATGCGATATGTGATGCTAAGATTCTCTGTTGTGAATCAGGCTAAGGAAAGTGAAAAACCGGGGAAAGTAAGGGGTATCATATTTAAAGGAATATCTCAAATCCCTCGAGCCCGAGTTCTTTAAAATGTGTGTGTGTGTATGTGTGTGTAGATTTGTGGTAATTTTAAAATGAAACACTTAATTGAGTTTGAAAAAGAAATTTAAAGAAAAGAACAATAACAGAAATTTCCATTGCGCTGCCTAAATTTATTGCTCACAATTGTGGAATATATTTCCCAAGCCATAAAGACATGAAGGAAGAGCTTCTGAGTCATTATTCCCTTTCTTGTTAAGGCCGGAGGGAAGTAGAATTTAAGATTGTCATTTATGCATCTAAACATAACTATTCTAAAGGTTGCCAGTCAGAGTATCCATTGAGAGGAGAGAGAGAGGGGAGACGGAAATGACCAATAGCTGGCTTCTGGCTGGATAAAACATTTACACATAACTCCTGGCTTCCCCTCAAGTGGAGCTTTTGCGAGGGATTTATAGGTCAGATAGCTCAGCAGTTTCAGCCTGCTGCCCACTGTACCTTAACAAAGCTTGTGCGTGTTTGTACAGCTGGACTGGTAGCTGTGGGAGTCCCAAGAATCCCACAAGGCCTCGTCCTTTTACCTCCCCTTCGCCATTTACCAGCACACAAATACATACAGAATGAAACTGTCTGACTAGCAGGTTAAAGGCCCACAATTCAAGCCCTGTTTATTTTCTTTCCTTGATTTCCTGCTGCTACAGTGAGTAAATGGTATTTTTCCCCCTTGCTTTTTTTTTTTTTTTTCTTTCTTTAAACCTGTTTGTCTGTCAGTGTCTGGTAGAGAATGAAAGAAATACCGATATTTTAACATAGTTTATGGAATTTGTTAGTACACTTTGGTGTACTATTCTGAATCTCTCCTTCTCTCTCTCTCCCTCTCCCCCCACCTTCCTCTGACTACCCTTTCCATCCCCCACACACACCTCTGTCTCCTTTCTCTCAAGGTCTTTCCATTCTCATCTCTTTCTCATATGTTTTTGGGAAAGGAATTATTTACCCAAAGGAAGGAAAAAAAAACATCCCCAAACTCTTCAAGTGTAACTTCACCCCAAGGAAGGGTGTTATTTTAATTACTGTTGAACCCATTCTGTGGGGAGGCCTGTAAATGCTTGATGCAGCTCAGAGAGTGGCAGTTAATATGCCTTTTGAATCAGTGCCACAAACTACAAAGACTGCCATCTGGGGAGGTATTACGTTTGTAAGAAAAAAATAGTTGAGACTTTTCTTTAAATGAGCTTGTAAATTCCAGTCAATCTTAGGTTCATTTCATTTTTTTCCAAAAAAAAAAAAAAAAGTCCTCCCATATGAAATACTTAAAATCATATTAATTAACCAGAAAAGGAACAGCAATTCTGAATTTCAGTGAATATCACTGTAATTCTAGGTTTGATCCGCGTGTTTATATTTTGGAATTTTTTTTTTTTTTGTCATCCCAATAGCAATTTCATTAAACTCTTTGCATTGGAAAAGAATTAAATTGATGAAGAAAAGTTTGTTTACCTGTTTTGTATTCTTAAATTATCTTGTTTCTTCATACCAAAAAAAAGTTTTAATTAGAAAGCAAAAATAGTTAATTCTGGCACTTCAGTCATTCTTCATCTCCTGTGACTGTTTTGGCAAATGACACAGAAATGGAGGAATATTGGGAGTTGGACAAAGCTGATTAGAATTCAGGTCTCTGAGTGTAACTAGCGCACTGTTCTGAGACAAGGCATGAAACTTCAGCTTCATCTGGAAAATGGGAAAAATGGTACTTTGCCAACTTCCCAGGGTTGTTGAGGGAATCAAGTGATATGATGGCTGCCAGAGTGCTTTATACACGGAGACATTTTATGTAAATCTAAAATAGTATTCTTTTTTTGAAGTTTTAAATTATTCTTGATAGTTGAACTTTTCCTTTCTTTTTTTGGGAGAATATTTTCATGGCAAATCCATCATTACTGGCAGATGCAAATTCTAAATTTCAAGGAGACGCTAAATCAGATGTAAATTATTTTTTAAAAGTAGTGTTTGCATGGTATCTTTTAACAAATTATAGAGGTACCTGAAATATAATGGGAAAAAAACATGATTATTTTAATGGTAGATCCTATTGATCTCATTATAAATATTCAGGAGAACTTCCTATAATCTTATTTCAAAATACTCCAGGATGCTTAAACTTCACACTCTGTTGACATTTTAAATTACTTAGCAGGAAACCTTCTGATACTTATCCTTCCATTTGCTAAAGTTCCTTAGTTCAAAATCCCCTATGGAATTGCAAACTTCGAGGCACTGATTTAGTAAGGAAAATACACAAGAAACAGGCTCTGAGCAACATTGGACTTCATGTAACACCTTTGCTATTAAGGACTATTAGAAAGACATTTTAAAAAAATCTACATATTGCATTGAAAACTAATTCTTACTACTCTGAGAGAATAATGAACAACTTTTCACTCAGGAATTTTTCTTCATTTAATATTTGAATTATCATATGGAAGATATTTTTCAGTTTCCCCCCTCTCATCTCCTTTCCCTTCCCATCCCTATGTGATCCCTGTCTATGGTAGTCTGCATGTAAAAAGTAGATATCTCTAGAACAATGTTTCTGTCCATATCCACTTTCATTTTTAAAAATTTTTCCATGTCCACTTTCATGTCCATTTACATATCCATAACCACATCCAAATCCATCCTTTGTCTAATAAGAATAGGAGGTCTTCCTAGAATATTTATTCTCATCATTTGGATTCCATTACAATCAAGGCGTTTTCTTTAGCTAATAGCTTTTGGTCAAAATAAATATTTTATTCTAGCATAATTAATATTCTTCAATTTGAAAAGTCTAGTAAAAACATTTAGTCTATTGTTATTTCCCTTCAAATTTTTATCTGTTTTTTCATTTATTCCTTCTCCTTCCCTTCTTTTCTGTTCCACCTGACATTTTACCAATCTTTGTGCTAAATCTTTATTTAAAAAAATAAAGCTTTAATATTCCTATGTGATGGATCAACTTAGGGCTTTGTACTCATTGTGTTCTCATCATTCTGTGAAGCAGAATCTTTGTGACAGAACCACACTGTTCTTGCACGGTGGAAGGCACTTGCATGGTGGAAGAGGTAGTGGACACTGAAAGTATCTGTTGCTCTCATAACATTTCTGCAAGGCTGACTAATTTGCTAATTGTGTGAGATAAATTTACGTGGTTAGGCCCATAGTTCTTATAAGTGCCCAGCATTTACCTGTTCTTCAGCTGTCCTCTTTATTAGTTTCTTACTCTAATGGATTCCAAAACATCCTTGAACAATCTGCTTAATAAATAAGAGGAGGTTGTTGTAACTGAATAAGCAACTTCTAGGTTCAGACCAGCAGCTAAGTACATTTTTTGAGTGCCTTGGTTAAGGAAGCATTTACATTCAAAATCTTTAATGAGTTTCTTAACTGAGGCAGAAGATGCAATCAAGATGTGTTTCCCCTGTGAAAAGTGGAAGATTGCTGTAGAGTATTAAAAGTTGAACAGCTGGCCACTGTTTATGAAAACAGCCAGGCTCTTATCCATAATACAGGAAAGTGAGTCAAAAGCCAAAGTCTCCTGTTTTTTAAGATACAGCTGGAAGATTTTCAGAGCTCGGGGAGAATTTTAAACATAGGGTAGACATATCTTCCCCCCACCCCTTGTAAATATAGGAAAAAGAGGAATAAGAAAATATCTTCAGGGTAAAATATCTTTATCAATTCTACAATTTATATTCTACCAAACACATGTATCTCTTTTGGGAAAAAATATTTGGTTAACTTTCACCAGAAATAAGAGCAGGTGACTTATGTAACCACTGTATGAAAATAAGAGGAAAGTTAATTAATTAAGGTAAAATGGAGGTAAAAAGTATAAAACAAACAGAGCTTAGAATTAGTTTTAATTCCTTTACAGTCTCCTTACTGAAGCCAATTCATGACTTCAGCTGAAGATACTTTTTCATAGTATAATGAAAAACTTTCTTAATCAATTCTTTGGAATCCTGGCATCCTATCTGTTGTATTCCAGATTCACTGATTTTTATGGCCAAAGAGATTTACTCAGAAAAGAAGCTCTGGATGGGGAAGTTAAGGAGGACGTAAACTGAATGCTTTATCTGTATACTTTCTAGTCATCATTTTAACTTTATCCCTTTGGGTAGTAAATATCTATCTACTGGTAGAGAAGAATTTCTCCTATCTTCAGCACGAGTAGGAATCAGAGTTAGAGAATTTGAGGAACCAAGAAAAAAAATCAAAGTTAAAATACAATTCATTCTACATATGAACTTCCCTCTACTAGGCAGTTGTATTTTGGAAGTATCTAGATGACCTTATTTTAACAGATGACCTAAGACTCGCAAAACAAAACAGAACAAAATAAAACAAAACAAAACAAAACGCCTTGTCCAACAGTTAATACGAATTTGTTCAGAGCCTTCCCCATGCATAAAATCTGTAAGTGCTTCATTTGATGCTTTTATTTCTCTTTTAGAATGCTACTGAGTTCTGATAAAATGATCACAAGTTTGGGCAAGAGAATTTGAACCTTTTGCACAAGAGATTTTGAACCTTATGCATGGAAAAGTGAATATGCATTTATACATTTTACAATGAAAACTGTTCAAGTAGGTTAAAGTTGAACTTCAAAGAAATCAAAATGAAATACAGCATGAGATAAACAATGGTTTTTAAAATTTGTACACATATCCTACATCTAGGTTTCAAATAAATCACATTAGTTAAATTAGTTGTTATTTCATTTATTGTCATGCTAAGCTGCTTATAAAATACGCTATAAGTTTATCATTTGTCTTTTTATTGCTTTTTTTGGGAGAGCGGTTTCTAACCTATTATTAGAATTATTAGAATTCTCCAAAGAGGATGACCAGTAAAGCTAAAGATTTGGATTGTCCCATGAGTAAAAACAAAACAGAAAAACTCCTTGTATAGTCATTAAGTCTTGTATGATATGAAGCATTTACTTCTTTTCCTTGTTTTCACTTTTTCTCCCTGTAGCAAGCATTCTTTTAGTCAAAATCAACATGCAGTGAATTCTGGTTTCCTAATACCTAGGGTGCTTTCAGATATAAAATAAATGCTTTTAGTCTGAGCCAGTTAAACAGAAGCCTGGACATACTGTGGGGTGGGTAGGATTCCGATGAGAGGGAGAATAGGTGAACCCTGATATGAGAGAAAACAGTTCTGCAGCTTCAGGAAAGCCAGGGAAAGCTGGAGGGTTAGGGGCTGTTCTAGGAGCTCAGTGGTGGCAGGTGCTATAATGGAAGTGGCTCTGCCAAGAAGCCAGGTTGCATCTCACAGCAAGTAAGAAGAGCAATGGGTTGTGAGATCCATATGCTCGGCTTTAGCCTTTTGGTCAGAAGAAGAAATGAGGTATCACAATGGCACACATCAAGGATGTCCATGATCCTGTTTTCTTTTTGTCTTGGATTATACTGCACTGGGCCATCCTCAAGGTCATGGGCTCTTTTGATACCCTATTAGTCTAACTGTGTTCTGAGCCTTAAATGTGGTCAAAAGCCACTGAAGAAATAGCATCAACATTCAACAGAATCCATTTCTACCATGGAGACATAATGTAAGCTATTTATATTGTGTGACACAGATTTTGGGTGGAAATACTTGCTAATAGCAAGCAACTTTTAAGACTATAATTTATATGTTCCTTTAATCCTTTTATACTCTGCATAGGTTAGGTTAGCTCTTTGAGCAATGTTTGGAAGAGGAGATATGTGATATGGATGTTGAATTACTAGCAGTGATGGAGAACAGCAGTAACTGAAGTGATTCCCAAACAAAAGGCAATTAGGAAGACATATTTAATATCACTGTCATATCATGATAAGCAGAAAACCAATTTATCAGTCTACGTTAGTATAATTTTTTTAAGATATTTATTTATTTGAGAGAGAGCAAGAGAGCACGTGTGTGAGCCAAAGGGAGGTACAGAAGGAGAGAAGAGAAAGAATCCCAAGCAGACTCTGCTGAGCACAGAGCCCAAGGCAGGTCTCGATCCCAGGACCCTGAGATCATGACCTGAGCTGAAATCAAGAGTCAGAGGCTTAACCAACTGAGCCACCCAGGTACCCCTACATTAGTATAATTATTAACAAAATTAAAATCAGCTTTAAAGCCCGCTGATCTTTATAAAACCTACTGAAGGATTGGGGTCCCTGAGTGGCTCAGTTGGTTGAACATCCTAGATTTCAACTTAGGTTTTGATCTCAGGGTGGGTGGGATTGAGCCCTGCGCTGAGCTCTGCATTAGGGTCAGAGCCTGCTTAAGATTCTCTCTCTTCCTCTCCCTTACCCTATTCCCTTTCTTTCTCTCCCTTCCTAAAAACAGAAAAAAAACAAAAACAAACAAACAAAAAACTATTGAAGGATTAAAAACATATCAATACACAAAATAGATGACTTTTTTTTTTTTAAGAGTTTATTTATTCATCTGAGAGAGAGCATGAGAGGGGGGAGGGTCAGAAGGAGAAGCAGACTCTCTGGCGAGAAGGGAGCCCAATGTGGAACTCGATCCTAGGACTCCAGGATCATGACCTGAGCCGAAGTCAGTTGCTTAACCAACTGAGCCACCCAGGCAGCCAAAGTAGATGACTTTTATATTTAGAATAATATTACTTTTCTTAATTATGGCTCTTTCTCATGGTACTGGAAATGTATTTTATGAATTTGTATGCACTCTGGGTTAGGTCTGTGAATAACAAGTGTCATTTCTAAATATACTTAATAGACAAGTCAGTTCTCACTTTACTTAAAAGAATCCCATGCTGGGATATATATCTTTGATCCATTAGAACAGGCATGGACACCAACTCCTTTCTAAATAATTTTATTTGTGGATCTGGCTTCTAATCTTTACCATTTTGTCCTCGCCTCCATCTCAGGCCTGCGTTGCTGACATTATATACTGGTCTATGAATTTGGGTTTTATCCTCTTAAATAAGAACAATACCTCTGTTTAACTCCAGCTGAATAATTTGGGACAGCACTCAATAACCAATGGAGAAAGATTAATTTCCACCTGGCACTGCAGAGAATTCTACTCTGTGGCAGAAAGTGTTGTTTTTGGAACAATGTTAGACACTCTCTACTATTTTACTGTGTCCTGACAGAAATTAATCATGAAGGTCTTCTAGAGTCATTTATCAACAACCTTCTGAATTCACACTCTTACAAACCACGTATCCTCAGTTGAGGGAATATGTTGCCTGTGATTTTGCATCAAAATGTCAGTGGAAGGCAGATTCTGACCAGGGTAAGGTTTTCGGAGTAACTGATCTGGGTGACTTGGACTTTGGTTAGACTTCTTGAGGCCTAGTCCTGAAAGAGGCTGAAAGGGCCTTCAGCAAGGCTCTGAGTGATCCACAAGATATGTAAACACAGATGCACCCGGCAGAGGCAAGCGGCCCAGCAAAGAGCCTGGGCCAAAGTCAGAGCAATTAGCACATTGTGAAACAAAGTGCCCAGGCAGGCCTCAGAAAATAAGCAAACTGTTGTGTGCATGTGGTTTTAAAGAAAGCTTCAAAGTAGGCTTACAATTTATGAGAGATCATGAAAATGGGAAGGATTCAATATGTTCTATTTATATCTTTTGCAAAAAAAAAAAAAAGTAGTTATGTACTACTTCTGTGTATCTATAATACAAAGGTGAAATGTCCATTTAAAAGTAGTGTGCTTTTAGTTTCTCTTAAGCATAGCCTGGGCCTTCGTATTCACTTTACCAAAAGCATTTGTTAAAAGGATATTTTAAAATGTGCCATACCAGTGCAGGATAGTAATAGGAGAAACTGGGGAGGGGTAATATATGACAATTGTTTTCCTGTAAACCTAAAACTGTTCTAAAAAACTCAAAGTATATTAGTTTTTAAAATTTTTTTTTTTAAGATTTTATTTAATTATTTGAGAGAGAGTATGAGCAGGTGAGAGGGACAGAGGCAGAAGCAAGCACTCCACTGAGTAGGGAGCCCAAGGTGAGACTTGATCCTGGGATTCCAGGATCATGACCCGAGTTGAAGGCAGATGCTTAACTGACTGAGCCACCAAGGTGCCCCAATTTTTAATATATTTTTAAAAGGATATTAAAACCAATGCCATAATTCATGATGAGATA
The DNA here is from genome assembly GCF_010015895.1 of Lontra canadensis. NCBI lineage: Eukaryota > Metazoa > Chordata > Mammalia > Carnivora > Mustelidae > Lontra > Lontra canadensis. Next base: position 47,829,666 of record NW_022630996.1, on the reverse strand, counting down.
ACTCTACTGTCATAAAGTCAAGAAGTTTAGAAGGGCATTGCATGTGTTTATAATGGAAACAAATGAAAATTACATAACCTGTAGAAATGTATGCTTAAGAAAATGGATGAGACTAAAGTATATATGAAATATATTTTTAAAAATAAGAACCTGCCCTCTCTGGGTTTCTGTGTAGAAAAAGGCAGACAGAATTAATATGTGTGTGTGTCTGTGTGTATGTATATTTATATATATATAAATACACACATATATATGTGTATGTTTACACACACACACATACATATATCTTCTCAGTGTAGTGAGGGAAGAGTTTTGTAATAGTATTTTCAGCAATAGATAAACCTTTTTTTAAAAAGCCTTTAAAAATGACAAAGATATATGTATGAAAGTTGATTTTAAAAGTCCTCTTATTGAGTAATTTTAGTAAGTATTAATATATTCAAATTAGCCGTCACTGTGTGTTGGTATGGGTATGGGTAATGTGCATTTTCCAAAGCCTATTCCTAAAAAGAGAGAGCGAAGAGCACATTAACTGTAGTGTGATATTCTAGTGGAAACTATTAAAGGCATTTTTCAGTAGCGAGCTTTATTTTCAGCCATTTACCTTGTACCGCTTCCTTTCTCTAAATGTGACTTCTGATTTTACTTTGTCTGAGAAATAACAGCAAGTTGAGTAGAAAGTCCTGAGGTTAGAAAAAAAAAAAAAAAGTCTGAAGTTTTGACAAAGAAAAATATTCTTTCTAATTCTGTCAAGTGATTTCCAGGATCAAAATTTATAGGGGCCCGAAGTTCCTGGCACTACCTGACATAACTGGCATTATTTGATCTTTCTAACCACAGCACCCCAAACCTGAAACGAATCAGTCAGGTAGGATTCACATCTATTTTTTCCTTCAATGAAATTCATTGTATAGTAGCATATGTTTAAGGGAATGTGTGAGTTTTATTGCAGGTCAGAAAGGCTGCCGTTCTAATCTGTGATTCACAAAGAAAACAGAGCACACAAAGACCAGGGCAAAACGGCTGGGTTGGAGATTGGAAGGTTCCAGTGTGTAAACCATATTCCAGTCTGATATGTGTGCAACAATAGGGTCATAAAAATGAAAACACTCCGTGTGGATAGGAGACAGTCTCTGTTTTAGGGCTCTTACTGCTTTATTTAAAATTTGTTGGTCAGGTTCTTTCAAGGCTAGAGTGATTCTGAGTGTGGTGCTTTGTGAAGTGCATAAACCATTTGTGAACTCAAGGGGAATATTAAATATATTTCACGTGCCAAGAAGTTAATCAGTCAACCACAGATCCTTATTCAATGTGATTTATTGAACACCTGCCATATTAGAAGAGCCATAACAAGCCAGGTGGTGAACTGAAATGGCAACACTGCCCTCAAGGTGCTTATGATCAGAAGAAAATAAAGAAGATGGCGACTGAAACTTAACAAGGGCCTCCCAGTTTACACTATTTCACATCCAAAGGGTGGCTGGAGTGTGATCATTACATACAACACCATCGTTATCAACAAGCAGATATATATAATGATCAGTTATAGGTATGTGTGTGCACGTGAGTGAGTGGGTTCATGTGCAGAAGGGGGCATTTGTCCTTAGTCTGGAATAGCTTTAGGGAAGACTTGAAGTTGAAACAGATTTCTGAAGAAATAGTAAGAACCAAAAAAGAGGCTTTGTAGTTACAGGACAGAATTCTGAGTGATGTGACTATTTGGAAAATAAACACCGTGTCAAATTGTAGTAATCAAGTAATCAAGTAATTATCTGTTAGCTTCCCGATTCAAAGTATTAACTTGATTTTGAAACTAATTGGGAACAGTTAGTTAGAAGGTTTCGAGCATGGAGTGATATATATAAGAATTCACTTAAAGAAGACTCTTCTGTCTTCTATTTGTGACAAATGACTAAGACACCAGAGGCAGTTTGGTCTCATGGTTTGAAGGTATGAAGAGAAAAACTGATCCTTCTAATTATATTGAAAGGTTCTGGACAGATCAGAAGAGATAGGGTTAGCTTTAAGTAATTACACCCACTCTGTGTGTGCCTGTTAACTCATTAAGACAATTAGATTTATAACAAAAGATGGTTATGAAGATTGGTGAAATAATATAAAAACATATGGCGTGTGGTAGGCACTCAAATGGCTTAGTTTAATCTGAATCTAAAATGCATGTCTTATTAAAACAATTGTAATAACAGTTTCATATATGGCCTCAAAAAGAAAGTTACTTTTTTTGTAAATAGATATTTTGGTTTTATAGTAAGGTTATCCAGAGAAAATTTACATTCAGCAGAAACTATATAGGACCATCTCACAGTCACAAGAGAAAAAAAAAAGGTATACCTTATAATAGCATTCCATTTTTTGCCAATTTAGGATGAATCTATAGTAAATCTGTTTTTAAAGTGATCTTACTTCTGAGAAAATCTAGAGGGCTGTGACAGAATCATTTTGCACAAAGTGTTCAGTGTTTCTTTTCAACCAGTCAAATGGCTATTTTAATGTAATTTCATTAATGTAATTTTATAATATAATGTAGTCTGATTTATCTTTCCTTATCATATAAAATCTCAAGAAAGTAGCAATCCTTTTCTAAAGTTGGGTATATAAAACAGAACAACCTGACGAGATTTTTTCAAAAACCTGAATTGAATGGTTCTAATGTGGAACTTGGTTTTAACTCGCTTTAATTTTAATAGTTCTTTAAACTTAAGGATTTCGGTCTTTTAAATATGTATTTATGTTTGTGACATGTAAATAAACAAGGGAAGGTTTTCATGCTCTCAGAGTATCAACTTTTAAGTTAGTCTGTTTTTGCAGTTCATCTTCTCTACTTACTGATTCTGGGACTCCAGCAGTGTCAACCTCCGCTCCAGAACTGCTCCATTACATGAGGTGGAAAGCAGCCTCCTCAGAACACACACTCATCAAACAGCTCACCCTTTCTCTCCTTTCTCTGTTCTTACTTACAAGCTCAGTCCAAGTGCAGACTCAAGCCTAAAAGAACGAACAATACTGAAAACGATCATTTGTATTTACCCAGAACTCTGTAGTTTATAAATGCTTTCAAGCTTATTATGTTACTTGCTGTGGACAGAGCAACTATTACTGTCACTGTTAATACCAAAGATTATTCTGAAACTTAAGCGGTTCGGAAAATATCACAGATCACAAAATTAATAAATGTTATGACCAGATTGAAACCCAGATGTCCCTACACTGAGGACAGGGTTCTCTACCGTTCTATACTGCTGTTGGCAGCTGGGTGAGCTTTGGGAGAGAAAGAGAAGCAGACAGATGAAGGGCAAATTCACTGGTGGGGTTTCTTTTTTCTCTCAGAGAAATCTCAGCCTTGCTTATAGATTCAGTCAAGTCACAAAGATTACCCAATATAATCTTTCTAATTCAAAGTTAACCGATTAGGAGCTTTCCTGAAATAAGCATCTTTCATATCTTGCAATGCTCTTTTAGTATCATGTTTGGCTATACTATATTACTAATTTTTGCAGCAATATTCCTTGGTGAGATTGTGATTTTGTTTTACCTTTTTGCTTTCTTTCAGATTTTGTTATTTGTGTAATTTCTGCTTAACTTAATAGAACTAGATGTGTCTTTTCTTTTATGTTTTATGAAAGTGTATATATCATCATTGGATTTTCTATGCCATAATTGTTCAGTAGAGTTTGACTGTGAGAGTATTGGCTTGGGTCTTTTTTTCAGGGAGCGGAGAAGGTAGATGTTTGGCAAGTTTTCTATTTCTTTCAATGATTAAATTAGCCCACTCATAGTTTCTCTCCCTTTTGGAACAAATTTAGATAAATGATACATCCCTTAAAATGCATCTGTTTCATTCAAATATGGTTAAAAGCATGTTTCAAGATATACTTACTATCTCTGACGATTTGGAGAAATTTCTCTAGATTCTGTATTCCTCAGTTTCTTCATCTATAAAATAGAATCATATACTACCTTAGAAGATTACTCTCATAATTAAGTGAGTTAATAAATATTGTTTGTGTTTTATTTTGTCCTTGTCGATTTCAGAGTATTTTTGGGATGAAGAGGGAAATTTTGGCCTTTCTTCTCTATTTTCAAACCAGAAGTCTTCATCTGAGTCAAATTTTCTTTTAATAGAATTTTGACAATATATTTGAAGATTTTTTAAATCTAAATTCAAGTTAGTTAATATATAGTGTAGTATTGGTTTCAGGAGTAGAATTTAGTGATTTATCACTCGCCTCTAACACCCAGTGCTCATCCCAACAAGTGCCGTCCTTAATACCCATCACCAGTTTTTCCTTTCCCCCCCCACCCACCTCCTCTCCAGCAACCATCAGTTTCTTCTCTACAGTTAGGAATCTCTTATGGTTTCCCTCCCTCTCTGTTTTTATCTTATTTTATTTTTCCTTCCCTTCCCCTGTGTTCATCTGTTTTGTGTCTTAAATTCTACATATGAGTGAAATCATAGGATATTTGTCTTTCTCTGACTGACTTATTTCCCTTAGCATAATACTTTCTAGTTCCATCCACATTGCTGCAATTGGCAAGATTTCTTTCTTTTAGATTGTATATTTATGTATGCATGTGTGTATGTATGTGTATACACACGCACACATATACATATATATGTATACACACACACACACACACACACACACACATATATATATATATATCTCACATCTTCTTTATCCATTCATCAGTTGATGGACATTTGGACTCTTTTTAGAATTAGAATTTGTTTATTGTTGATAACGCTGCTCTAAATGTGGGGTGCATGTGCTGCTTCAAATCAGCATTTTGTGTCCTTTGGATAAATACCTAGTAGTACAATTCCTGGGTCATAGGGTAGCTCTACTTTTAACTTTTTGAGGAAGCTCCATACTGTTTTCCAGAATGGCTGCACCAGTTTGCATTCCTGCCAACAATGCAAAAGTGTTTTTCCTTTCTCCACATCCTTGCCAACACCTGTTGTTTCCTGAGTTGTTAATTTTAGCCATTCTGACAAGTTTGAGGTGGTATCTCACTGTGATTTTGATTTGCATTTCCCCAGTGATGACTGTTTGAGCATCTTTTCATGTGTCTGTTAGCCATCTGTAGGTCTTCTTTGGGAAAACGTCTATTCATGTCTTCTACCCATTTCTTATATTCATTTTTGCTTTTATTTGCCTGTCCTTCAGAGTTGTGTATAATAAGAGGTTGCTGCAGCTGAGGTCAAGGAGTTTGCTGCCTGTGTTCTTCTCTAGGATTTTGATGTTTCCTGTCTTATATTTAGGTCTTTCATCTGTTTTGAAATTATTTTTGTGTATGGTGTGGAAAGTGGTCCAGTTTCATTGTTCTGCATGTCACTGTCCAGTTTTCCCAACACCACTTGTTATAGAGACTTTTCCCCCCATTGGATATTCTTTCCTGCTTTGTCAAAGATTAGTTGATCGTATGGTTGTGGGTCCATTTCTGTATTCCCTATTCTGTTCCATTGATCCATGTGCCTGTTTTTGTGCCAGTACCATGCTGTCTTGATGATTCCAACTTTGTAATACAGCTTGAAATCCAGAATTGTGATGCCACCTGCTTTGGTTTTCTTTTTCAACACTATTTTGGCTATTCAGGCCCTTTTCTTGTTTCATACAAATTTTGGAATTGTTTGTTCTAGATCTGTTAAAAAAAATGCTGGTGTCGGGGCGCCTGGGTGGCTCAGTGGGTTAAAGCCTCTGCCTTCAGCTCAGGTCATGATCTCAGGGTCCTGGGATCGAGCCCCGCATCGGGCTCTCTGCTCAGCGGGAAGCCTGCTTCCTCCTCTCTCTCTCTGTCTGCCTCTCTGTCTACTTGTGATTTCTGTCTGTCAAATAAATAAATAAAATCTAAAAAAAAAAATGCTCATGTTATTTTGATAGGGATTGCTTTGAATGTGCTGATTGCTTTAGGTATTATAGACATTTTAACGATATTTGTTTTTCCAATTCATGAGCATGGGGTAGTTTTCCAGTTCTTTGTGCCTTGTTCAATTACTTTCATGAGTATTCTGTAGTTTTTTGAATATATGAGATCTAAACATACTTTTTAAAAATAAATAAATAATAAACATGCTGATTTTGATTTTGTCTTTAAAATGGCCGCAGTATGGACTCCTATTAAATACTTTATGATCGTAAGTCCTATTTCTCCTGCCCTCACTCATTTTGCTCCAGCCACACTGGCTTCCTTGCTATTCCTCTATCAGGATAAGCTAATTTTAGACTCAGCTCTTCTTTTGTATTTGTGTTCTCTACAGCTAGAATGCCTTTCTTCATGTCCACATGACTTGCTTCTTGCCTTCTTCAAGCCTCTGGCCATATATCACCCTCCCAGTGACTACTCTATTTAAAGAGCAACATTGCTCTCCCCAACCTCTATTACCACCTGCTTATTCTCCCTAGTTGCCATATTTTTCTTTATAGCTAAAATACTTTCTAAAATACTCTATCACCTTTTTTTTTGGTCTATCACTTATTTCCCACCATTAAAATAAAACAAAAAACTCATGGGAGAAAGGCATTTTCCCCTATTTTATTTGCTCCTATATCCTTGATTTCTATCACAGTTCCTGGCATATGATAGAGGCTCCATAAAATGTTTGTCAACCACATGAAAGTAATGTCTGTCCCACTGAGTCAGTATCTGGTAATTACCACTACGGTCAGCAATGCAGATCAACTTTTAAATTATTATCATAATTTTGATTGTATACAGTAAGCTTTTCAAAAACAGGAAATATTTATTTGCATTATTTCAGTTGGAACTCTTTAATCTGTGAATAAAAGATTGACCTAGCCAAAAGTGGGCTATGTCAGTAATCTATGTGTAAAGATTTGCACATTGTTTAAGTCAGAATTCATATTATTTGAGTCAGGGATCCGCCTCTAGCACTGCTTCCATTTTGTTGGTGTCAGTCAGGCTGAACAGTAGCTCTTAAGCCTGTATACTTTCAGGTTTTAAGTCTTTTTCTTGTCTTGTCTTTTTTTTTTCTTTTTTTTTTTGTGTGCCAAAAACCCGGGATCAAATCAGTTTTAAGTATTGAGAGAAGTAGCATGTCCAGTTCTCCAGTAGCTTCAGCCTCACCCAATCAGCAATGTCCTGGGACTGAGACTAGTAAGCTTCTGATTATTCCATTCACCAACTAGTTTCTATAGACATATCCAGGAGTCTTCTGTTTGTCTAAGGACTGACTAAGCTCATGCCCTATCCTTGAAGTCAGGAAGTAGTTGCCACATAGTCTGTGAGTAAAGAAGGAAGTGGTTAAAGACCAAAGAAATAGATTCTAAATATATATAAAGTACCTAGGTGTTCCATAAATACTGGTTGATCATGTTTCTCATAATCCTTTTCTTAATAATTATAACTTTTCAAATGCTTCATTTTTACCTAAGTACTGGAGACATATATGTGGAAAGTGATTTTTACCCTTTGAAATTATATTTTTTAAATTTAATTTCAGTTTTCTTTAGGCTCTCCAGATAATTGTCCTTCCCCTGCTCCTTTTGTAGGAGAAAGTGAGCTTCAGTCAAGGGATACTGTTGTAGCAAGTCCAAAAAGTTCTCTGGGACAGTTGAAAAAATGAAGATGTATTCTAGGTGGGCATCTTGCCTGTTCTTGTCCCGCCTTGGAGATATGTGCTACCTATGTTTTAAGCATAATCAAAATTAAAGTTAGGCTTCCCAAGATGTTAATCTACCAGAAGCACTAAAACATTACTAAAGTCCTTAAACCATATAAGAAATCTAAAATGATTTTTAAAACAGTGAGTAGAGGGATCTTAGAGGCTACTTAATAGTATGGTGGTGGTATATAACATTTCTCCATTTGGCTGCAGTACACAGAAGTTGTGGTAACATTTTTGCTGATTTTATAGGTAAACCAACATGTGGGTCAGTAAGTGGATTTTTGTAATTTTCTCACACATTTGCATAATAATAAAACAATGTATTTTTTTTGAAGTATTGTATGTTGTTAAAGGAAAACTTTAAAATGCAACTCAGAGTTGGAAGTGAAACTTCAGCCTAATGGAAAGATTTTAGTGTAATGATCAACTACTGTAAATGATGTATCATAAACTATCCCAACCATAGTGGCTAGCAACAATAAGCATTTATTCCTATATTTGTTGGTCTGCTGGTTGATGTTCAAGGAGTATACAAGGGACTTCATCTGGGTGTGGCTCTAAGGTGAGGATTTAGGTCCGCGCAGTATGTAACCATTCTGGGACCATTCTGGGACCCCACTGAAGGGCCATTGATTAATAGGACTATGATCAATGCTGCACAGGAGAGCAAGTGCATGATGCGTCCTTGAGTCTTGGTCTGGAAATTTGAGTTATTTTCTTCCGCATCTAATTTACTGAAGCTAGTCGCATAATCAACCCAATGTCTATGGTATGAGGAAATATACTTTACCTTTCATGGAGGAAATGGAGAGTCTCAGGGCTAAGGATGTGGATGTATAATTCCGACTTAAGGGTTGGTGGAGAATTGGAAGCAAAGATTCAATCATCTGTGTTGAGTAATAATGTATATATGCCAAACTATTTCTAACGTGAGGTTAGGAGCTACAGGGTGATATTTTTGCTGAGCTGGGGTTAGAGTTTAGGTCCCATATTTGTTCTCTTTCTTCTGATGTGTGTGTGTGTGTGTGTGTGTGTGTGTGTGTCTGTGTGTCTGTGTGTCTGTCTGTGAATGTGTTTTATACATACATAACGACTGGCAAGTCCTAAGATCTGCAGGGTAAGTGGGCAAGCTGGAGACCCAGGAGAATTGATGTAGCTCTAGTCTGAAGGCTGGCAGGCATGATACCCAGGAGGAACAGAAATCTCAGGTAAAGTCTGAAGGAAGAAAAAAAGTTAGTGTCCCAGTTTGAAGGACATCAGGCAGGAAGAATTCTTTCTTACACAGAGAGGGTCAGCTTTTTTATTCTATTCAGGCCTTGGTTGCATGAGTGTCACTCATATAAGGGAGGACAATCTACATCACTCAGTCTACCAATTTAAATATTAATCTCATCCAAAAACTTTTTCACAGAAACACCCAGAATAATGTTGGACCAAATATGTGGGCACTCTGTGACCCAGTCAAACTAACATATTAAAATTAACTATCACGAGCCCTGGTTTTGTTTGTTTTTGTCCTGACTTTTTATGACAAGAAAAAAAGAAACTGAGTGAATATTCCTTTTCTATCTTTTTCTTACTGAATTCCCAACCTCTTTTCTAAATAAATAGTGAGGCAGCCAAACTTTGAAGAATATAGGTTTAAAGGGATGCCAAATTATTAGCTTGTCTTGGTTGCCCATGGATCTTGGTCTGGCCCTGTTCCTAAGGTTTGTGCATGTGGCCCTTGGAAACTCAAGAGAGTAAAAGTTCCCTTTCCTTCGAGAGAGAACCACACTCTGGGAATCTGAAGTCTTTGTTCACATGACCTCATTGTGGAACTCAGCATTAAAACAGTGGGTAGGAATCTCTGAGGCTACTTAATGGTATGGTGGTACATGAAGTTTCTCCATTTGGCTGTGGTATGTAGAATTTGTGGTGACATTTTTGCTGATTTTATATGGTGAACCAACATGTGAGTCAATAAGTGGATTTTTATAATTCGTTTATCCATTTGCATAATAATAGGAGTGTCTGAAGGACAGGTTGAAGAAACCACATCCTGCCTTTAGAAAAACAAAGTATCTGAGGTAGATTGTTGCCAGTTGAAATACCATCTTTAGAGTATATTAAAAGTGGAATAGTTTGGAACCTGAATGTATAAAATGTCAAAAGAGAGTAGTCAAAAAAGGTTTCAGTATTTGTCCAAAGGAAAATGATCTAAATTTAATGAACACTTAAGACTGCACAGTCAGTTTTTATGATTGCCTTTAAGGAGAGGAGTAATGTATGGGATTCTATTGCAAGATTCAAAAGAAAGTGCCTAAAGAACGTATTATTTGGCATGGTAAAAGAGTAAAGGGTGAGTATATAGAAATGAGATGAAAAGACAAGCTCTGGCTTTATCATTGAGGGCCTTGTTTGTGAAATTAGGGAACGTGAACTGCCTCTTATGGGTCTTCCAGACCCATCAAGATGTTTAAGCAAATGAGTGACAGAATTGTTGTTTCTGCACAGTTTGCCCTGGTGTTAGTAAGATCTGATCAGAATTTTTTAAAGATCTAAAGATTGAAAAGATTCTGGGGGCATCCTTTATGTAATTTAAACTAATACATAAAGCATATCCTGAAATTAAAATAATGCCTAAAGCTTAAATATCATAATTATAACTTCTTTCCAGAGATTCTACTTTTAAAAAATCTGGGTACATTCACTGAACATAAGCTTTTCTCACATTTTATATTGTGTTTGCTTTACTGACAACCTAAGAATATGATTTTATCACCCACTGGGTGATTTAGCATTCCATGAGAATTTCAACAAAGGCAGTAGCAATGGGGATGGACAGCGTGGACAGCAGAAAATTTTAGAAGACAGACTTGAAAGAATTTGGTAGTTGACTGGCAGAGGAGAAAGTTGGGGATTTGGATGTTTCTAGCTTAGAACCATGAGTAGATTAAAATAAAAGTGCATAGAAAAAAAAGCAATGGTAATGGGAATGGTAATAGAAACATATGGTCATTCTAAAATGTAGATTAATTCTTACTGCATCACATCAAATTGGTTTGAAAGTAAGTTTCCTGGTGGTAGGAGAATTTTTTTTCTAAATTTATATAGACTAAAGTTGTATTCTTGAAAGAGGTGATTTAAATAACTTCTAGAACCAAACAGATATTTAGAATAAAAATTTTACCTTGATATTATCTAGGAGACTTCTTGATAACAGACATTGTCTACTTATTTGGAGAAAGGCTGCCATTCATTACTAAATTGCAAGCTTCATAATTTTAGCTAATCATATGTTGTTGGTCATGCCTGTGAATGCCTTGAATTTCTTCAGCCAATGCCAATGATGAATGTGGGTAGGTGATTTGAAAAAAATAATACAGGAATAAATAGTTTCAGGGTCCTACTAAAGAACTCATTGCTGCTCTAGAATTCTGAAATACCCTTCATTTACTCAACAAATGTTCCTTTGACACAAACAAGCATACAAAATCTGTATGTAGTCCTATTCTCTGCTATGTTATGTGTAAGCATGTAATCCATTCTTTATGTACTCGTGTGCCTTTGACCTGAAATTATATTGGAAAATCATAGAATTAAATAAAAATACTGGTGAAGTAAATTTCTTTTACCTTATTGCTAAACATGGTACCTTTGGAATGTTGTCAGTGACTAGTAACAGAAGTGAAAGAAGATATTCAGACTAATTCAAGATATGAATTCTCACAAAGGAATATGGCCTTTTCCATCCTCTTTCTCCTCAGTTTCCCCCCTCCTCTTTTTCCTCTTTGGTATCAAATGCAAAAATAAAAAAGGCAAATGAAGTTTACTTCTCAGGTTCTTATACTTGGTTCTGGCTGTGCCCTGAAATTAGTCCTTCCCCCCCTCCCTCTGGGAAAACATCAGCATGAAGACGGTGACCCTGTGCACTTGTTTTAGATGAGGGTAAACAGAAAACGATATTACTTGCCTGAATGGAGTAGACTATCCCATGGAGGAGAATAATAGCTGTCTTCTAGTTTCTGTTTTTCTAAAAAGACCAGTGAGAACTTGAAAGGAGAAAGACCTGGAGAGGGGGTGAAAGATGATTACCTTAAGGATTAGAGCTGTTACCCTGGTGAAGTCTGCAAATACTGTTTCTAAGTGATGGGTTCAATGTCTCTCAAGTAAAATGAATTTCAACTAAGGGATTAGCAGTAAATCTTTACAGGAAAATATCTCTCAGTTAGTTATCCATTATGATAGCGTGATTTCAGTAAAAATGGATATTGTTTCACTCATTAACCAGGCTGTCATATAAATATTATTTTAAAAGATCAGAAGAAATACACTGTTTTCTGGAAGAGTTCAAATTGCCGAAATTTTATCACAAGTTTGACTATTTTAAAATAAATTAAACAATAATGATTTTTTAAAAAATGAAACATGGCATTGATCTAGCCTTCTTAGTGACTTTACAAATTGAAATACTTTAAGTATTTTATGAAAAGTCTAGTAGATACAGGTTTCATAGATGCCTTTTAATTTGCTATATACTCTTGTTGGCATTTTTTATTTTTAAGAAGTAATCAAAAACACATTGTAAGCTCAAGGAACAGCATATATGCTTAAGGTTAACACGGTAATGGCTCTGACCTTTAACCCTGATGCAACTGTTCTATGCTAACAGCTCTTTGTGAAGGGACACCAAATACTGAAGAAATTGGAAAGGTTAACAAAGTTAGCGGACAAAATAAACTTGATACTGAGAATGAACTTTCACATGTAGCAAAAAAATAAACACTATTCTCTTAAGCTGATCATCAAAGGATGTTTAAGATGCCTATATAGGCTTCTTAGTGCTAAGTTCATACTCTCTTTTGAGAATTGTTTATACAGAGGGTTACCAAATTCATAGTGAGTCAATTACTGTAAATTCATAAGAAATAATATGTAAGGATTATTTTAAAACAATGGAAGTCCCAGCACCATTGGGGTGGCAATCATACTTAGGAACTTGGTATTTTTTTCAAGTCATTTTCATGACATCCAAGTATAAGAGGCATTCCTAACTTCCTTATGTGGACTCGAGTGAATTATTCCCCAACATAATTTATAGAATTTGTGTCCAAAATATAACCTGAATTCTTGGCTGCAACAAGGTAATATAAAGCCTGACTTCTGTTACTGACACATTGTAGAAGTTCACAGCTCAGGCTGACTCTACAATGGGAATTACATATCAGATTACTTTTGTAGAAATGGAAAAGAGCAAAGTTACTGCAAAACTGTGTGTGATCACTAAGAATATGGTGTGGAAAGGTCATTTAAAGAACACTGAAAAGGTAGGTGTGTTTTTTACGGGTTACTGCTTATCTTCTAAACCGTTTTATTAGCATTTCCTAAAAGCTACATAACATCCTAAAGAAGTAAAGATGGTCTCTCTCTCTTGGGCACAAGAGAGAAAATACCCCTTAAAGGAGATACCCCAGACTAAAACTCACCAAAGCACTCTAAATGTTATTTTTAGTGATGAGAAATACAGGTTAGGACCTTTTTTATTTCTCATTGTATCAAGAAAATAATGTTTACATGGAAAGAAAAGCAAATGACAGACGAGAATGGTTATACCTGGTTTTGCATTTAAAAGTCCAATCCTTAATGGCTTAAAAAAATAAAACTTCAGGTGGTCTTATTTTTTAACTTAACAAAGTTCCACTTGTTATATAAGTCGTCTTACTAATTTATTGTTGGGCTTTGAAAAAGCTTCCCCATTTTGCCGGTCTTCCAAAGTATTGGTTGATGTGGCTAGCAGTCTTTCAGAAAACAGCAGGATTAACAGGGTATTTGCACACCTGCAAAGCTCATTTAATGACTAAAATTGCAAATGCTGTACAAGTAAAACAAAAAAAAAATGTATTTTTTAAGTTATTTAGTGACCACAGCTGTATAACACTATTCCGACAACCAAGAATGTATGTCTATATATTATGTATCTCAAAACGTAGTTTTGATTGATTGTTTTTCCATGTCGAATATTTTGATTTGCTGGAAAAGATGATTAAAAAAAAAAAAAAACCTGAACAGAAATAGACAACTTTATAAGAAAATGAACAGCAAAAGCAAGAAAGTGATCTTGAGAATCTTAAAGTCAGCAGATGAGAGAAAGAACATGTACATCAAGATGGGGGGCATGGTTGCTTTTTGTTCTAAGGACTTGTATTTAGATGCCTTGCCATGCGTATCTAAGCTAAACACACAAACTTCCCTGGGAAGTGCTCTCTGGATGATTCACCCATCTTTCAGACATGTAATTTTTAGACTTTCCTTTATTGATCATTTGATTGTTTTTGATCAATAGATTTCCATTTTGATGATTGCTAGGTTTCTTGAAAATTCTCTCACTTTTTTTTTTAAGATTTTATTTATTTATTTGACAGAGAGAGATCACGAGTAGGCAGAGAGGCAGGCAGAGAGAGAGGAAGGGAAGCAGGCTCCCCGCTGAGCAGAGAGCCCGATGCAGGACTCGATCCCAGGACCCCGAGATCACGACCTGAGCCGAAGGCAGCGGCTTAACCCACTGAGCCACCCAGGCGCCCAAAAATTCTCTCACTTCTCATAAGATCATTTAAACTGAGGCCTACGTTGTCACCCTGAGTATGGCTTTCCAAGGAGGTAATTCTGGAGGCCTAACCGAGGTAGGGAAGGGTTAGGTATTAAGGACTGAAATTGCAGCCAGAGCATTTGATACCATGTAGGGATTCTATGTACTCCCCACTTCTGAGGCCCATAGCACACGTATGTACTGAACTAAAGATCTTGGGTACAACCTCAGAATCTTCCTTAACTCTCAGCTCCAGGCAGCCACCATTAATATCTTAAATTGGCTCAAACAGTGAAATCTATTTGCCATCCTGCATGAGATTCATATTCTAAGCTTTAATATTTACTCTTCCTCTCTTTCATGGAGATGATAACATCACTTTCTTTCTGCTTCCTTGGTGTGAGAACTAGTCCTAGAGAAGGGTTATATGAAGACATAGTGCAACGTTTCCTTCTAAAACTGTAGAACCATGATAAACCCATTTAGATTGAAAGAGACTTAATCAAAATTTCCCTAACAGATTATCATCTATTTACTTCTAAATCATTATTACTCATTCTGTGTTCACTGTAGCAAAAAATGAGTTAATCTGAAATGGAATTCTTTAAGACGTTAGGTTTTGTTTGTGAAAATGATTAGTTTATACTACTGATACAATTTTACTATGAGTGCAGGAATAAGAAGTAGATGAGATTTCACATAAATAGAAGAGTTTGATGCTATTGACTTAAGGAGAAAAATGATCCTCAGAGGGCTCGCAATCACAGCTTGCTAGAATCAGCATCTAATGAATTAATGTCCTGTTTACATTTTTCAAACTGTAAACACTTTGCTACTTAAATTTTCAGCAATATTTGAGAATCAGTTTGCAACTCGGAAACTCTGGGCTTTGCAAACTTTGAATATAAGTGAACGGGTACTAAGTTATACATGAGGCTGGAAATACATGGAGATTCTTGTGTGTGGGCATGAAAGCACATCTGCAAATTGTAGTTAGATTCAGCCTCAGTCTGTGTTTTCCCCAGTGTGACTCACTCAGTCATCACCCGGTTTGCGTTATTACGGACTCCTAACTATGTGAAACACTCAAACAGTTGGGATTCCTTTTGGAACACATACAAACAACCCAAATCTTCCAATTCAGATTATGTGGTTGGTCCCAAGACTGTTTTGAAGACAGGGAGGAAAAACCTGAAGGCTGCCTGTGGTTATGGGGTGTGGTGTTGTGGGGTTGGTGGTACAGTTCTAGGGTGTTAGTTAATACAGGAAGGTACTCAAGTTACATCCAGTATAACGTACCAAACTTGGAAAATCTCTCCCTCTTTTACTTCTCTCTCTCTCTTTTTTTCTCTCTCTCTCTCTCTCTGTCCCTCCCTCCCTCCCTACCACCCTCTCCCCCACCTCACCTCACCCCACCCTTTCTCTCTCTTTCCATAGCAATTGGTAACTAACCTTCCTGACAGTGTAACCTGAGGCAGATTACTTGGGTAAAATTTCTCGGCAATTCTTTTGTCCTTACGATCAAACCCACATCAAGTCTAAGTAAAAGCTCATTCTGACTATCAATATTTATTTTATTTAGTTCTGTATAAGCTGCAGTGCCTGCTCATTTCTTCTTACCAAAACTCTTGAACTTCTTAAATCCAGTCACCACAAAATTGCTGTGGGTGGAAGCCTTTCATTATCCTCCCTTTGTTTTCTAATTTTTTGGATTTTTAAAATTTGAAAATAATTCCAAGTCACCACTTTAAAGTGTACAAATCAGTGGTTTTTAAGGTATTTACAGAGTTATCCAGCCATCACCACTATCTAACACCAGTACAGGTTCATCACCCCAGAAAGAAGTCCTGAGACCATTAGCAGTTACTCCCCATTCTCCCCTCTTCCTAGCCTCTGGCAACCATTAATCTACTTTCTGTCCCTATGGATTTGCGTAGACTGAATACTTCGTATAAATGGAATCATAAAATAGGTGGCCTTTTGTGATCGGCTTCTTTCACTAGGCATAATATTTTCAGAATTCAACCATGGCCGACTAATATTCCATTGTATGGATATAATACATTTTATTTATCCATTTATCATTTGCTGGACATTTCATGGGGAAATATTTTTCCTTTTCTCTATTTCTCTTCTAATTTTTCTTTTTTTTGCTTCATGTTGTTTTTGTTCTCCTTATGATATTTGTTATAAGTTATTTAATTTCACACATTGAAAATCCTTCTAGTAACTTCTAAAGTTTCTCAAAGTTCAATGTGTACATAAAACATAGAGGGCTCCTTTTACTTTTTTTTGGAAATTTTTATTTATTTACTTTAAAGAGAGAGAATGAAAGCAGGAGTAGGAGCAGAGGGAGAGGTAGAGAGAGAATCTCAAGCAGACTCCACACGGAGCATGGAGCCTGACAAGGCGCTTGATCTCATGCTCATAACCTGAGATCATAACCTGAGCTGAAATCGAGAGTCCAACACTTAACTGACTGAGCCACCCAGGTGCCCTAGGGCTTCTTAAAAAATGCAGACTCTGATTCAGTAGTTCAAGGAGTAAGCCCAGGATTCTGCATTTAACAAGTTCCCATGAGGTACTGATGCTGCTGATCTATCTGTTCACTACCACTTGATTCTGACTGTATGTTCCACTGAAAGAGTATCTTCTAAATAGGCTAGTTCATACCAGGCACACGTGTAGATGCTTTCACAAATTTTATATTTATCTGAATATTTCATTAACAGCTATTTAATACACGCCCAACTGCCTTCACATAGTATTTAAACAAGGCGTAGTTTTAAACAGAGCTTGGCAACTTAAGACCTGTGATTTTTGCCTGCCACCTGTTCTTTAAAATAAAACTTTATTAGAACCTAGCCATACACATTCATTTGTATGTTGTCTATGGCTGCTTTAGATGACAACAACAGAGTTGAGTAACTTTTACGGAAACCATAAGGCTTGCTAATTGTGTCAAAGACCACACGGTTTACAAAGCCTGACATAACTACTATGTAGCCCTTTACAGAGAAAAATTGCCAACCCCTGCTTTAAAGACTTCCTATGTTATGAAACAATTTGAATCAATTAAGCACAAATCTATGTGTAGACTAAAGAACTTAGGGTATAGAATAGCAGTAATCACTAAGAATATTTCATCAAAATAAAACTGATGTTCAACAAGAACATCCATGCATGGACCACTTTTTAATGAGGGCACAACCAAAGAATAAAAGTACAGTCAATATTTTCAACTACTTGAACATTGAAAGTTGTGTTTGACTCAACAATCTGTTAATTCTATGTATGCACCCAAGCAACTGAGTACGGCTGGAAAAAAAAAAAAAAGCAATTGTCACACAATAATTTTATGATCACTAAACTCAACTAGATCCTTAATGAATCACAGGAATTAATTCTTTAATTCATTTGCATTCCTACACTCCTGGATGACTGCCCATGCCTTTTCATCAAACTCTCAACACCTCATATTCCATTCTCAGTCTTAAGTGAGGACCGCTTATTGTCTACTAAAAAAATAAAATCTGTCAGAAGAGAACTTGTTTTGTTCTTGTCACTATGTTCTCTCTTACCTCACCTCAGCCTCCAAATTCTAGTTTTGTTTTTGTTACACCGGATGAATTGTTTGTCCTTTTCACAAAGATCAGTCTCTTCACTTGTGCATACCACATCCTTACCTTTATCACCTACTTCACGACATCATGGCAGCACTTTTTTCTTGCTCCTGCATTGTCAAGTTTGGCCACTGTACCTGATTTTCAGGTACATGTTTCATTACACAAACATGTTCTTATTCCTTTCATCTTTAAATTTTTAAATAAAATTTTAAAAATTTAAATTTTTTAAATAAATTTTTAAAAATTTAAATTTTTTAAATAAATTTTTAAATAAAATTTTAAAAATTTAAATTTTTTAAATAAATTTTTAAATAAAATTTTAAATAAATTATTTATTTATTTAATATATTTTATTATATAAATATAATTTTTAAATAAATTTTTAAATATTTTTATTTATTTAATATTATATTTTATTATATAAATATAAATATATAAATAAATTATATAAATATAAAATATAAAATATTAATAAAATAAATATTTTAAATAAATTTTTAAATAAAATTTTAAAAATTAAAAAAATATCTTTAAATAAAAGACTAAATTTTCTTGACTCCATTTGCCTCTTCATAAGCATCCATTTCTTCCTTCCCTTGACAACAAATGTCTTTGAAAGAGATGTCTGTACTTAGTCTCCAGATTTCTCCTTCCATTCTTTGTTGAGTCTGCCTTAAGAGTTTATCCCCATGCTTACCCTGAAATTGCTCTTGTTAAGGCCACCATGACCTTCCCAATACAGATTTCAGTGGCCATTCTCAATGCTGAATTTGTCAGTGGCTGTGGGGCGTGTAACAGCTGAGCACTCACTTATTTTGTAACGTAGTCATCCCTTGGTGTCTAAAATCCACCCTCTTCTTATCTTCCTTCTATTACTCTAGCCATTCCCACCCCCCAAGTCCTTTTGCTATTTTCTTTTCATTTACTTGACCTCTAAATATGGGTCCTCTTCCTTTCTTTATCTATACTCAATCCCTTCATGAATCATGGTTTACGATATCACATTTATGATGATGGCTTCAGGATTTATATCTCCAGCCCAAACTTCTCTATAACTCTGGAGTTTTAAATCCAACTGTCCACATACCATCTCCATTTGGATAATCAGTGGGCATCTCAAACTTACCATGCCCACAACTAAAATGCTGACTTTCTCCTTCACCCTAAATCTTATACTTCTGTCTTAGTCATCTCAGTGAATGGTAATTTCATTTTTACAGTTGCTCAAACTGAAGAGCTTGGAATGATTCCTGATTCTTCTTTCTTTCACACCCCATATCCAATCCATCAAAACATCCTGTCTACACTTGCTTTAAGATACATCTGGAATCCAACCACATTTCTTCACTTCATAGCCACCATCCTTGTCCATTCTACCACCCTCTCTCACCTGGATTATTGTAAGTGTTGTGATGTCTATACATCCTTCAGTGACTTTCCATTTCACTTAGAGTAGAAGCCAGTATGTTTCCTGTGGGCTATAGGGAGCTATGCACCATCTCTAAGACTTTAATCCATACTCTTCTCCTCTTGCTCACTCAACTCAACAGCTTTCACCTCTTTGTTTTTTCATGAACCTGCTAATCATATTTATGCCATGGAGCCTTTGTATTTTTAGTTTTGTTTGCCTGGAGTACTCCTGTGACATTCACATGGCTCCTTCATTCATTTCCTCAGGTTTTAATTCTTTTCCTCTTAGGACTTCTTCCCTCATTCTACTTCCCTGATTTAATATTCTCCGTAGCATTTATGACTCCCAAACAGACAATTTTTACCTGGTTATTTTGATTATTGTCTCTGTCTATCCAGTGAAATATAAACTTGATGAGATCAGGGATTTTTTCGCATTGGTGTATTGTTTTAAAGCATAGGACTATAGACTCAAAACTTTTGACTTCCGGTTGAGAAGAGTTTCTCTGGCTAAAGCAATTTCAACCCAATGTTTTCTCCCCCCAAGTTAACATCTCTCCTTCAGGGTGATATTACCTGTCACTTGACATTCTTTTTTTCCCCTCCTTTGCTCTACTAGGTTAAAAGAACGTAATGCTGACTTTTGGCATCATTCAGAAACACTGTGTTATTATAGTGCTTTCCCCACAAAATGTCTTCTTATGTCTTGGAGTAACAGTCACCAGTGCAGCTCTCTCTTTGAGTTGCTTTAGCTAGAGAAACTCCTGTCATTATCTCAAAACACAGACATGTTCTGATTAAAATAAACAAAAAGAGAAGCTTTTATTCCATAGAGAGGTCCTCATTAGAAAGAGGTTAGTTATTATAAGGGAGCATTGTAGATTTGAAAACTCATTTCCCAATTTCAGAAAAAAAAGATAACTTTTTCAATATCCATAAAAGTGAAAAAGTCATCTTTTAAATTCTCTCCCAGAGGGGTTTGTACCCATTCCGTTTTGCCTTATTCTGACTCTAATCTCTACTTATTGACAGATGAAGTCCCATTCAAACCATGGAACAGTTGTAAATTTTTTGCTAACTCTGCCTTTATAAAATCTCGGCATTTAACATCTTGTTAGTATGATTAATGTGTAAATGTATTTTATGTTTATAATTATTATATATTTAGATTTGTCTCTGTAACTAGAAACTACTGTAAACTTTGCCCTTAAAAAAGTCTAATCTAAAAATTAAGACTAAATAATAAGTCAGACTTCCTGTTAAATTGCTCTCTTGCTTTGAGAAACTTTGCCAGCACAAAGAACCAATCCACAGTAGCCCCAGATAGTGGTTTTTGGCTAAGCATCAAATGATAAACACTATTTATATGTATTCCAAAATACAGAAGCTGGCTATACGTCATACTGAATATAGAATTGTGCTAGTTGATATTTTTAAATATTACTAAGGGATTTGATTTTTTAAAAATTGATATTATAGCATAATTTTTTAAAACTGTGCCATGGATTCTTTGTTTTTACATAGAATGTATTTATACTGAACTCTAAATCTCACCTTTTTATATGCATATATAATTATGTGAATTCTCTATTTATTTTTTACTTCCATGTGCGATCATGCTTTTCTCCCATCTTGTGACAAGGGAATAAATAGGCCCTTTCTCCAAATGTGAGACTCTGATAGTGTCCATTGGTCCATTTTCTTTTTTAATGTCCTGACAATTTTATTCCATCAGGTGTTCCTCTGGGCCATCTGTCTTTATAAAGAATCCCTCTTTTTAATCTAAAGTCTATGATACTTTCCATTAAAGAAAATGTTTCCTATTCCCTTTGAGTCTTTTATGACACAAACATATCTTTTTTAATGTTTTTCCAATTAAAGTACATTTGTCTCATACTTGAGTTTAGTTTGCTAAGTCTTCAGGGCTACCTTTAAAATCCATTTACTGATTTTGAGGTTAGAGAATAGCTTAAATGCAAGAGGTGACTTGTGGACGGACCAGTTTACTGTGTAGCTGGTGATAATTAGTAATAGATTTTAGTTGTGCTTTATATTTAATGTCACTTTTAGAAGCATTGATTTATTCATTATTAGAGATTCCTACATAGTTCTGTTCGAAGCAGATTTTAGTTTATTATTGTTACTTATTCTTAAAATTCTCTTCAGTAAAAGGAGGTATTTTAGGTATATTAATGAGAATAGAAAAAATATTCGTTGCATTTTCAGTCTAGAATTATCTTTAAAATGTCTGTCATCTATCATCTATTCACTATTTCTTTAAAAATTTTTTTTAATTTTTTAATTAACATATAATGTATTATTAGCCCCAGGGGTACAGGTCTGTGAATCGCCTGGTTTACACACTTCACAGCACTCACCATAGTACGTACCTACTATTTCTTTTTTTTTTCATGACTCATTCTTTCACTGATGTCTGTCGAGGAATCTAAAAAATGAAATTTTTGTAAAAGACCTTACAAAAACTTTCTAATACCTTAATTACCAAATTCATTTTTAGTCCATATTCTTTTCTCATATTGTTAAAAATTTTTGATGTTGTTGAAACTTATCTCCTCTTAGAAATCTTTTCTCTTGACCTTTTGCACAAGAGTCTTGTGTGTCTTTCTCTAGGTCTGCCTGGTTCAACAAAGATTTTATCCTTGACTCCTTACCACTCTTCAACCAATGGACAGCCCTTTTGTGAACCTGCATCTCTGCTGCTGGTTTTGTTTGTTTGTTTTTGTCGAGGTTCCAGTTGATCATGACAGCTAGCTGACTCCTATTTGTAAATTTTGCATGCCTCCATCTAAATTTGTTTCTGTCCTACCAATCCAGTTTTGTTATTTCTAATAATGGTCCACCCCAAGTTGTTCAAGTCTGAAATTTTAATTATCTAAATTTTTCTAGCTTCCTTTGTCTCCTAGATGTATTCCTTTATGCAGACATCAATAGGTCCTGCCTATTTTCTCTTAATTTCTATCTAAAATCATTGCAACAGCCTCTTAATTTTTCTTTTGTACATCTAATTTTCTTCTCTAATTTCCCATGTATTCATCTACTCTTAAATTATGTTTCTTGTTTTAGATCACATATCTAGTCTCACGGACGCAGTCTCCTGAAACTCATCTTTGCTGCCTTGGCTTTTTGAGAGAATATGAATGTTAGTCTTAACCTTATATGTCCCAAATATATCTATTCATCTTCCATGAAAACTTCCCTCATCGTTTTATTTGGAGAAGATTCCTCTCCCCCTCTGAACTTGCACACAATATTGTCCTGTTCTGGCTGGCTTGCTTTCTGTGTTATATAATTACTATTTATTGTGGGATTATAAACTCACAAGAGAGAGATTTCAGACTTAGTTGTCTTTACATATCCTATAGAGACTATTTCAGTGCTTTAGATATTACAGGTACATGATAATTGTCAAATGAATAAACATCAAATATGCATTCTTTTATACCACAGTTGCTTTATACAGGATTGTAAGAGTCTTTTCATTATCTAAGTGTGAAAGGTAATTTCTCGGTTTAGCATCACATAATGTATGAATCACAATTTTCTTATGGGCATATGGTTTTATAGCTTTAAATTTTATGGGAATCCTTATAAAATTAAAAAAGGATACAAGTAAAGGGGAGAAAAGACCATTATCCTGGGAGTTTTCTTAAGATACATAGAGCAAAAGGCCTGAATTTGGCATCATAGACCATTGCTCTCCCATCCTCCCCCACAACTACTGTCACACACCCACAACTGCCCCTGCCCAATCTTGCACATGAAACTTTAGAAGTCCCATGTATAAATCTACAGAAATCTATCCACTCTTCAGAAACAAAGTAATACTGGTCATTATGTTGCTGAATGCCATCATATTATATGGTGTTAAATGACATAGTGTTGGTTGTGTATTCTACATATGATTTCCAAGAGTTATATATTATATTTTTTTCAGGAGAAAAATCCTACATTGTTTTCTTTTTAATATTTCATGTTAAATCAAAAAATACTTCAATGGAATATGTTGCAAAGGGAGCTATTTTGAATGTAAACTGAAGCAAAATTAATTAGAAGTTGCTGAAATACTAGAGAAATAATCCTAATTTTAAATGGGCTCCATGTGATGTTTGATTTCATTACTGACAAATTTAGAATGAACTTCATTTATTATGCCGTGAATGTTCATTATTTTTGCAATGTATTGCACACACATTTCCATTCCTTCCAACCTATTTTTTAGTCTCAGCATTTCTATTTTGACGTTAGAAAAATATACAACCAAAATCTATAAGACTTTGATTAAATGTTGATACAGCTGATTTCAACACAGCCAAAGCCAGTGACCATACATGGAATCTAAACAACAGCTAGTAATTACAATGTCAAAGGCATGTATACACTGTGAGTTATGTTTCATTGTCTGGCATGCAAATATAGTCTCCGTTTCCTTTACACTATGTCCAAAGTATAAAGAAAGCCAACCAAAGAGTTCCGTTTCGTTTACACAAAAGAACAAGGTTCAATCATGTTTGATAAGTTGCAAATTACTGGTAAGACCACGAGTGTTGTTACAGCTGCTAAGAATGGTCAGGAGGATGTACAAAATGCAGCAAAGGCATGAATCAAAAGAAAAAACCTAAACAAGTTGGAATGATGGTGTATAGTATGGCTAACTTTAACTTCACTTGGGGCCTGGAAATGCCGTGTTTGGTGCAGCATGAGGAGCCTCATATGGAATCTGGCCTCGTGCAGATCTGCTGGGCTTTCAACTCTCTCCAACAAACGAAGTGGCCTCTTCTCGTTTGCAGGCAAGCATGGTATTTACCAATCAGAGTTCTTACAGTTTAATAAGACCTGAGCTACCAGGGACAAAGAAAGGAAATAAAGAGGGAGAAAACATTTGGAGACAGTAAGAAGCAATCTGACTTTTTCGTAACAACATTAAAACCCCTTTTTAAGAATCAGACCAAGCTGGCATATTAAAAGAAAAAATGAAACATGACACTTTCCTGGGAACCCGAATAGTTGAAATACGAGGGTTTTTAAAGTCTCTAATTCATGATGGAATTTAATTCAGTGAGCATTTATTAAATCCTACCAGGTACTGCAACTTCTCATTTCATATACTTTATCTTTGTTCCCCTCTTCGTCAGTCCAACCCAAGATTCAGGATGATGTGTTTTCGAATGGGAAGAGGGCTATAGAAAGCATTGGGGTGATGAAAAAAAGACTCATAAACCATAGTTCCTATCCCTTGTCGAATGCTGGCAACCCGTGTAACTTTCTGACCTTCCTGGGCCCTCATTTGTGTGCATATAAAATGAAGAGGAATGAATAGCATCAGAAGTTGCAGACAGATGACCCTAGACCTAAGTGTCACCTGCAGACATATTTGGTTGGATCCACAATTTGAATCAGGTTTCTAATACTTAAAAGGCAGGACATTTTATGTAAAGTTCCGGATTTCTGACTTCATTTGAAAAAAAAAATTGTAAAATCTGCCACTAGCGGGCTGGCATTTGTACATAGCAACAACAGCATGCTGCTGAGTAACCGTGGTCTCTTACATAGATAGAACACGCAATCTCCTCTTGAGGTCAGGTCTTAACAGAGGCAAACAGGGTTATCTGTGCTACCCTCAAATGACCCTTGTCTTCTCTGAAATTTCTAAAACCACTTGTTCAATTTTGCTTTCAGAGTCATCTCTTTCTGACTAATGCTATGTTATATTTATAAAAATACATATAGAAGTTATTTATGTCTAATGAAAGCAATTCTAGAGTAGTACCCCACTTCATAGTTATGATATTAGTATTACCACTACTTGTAGAAATATTAATAATAATACCAAATATTTAATGATGACTAAGTTTGTGTCTGGCAAAACTCTGAGTGCTTCCATAAGGATTAACTGAAAAAATGCTTACAACAACGTATTATAATGTAATCTCCAAGAGGACAGGATGTTACATTCTAAACCAGTGGTTCTCAAACTTGAGCATGCATTAGAGCCATCTGAGGGCTTGTTAAGACATAGGTTTCCAGGTGCCAATATAGGGTTTGAGAGAGGAAACTATGATAGAATCAGAAAAACAATTGCAAAAATGTATTAAAATTCTGCATTCATACTGCTTTGCATTTTTTTTAGATGATGTATTTAATATTGAAGTTTAAAGTTAAGAGAAACAGAGCTTGAAAGTCACACTTGATCCATCACGGATGTGATTCGTGCAAAGAAGAAAGCAGAGCACCAATACTGAACCTATGCACTAGAGGTTGGCAAACTATTGCTGAGATTGGAAATGGCCAAGGCCTGTATTTGTACAGACCATGAACTAAGAATGATTTTTACATTTGAAAGGGTTGGGAAAAGAAGGAGAAGGAGAAAATGAAGAAGCAGAAGAGGGGGGGAGGAGGAGGAGGAGGAAGAGGAGAAAAAGCACAAGAAGGAAAAGGAAAAGGAGGAAGAGGAAAAAGAGAAAACAGGAGAAGGAGGAGGAGGAGGAATGTGTGAGGACTGTGGAGGAAGGGGAAGAAGAACCACAGCAGGAGCACTGATAGAGGACAAATGTGGCCCTCAAAACCAGAACTATTTACTATATCCTTTTACAGAAAAAGTCTGAAGACCCATGTTATGCAGTAGGAAGGACTTTGTCCCACTTGAGTGATTTGTCTCCAGAATGCACATTTATTTATGCCGTAAATTAAAATATTCTAGGCTTGCATAAGTCTTTTGTAAGGAAAAAAAAAAAAAAGAAAGACAGCTTTAATTGATTTTTTTACTGTTACTTAAACTGTCTTGATAGGGTGGAAAAAAAGTTTTCCACTTATAGAGGGTGCTCAGAAAACCTACTGTCTTATCATTTGCCTGATTGAACTCAGATCTGTTCCCCTCCCTTTAGTGGCAGGATTCTTCCAAGTCTTTATTCCCAATATGGCAAAATTTCATCATTAGTCTGCCTGAATAGAATCTGCTCCTGTGGGTTTGGATGTTCGTTATGAATAATAGCAAATAAATACAACTTTACCCTAACCCCATTTTTAAATGTATTCATTGATTTATCCATCATCAATCAGGTGTCAACTTGGTGCCCAGGTAATGTCCTGGTCACTGTTTCCTATGACCCTCCATCTCTCTTACCCAAGGGCCTCATTTTCATATCATGTGGAACTAAGGAAAAACCCCTGCATCTGCTTTCTCTCCTTGCTGTGTTGGTCCTTTCCACAGTGAGTATCCCTGCATTAGTTGTTTGGAAGGAGAATTTAATTCACTTCTCAATCACTTTGCTTGATGTAAGTATGACTTCATTCATTAGAATCTTGGCTGGGTGAGGTAGCAGGAAAAGGTAAGCGTATAAACCATAACCTTCATACATTAGCCAGTTTCCCCAAAATGTATAGAGGTACTTGTATTTTTTGTGTAGCACAGAACAACCTTAGGAAATAGTATTTTTTAAAAAGGGCTTTTAATCTCCAAGGTAAAATAAAGGTGTACTATAAAGCCATATGGTAATACTTTACAGCAGCTGGGCTGAGACAGTGTACTGCAAATTTGCACAGTTCTTTTATGTAAGTTAAATGTATTTCTTTGGCTAAATGCAGTTCTGAAGGCAAGGGTATTATTAATTGCTAATGCTGCCCCTGGTATTCTGATATTCACTGCTAATTATATAAGCCAGTATACTTCAGTCTTAGTGAACCATTTTTCTTCTGCTCTGAGATATTTGATCAGAAGGAATTCCACTTCTGGAACAACTTGTATTAGGTTAGCCCTCTGGGAAAGTTCTAATTTACAAGATCCTTACTAAAAAAATCAAATCTGTTTCAAAGAGATTACATTATAAATGTAAACTTCCTAATGAGCTTGAGTGAAATGCTGTGGGCTACAACTGGTGAACTTTGAAAGTTTTTACCCTTTTCCTTTTCCTATATATATATTTTATGTAATCTGTATCCCAAGTCCTATAAAGAGACCAGCTGTTACTCCCAGTGAACTGATGCTTGTAGCCAAATCTTACATTTTCCCTGATATAGGCGATCCTTCCTTTTTTATCCTTTTCATTAAGAAAAAATGTTTATGATAATAAAACAGCTAACACTGTGCTGATTATACACACTTATTTGTGCAAAAGTAAGCACTTTTGCATAAACTACCTCATCTGATCGTCACAAGTTAAGTAACTTACCCAAGGTCTCTTAGCTCTTAATTAAGGATCAAAAAAATAATGTGGTGCTTGAGCTTGCTAGAGACTGAGATAGTAAAGAACATTATTAAAAGCATGAGAAAAGCAGATAAAGCAATTATTTTCTTTTTTTAAAAATGGTTATTTCCAGGGCACCTGGGTGGCTCAGTGGGTTAAAGCCTCTGCTTCGGCTCAGGTCATGATCTCAGGGTCCTGAGATTGAGCCCCACATCAGGCTCTCTGCTCAGCAGGGAGCCTGCTTCCCCCTCTCTCTCTCTGCCTGCCTCTCTGCGTACTTGTAATCTCTCTCTGTCAAATGAATAAATAAAATCTTAAAAAAAAAATAAAAAAATAAAATGGTTATTTCCATCATTTAAGTGTCAGGATACTGACTTGTTTGATTTTGGTGTTCTTTCTTCTCTTCTCTTTTGCATATATGTAACAGATCAAAATGAAAAAATGTCCAAGTAACGTGACTTTTGACTTACTCTATTCTTATTTTTTTTTTCGTGTAAGTCTCAGGATCATTTTTGAGTAGTTACTTATCCTAATAAATACTGTCCATTGACTGACAGATGCCTTGTACACAATTCCCTACATGTATGGCTGAAGGATATGAAAATATTCATGTTGGTATCTGGCACTAAGCATTTTGCAAAAGCCCAGTGGTCTGTATTTCACATGACTTGGGTTCAAGGTCCAAATTAATCTCTATTATTACGTATATGACCCTGGACAAATTTTTTCATGTCTGTGGACTCCAGTTTCTTTATGTAAAAGAGAATAGTTGGAATTGGCTGTCTCTAAGATAACTTATTCTATTCTATTCAAAATTCCATGAAGTTTTTAATTTAAATTTTAAAAAACCTTGGTTGTATGCCCAAATAAAACTAGAGCTTTAGAAGTCTTGTGTATAGCTCCCTCCTTATCTGTTTCTTGCCATCCTTTTCTTCCCATTCGATTCCATTCAGCTACTCTTCTTCGCCATGATTTTCTGAGATAGCAATGTCTTTGCACAGAGAGCCTTCTTAACTGAACTTCTGTACTGATGGCAGTGTTGCAGAGAGTTAATTCCAAGGAGAAGCTGACCATTGGTAGAAACAGAAAGGCAAAGGAGGAACTTCTAAGCCATCATCCTTTGATAACTATCCAACTTTCTCTCACCGTGTCCTCTCTTGCTCCCTGCCATCCTTAAGCAAACCATGCCTACTGCACTTCCTGTTCCTTCCTTGCCCAGATGCAAAAAAGGCTTAATAACAATGCCTCTTCACTCCCATCTCATTCTCAGTGTATCTCTTAAAAGAAAAGGAACAGCCCCTGAAAGCCCACGTGGCAGCCTCACATTGAGGTCAAACTATTTTGACCTCAGTCACCATTCAGTCAAGGGCATTTCTCAGCCCCAGTGAAGGGGAAGAGATGTTAAAGAAGAATCAGCTCTGAACTTCGTCAGTAGTTTCTGGGTGTGCCGTGAATAGGTGGAAATTAGGGATGAAATTCTCTTGACCATGGATGGTAGAAGTTAATGTTACTCGTGATGAGGATGGAAGGGATGGGGAACATTTGGAAGGAGGAGATAGTAAAAAAAAAAGAAAAAGCAAGAGAAAAATATTTTGAGCCCACTGCCAGTTGAAATAATCTATCAAGTAATAGTTTGCAGATACAGTTATTTTTCTACTCTAACCTATTGAAGTTTGGACTCTCATTGAGGGTTTTTTCTCAAATTAGCATAGGCTGCATTCAGTATTCATGAATTTTGCTTTTTCTAAAGGTACCCTATGCTTCCTTTCTGAAGGAAGCGTAAGAGGTTTGCCTATAAGTCCTAAAACTGGGTGAATCCTTACAGTAATGGGTATATCTGTGTGGGTAAAGAGGTGCTAATTTAGGGAGGTGAGATGTGTATTTTGAAATGTCAGTAATTAGGAAAGGTAAAAGGCACCTCCTGCATAATTTTTCTAAACAGTTACACTCCCTGACTTTTTAAAATACGCCATAATAATATGCAGCAGAAGGTAACAAATCAAAGGACCAGACCTGTGCTCTCTCTTGTGGAGTCAGTAACTATTTTGACCTCAGCTGGCCCTGACTCTTGCCCCCTTCCTTGTTCATAGTACCCTCTGTGTGTGTGAGTGGTATTACTTTCTGCTTTGAAGAATTCTTAGATGATAGTGGGAGGTATGCTCCAGTCTCCTTCCTTTTCTTCCGAGATTATTGTCATTATTCTGAACCTAATGATATGGAGAAAATAGTGTTTTCTGAACAGCTAATGTGGGAATTTCTTTGTAGGGCAAGCTGAGCTGTGCTGAGAAGATATTTTGAAAGGCCTATGGTGGGGAAGAAGCTAGACTGGGACTGGCATCTAGGGTTGGTGAAGGAACACTTCAAAGAGGGAAAGGAAAAGAAATGGTGCTGAACACCCTGTGGGAGGAATGGTTAGAGCTGTGTGACCTTGTGGTTGACTACAGGAAGGAAAGACTTGCCAAAGAGAAATGTCTCTTTTTTTAAATGAAATGCCAATGGGCTGTGGGATGTTACCTACCCACCCCAAGCCACAATCCCATAAAAATTCAAAAATAATATACTAAATATGCTTGCATTTCTTATGCAAGACAGTGAAAGGAGTTGTGTTTCAGGTCAAGATTGGCATTGGCTGAAATATATAAAAAAAAATGGAAGGAACAGTTGACATCATGATGTTATTATTATTCTGAGGCCAATGTTTTTAATGGATTTCTGGAGGAAACTTCTCTCAGCTTTAGAAGTTTCCTACCATGTACACCCACAACATAGGCACCAGATTCAGGTAAGAAATGTTCTTAGAAAGAGCCTCAGACAAGTATGAAGAGGGTCAGAGGCACAACAAAGGTGCAGGCACTGACTGGTATTAATGAGTGTTGAGTCAGGTACATTAATTTCCTTAATGTCTATGTAAATCTCAGTTGCATGCTATTATGCCGTATCCAAGCCATGGGTCTACCTGCTGTTGTATCACCAGTTACCTTATTCAGTTATATTATTTTAGTCAGAGAAACCAAGAAGGAATGAAATTCTTCATTGTTTAAAATTCGCCAGGAATCCTTAGTCAATGAAACAACCATTCTCAAAGGCCTCATCTTCTCCATTATTCCAGTTTTAACTAAGCGCAGAAACTATTTTGTTAAACTGGATTGCAGACACAAAGCAAAACTATTTCCAAAATCTCCAGTCAGGTGAAAAAAGTTGCTGGCACTCTGTCCGGGGATCTACAGCCGTGTTCCCAGAGCCAGAAGCTCACACGGTGCTTCCTGCCTGCCTCGCTGCTGGCAGAAATGGCCGCTGGTTGGAAATAATCGTTTTTAATAATGCAGATCATCACAAGAGCTCGTGGGAAATCACTCTAAATATTACCCTTGGACTTTAGTATAGAAATATAGCAAAGGGAAATTGTCCCTATGATGCTCAAGGGTTAGAATAATATGGAAAAACCAACTCAGTTCAAATAATTTATTGTCTCTGCCATGCTTTTTGCATAGCATGGCTTAAGCTGTCATTCACCGAAGGGCTATTTATACAGTCTGAAATTCCAAAGGATTCCTGGATTTGTGTTCTTCTCCTCTCTTTAAATGATGCATAATAAGGTACTCGACAGAGGTCTTTTGTAATGAATGTGGAACTGTTTAGTTTGGGCCCCATCAAAGGGATGGAGGAACAGTAACTGGCTGTTTGAAATTTTATATTATAGAAACTATACTCTGCCACCACTTGAATTTGTTAGCATCTTTCAAATAATCTTTATCCCCAGACAAAACCAAATAAATCTCCATATTCTTGACATTTCACTACAGAGGCCAAGGAGAGTGTAAATAAAAGCTCCAAGGACTAGAGGAAGTAGTTTTCCTGGAGGGGCATTCTGGAGGACAGACACTGGCTATTGTTGATGGTGTTTTGTTCTAAAGGTGGCCAAGTGTTTCTTGGCTTCTTTGACCTAATTATAATGCTTGCTTTCAGTTAGGCATGGCAGTGTTGAGACTTGCGTTGCAGAGTTGTCAAGCTAGATACCTGCTGGACATCTCAAACGGGGTGTCCTGCAGGAACCCCAGCTTAACGACCTCAAACTCTTGCCCCTAATGCCCCACTCCCTGCAAGTACTTGATATTTCTCCTTCATTCTTCATCACAAGTGGCAAATGACTTACCCAGGCATCCAAAACCAACATGGGAATATTGTGTGTGGAACAGTGTGAGGGGAGTGGGAGATACTTGGTGAAGTCTGGGTCAAGTTCACCAAATAGTTAAAAATATGGCAGCCGATTGTATCAATATTGATATCCTGGTTGTGATTTTATACTGTGCTTTTGCAAGGCATTATTATGGAGTGAAACTAGGTAATAGGTGTGCAGGATCTCTATTATTTCTTATAATGTCATGTGAATCTATAATTACCTCATAATAAAAAGTAAAAAAATATTATCTCTTGATTTGGATACAGAAATGCACATTCACAGTAATCTTTGAAGCATAAATTCTATTTTCACCATATGATAGATGAACGTACAAAATGTGACAGCTAACTTAAAAATATTTTCCTTTGTTGCTCTAGTCCTTCCATTTTTCAGAGTATTGAGTAGTAAATCAGATAAATCAAACCATGGTCCTAGGCTGCTGTTTGATATCCTATACATAAAAATAGGCACATGGCTTGGTCTCAAGCATGCCTCAGTGCTAAGCTTGCGCTCAGTAGGTTTCTTCTTTTAGCATGTAACTCTAGCACTGGGAGACTTCTATCTTCCTCTCCCGAAATGCATTATGATTTTTCTATGTGTGACTCACTTTATATCTCGGATTTCTCAAGGAGTACTGGAGAAGATTAAGATGATTCTATTTATGGATTCTGTTTTCTGCTTGATGACCAAGACTGCAATTGCTTGAATAGTTTGTGTATGCTGGATTATAATATTATCTCTAAGGCCATCTGAGGCTCTTAGAATGGCAAAATATAGTGAGGAATAGTGTGTCTGCTTCTTTCTATGTAATGTTTAGGCATGTTGGTTTTAGAAATAAATGAAGAAATCAAAATGAAGGGCAATTTTACCAAAATAAACTCTCAGCCTATTAAAGTTGTACCATATTCCAAGAAGTATATCCATAATTCCTCAATCTAATGCTTAAAGAGAATAAGCAAAACTTGTAAAACATGCTGCTTATTTTTTTTTTTTCAGCTGATAAATTTACAACTACTTAGAATTAAAAAAAAACAGTATTTGGGTGAGCTCTTGGTTTGTGAGTGTGATGTCCATCTACTATTTTTTCAGGGGGAAACATGGTCATTTTTTGGTGATTTAAACACAAAGATGGGGCCCAATAATAGATGAAATATAGGAGACAAGAAAAACTCTTCTTCCTTCTGTTCTAGTAGACTGTTTAGGATTTGCTTGCATCAAGTGCTTTGATTTTCCCTCTCTTCATTTTACATAGGAGTATATATTTATTCCCTGGAAAGCTTAATCTGTAATCAATTATATTTAACAAGTTAACTCAATTTTAAATGATATGATATAAATGAAGATTAAAGCTAATTTAAGGCAGCATTTTTTTTTTTTACTACTGTTTAAATTAGCATTGGAAGAATCAGAAGGAACTATGTTTTTGATTAAGGTTTGGTTTAGGCTGAAGAGTTTCAATAAGATAATTTTCATAAAACTCTGAACTGGAGCCAATACCTGGTAAAAGATAACAGGATATATTAAAGCCATATTAGACGTTTAAAAATAAAGTTTCTGAACACCTTTAATCAGGAAACAAACGGTGTGTGTGTGTGTGTGTGTGTGTGTAGTGTGAAGCCTCCCTGCTGTCTTCCACAGTTCAGTGTGCTTATACCCTTCTCTTACCTCACTCCCATTACTTGGACTCATGTCCACCATCCTCCGTGGCCAGTAGTTCTGGTTTACTGACCAGCATCCTCTATGTACAGTTTGCATTCTGCCTTAAAATTCCTGATTCATTTTTCATACTAAAATCAAGATGATCTAAAATAGCATTCTGATCATGGCCAGTTGTCTACCTAACATTGTCTAGTACTTTTCCATTGGCTTTAAGATGGAGTCCAAGTTATTTGCAGATAGGGTGTGTCCCAGCTCAACTAATGTCATCCCTTGCTACCCTTTTCTAGGTACCCCTTCCAGTTACTCACTTTATGTTCTCTGAACGTGTGGAACTTTCTCTTATCTCCTGGTCTTTTCAGTGTTTTTAACTCTTCTGGAAATATATCCCCCCGGACTCGCATACCTGTCATCTAAGTTCTAATAATGGCTCCAGTCATGTCTTGGAAATGAAGAATCTCCCAGGTTACAGATGGTAGCTTATTTGTCTGTTCGCCCAATAAATATGAAAGTGACTTAGATCAAGGAGTGGGTCCTTGCTCACCATTATATCTCCCTATTTTATGAGATTTAAAGATTCTTTTGGAGGCACCTGCATGGCTCAGTTGGTTAAGCATCTGCCTTAGGCTCAGGTCATGATCCCAGGGTCCTGGGATCAAGTCCTGCATTGGGAATCCTTGCTCCGTGGGGAGTGTTTCTCCCTCTCCCTTCCCACCTCTCTCAGGCTCTCTCTCTCTCTCTCTCTCTCTCAAATAAAGAAATAAAATCCTTAAAATAAATAAAGATTCTTTTGATGGCAAGACACAACAGAGTGACATGCAAATGGATGAAAGGTAGATCTTTGTTATTTATAGCTCCCAAAGAGATTAAACTGACAGGCAGAGTCACACAACAGGTCATACCCTGGGACAGGTGAGCAGCAAGCTAGAGCTGTTGAGAGCAGCCTTTGTATGACAAGGAGGATGAAGTTAACTGGATTTCCCAGTCTCCTATAGATTGGCTAATTTGCCCCCAAGTTGTCTGGTATCCAGCCCTTGAGTTAGAAAAGTGCATAGCGATCCTTGAGTGTAACTCCGTGAGGAAAGTGGTCGGGGTGTGGATGTAAACTAGTTGCCCTAGAAGGGAGTCTGACTGATGTCTAGCCAGTGTCGAAATTGCATCAGCACAACATTTCAAACAATGCGTGCATGCTTGAATGAATGACAAACCAACAAAATATATCATGCTATAGCTTAGTACTTAAATTGCATGCTTAGAATAAATATTTAATTGACACCATGAGTAAAAAAATTAGATATACATATGCGTGTCTATGCTACCATTTGGCCCTATAATAATTATGCTTTTTCTCAAATATCTAGTTATTTAGAATGGACTTACAAGTGCCCAGTGTCATCTTCCACTTAGTGTCTCTGAACCTCAGTTTTCACATCTTTAAAATGGGTCTTAGTTTCCTTCTTAATTAAGGAGAAGAGGTAATGAATTTGATAAATTTTTAAAATGTACATTTTTTATTTTCAGAAATATTAATTAAATAATTATATTTATAATTATATGTTTGCTGGTTGGACCCATTTTGGTAAGGTCTAGTCAAGAAATAGTTTCTAGACCTAAAAGGCCAAATTTGCTCCCTGCCTTTTAAAATATGCTTAAAAATTAGCCTTTTATTAAGTAGTAATCTTCTGGAATGAGTGCTGAAATTGCAGACAATACTGTTAACACATGAATGAAAAAAACAGTTTATGCTTTAAAGTATCTTTTTTGACATCAAGAATAATGTGGATAATTTCCTTCTTGCTGTAGTTGCGATTTGAGAAGCATAATAAAAGCATTTGCAGAGTATATTCAGATGAACTCTTTTCAAGAACTTTATGAAAACAAATGCTGCTTTTCATCCAGGGGCAAAATAAAAAATGTTCTATTTAGCCAGTATTTTTCTGGAGATAATATATTTTATAATTTCTAGACTCCTTTTTACATTGTTAGTATTATTTACAATATGATTAAGACTGTGTTAGTCAGGGTTCTCCAGAGAAACAGAACCACTAGGATACATATAAGAGGAGATTTATGATAGAAATTGGCTTACACAATTGTGGAGGGCAAGTAGTCCCATAATCTGCTGCTATAAGTTGGAGACTCTTGAACACTGGTGGTGTAATTCAGTCCAAGTTCAGGAGAAGGTGGATGTCTCAGCTCAAATAAAGAGAGACCACATTCATCCTTTTTCTGTTTGGGCCCTCAATACGTTGGACTTGGATGATGTTGAGCCACATGGAGGAAAAACATCTCTTTTATTCAATTTGCTAATTTAATTGGTAATTTTTTCTGGAACACTCTCACAGACAAACCCCCAAATAATATTTTAAAGGCTATCTGGACAGACACTTCTCCAATGAAGACATACAAATGGCTATCAGACACATGAAAAAATGTTCATCATCACTAGCCATCAGGGAGATTCAAATTAAAACCACATTGAGATACCACCTTACACCAGTTAGAATGGCCAAAATTAGCAAGGCAGGAAACAACATGTGTTGGAGAGGATGTGGAGAAAGGGGAACCCTCTTACACTGTTGGTGGGAATGCAAATTTGTGCAGCCACTTTGGAGAACAGTGTGGAGATTCCTCAAGAAATTAAAAATAGAGCTTCCCTATGACCCTGCAATTGCACTATTTACCCCAAAGATACAGATGTAGTGAAAAGAAGGGCCATCTATACCCCAATGTTCATAGCAGCAATGGCCATGGTCACCAAACTGTGGAAAGAACCAAGATGCCCTTCAACGGACGAATGGATAAGGAAGATGTGGTCCATATACACTATGGAGTATTATGCCTCCATCAGAAAGGATGAATACCCAACTTTTGTAGCAACATGGACGGGACTGGAAGAGATTATGCTGAGTGAAATAAGTCAAGCAGACAGAGTCAATTATCAAATGGTTTCACTCACTTATGGAGCATAAGGAATAACATGGAGGACAAGGGGAGATGGAGAGAAGGGAGTTGAGGGAAATTAGAAGGGGAGGTGAACCATGAGAGAATAGGACTCTGAAAAACAATCTGAGGGTTTTGAAGGGGCGGGGGGATGGGAGGCTGGGGGAACCAGGTGATGGGTATTAGGGAGGGTACGGAATGCATGGAGCACTGGGTGTGGTGCAAAAACAAGGAATACTGAAATGTGTTGCTGAAATGTGTTATGCTGAAAATTAAAAAAATAAATAAATAAATAAAAATAAAAAGGCATGGATTTGCTCTAAAAAAAAAAAAAGGCTATCTGGTCATCCCTTAGCCTTAAAATTGACAAATAAAATTAACCACCTGAAAGACTGAAGAGCTTATTCTAAATATTTGTTATTGCATATCATATTATCTATATAAGGTATAGACAAAAATATATTAAAAATGAAGGGATGGAGAAGATATAGCATCCTAATACCAAAAGAAAGTTGATACAGCTATATTCATCTCACACAAAGAAGACTTCAGAACAAGGTAAATTATCAGGAATAAGGAGCAAATTACATAACCATAAAGGATTAAATTCTCCAAAAAGTCATAACAAGGCTGAATGTACGTATTCCAGCAAGAGAGTGTCAAAAATACATGAGGCAAAAACTGTTAGATCTTGGCAACAGAAAATCAGTAAGAATAAAGTTGAACTGAAAAGGACCATCACTCAACTATATCTAATTGACATTTATGGAATACTTCACTCAACAACAGGATACACATTCTTCACAAGCTCACATGGAACAGTCACCAAGATTGATCATAGTCTGGGCCATAAAAGACCCCCTCCCTTTTTTTTTGAAGATTTTATTTATTTATTTGACAGACAGAGATCACAAGTAGGCAGAGAGGCAGGCAGAGAGAGAGAGGAAGAGAAGCAGGCCTCCCACCTAGCAGAGAGCTCGATGCGAGGGCTCAATCCCAGGACCCTGGGACCATGACCCGAGCTGAAGGCAGAGGCTTTAACCCACTAAGCCACCCAGGCGCCCCCATAAAGCACATCTTAACAAACTTGAAGTACAGAAGTTATACAATGTATGCTCTCAATCCACAATAGAATTAAACTAGAAATTAGTAACAGAAAGATAGGTAGAAAGCCCCCCAATATTTCCACATTAAAAAATGCACTTCTAAATAATACATGGATAGGCCTGCCTGGGTGGCTCAGTTGGTTAAGTGTACAACTCCTGGTTTTGGTTCAGTTCATGATCTCAGGGTCCTGAGACCAAGCCCCATGCTCTCACATTTCTCAGCACGGAGTCTGCTTGAGATTCTCTCTTCCTCTCCCTCTGTCCCTCCTGCTTGTGTTCTTGCTCTCTTTCTCTGTCTAAAAATAAAAATGAAAATAAAAATCAATAAATAACACATGGAACAAAGAAAAATCCTTAAGAGAAAACTATGAAATATTCCAAAGTAAGTGAAAATGAGAATACAAGTGTCAAGATTTGTGAGATAAAGCAAATGCAATATATTAGAGGGATATTCATAGCATTGAATGCATTTATTAGAAAAGAAGATAAATCTAAAATCAGAAATCTAAGTTTCTATCTTAGGGAAGTAGGGAAAGAAAGCAAAGTAAATCCAAAATAATAAGAAAATAAATAATAAAAATTAGAGCAGAGATCAATGAAATTGAAAGTAGGAAATTAATAGAGAAAATAAAAAACCAAAAAATGATTCTTTGAAAATAGCAATAAAATTGATAAGCCTTTAGCCAGGTTAATCAGGAAAAAAAGAGAGAAGAAACAAATTGTCTAATAGATTAATACCTTCAAAAACATAATCTAATAAAACTGAAATTATATATCTATTACATATCTACAGTCTGAACAAGCCTGCATCAAATAAATAATTTTGATCAATAGTTAACAATCTTCTAAAACAGAAAGGTCCAAGTCCAAATGGTTTCACCACTGAATATTGTAGAATGCTCAAAGAAGAAATATACTAATTCTTTACAGTCTCTTCCAGAAAATCGAAGTGGAGGAAATACTCTTTTTTTAAAGATTTTATTTCTTTATTTGTCAGAGAGAGAGAGAGAGCACAGGCAGGGGGAGGGGAAGGCAGGGGAGAAAAAGGCTCCCCACCTAGCAGGGAGCCCATTGCAGGACTGGGTCTCAGGACCCTGGGGTCATGACCTGAGCTGAAGGCAGATGCTTAACTGACTGAGCTGCCCAGGTGCCCCAAGGAAATACTTTCTAATTAATTCTATAAGGACAGCATCACTCTCATACCAAAACCAGGCAAATATAATATGAAGGAGGAAAATGACAGACCCAGATCTTTAATAAGCATGTATATAAAAATTCTCAACAAAATATTAGGAAAGAAAATCCGACAATTTATAAAAATAATTATATGCCATGACCAAGTGGAATCTATTCCAGGTATTCAAGGTTGGTTCTACATTAAAAAATCAGTTCATATAATTCATCACATCAACAGGCTAAAGAAGAAAAATATGTAATCAAATCAATAGGTGAAGAAAAAGCACTTGATGAAATCCAAAATGCAGTCATATTAAAAATTCTCAGGAAATTAGGAAAAGAACAAACACTATACTCAACGGGTGAGAAAGTAGATTTTTTTCCTTCTTAGATCAGAACAAGAAAAGCTATGCCCCTCTTCTCACTCTTATTCAATATCAGACAAGAAGTCCAAGTTAATGCAGTAAGAAAAAGAAATAAAATACATTCAATTTGAGAGAGAAGAAGTAAAGCTGTCTTTGTTCACTGATGATATAATTATCTCTGTACAAATTCCCAAATAGACATAAAACCTCCTGGAAGGTAGCAGGATGCAAGATTAACTAATATAATCTTAATATTCAAAAATTCATTGCTTTCTTAAATAGCAATAAATTAGCAGTTAGAATTTGAACTTAACACAAAATCACTTACATCAGTACCATAGACCTGAAATACTTAGTATAAATCTAGTAAAATATGTACAAGAGCAATATGAGAAAAACTACAAAGCTCTAATGAAAAATGAACGAAGATTTAAATCACTGGAGAGATATTCTATGTTTATTGATAGATAAATTCAATATTATAAGATACTAGTTCTTCTCAATTTTATAAATTCAATAAAATCCTAATCAAAATTCCAGCAACTTATTTTTGGATGATCACAAATTGATTCTAAAGTTTATATGGATGCAAAGAGCCAGAATACCCAACAGAACACTGAACAAAAATAAACTGGAAGACTCACACTAACAGACTTCAAGATTAACTGTAGAGCTACAGTAATCAAGAGAGTGTAGTACAGAAAAAAAAAGACAAATAGATAAATAGAACAACAGAATAGAGAGCAATCAGTAGAGGTGGGATAGTGTTTTCCAGTAAATGGCTGGGGTACAATTGGACATCCAAAAAAATGAATATAAACATGTGCAGAAAATTGATCTAGACACAGATGTTACATTTTTCCTAAAAATTGAGTTGAAGTGGATCATGGACCTAAATGCAATACTATACAACTTTTAAAATATAACACTGGAGAAAAACTAGATGATCTTCTGTTTATCAAGGACTTTTTAGGTACAATATCAAAAACATAGACATGAAAGCAAAAATTGATAAAGTGAGTTTCTTCAAAATTAAAAACTCTTGCTTTCTGAGAAGCAATGTTAAGAGAATAGAAGGACAAACAAACTAGGAGAAAGTATTTGCAAAATACAAATCTAATAAAGAAATTATACCCCAAATATACAAAGAGCTCTTAAAACTCAATAAGAAAACAATTAATCCAATTACAAAATGGACAAAAAATCTAAATAGACACTTTACCAAAGAAGATATATAAATGGTAAGTGGGTCTATTAAGTTCAACATCATATGGGTGTAATAAAAGAATTTCAACATCATATGTCACTAGGGAATTGCAAATCAAAACAGTGATATACCAGAGTACATTTTTGAAAAATGGCTAAGTTCCAGCTCACATTCATCATCAAATTCTAGTGATGATGTAGAACAACAGGAATTCTGATTTGTTGCTTAGGGGAATGCAAAATGGTATAGCCACTTTGGAAGACAATCTGGCAGTTTCTTACAAAGCTAAACACAGGCTTACCGTACAAGACAGCAATTGTGCTCCTAGGTTTTTACTCAAATGGGATGAAAACTTATGTTCACACAACAGCTTGCACACGATAGGGTACAGCAGCTTTATTTATAAGTGCCAGAAAAACGAACAATATATTCTTTAATGGGTGGGTGGATAAACAAACATGCATCTATTGAGTGTACATCCATAACATGGAGCAATGAATACATCCATACAATTCAGTAATAAAAAGGAATGAGCCATCAAGCTATGAGAAGACATGGAAGAACCTTAAATGCATATTGCTAAGGGAACCTTAAATGCATATTGCTAAGGGAAAGAAGCCAATCTGCAAAAGCTATAAACTGTATGACTCCAACTATATGTTCCAGAAAAGGCACACTGTATAGATAGCAAAAAGATTGGTTGGGGGATTCAGGGAAAGAGAAGAAGGGATAAATAGGTGGTGCTCAGGGCATTTTTAGGGAAATAAAACTATTCAGTATACTGCACATGATGGATCACATAACATTGCATATTTCTCAAAACCCATAAAACTGTACAACACAAAAGTGAATCTTATTTTAACTATGGACATCAGTTAATAGTGTATCAGTATTCACTCATCAGCGGCAACTAATGTACCACGTTAATGCGAAATGTTGATAATAGGAGCAACTGTGTGTGTGGAGTGGGAAGAGAAAAGAGTAGGATATGGGAACTCTCTGTATGAGTCAGTTTCCCTGTAAACTTAAAACTGCTCTGAAAGTAAAATCTATTAATACAAAATAGTAATATATGCACAGGGTAATGGATGTATTCATTATAAAAAATTTAAAAATGTAAATATGTTCATCAGACGTATAGTCCTCTACTTTTTTTTTTATAATTTTATTTTTTATAAACATATATTTTTTTTTCCCCCCAGGGGTACAGGTCTGTGAATCTCCACGTTTACACACTTCACAGCACTCACCATAGCACATACCCTACCCAATGTCCATAACACCCCCCCACCCCCCCTCCGCCCAGCAACCCTCAGTTTGTTTTGTGAGATTAAGAGTCACTTACGGTTTGTCTCCCTCCCAATCCCAACTTGTTTCATTTACTCTTCTCCTACCACATTAACCCCCCATGTTGCATCTCCTCTCCCTCATATCAGGGAGATCATATGATAGTTGTCTTTCTCTGATTGACTTATTTCGCTAAGCATGATACCCTCTAGTTCCATCCACGTTGTCGCAAATGGCAAGATTTCATTTCTTTTGATGGCTGCATAGTATTCCATTGTATATATATACCACATCTTCTTTATCCATTCGTCTGTTGATGGACATCTAGGTTCTTTCCATAGTTTGGCTATTGTAGACATTGCTGCTATAAACATTCGGGTGCACGTGCCCCTTCGGATCACTACGTTTGTATCTTTAGGGTAAATACCCAGCAGTGCAATTGCTGGGTCATAGGGTAGTTCTATTTTCAACAATTTGAGGAACCTCCATGCTGTTTTCCAGAGTGGTTGCACCAGCTTGCATTCCCACCAACAGGGTAGGAGGGTTCCCCTTTCTCCGCATCCTCGCCAGCATCTGTCATTTCCGGACTTGTTAATTTTAGCCATTCTGACTGGTGTGAGGTGGTATCTCATTGTGGTTTTGATTTGTATTTCCCTGATGCCGAGTGATATGGAGCACTTCTTCATGTGTCTGTTGGCCATCTGGATGTCTTCTTTGCAGAAATGTCTGTTCATGTCTTCTGCCCATTTCTTGATTGGATTATTTGTTCTTTGGGTGTTGAGTTTGCTAAGCTCTTTATAGATTTGGACACTAGCCCTTTATCTGATATGTCGTTTGCAAATATCTTCTCCCATTCTGTCAGTTGTCTTTTGGTTTTGTTAACTGTTTCCTTTGCTGTGCAAAAGCTGT
Source organism: Lontra canadensis (assembly GCF_010015895.1). Classification (NCBI taxonomy): domain Eukaryota; kingdom Metazoa; phylum Chordata; class Mammalia; order Carnivora; family Mustelidae; genus Lontra; species Lontra canadensis. Next base: position 47,787,384 of record NW_022630996.1, on the reverse strand, counting down.
TGATCTTGATAAAATCCCAATAGTTCATTTTTGCCCTTGCTTCCCTTGCCTTTGGCGATGTTCCTAGGAAGATGTTGCTGCGGCTGAGGTCAAAGAGGTTGCTGCCTGTGTTCTCCTCAAGGATGTTGATGGATTCCTTTCTCACATTGAGGTCCTTCATCCATTTTGAGTCTATTTTCGTGTGTGGTGTAAGGAAATGATCCAATTTCATTTTTCTGCATGTGGCTGTCCAGTTTTCCCAACAGCATTTATTGAAGAGGCTGTCTTTTTTCCATTGGACATTCTTTCCTGCTTTGTCGAAGATTAGTTGACCATAGAGTTGAGGGTCTATTTCTGGGCTCTCTATTCTGTTCCATTGATCTATGTGTCTGTTTTTTTGCCAGCACCATGCTGTCTTGATGATAACAGCTTTGTAATAGAGCTTGAATTCCGGAATTGTGATGCCACCGACTTTGGCTTTCTTTTTCAATATTCCTTTGGCTATTCGTGGTCTTTTCTGGTTCCATATAAATTTTAGGATTATTTGTTCCATTTCTTTGAAAAAAATGGATGGTACTTTGATAGGAATTGCATTAAATGTGTAGATTGCTTTAGGTAGCATAGACATTTTCACAATATTTATTCTTCCAATCCAGGAGCATGGAACATTTTTCCATTTCTTTGTGTCTTCCTCAATTTCTTTCATGAGTACTTTATAGTTTTCTGTGTATAGATTCTTAGTCTCTTTGGTTAGGTTTATTCCTAGGTATCTTATAGTTTTGGGTGCAATTGTAAATGGGATGGACTCCTTAATTTCTCTTTCTTCTGTCTTGTTGTTGGTGTAGAGAAATGCGACTGATTTCTGTGCATTGATTTTATATCCTGACACTTTACTGAATTCCTGTATAAGTTCTAGCAGTTTTGGAGTGGAGTCTTTTGGGTTTTCCACATATAGTATCATATCATCTGCGAAGAGTGATAGTTTGACTTCTTCTTTGCCGATTTGGATGCCTTTAATTTCTTTTTGTTGTCTGATTGCTGAGGCTAGGACTTCTAGTACTATGTTGAATAGCAGTGGTGATAACGGACATCCTTGCCGTGTTCCTGACCTTAGCGGAAAAGCTTTCAGTTTTTCTCCATTGAGAATGATATTTGCGATGGGTTTTTCATAGATGGCTTTGATAATATTGAGGTATGTGCCCTCTATCCCTACACTTTGAAGAGTTTTGATCAGGAAGGGATGCTATACTTTGTCAAATGCTTTTTCAGCATCTATGGAGAGTATCATATGGTTCCTGTTTTTTCTTTTATTAATGTGTTGTATCACATTGATTGATTTGCGGATGTTGAACCAACCTTGCAGCCCTGGAATAAATCCCACTTGGTCGTGGTGAATAATCCTTCTAATGTACTGTTGAATCCTATTGGCTAGTATTTGGTGAGAATTTTTGCATCTCTGTTCATCAAGGATATTGGTCTGTAGTTCTCTTTTTTGATGGGATCCTTGTCTGGTTTGGGGATCAAGGTGATGCTGGCCTCATAAAATGAGTTTGGAAGTTTTCCTTCCATTTCTATTTTTTGGAACAGTTTTAGGAGAATAGGAATTAGTTCTTCTTTAAATGTTTGGTAGAATTCCCCCGGGAAGCCATCTGGCCCTGGGCTTTTGTTTGTTTGGAGATTTTTGATGACTGTTTCAATCTCCTTACTGGTTATGGGTCTGTTCAGGCTTTCTATTTCTTCCTGGTTCAGTTAGTCCTCTACTTTTAATCATTGAAATTTCTTGTATCTCCTTGTAGATCATAATCTCTTCAATAACTTAAGCACATGTGCATGTTTTCATGTACATTTATATGTGTGTATCTATCCCTTTTTTAATACAACCTGACAGTAATTTTATTGATAATAGCACTTGGAAATCTTTTATATCAGCACATAGAGCTATATCTCATAATTTTTAAAAAATTGAGTTATATTTGTCCTATGTTGAATGTTTTTTTTCAGTGTTGTCATTTTCCTTTTCTTCTTTCCCCATTATGAGCAATGCTCTATAAGAATCCTTGTCCAAATGTCTTGTCATCTTTTGTAAGTGTATCCACAGCAAAAATTCCTGGCTATGGAATTGTTTGGTCAAAGGGCATATGCATTTTAAATTTCAATTAGTGTTACCAAATTCCTCTCTACATTTTGTAACAATTTATGACATCTACTTTCCCACATCCATTTTTACCTATCCAATAGGTGAAAATCAGTATCTTACTTTAAGTTTTCTATAATAATTAATTTTAAATAAGTAATCATGGAAGGTTATTTTTGAAATTTTTAAAATTTGAGTATAGGTAACATAATATTACATTAGTTTCGAGTGTACAACATAGTGATTCAATGTCTTCATATGTTATACCATGTTCACTATTGCTATAGCTAGTGTCTGTTGCCATACAATGCTATTACAGTATCGGTGGCTTTATTCCTTATGCTGTGCCTTATTCATTTCATAACTGGAAGCCTGTATCTCTCACTCTCCTTCACCCATTTTGTCCATCCCCGCCCCCCGCCCTGTCAACCACCAGTTCTTTTCTTTGTAATTTATCTGTCTGATTTTTTATTTTATTTGTTTTGTTTTTTGGATTCCACATATGAGTGAGATCATAATTGTCTCTCAGTCTGATTTATTTCACTTAGCATAACACCCTCTAGGTCCATCCATGTTTTTGTAAATGGCACACTCTTATTTACATTTGTGTTTATGTAATTATGAGTTTAGATTGACTATTTCATATTTATTAAATTTTTGTACTTTTTTGATAAAGAATCATTTTATATTCTACCTTAGAAGCTTGTGGAGTTAGACTCCTTCATTATTTTTTAAACATTTTCTTGACTCCTTTAGCACTTTTTCCAGATGAACTTGATAATAGTATCCACATTAAAATGTGATTGCTCCTATTATTAACATTTCACACTAAGGTGGAATATTTGTTACAATTGATTAACAATATATTACTGAGTATCATATTTATAAAATAATTTCAAGAACAGTGATATCGTTAAAATATTATCTTTCCATTAATAAATATAGTGTCAGTTCTCACTTGATTCTGTTCTTAGAAGTTTTAGAAATTTTTCTCAATTTAAGTCAAATATATAATACATACATACATGTATTAATCTTATTTCTAGAAATATTATCTCTCATGGTCTTTTAAATAGTAACAATTCAATTCTGTGAAAATATGCCTTGAGTTTATCTAAGGGACATATTGCTTACTTAAATGTTAAATTTTTTTTTTTACTTTCTATCAGTAATTATTTTCATAGGAACTGTTCAAAAAAAGATTGTGATATGTTAATGGCAATCCTAGAAACTCCTTGTGATTGAATTAACCTAAAGCAATTGATATGCAGTGAAGATTTAACCACTATTCTGTTCTTCTTCACACCCTTACTATGTCCAAAAACATTTGAACTTTGAGCCTCTCTTAATGTGATAAAGTTTATGAAGGTATGTTTATAGAAGGAACTGGCTTCTCTCTAAGTCCAGGTTTGACTGTTATCACAGATATTACCCGAAGTAGAAGTATCATTTTCTGGATCTGATGGGGTGTGGCAGGGTGGGCCTTGGGGATGAGGTAATTGAGTGGGAATGTAGATTTAAAAAGATAAACTTACTTATCCAAATTTGATTGATTTCACTGTATTTTGGGGGCAAACAAAAAAATGAAGACCATGACAAAAATATGAAGGTGGGTGTGAGAACTAACACTAAAGGTGTACCTTTCTTTGCTGCAACTAACATACACTTGAGTATCATCATGAGATACATTCTTTGTCCTTTTACAGATCAGAAAATATAAGCCCAGAATGCTAGAGTCAGTTTCCCAAGGTGAAAATCGCAGATTTAGTGATGAAGCCTGAGGGCTTGAATTTAGGTGTAGTCTGACTCCAGAGCCCATGCTCTTTTTTTTTTTAATAAATGTTTTAATTTTTTTATAAACATATAATGTATTATTAACCCCAGGACTACAGGTCTGTGAATCGCCAGGTTTACACACTTCACAGCACTCACCATAGCACATACCCTCCCCAATGTCCATAACCCCACCACCCTCTCCCTACCCCTTTTCCCCCGGCCCCCCTCAGTTTGTTTTGTGACATTAAGAGTCTCTTATGGTTTATCTCCCTCCTGATACCATCTTGTTTCATTTGTTCTTTTCCTGCCCCCCCAAACCCCACCATGTTGCCTCTCTACTTCCTCATATTAGGGAGATCATATGATAGTCTTTCTCCGATGGACTTATTTCGCTAAGCACAATACCCTCTAGCTCCATCCATGTCATCGCAAATGGCAAGATTTCATTTCTTTTGATGGCTGCATAGTATTCCATTGTGTGTATATACCACATCTTCTTTATCCATTCATCTGTGGATGGACATCTAGGTTCTTTCCATAGTTTGGCTATTGTGGACATTGCTACTATAAACATTTGGGTGCACGTGCCCCTTCGGATCACTACGTTTGTATCTTTAGGGTAAATACCCAGTAGTGCAATTGCTGGGTCGTAGGGTAGCTCTATTTTCAACTTTCTGAGGAACATCCATGCTGTTTTCCAGAGTGGTTGCACCAGCTTGCATTCCACCAACAGGGTAGGAGGGTTCCCCTTTCTCCGCATCCTCGCCAGCATCGGTCATTTCCTGACTTGTTAATTTTAGCCATTCTGACTGGTGTGAGGTGGTATCTCATTGTGGTTTTGATTTGTATTTCCCTGATGCCGAGTGATATGGAGCACTTCTTCATGTGTCTGTTGGCCATCTGGATGTCTTCTTTGCAGAAATGTCTGTTCATGTCCTCTGCCCATTTCTTGATTGGATTATTTGTTCTTTGGGTATTGAGTTTGCTAAGCTCTTTATAGATTTTTGGATACTAGCCCTTTATCTGATATATCCTTTGCAAATGTCTTCTCCCATTCTGTCAGTTGTCTTTTGGTTTTGTTAACTGTTTCCTTTGCTGTGCAAAAGCTTTTGATCTTGATGAAGTCCCAATAGTTCATTTTTGCCCTTGCTTCCCTTGCCTTTGGCGATGTTCCTAGGAAGAAGTTGCTGTGGCTGAGGTCGAAGAGGTTGCTGCCTATGTTCTCCTCAAGGATTTTGATGGGTTCCTTTCTCACATTGAGGTCCTTCATCCATTTTGAGTCTATTTTCGTGTGTGGTGTAAGGAAATGGTCCAATTTCATTTTTCTGCATGTGGCTGTCCAATTTTCCCAACACCATTTGTTGAAGAGGCTGTCTTTTTTCCATTGAACATTTTTTCCTACTTTGTCAAAGATTAGTTGACCATAGAGTTGAGGGTCTATTTCTGGAGCCCATGCTCTTTTTACATAAGACCACTCTGCCACTAAGAAACCAGTGTCTACAAACAGGAAGAATACTAGGTAGAGGAATGCAGGTAATAAACCAGAGTAACAAACAAAACACGAATAATATGCTTAAATAAAATGTAAAAAAAAAGTGACATCTTTTCTACTACATCCTGTAGGCTCTTTTGCCAAGCATATCACATTCTACCATACAAATAGTGTAAGCACCACTGCTTCTAATTATATACTTGCTTTTTAATGCTCAATCATGCCGTCTCCCTATGGCATGTGCTGCATTTTTTTTTCCTGCGATAGCAAGGTAATTAAAAACCTTAATTTCTTGTTGTAAAATAAGGACTCAATATTAATCATTGAGCAGTAGGTAGATTCTACCTACTTTCCTTCCTTACTTCACTTTTCTTTGTTCCAGGCACTATAGCCTTCCCATGTACACACTCATACATCTGTGAGTCTGTGAAGAGTAACTGCTAGAAAATGCAGAATAGAGCAATTTAGACTTGAGAAGGCCCATAGAGATGATCTGGACCAACATTCCTCATAATGTGAGGAATGAGATATAGAGACAAGAGCAAAGTCTGAAATTGGACACAGAACTGATCTCGGGAAGACTTAACTTCTCTACAGATACCATGACTGTCCCTGCTGACATCTCCTGGTGCATGACTTAACTGCAGTGCCTCAAGAAATTAAATCTATAGCCCCTGCTTTTATCCTTGCCAGAGTGTGTCCTCAGTATTCCCTCTGCTTTGCATTTCTGTTTCCCAAACTAAACTCAACTGCAGGTGCTTCTGATTAGAGGCTAGCTTTATCCCTGCAACCTAGCTTCAAAGGTTTGAGCAAGCAGGTATCTGATGTCTATGGTGGGGGAAAAAATGTCAAACATTCCCTGCATTTGTCAAGGTCCCTATTAAAAGGGGCTCCCTAAATTGAACGCATCATTCCAGATGGCTTATGACCAATGCAGTATGCAATGCAATTAACAACCTTCATCTGGATAGAGTACATAATGATATTAAAGCCCATATGAAGATTACGTGAACATTTTTCAAATCCACATCAAAGTGTTGGTTCATAATTAAGCTTTCAGTTAACCATAACCCTGAAACTTGCTCACCTTTCACTCCGGTTTAGCCATGTGTTCTCCATCTTATATTTGTACAATTGTGTTTCAGTTTTTTTAAAGCCAGATACGGAACTTTATTTAGCCCTGTTAAATTTCACTTTGTTAGTTTTGGCTCATCTTTCTAACTTTTTGCAATCCTCTTGAACACTGTTTCTGTCATTCAGTATAGTAACTATCATTCCACAGTTTTGGGTCATACACAAGTTGGATAAACATGCTTTTCATTTTCATCCAAATCTCTGATAAAAAATGTTTAAAAGAGTAGAAAGCATCATAGAATACCACAGAATATTTTCATCAAGTGTGGCATCTAACCATTTATTAATATGTTATACCATATTGACTACACTGAATTTATGTATAATTGTATTAAACACATGTTCATTCTTTTAGCTTACATGATGATGGTGGTGATGATGATGGTGAAAAGAAATAGATGAAAGGTATCCAAAGGAAAAACTTTTTAGAGTGCGAGTGTTATACAGAAAGTGGTGATTAAGAATTAAGTAGAAAATATTCTCCAATGTGTGGACCACATACTTCTCCAATAAGTAAAATTAAAGAAACCAAGATCACTATTACTTGTATATTAAAGATCAGTCTTAATATTGTATACCTATGAATCTCAGAGTGTTACTAGAGCAGGGACTAGTAAACATTTTCTGTGAAAGACCAGACAGTAAATATTTTAGACTTTGCAAGCCATATGGTCTCTATTGCAATGGTGTTACTTGCCCTTGTAGCACAAAATGAGCCCTAGACAACACATAAATAAATGGGCATGGCTGTGTTCCAATAAAATGTTATTTATAAAAATATGTGGCCAGATTTGCCCCACAAGCTATAGTTGGTCCATCTATGTATATGATGGTTTTTGTAAGGTCAGCAAGTAGACATGTGCAATTATACTTCGATGAAAATATTACAATCTTCCCAAACACAAGATATATTTATTATTTTAGAAATTTCATGCCCTAGGTCCTCAAGAGCAAGAACTATCCTATTCCCTTTTGAACTTCAGTACCTAACTCTGTTCTAGTACTTGGTAGTTGCTTTGTTTCTTTTTGAGGTCATGAATAAAAACCTTTAAGGGTTTTTGTTCAATCTCAGATTCATTATTTTAAGATTTTTTTTTTTTTTTTGGACAGAGAGAGAGAGAGAGAGAGAGCATGAGTGAGAACACAAGCAGGGGGAGTAGGAGAGGGAGAAGCAGGCTCCCCGCTGAGGAAGGAGCCCCATGTGGGACTCAATCCCAGGACCCTAGGATCATGACCAGAGCTAAAGGCAGACACTTAATGACTGAGCCACCCAGGCACCCTCAGATTCATTATTTTTATGATCAATTAATCATAATACTTATAGGCATTAACATAAAATTGAATATAGAGTCAACATTCATAGGGGTTATGACTGCCCAGATCTTCTTTCAAGAATTAGGGGCCTATTACCCCAAATCCTGGAAGTCTGTCTGCTGGCAGATAGCCCTCAGCTGAACCCCCTTTCAGGTTACTTAGCTGTAAGAGAACCACCTCTCCAAAGACCATGCCTCCTTCCCATCATTGTCTATACCCAGCGGTTGGTCAACATGGAGGCTCAGCCTTTTCAACCTAACAAAGGACAACTCTGAAGGTCATTTCAGCCTTTGAGTTCTTCTCTGTGGCTTTTACTGAGACTGCATTTCAGCTAATGGCTCTCTTGTCTCAATCTTTCATCTTTCTTTGTCTAAGTGTTGATCCCAGACTTCTCCTTAATAACCCTTCTGTACTCTAATTTCTGTCACAGAATCTGCTTTCTAATGAATGTAACCAGAAACAATAAGAATAATATTTTTACTCTAATTATGACAACCACAGTCATATTAATGACATCCATTCAAGTTTTACTTGCCTTCAACTGATCTTATACATAGCCTAACCTATAAGGTATGATATTGAATGTTGGTCCTCGTATTAGAAGTTCCTGTGGACTCACTTTGTCTTTCCAAATTAATGAAGTTCATCTATTCCAGTAGATCTTAAGTAACCTCATCGATTGCTTACCATTTATATCACCTCCTGGTTCTCACAATTCTCATAATTACTAGAGCAGGCACTGTCTGCTTACTGGTGCAGAGAAGCACCAATACCTTGCCCTAACAATCTTGAAAGTTTTAAATCTCCACCAGAAGAGACAATAAATAAATCTTCAACAAGTTCATGCTTTCAAAAGAGGCTTTGTGGAACATTGGTAAATACAAGAAGTGAATATAAGATCACTTCTTGTGCCACATGAATTGAAAACTCAGTAATGAAGACGAGGCAAATGAAAAGGAAACTAATTCTTCCTAAAAAATGGGACGTGCCCAACAGATGGTGAGGCAAGCTCAGAGGAGGTGGTTAATAAAGTAGCCTATGATGATCTCGGAAGAAGACAATGAGCTGCATTTAGAGGAAATGCCAATTTTTTTTTTTCCAAATTGCTTTCTCCTGAATGATTTCAAAGTCATAAATGAAATTACCATAGTCATCGTTGAAATCAGGAGAGAGGACAAAAAGAAGAGAATTTAGAGAATGGAAGGGAAATAACTTTTATTTAGCACTTTCACTTTAGAAACCCATTTCTAAAAATCTTCAGAGAGCTTGCACTAGTGACAAAGTATTATATACATATGGACTGGGTTAGCTGTGAATGTTCTGAACTTTGTCCAAGCAAGGTTTGCATCTACCCAATTTATACCATTTACATTTTGGAACCAAAGTACCTCCCATGCTTGTGGTGTTTCTAGAAAAATAATGAAATACATTCTTTAGCAATTAGATATTTGTAAATCGCAAGTGTTTTGCATTTTTGACAATTCTTTCCTAAATGTTGTTGCTTTATTCAAACAAACACAGTAATTACAACATGGAAGTATGTATAGAATGTGGATTGAGAAAGGAGAGGGTTGGGAAGAGAATTGGTAATGAGGGAAGTGCCAAATGTATGTAATCAGATATTAAATTGGAAGTTTCAATTTAGGCACTAGGTATAATCAAGACTGATTCTGAAGATAGGTTAAAAACTGTCTAATAATCAAAAACTGTTGCATGCCTTGAAAACGTCATATATATTAAGATACTTGAAGAGTAGGGAGATTGGTGAAGAGGTTTCCTTAGAGAGATCTGTCCATTTTTTTAATACTACTCTCTAAATTTTTAAAGTGAAAGGAAATTCCCCGTTTTGTGTCAAGACGAAAGAGAGGACTTTTAGTGTTATCACTCAGGGAGCTTCCTGGGTCTCCTGAAGCTACCTGATTCCAGCCAAAATAACCTAAGGCAGAGAAAGCCACCCAGTTACCTGCTAGAAGTGTGAGGAATGTGCTTACTGTATTGTGATCACACTATGTTTTAGAGAGTTTGCACAGGTGAAGAGTCCTTGAGTGCTTCCTGAGGACCAGATACACTGCGCAATTATAGGCCATCTTAGAGCTTGTCCAATAGGGCCACCTAGAGGGGAAGCTGAAGGTGGCTGAGTGAGTTCTGAAAGTTTGAGAATCATTGTAGGTAAAATGGTCAAGAAGCCTGCTGATAAGATCGCCAGTAATAAGAGTCTTTATAGAACGCATGAAAGCGTGCAATAAGAGAAGAGATCTTCTTCAAATATCCTTCATGTCATGCCTCAGTCCCAGCCCAGAATGGGTCTGAAATAGCAGGTAGGAGTGGGGGTGTGGGGGGGTAGAATGAACAAAAAGGGAACAAGAAGCCGAATACAGTCCCCATCCCCACCCCTTCTGTTGTGTACAACTAGGTAGCAGGAAGCCTTAACTGGAAGAACACAAAGAAGTCTTGCTTTGCATGGAAATTGAGTGTAGATTAATACATTGTTCTGCTATTCATACTGCTGAGTTGATACTGTTTTGCGGCATAGAAGTGACTACATGACTTTAAGACCCACCTAGGTTTTCATCAAAGGTGAACACCAAGAAAGAAACTTTAAAAGTTCACTGGAAAAACAAACAAACAAACAAACAAACAAAGATTTTTTTAAAGCACATTTTATGAATCATCATGTGTCATTGTATTAGGTACATATATTTTTATAATAAAGATAATTTCAGTGAGCTCAGAAGATAGAGTTTGGATAGAGAAGTTGATAGGATTAAAAATTAGTTAAGTAGAGAATCATGAATGTCAGGTTAAGGCATCTGAACTTTATTACATAGAAACTGGAAAATCATTGAATTTTGGTGCATGATAGATAACATGACCATTTTGACAAGTGGCATTATTTTTAGTGGTGACATGTACTGATTCCAGATGGAAGATTGGTAATGCAGGAGACAATAAAAATTTCTGGAACTGTTAAATACATGCGTAGATAGAAGTAGCTTTTTGCATTGTTTAAAAAAAAACCAGCAATAATATTTTCTGAAATTTAAGTATGTGTGGATTTAAAATACATAACAATAACAACACAAAAGAAAGAAGGCATTGAAATGTTATAAGTTTTTTATTTTGTTCTGGAAAATTTTTAAAGTAAAAATTAAGAGAGACTTTAACAATTCCAAGATGTGTGTTCAAATCTCTACAGTAACTACAAATAAAAAAATGAAATAATGTACTTCTAAAAACCTAATAAAGGGAAAATTGGAAGAATACAAATATTACTTATTCTTTAAAAAGGCAGGAAAGGAGACAAAAAGGAAAAAAACAAGTAATGGGGCAAATTGTAAGTAAATATTGAAATGTATGTTTAAGCTCATGTACACCAGTGATTATATTAAATATAAATGGACTAAACACTTCAATTAAATATTTTTCTGTTGGGAATAAAGAACATACATGCTTCTTTTAAGAACCACACTATAAATATATAGATATAAAAATATGTGTGATACAATAAATAAACAAGAGAAAGTTGGTATAGCTCTTCTGATAACAGGTGAAACAGAGTTTAAGGGCAGAAACAGTATCAGAGTTAAAGAGCATTCTTACAATATAATAAATGAGACTGCAAGAGGAAGATACAACAAGTCTATGTTAATATGCACCTAAAAATATATTTTTAAAAATGAACAGAGACAAAAGGAGAAAGAGACAAATTCAAAATTATAGTTGGAAAATTTAACACATTGTTTTTAGAAACCAATAAAATGAGAGCAGTAAAGCTATCAATTTTAGTAAGACAATTTTATTTTACAATTACTTTACAGTTTTAGTAAGACAGTTTTAACAACATGGTTAACAAATTCTCCCTAGTTGAAATATATATGACATTGCATTCAATGATTGTCAAAAAAGCATTTTAAAAAAGTGTATGTGAATCAATTACTAACCTATAAAACAAGTCTAAACAAAATTCAAAGGGTAGAATTTAAACACAATATATTCTCTGACTGTAGTAGAACTAAACTAGAAAGCCACTACAAAAATGTAACTAGAAAATTCTTCAGTGTTTAAAAATTAAATAGTATACATTAGCAACACAAAAGTAAAATAAAAAAACTGCATTGGAAATTAGAAAACAATTTGAACTGTTTGATAATGAAATATATCAAATATGTGGGGTTTAGCTAAATTTGTGATTAGAATGGCTGTTCCCAGCTGAGGGTTTTGGAGGGGAGAGGAGTAGGGGTTGGGTGAGTCTAGTGGTCGGTATTAGGGAGGGCACATATTGCATGGAGCACTGGATGTGGTGCATAAACAGTGAGTTCTGGAACACTGAAAAGAAATAAAATAAAAGAATAATAAAATAGACACACCTTTAGCAAAAGTAATCAAGAAAAAAAGGCACAAATGACTGATATCAGGAATAAAAAATGAGACATCATTTTTGGCACCTTCAGCTTCTAAGAAGGGAGTAAGAGGCTATTATGAACAACTTTACATCAATAAACTTGAAAATTAAAATGAAATTGATAACTTGAAAAACACACCTTACCGATACTGACATCAGAAGTAAAAAATATGAATAGTTTAAAATATTGAATTTGTAATTCAAGTTTTATTTCTTTCCTAGAGATTAAAAAGGAGAAATTTTCCAATGTGTTTCACTGAAGGTGGCAAAACATTGACAAAAAATCTGACATTGGCAGTATATACCCCACACACACACACTCACACATACACTCATACAAAATTGGAGTGTGAATCTCTCTAGAACATACAAACTTCCTGATTAAAATATTGCAAAATATTAATAAATGTAATTCAGTTTTATATAACAGGAAATCACAACCAATTGGGATTTACTGTAAAATTGTAAGGTTGATCTAACATATTTAAAAATTAATTACTTAATGTAACAAATCATATTAACAGTAAAAGGAAAAAAAAACAATATAACCCCCACTTAAAAAGATCAGAAGCAACATTCGATATAATTCAATACCCATTTATGATTTCAAAAAAACTCTTAAAAAACCAGATTTATAATGAGAGGCAAGGGGTAGCCACAGAAACATGTAACAAATATTTTACTTTATATTGAATTATTAAGTTTCAACTCTGATATTGGAAAGGAGGCAAAGCTATTAAAATTATATCTATCCAATACATATACTAGAGATTTTTGCAAGTAAAATATGGCAAGAAAAGAAGTAAAAGAAAAATTTTAAAGGAGGATAAAGATTATAGTTGTAGAAAATTGAGAAAATACAGATAAGATACAGATAACAGAATTAATAATTGCATTTTGCATGGTCACTTCCTGCAAGGTAGGTGTAAATAAGAAATTATGATTATTTTACTAACAATATACTTGAAAATAAGATTTTATAAGTGATACTACTTAGAATAAAAACTATAAAATTCCTAGTAAATACAAGAAGAGATGTATGAAACCTCCATATGGAAAGCTATACTATTGAAAGGAATTTTAAAAGACTTAATAAAGGGAAGGAGTGTTCATTTGCACTGTTTGGGAATTCTAAATATGTTGACTCTCACCAAAATGATTGATAGAATCAATGCATATTCAGTCAAACATCAATACAATATTTCATGGAAACAGACCATCTGATTTCAAATTTTGTATGGAAATGCAAAAGAGCAAGAATAACAAAAGATAATCTTGGGAAACTGGTGGCATTTCAATAATTGATGTAATGATTTGTTATAAAGTTAGTAAAATTAAACAATGTGGTATTAGTATAAGGATGACCAAATAGACCAAATAAATATTTATACATAGAGAATCCTCTGACTTATTTCTAAGTTGCACCTATAATGCAGTATGAAAAGAATAATTTTATAAATGGGCTGGATCAATTAGATGCCTATATGGAATTTTAAAATTGAACCTTTCTCCCAATGTCATGAGATACACAACTATCAAATTTAGATGAAGCGTGGACCAATAATGGAAAGTAAAATAACTAAAATGAAAAGAAGATATTGAAGAACAATATCTCTGTGGTCTTGGGGTACCCCAATTTAGCTTATATGGACATCAAGTGCACTAACCAGAAAAATTTGATGAGTTGAACTACATAAAAATTAGATCTCTTATTTATCAAAAATTATCAGTTAGATTATGAGGACAGTAGAGATGATATTCACTATATATGTGTGTCCAATAAAGAATTCATATCCAGAATATAAAATGATTTCTGCAAATCAATAAGAGAAATACAGATAATCCACTTTTAAAACTATGCAAATGATTTGCAGAGTCATTTCACAAAAAAGTATCCAAATGACAGACATACACAGTTGCTCAATCTCATTATATACCTGGGATATGCAAATTAAAACTAAAATGTCATGTTATAATACACCTTCCAGGGTTGCTCCCCATTTTTTTAATATTATAAAGGATCTTCAAGGACATGGAGTAAGTGGAACTCATACATTGTTCGTGGGAATGTAAATGAAACTTTGGCAATACTTGCTAAAGCTGAAATTTGCATATTCTATGACCCAGTGATTTAATCACTAGATACACATTTGCCAGAAATATATAGAAATGTACATCAAAAGACATGTTGAGTAATGTTCCCAAAGTATATATCTATACATATATAGATACATATATCATGTTTGTTTACTCAGTGAAATACAATACAATTGAAAAATCTACACAAAAGAACATGAATAATTCTCATAATCACAATTTTACCTGAAAGGAGACAAAAATAACATAAATCTCATAATTCCATCTCTATAAAACTCAAAAATAAGCAAAGCATATCTGTGCCCATATACAGCCTGGAGCAGAGTTTGCTCTGTAGATCATAGGGGGTTGGTCTGGGGTTGGTCTTGTTGCAGACAACTGGCCTATAGATCAGGTGGACAAACTTTTCTGTAAAGGGTCAAATAGTGAAATTTTACAGCTTTGTGCACCATGGTGTCTCTGTTGTGACTACTCAATACTCTTGTTATAAGGACGAGGGCACCCATGGACAATATGTAAACAAATGAATGTGACTTTGTTCCAGTAACACTTTACTTACAAATATAGGAGGCAGGAGGGCCATATTTGTCCCAAGGCCCCCAGTGTTCTGATGCCTGCGATAGATAGGAGAAGATCACTGTACTTAACTTTTTAGTCAGTGTTGCTCCCTGTAGATCGTTCTGTCCATGACTTTCTGCTATTTTATAAGCTTTGGCTTGCACCAATAGTAGTTTCAGACATTCCTTAAATTTAAGGTTCCATTTTATTGTTCTGTTTTAAATTTCAGTCCGCTGTGTAGTTTAGTAATATAAAAACAGAATCTGTGACTAAATTTGCATAAGAAGGTGAATTTTAGAGAAAGAATTTAAAAGAAATCTAATGTCTCATTAAAGAGAATCATCATTTCCTACTTAACTGTTGCAAATGTGAACTACAATACCCCAAAAAAAGTGCACTTCACCTTTTATAGACCTACTGCTAATAAACATAAGCCTTCTATTCCCAGTACTTCCATCTGCATTGTGAACATGGATCAAGTAGAGAATTATCTAGGGAAATTCAAATAAAATAGAAGACCTTTGGGTCATGGCACTAGTATACTTCCTTGCCCCAAGAGAAGGTAAGGAATGACTTCTTACATTTAGATTGGCTAGGCTGGGAACTCACTTCAACTTTTATACTCCTGTGATCCTTTGGCACGAGATTTTTACCATCGTATTAACTTTATCTCTAGAGTTGAAAAAATAAGTCCCAAGGTTAATTATAAGCAGAGTTGTCCTTGGTAGGAAATATCTTTCATTCCAGTAGTGCAAAAAGTGCATAATAGTGTAATAAAGCTGTTTGGGAAAACAGATAATGGTCAGGTGCTTTTTCCTATACCCTTGGGAGAGAATATGACTCTGTTGGAAAGCAGGCGTGGGAGCTAAGATGCCTCTTTCCCCCTCATCTTACCATGACTTCGTAGTGTGCTCCTGTGAAATTACTTTAACCTTTTCCATCTAAGGTGATGAGTTTGCAAGAGCATTGCCTTTTACTCAGAGGTTCCAAGAGGCATTATTAACTGTTTTCCTAATGGGAATTCTTTGTGCATCTTTTTTTTTAAAAGCGTCTTTAAAAAAAGGTCAATATGATTTTTCTTCCCTCTCAAGGTTTTGATTGGCCTTTTCAAGCACTAAGTAGAAAAAAATCTACAGTTTTCATTTCATGACATATTTATTCTGTGGTACATTGAAAAAAAAAACCGAACAACTGAACAATAGTTAATTTTGAGGCTAGATGGATTTTCTTTTGGCTGCAAGCGATTGCTCTTTATGGGTTCACGGTTTCTGGGGAATTTGGCTGCAGTATGAGTTTTGTTCCTTGAAACTATTCATATAGTCTTGATGTACACATGTGTGAAACATTATAAGAAGACTTCTTTTGGGGTTGGGACAAAGAGAAATTATTAGGGACTAGATAAGGAAACTGAGGCTCCCATTTGTGAGGTCTAAACTGTGTAACCAGCCTATATCTTTCTGTTCTTCAGGCCTCTGGGCACTTTTAGGAAGTTTCTTATCCTTACTGACCCAACACAATGATACTTAGGCTAGTATTTCTAATTTGAATATAGGTTTAAGAGTTATGTCTGTAAATGGAAGAAATTTGAATCCATATACCAATTTATATGCCATGCCTCATAGCTCCCTAGACCGAGACTGGGTGTGGTTCTCTCTTACTGATGTCTGAAAAATAGTAAATTTGGAGCATTTCTCTTTTATCTAACTTAGTTTTGTAAAAACCACTCAAAATATATGACAATATCAGGAAATGGAGGCAGAGGTTAAGTGCTCTGAGCATTCTATGAAAAGGAGCTATATAAATGCAAAGCATTAATATTATCATTATGGAAACACATTTCCTCATCAACCTCCATTTCCATGCCAACAAATATTCTTCAAAAGGCTCATTTTATCTTTGACCATTTTGCACGCAGACCTTGGCAGCCACCTAGTAAAACCCTTGGTACGTACATACTGCTTGCAGACACTTCATTATGAATCAGGCCTTTCAGCTGGTAAATACAGAAAAATTAAGCGTGAAATAAACCAACACTCCAAACCAAAAAATAACTACAGCAAAAGTGAAAAATCTCAAGGCAGACTTCACAAACCAAATAAGAATTTAAATCCCCTATCCCATAATAGAACCCAGTTTATTGGAAAGGGGCAGCCCAGTTTTAATTCAAACATGATCATTTATCTAAAACATAATATCCCTAAATCCACGAAATGAAAAACAGTAGAGAATGGGGACAATTTTACTTTTACTCCCACTCAAATATAAAGAATACGTACCAGGTAATTCATACCCAGCTATCTGCAGTTAGCCTATTTGTAAGATTTGACTATAAGAGATGATGTTCTATTAGCTGGTACAGCATTAGGAACTTAGAGATTCAATTTTAAGATGGCATTAGTATGCTTACAATTTATATTTATTACTTGTCAGTAAAAGAAAAAAATATATATATACATACTAGTACGTATACTTAGTATGAATTCTCTTAGTAAATTAAGGGGTTTCTTTATACCTCTTTTAGACATCTTAAATAAATGTGTTGACATGTCACTTATATTAACACAAACTCTTCAGAAATTGGTTAACTTCTTAACTGATTCTAAAGGACTAGTTACAAGCAAATTTTGAGGATAGAAGGCAGTACTTTATTAATTTAAATAGAAACATTTAATATAATTATAATATAAATATAAATAGAGGTAGGCATTCAGCTGACTGAGTAACCCTGGCGCCCCTCAATTCCCTTTTTTTGGTAAGTATTATAGGAAGAGAGGATTCTCTAAGGTCCATTGGTCTGAGACTGAATCTGTATAATTCATCTGAATGAAACACTTCCTCAGAAATTTTTTACCAAAATGATCTTGTTGGAGTTGATGCTTAGAAAAGGGAACAGTTTTGGGGTGCCTGGGTGGCTCAGTAGGTTAAGCATCCAACTTTTGATTTCTGCTCAGGTCATGATCTCAGAGTCCTGACATCCAGCCACCTTCAGACTCTGTGCTCATCAGGGTGTCAGCTTGGGATTCTTTCTCTCCCTCTCCCTCTGCCTAGCCCTCCCCCCCCCCACCAAGACTTGTGCGTGCTCTCTCTCTCTCTCAAATAAATAAATAAGTCTTAAAAAGGAAAAACAAAAGAGAGCACTTTCTATTCCCATTACCATGTGTTAGAGTGTGTGTGTGTGTGTGTGTGTGTGTGTGTGTGTGAGAGAGAGAGAGAGAGAGAGAGAGAGAGAGATATAACCTGGCAGCTTGTACACCCATATCTGAGATGTCCTGACTCCCTTACCTGATTTTACAGCATATTTACAGTTAGGGTTTTTTTTTTTATTTTTTTACTAGAAGCAACAGTATGTGATAATTAACATGGAATTGTTAACACATACTACCATGGCTCAGATGACTCTTGCTTTCTGTGAGTATTTTCATATATATCAAAGACTACAGCCTTATAAGCAAGTTGCTTGCATTCTGAAATGAAAAGTCAGATAAATATAAAGGAGCCAAAAATATCCAAGTTTGTATTCATGCCAGGATAACCATATGATTTAATCATCCAAAGGTGTTTGAGAGTGACAGGGATACTTGTAATAATTATGTTAAGATAACAATTAGAAAGTAGGAATTGGAATATGGGGTTACCCTTCATATTATATATATTGAGCTTAAAAAAATCACACATATATGTAGGTGTCAAACTAATGTGTAGCATAGTAAAATCCAATTACTTTGACTAGGATAGCATTTTAGTTTAGTGAGGATGCTGAGAAATTATCCAAAATTGAAGATTATTGTTAACATATAGTAATATATCTCCTTTTAACATGTTTGAGGATAAAGGAAATTTTGTGCACTGTAAGGTCATTTATAACAACTATTACAATGTATGCAAGTGAAGAGAATTTGTTTAACTGGATAAATGAATGGATACAGCCATTCTCAATCCTGCCTCCACTAGAGCATCTGTTGCTGGTATGTAGAAAGTTTACCTCCACCCTCTGTTTGGAAGTTGGCAGCTTTACTGAGTACTGCAGCCTCTACTGCTGTAACCCCTGCAGTTTGTTCCCTTGGTTTAGGCAGCATCACATTGCTTTGTTCAAGTCTTAATCATTATTGCATCATAATTGAGGCCAGGTAAAATTAATAGTAACATTTTAATTCTTAACCCAGCCAAACATATTTTGGCAGTTATAAAGAGAATATTTGTATAAGTCTCCTTCAGAATTAAACTTTAAATTAACCTTCAGTAGAGTAAACTTGAAGAGATTGGATTTGCACTGTTAATGGTGGGAAGTCAAATACTGGTACTCAGATCTTACAGGGAATACTTAAATATACGTTTTTTAATAACCAGCCCAAGATTTTCAAAAAGTCAGAATTTATATATATGTAAATATATATTTCATTAAATATTAAATATATAAATATATGTTATATATTATATATAAATATATATTAAATATAAATATATAATCTATTAAAATATTATATATTTTATTTGATAAAATACATATTTTATCAAAAAATATTATATACTTTATTAAGTATATATTACATATATATGTATACATATATACATATATATATATAAATCCCCTAGTTTTCTGTTCATAAGATATATGCATGAAGAGAATTTTCACTCATAACTTTAAAGGTTCAAAATATTTCATACCCTGGGATCCCCCAGACTGATATGGAGTCTTCACATTTTACAGCAAACTCAGGAAACATGGATCCTTCTATTACTAATGATACATTTTTGTGGTTTTATCTGAAAAAGCTTTCCTTGAATATATGTGTCACAGACCGGCATGTTAGGTGCAGTTTTCTTCAGTCTATATCATTACTTTGTAAAATTAGCTTAAAATGCCACATTTATAAAATTATCTTATTGGCAGCATTTGAAGACTGAGGATGAAAAATATCGTATGCTTGAATTGTACATTGAGTGGGAAAAGTAGATGATAGAATCCCATTACAGGAAAACAAGTAAACTGGATTGTCACTTTAAGAGATTTCTTATGGAGGATTTATTCTTTAGCTTGTTATGATTTCTTTTTTATAGGAGCAGCTGTACTTGTTATCGCACTCTGCCACATCATCAGTCATCTAGCTACTGCAGAGAATTCCCCCCGGCAGAACAGGACATTCATGAGTTTATATTACTGCCATAAATTCTTCGGCTGTAAGTTTTTATACAAATAATCCCATGTCTCTTGTATACATTGCCCCAATTGGTTAATAACATGATCTCTACCAGGGGATTTCTGGAATGTTCTATCTTTTAAAAATAATGGCCAGAGTACATTTTTACATACACTAAAAATATTCTAAATGAGATTGGGCAATTTGAGGACATCTATATGATGAGAAAATATGTTTTCCCTTAATTTTCCTATTTAACCTGGTGAGCTTTGATTTAGCTGAATGACATGAAAACAAGTATTTACAAAAGGGGTATAATAAGATTAGTTATGTTAAAAAAAAATATGGAGTTGCTTTTCAATTGAGAGTGGGGAGTTCCTGGCTATGAAACTCTTTTCACAGTTTCTGTATCACTTTTCAGAATTGAATAATCTCCATAAAGGAGCCCAGCAATTTCATCATGCCAGCCACTAAGTAGTTGCCAGATCCTCTGGCCATTGGCAAACTCTCCTCACGATAAAAGCAAAAAGAGTGCTTAAAAGCAGTACACCAGTTCACCAGTTGGTCCATTGACTAATGACTAATGGCACTGATCTGATTTTCTTTTACCTCATTTTCTTTCCTGACAAGTGTACTAATAAGATTTCAAATATTTCCCACAACTCTAAAAGATGAAAGTATCCTTCCCTGGATCTTCTTTCATCAATGGCACCATCTCCCGTGTTTTTTTGCTCTCCATTTCTGGATGTAGTAAGCCATTGACCAAGTTTCAGATTTTAGTGATGAAGTTGATATTATCTAAAGAACCACAGGAAAATTTTCAAAAGGGAACACAGATTCAACATGAAATACATCAGTTTAGAGTTGAGAAAGAGATAGCTTGGGATTAGTGTTTGTGATGTAAAGTGATCTTTTTTAACATCATTATTCCAAATCGAGTCAGTTTTCCAATATGGAAAGAATGGTCAACTAAATTGAAACTTTCTAATTGCTTGCATTCAATACCATGTTCTTCTACTACAAGTATCTTCAATAGCTTACATTTAGCTGCCATTAAATTAGAGTTTAAAGTATCCTTGCTATTGAAATACAAAATGAGGTCACTGCAATAAATATGTCCTCAAAGTAGAGGTAAGTAGATTATCAAGTTAGAGATTCATGTATATAGTAGGACCCCATTTGTAGGGAAATGTCATACATATGTTTGCTTATGATTATGATGTTTAAATATACCTACAAAAATATTCATTGTGGTTATTTATAGACTGGAAATTTGGAAAGTGAGAATAGCTATAAGTTGTAGTGTTTATTTGTACTTTTGAATTTTAGAAGAATCATGTTTGAATGAGAAAAATTAAAACATTAAGAAAAACAGAGAAAAGGATAATGATGTAAACTCTTTCAGCATTAATCTATATTGAGTATTAATCTTTATCAAGATATTTATTGTTTTTCATTCTGGGCTGTAGCAATAATATGGTTGATTCTAAAATAGAAATGAGTTAAAGAAACATTTAAGATTGTGTTAAGAAAAGCAAATAAAACCATGATGAACCATAGATCATCTGTGCAATATTTTAATAGCATAAATTATCTAGTTGAATAACTTACCTTAAAATGGAGAATAAAATTTTAGCTGTGTTGTAAATTCTAAACATTAGTCAAGATTTAAAAAGTAAGTGTTCTCCTTTAAAATGCATATATTTTTTTTTTAGTGGTCACAAGTATGCCAAATAAACATGATCTTTGTGAGTGGAATGATAATTCTTTTTAAAGCTGAGAGAATCTGTCTTTTTAGATTTCAAACTCCATGAGGTTTATGCTACATATATAAAACATCTGTTAGATGAAGTGATAAAAATCAAGAGAAAATACATATGAACTGTAACCAACTACTGCTGTCTAGGTCTATGCCTGGACTGGGGGATGGTAGAATTACTTACTGTATTTTGGGACTAAGCATGATAAAGATAATTGTAAGTGATGCCATTTGAGAACTATAATTAATAGAATTTTCTGTTCAGCATTAGAACATTTCAGGGAGAAGTTGAGTTTTGTAGTTTGGAACCAAGTGGGAAGCATAGATGGCACTGAGCAGTCTTCTCAAACTCAGTGGACTTTCTCACACTTTTTGTTATCTGACTGCTATAGAAGTTTTTCTGGAATATTCTCTGTCAGCCTTTCAGGCATGAATAATTTAGACCAGAAATTTAATCAAAGCATATTTGCTATGGGACAAATTCAGAAAATGAAGGAGAAAAAACATTGAACGGTAGGTCCAGATTCTAGTTTCAGTTCTGCCTCCATGTGAAATTTTGATGTAATTACTTAATCTTTCTAGGCCTCAAAATATAAGTTGTAAATAATGTTTTCTAACAGATGAGTTTAAGGCCCTCTCTGGTTGCCATATTCTTTGATTCCAGATTCCTTGAAATTCTTCAATCATGATATGTGGTTCATTTAGAACCATATCCCCCCTCCAGCAGACATCTTCTACCTTTCCCTAGGAGCCCACGTACTTCCCTTTTCTTTTTTTTTTTAACTTGTTTGTCCTATGAGTATGAAAGAATAATAAACTAATCAAATTTTAAAAATTAAGGATGGTACTAGCAGTAATCCTTTGATCTCAAGGAAGAATGATTAAAACATCACATAATGGAAAATTAATCTTTCTCATCCAGTAAAGGTAACATTTTATTTTATTTTTTTTTAAAGATTTTATTTATTTATTTGACAGACAGAGATCACAAGTAGGCAGAGAGGCAGGCAGAGAGAGAGGAAGGGAAGCAGGCTCCCTGCGGAGCAGAGAGCCCGATGTGGGGCTCGATCCCAGGACCCAGGGATCATGACCTGAGCCGAAGGCAGAGGCTTTAACCCATTGAGACACCCAGGCTCCCCTAAAGGTAACATTTTAGACACATGTGTTATTATGTGTGTATTTGATGGAGGGATAACTGGCTTTGAACAGAATAATAAAGCTGCTTTGTGAAGATCTGACACAGGAGGAACTGGAAAGGAGCCTACTTCCACAATCTAATTTCAAACTCAGTCCTGTTCTGTAATGTCTCCAGGAAGAAAATAGAGTAAGTTCTCTCCTCTCTTAATTCTTCCCTGTAACATAACACCTATCCAGTTGTTTGGGAATCTCTGTACTCAGAGAAAGTAGGAGGTCATATATCAAAAGAGCAAATATTTCACTAATGTGCATTTGGATTTTCACACAAGATTACTCCAAGATATATAGGTAATCTACCTGCTCATAGATGTGTGAGAATTTACTATTAATCAAAGAAATATCATTTTTAATCAACACATGTGTTCATTTATTTGTTAATTCATTGATCATTTACTAGTCAGCATTAGTGCCATTTTTGCTTAGTGCTAGGGTGTCAGTATGATAAGCATACAAGAGCATATAACCACTAACATTCATGAGCATACAATTGAGAAGAGAAGATAAATTATGTCTATATGTGACAATTATCTGAGTCATCATGTGGTAAATTCCAAAAGATAAATTATGATGAAAAAATTTTTACCTTGGCTGTGATGATCACATAAGTCTTCATTGGGAAAAGTTCCTTTTTTGTTCTATAAAGTCCCGTGTCAGTGATTTATCCTATGTTTCCTGCAATAACTGTATTTACTATTATTTGTGATCTAAGTTAATTGTTATATGTTTATTAATTAGGAACATGTATTATTATCTTAGCTTTATATGTAAATCTAGGGATAGTGGACAGAGAGCGTGATAGTGGAGATGCCAAAAGAGATTTTTTATCTTTCCAAATCACCACATAAAAACAGAGCAACTAAATTGCAACCCCCCAAATCCATGTACATTTACAACAAAACTGGATAAGAAGGTTTCCCTACAAATTCCAGAACTCCCAGATACATGCAGGTGGTGATAACCCACAGAAGGCCACAAGACCTTCATGATATCAGCATCTGTATGGGAGAAAGCAAAAGGAAGAAACAAAGTGTGGGATAACGCTGAGAAGAGGAAAACCACATTAAGAGCCAAACTCATGGCTTTCTCGATGAGATTGAATCTGAGTGAAAAAAATTTACAAATCATGTTACCATGTTGGAGAAAAGTGTGTTGAAGTTAGGTCAAGAACCAAATGACCATTTTCCACACTAGGAAAATCAAGTTATAGCTAAAATGAAAAAAATGTATATATAACCACATTATGCGATTTAGAAACAGAAATAAATGCTGGCTAAAAGAGTTTAAAACAGCAACCAAGGAAATACACAGTGGAGCAGGAGGCTTCTATTTTCTCCTATATCCTCACTATTACTATTTGATTGTTTGAACTATGTATATACATAACTTCAAGGGGAAAAGTCTGTATTAATAATATTGGCAAAAAATTAAAAAGCATTTCAATGGTCTAAGTGAAAACAATATAAACTTTTGAGACTAACATTTGACTGCATTTTAATGTTAATACAGAAATATAGGAAAACATCAGGGAGTATTTCAGTTAAATCCCAACTCTGTCCAGAGAAAATAGCACATGCTGCCTTCACCCCGAGCATTTCTGGCTCCAGTATATGTTCTGAAAATTATAGTATTCCCTTCTTTCCTTAACAGACACTGAAATTATTTTGATGAAGATTTCTGCCTGTGGAATATTTCCAAAATATGTGGCAATTTAAAATCTTAATTAGAAAAAATAATCAGGATAATGACAAATACCAGTTCACAAAAAGAGATGTCAAATTCATTTCTCATTAGATCATCAAAAAGTGACAAATTGGTCCCCATGTAGTCAACAAATGATTTGTCAAAAATTAAAGAAACATTCAAGACTCAATTCCAAGTGTTTTAACACAAGACTGAGTGATACTAGAGTTTCTCCAAAAGAGAATTCTAAGACATCAGTATTGGTGATAAAACTTACTTAACTAGAACTGGTTAATAATCTTTCATCCAGCTTTTATTAATATCTTCCTTGACATTTTTCTTAAAGAAGTGGTTAAAGTTGAAATAGAAAAAATGTTTTGTAAACCTTTCTACCTTTTATCACATGTAATATTTTATTCCTCCCTTCCATAAACTAAGATGGATTTGTCCATACTTCAATTCTGAGACTCTTAAATTGCTGTTAGAGATTGATTGATAATTTTGTGGGGAAGTAAAAATAACTTCAAAAATAACATATACGTAAACTATAAACTTTTTGTAAAGCTACCATCTAATTACAGAACATAACATAATGTTTAAGTGTTCAGTGAAGTGAATCCTAGTATAGTGAACTCAGCTGCTTACCAGCATTCTGCTGAAGAGAGTATTACTATACTCCAGAAGCCCACACTCATAAATACATTATTTTTATCTGGCTTTGAACTTTATAGAAATAAAATATAGTTTGTACTCTGATGTCTGGCTACTTCTTTTGGTTGACATTATGTTTGTGGGTTATACGGTTGTTGCATGTAGCAACAATTTGTTCTTTCTCATTTCCGTATAGTATTCTGCTCAATTAGTATGCCACAATTTCCTTTATCATTTGATAGAGATGTGGGTTGTTTGAAGTTTGGGGATATTAAGAATAGTGCTACTATGAACTTTCTTTTTAATGTTCTTTGGGGACAGATGGGTACCTATCTGGTAGATATATACAAAGGGTGAATTCCAGGGTTGTGAAGTATGCATGTGAACCGCTTTGGTAGATCCTGTCAAAGAGTTTTCCGTACTGTACCAAAGAACACAAACACCAACAGTGTATGAAAGTTCCAATTTTTGCACCAACTTGTCAACATTTAGCATTTTCAATATTTAACTTGGCACTTTTATCATCACTACTAAACATGCATACCTTTTCATGTAGTTATCAGTCATTTGAATATGATCTTTTATTGCTGTTGTTGACATGCTGATTTAAATCTCAAGACATCTTTTGAGTTGCCTTTTTTCATTGATTCCTATGAATTCTTTGGATATTTTGGGCATGATAGGTTTTTTTCTTCAGCTGATTATAAGTTTATTTCTTTGTTTTAATTTTTGGAAGTTTTGATATGTCTGACAGTGGCTATTATTATTATTTGTTTATCCTCTTTGAGGCTCACTCAGTCTCTCTTTATTTTTAAGATTTTATTTATTTATTTGACAGACAGAGATCACAAGTAGGCAGAGAAGCAGGCAGAGAGAGAGGGGGAAGCAGGCTCCCTGCTGAGCAGAGATCCAGATGTGGAGCTCGATCCCAGGACCCTGGGATCATGACCTGAGCCAAAGGCAGAGGCTTTAACCCACTGAGCCACCTAGGTGCCCCCAATTCAGATTTTCTATTTCTTCTTAAGCTAGTATTGTATTTTCTATAAATTTGTTCATTGTTAATTAATAATTAATTGTATTTTCTATAAATTTATTCACTTTAACTAAGGGCATCAGCAAGATCACAGAGTAGCAGATACCAGCTTTTGCCCTCTCCCCCCAAAAACGCATATATGTAATATATAATGGAATATTATGGAGCCTTAAAAAAAAAGAAAGGAAGTCCTGCCATTTGCAGTAATGTGGATAAACCTATAGGACATTATGCTAAGTGAAACAAGCCAGCACAGAAAGACAAATGCTGCATAATTTTGCTTATATGTAAATCTAAAAGTAAAAAATATCAAACTCCTAGTAACAGAGTAGAGTGGTGATTAACAGGGACTATGAGGTTCTGGGGAAAAGAGGAGATGTTTGTCAGAGTGTACAAACTTACATTACAAGGTGACTACGTTCTGGAAACCTAATGTACAACATAATATATATTTAATAATAATGTATTATATACATGAAATTTCCTAAGAAAATAGGTCTCAAACATTCTCATCATGAAAAATTTTTAAAAAGTAACTATGTGAGATGGTCGATATGTTAATCAGTTTGATTGTGGTAAACATTTCACTATGTCTATCTATCTATATACCACATTGTACAACCTAAATATATCCAATTTTTATTTGTGAATCCTAGCACAATAGTGTAACTAATTGCACATGTATCAGATATTTTAGCTGTGTTACATATTTTCTTAGGAGCTTTTCTCCATTTTCCGGTTTCTTTTCTCTCCTCACTTCAGTCTAGATATTTTTCACTGGTCTCTCTTTTGCCTTACGCATTTTCACTCATCTCTCTCTTGCCTCTCTCTCTCTTACCTGTTTGGTACTTAATATCAATATTGCACTTTTCAGTTCTATATTCCTCATTTGTTCCATTTTTAAATATTCTATCTCTCTGGAGAAATTTTCTTATTATTATTACTATTAATCTATTTTAAGTCTAAAGTCTAGGTCTGATAACTTCATTAACTGAGTGATTTGTGTGTTTATTTCTGTCATTTTGTTCCTTTGTGTCTTGGGATTATTTATTTTTCTACTCAGCAGTTATCAATTGAATGCTGCATATTTTCTATGAGACAATATAGAAGATAAGGATTGGGTTGGCTATCTTCAAAGATAGTTCAGTATTTTCTCTGATAACCAATTATAATTGTTTCAATTTAGACTTTGTAAGTCTTAATCTACCTCTCCAGCCCCTACCAGTTAAGCCTCCTATCTAGGAGCCCAAAATGTCTGCTAATAGTCCACCCCCTTCCTGGGTGCTAAGCTCCTGTTTTGAATCTCCTCCTTGGCACTGTGAAACTACTTAAAACTTCACTCTGTATTGATTAAATTTCTGTTAGTCTTCTCAGCCTTTTACTTTGTTCAGCTGAAGTGTTTCACTGGTGTGTTAAGAGGAAGTTCACTGAGTTTTTTACTTAAATCTTGACTACTTTTCTCTCTGAGATCTTGGTCCCACAAGTACTGACTGCCTTGAGAGACACTAAGTCTTTTTTTCCCTCCCAGCTTTGTAGGATTTCCAAAGCCTGATGGATTTTCTTTATTTTAGTAAGGATTTTCTGCCTGAAATTGCCATGTCTCCTACCACCAATTATCAGCAAATATTCCAAGGGTAAAGATAGGTAGAAAGTCTGCTCATCTCTCTGAAGTTTCCTTCTCTCCAGGAGCTTGACCTTTCTAATTCTGCCTGCCCCCTCACTTCTCCTTATATATCCAAGCTCCTTGGTATATGTCCCAGAGGGCAAAAGGTCTTATCCAGCTTTCCTAAGTTTCCTCAATGGGAGCATTGTTTGCTGTTTACCAGTAATGATACAGTCATGGAGAAGCTGAAGTATACTTTTTTTTTTAATTATTAAATGACTAATATATTTTAACCACATTTCTATCAAATTATTTCTGATATTTTTATTTGATAAACTGATAGAGAATGTTGGCTAAAAATTTTGCTTCAGACTTTCTGTATATTTCCCTTAAGCCATTAATAATTACTTAATTAAAATTACTAAATTAGGATTCTGATAAATCTCTGCTTGAATCTCAATTCTGTCACTTCTTTGGTTACTAGTTGTATGACTGGGCAATTTAATTATGTTCTCCCAGCCTTAATTGCTTTATCTATTATAAATGTAAAAAAGTTAGCTCCTGGATTGTTTTGAGAATTAATTTAAATTACATACTAAAAAAGCAAAAACCCGGTCCATATTAACCAGCCAGCAAATGCTATTTCATTTTTTATCATCATCCTGTCCTCTGCTAAGGATGTAAAGTAACAATGGATAGTCAAATGACCAGTAATAGATGACCGTAAAATAACGAGGCTGCAGCTATGTGAGTAATTGAGATTTAACAATAAGTGTCAATATATATTTAATTATACAGTTCCGTGGAACTCAGTTTAATTAAATTATTTGTTCCCACTTGTACAAAATTGTGAGAATGGAATGAGGGGGAGGGCAGTGGAAAAGTAAGGAAAAGAGAACTATATATATCTTTCTATAAGCATATAGCAGGGCTCTAAATATACACTTTTGAAGAAAGTTACAAATCTATTTATTACTCTCATGAAAGATATATACTACCCATTGTTTATTAAATTATTAGCTTTAAGTAATTAGAAATAATCAGTTGATAAATTGTCTTTGGTGAAATATTTGTGTTAGCTCATTTGCGATACAGAAAATTTCAAGCCAAATCTGAATTTTTCTTCATCACCCAATCACACTGCTATCCCCATTAAAGCACCATACACAATATGCTAAAGCACAGGGTCTAGCTCCCCTATCCTCCTTTAACTTAAGAAATTATACCTTTATGAAAGGTGCCAAGTGTAAGAACTTTCTTAATTCTTTTTATTTTAAGCATTGGATCCAATAAACTCAGTTACATTTTAATATTTGTACGAGGCTCTAAAAGATGAAACAAAGGTGGTAAAAGAATAGAGAATTAATCCTCAAAGGAAAAATAGACGACATGAAAGTGGTTTAGCCTAGAAAATAATTAATTATCTGAAGGTCAGTTATGAAATGTTTATATATTTAAAAAATTCAGTTGCCTATCCAGATCAATCTAGGAAAAAAAAAAGATATGGGTTTGAATTATAAGAAACAAAAATATTATCTTTAAACTATTTCACTAAAGAAGACTGAAGGATATTATTTTCCAGTAATGTTCAAAGAAAGCAAGCAAAATTTTAAAAATGTAGACCTCACTGTCATGCTCTTGACTATGCATATGTCTTGCTCTCTGGGAAATGATATTGAGCAAACTCTTTTTTAGATTATTATTATTTTGTTGCTAATCTGCTAGTCTCTACAAGACTCAGGGAGAATACATATGGATAAGAGAGCAAAATGATATGAGGAACAAATACAGTTGAGCTCTGTGAAGCTACTGAGACTTCTGTAGAAGAAAGGCGTAGATAGGTCTTAATTTCCAAAATCTTCTGCGAAACTAGTACAGGAGCAAACTTTCCGTGCTGTGGGTTTCTCCATTTTTCTTTTCCTTTTTTTTTTTTTTTTTTGAACTACCTGTTCCCATTTATACAAAAATGTTTTCAATCAGTGCAGATTACCATATCAAGCATGATTTATATTTACAACTTCAGAGGTGAACTTGACTGTTTCATGGAGTGGGTCAACCCAAACATTTTTTAGA
Source organism: Lontra canadensis (assembly GCF_010015895.1). NCBI lineage: Eukaryota > Metazoa > Chordata > Mammalia > Carnivora > Mustelidae > Lontra > Lontra canadensis. Next base: position 47,757,364 of record NW_022630996.1, on the reverse strand, counting down.
GTCATCCAGCCTACTTAATTTGAAAAGTAGCTGACAATGGCATGTTTTTGTGTAAGTTAATGATGTGAGAAATATGCATTGCATCCTGGGCTATTTCAACATTCGGAAAGGTTCTCCTCCAACAGAATTTCTAATACGTTTCTTTTATTTCTTTCATGACACAGTAATTTAGTTCTCCCAAATAACTCATGTTCAGTTATGTGCTGGTCAAGTGTCTGGGTTTTTCAAATAAGACGTTCTTAAAGAATTACTTTGCAACCAGGGATGGTTGAGCAAATAGAGAAAAACCTTGTCAGTAGAAGCCTGTATTTTTTCCTTAGTTGAGTACAAAAGGAAAGCAAGATGGCCTCTGGGCAATATTCTAGAAACAGTGACCTGTCAAGGACCTCAGTGTTCAAGTTTATTTTGCCCTTTCTTTATTACCCCCTCATATATTTGCTGGTCAGTAATTCCAAGATTCTGGTAGAGAAGGCAATCCTTGAGAGTCTGCTGCCATGAAAGTGTTTGTATATGTTGTGGCTTCCATTTTGCATAGATAAGGGAAGAAAAAGTATATAAAAGAAGATGGAGAAGTAGGAGGAGAATGGCACTAATTTTTGTATGCCTCATTGTCTCTCTGTGTAGCAAGTATCACAAAGAAGAAACACTGTCTATCCATATGTGTAGAGATGGGGTAGAATACGAAGTCCATTGTTTTGGGAACCCCAAAAACTGGGTTCTGATCTCCATGTAGCCACTAATACTATACTTTATTATTGCTACCTTGCAGGATTCCTCATCTATAAAATGGATACTCTTAGCTCATCTAAGACTCTTTCTTATTTTACAAATCTTTGTTGACTGAAATGTGACAAAACCAAAAGCCTATGAATCCCAAGTGTTATCTGGTCAGTATTTTCTAATGAGTGCTTACTCTACATGTTTCCGCAGTGATCTCAGTTATGCCTCAGTGAGCCTAAAGCTGCCCAACTATTGGTCATGGGTTTTGCGTGGCAACTCTGAATATTTGTAGATAACACAAGAATTTGGAAAGGAACAGGAGGAAGGGCCTCTGCCTGCTGTAGCTTCTTATTGACAAGAAGACAAGAACTAAGAGCATGAAAATGAAGTAGAAAGAGTAAGAATTCCTGAAAGGCATCAATGCAGTTGTGGCAACAAAAAGTCTTTCCATGAAAATTATCTGAGAATAGATTAATGGTCTATAGGTATGGTTGTATAAGATTAGCTATCAGAGCTATCTAGTGTGTGTGTGTGTGTGTGTGTGTGTGTGTATGTATATTTATGAGAGAGATCTTTTTACTTCCAAAATTTCACTTATTTCTCATGCTATGTTCACTAAGCTATCAACTTGGCAAACATATGGACGAGGTACAGGAAGTGATGGAGGAGATACTCTACTATCTGTCAGATACTGTGCAAGCATTATATATTTATAATTTCATTTAATGTTCATGCTATTTTATAATATCTGATATGAAATTTTTAAAAGGGAGCTCATAAAGATCAATTGACCCATGTAAGATCACATAGCTGTTTAAGTGTTGGAGGCTGAATTGGAACCCAGGTCTTCTTCACACTAATACTCTTCATTTGGGCCATGCAGCCTCTATTAGCACAACAGGGCATTATCACTAACATCTACTCATTCCAGACACTGGTGTGTCTTTGATTTACTCTAGTTGCAAGCTGTAGCTGCAACTTCCTGCATTAGCTGTATTGAACCAATGTAAGAAATTGCTACAATCAGCAGCTTAAGACAATTTTTCTTTATCATATCACAGTTCTGTAGTGTGAAGTCCACTAGACTTGGCTGGTAGCCTGCTTAAGGACTCACAAGGCCAAAATCAAGGTCTCCGTCGTTCTGGGATCTTCCTTGGATGCTCTGGGGGAGAATCTGTTCTTAGCCACACCTGGAATTCTGTTGGCAGAATTTAGTTAAGATCCTTGTGCTTGTATGACTCTGGCCATTATTTCTTTGCTGGCTCTTAGCCAGGGGTTATTCTCAATTTCTTCAGGTTACCTGTGGTCCTTGGTTTGTGGGACCAACTATTTTCAAAGTGAGCAATGACACATGAGATATTTCATTTTCTCTGAATCTCTTTGACCCTCTCTTCCCCTGTATCTCCCTGACTGCCTCTTCTGCCTCTGCTAATAATGAAATAAATACATGAGTATGTATATACTGATATCAGTACATTGAGCTCACACTGATAATCCAGTATAATCTCCCTGTTTTAAACTACTTAGTAACCTCTGCAAATTTCTTTTTTGTGTGTGCAAGACAACACATCCACAAGCATAGTATCTCATGATAGTCATAGTCCCAGGGATCAGGGGGTAGAATCTTCTTAGATCATAATTCCTCCTGCCACAGGTCCTGCTGCCCATGTCCCTTGAGGACAATAAATATGGTCCAGATGGTTGCTTACATGCAGTGAGTCTGCATCCTGCATGAGAAAATCCAAGCTTGAGGAATCTACCACTTTTATAGCAAGCAACGAGACTGTTCTTTGTTTAGTAGAGAGACATTAACTCATCTTTCAAAGTTATTATCTCTCATTTGCATAAATTCAGCCCTGAGAAATTGATATTGTAAAGAGTAGCCAGGGCACCATATTCTTGGCAAGGTTGGCAAGAACTGTAGGATGCAGAAGAGTCCCTATAGAGGACTATTTTAACAGACTCCAAAAATTCTTGAGCAACCCAGATGACAAATTAACTTTCAATCTCCAAATACATAGGACATTCCCAATGAAGTAAAAAGATCTCTTTCAGATCAGACTTTCAGTTGCAATGAAAAATATGCTCCTTGAATTTCAATTAAGAGGGAAGGGAGTAGAAATAAGGCTGGCTATCAAAATCTATGTAATTTTTGTGGGTGGGGCAGAGTCTCTGTCATGTATGTAAAAGACAGACAAGAGACAAATCAAAATCTATGAAAAATATCAGGATGTCAGATTTGAGAGAACTGTAATGGAAACACCTTTGAATACATTATCATAGGGGTCCAGGTTTGCTGCTTACTTCTACAGATATGTGATTTTGGATAAGTTACTTAATCTCTCTGAACCTCTGTTTCTCAGTCATTTGACGAAAATAATAATACCTGTCCTAAAGATTTATTGGAGGATACAAACAGGCTAACTTCTATAAAGCCAGTAGCATTATGCTTATAATATAGAAGGCTTCCCACAGGTGTTTCTCTAGCAGCTCCCTCCCCAACTCTACATATATCCAAATATGACCTAGTTTGGCATGAACCCAACTTTGTTATGATAGAATGCCATAGCTTCCATCCTGCAAAAAAATGTCTGCTAAAAACCAATAGGTAACAATTGCATGAACACCCCCATTGTGCACCAGGCTTCCTCTCAAAATTAGTTTCTAATTTAGCATGACTATATATATGATAAATGAATGCAAGTTTCCAAATTATATTGATATTTACATATACCCGTGGCTCCCCTAACTCAAAACACTTCACCTCTATACATGTCTGAGTTTAGAGAGTTTTCCAAGTTTTAAGTATCATATGCTCTGAATTTTTAACTCACCATGTAAGTGTTAGGAAGAGTATAGTCCTAAGCTTTGGAAGATGTGGCCCTTTCTCTGAGATAAATACTCACCTGCAGGAGGCATTGGGAAAATGATGGTGGTTCCACTGCTCTACAGCAGTTTCTGCAGACCACTTAGGCAGGGCATAAGGCCCTGTGGACCACCTACCCAACTATATTCATTTTTTTGATATCACAGAGCCCTCAATACCGTTTTGTGGTGTTTTTGCTTGGCTCTGTAATCATAATTGTGGTTAGATTTTTTTTTTAAGTTCATTTTCATGCTTTCCAGCAGAGGCTCAGATCTGCAGTGGAAAATACATTTATAAAACTGTGTTGTTGCCTGTGTAACTTGCATTTTGGGCTTGTCCCAGACCACCTGGAACACCTTCATGGGTTCCAGTTATCCAAGAGCCACATTGTGAAAATCAGTGGTTGCTTCACTAGGTTACTACTGGCCATGCTTTGAGATCCCCAAGTAAAAATCAGAAGCTGTTTAAAAAAAAAAAAATTCTCCTTTTGCTGCAAATAAAGTGTACCTTTTGTACATGTTAGTGTCTCAGTTCATATTTGAAATGTGCAGCATTAAAAAAAAGAATAAATATACTGGCCTTTAACTGGAGGCAGAGGTAAATTACAAAATGACTGTAGCATTCTGAGAACGCTGCCGCCTATTTTTCTAACCCGGGCACTGGAGTCTGCAAAGTACAGACCACACCCTCAGAGCCTACCTCAGCTTTATAGAAGGCCTAGTGTGTGGTCAGGGCCTCTAGACTCGCAGTTACAAGTTCAGACCAGGGATGGGGTCAATGACACTGATGGCTTTTTACAATTAAGTTGAACCCTCCTCTGGCAGAAGTCCTAAGCAATCAGTCTCTCAAGACTATACCACCAGGGTAAGGCAGCTAAGCTCCACAAATTTTTTCAATGCTCAAGGATTCTGATTTTTAAATAAATATTAATGCTCCAATTTCTATGCTATGGAAAGAATAAGGAAAAGGCTTAGGAATCCAGCCCACAAATTTCATGGTTAGAGAGAACTAACTACCTGACCGGCAGATAGAGAAAGCCAAAGGCACACCAAACCACACAGCAAAAACTCAGTTTGCCAGAACTGTGGCTGAGTTGAAGTGGATTTGGCCCTAAGTATATTAATTCTAGGCACCCGGTGGTCTGAGACAGAAAAGGCAAAAGTAAGCAAACTAATTGGTAAGAGGATAATCTTTTCCCTTCCTTGTCCCCTTTTTTGTAACAATTTCTCTCTCAGATATGCCTCTGATTTCCCCACACAGCAGTGGAAGGAAAAGAGGTTAGCAGGTGACAGCGTGGCTCTGGGGTGTTGCTGCTAGGGCCAGAGGCAGGATTTGTTTTGCAAAAAGTGTTCTAAAGTTTCAGGTGTTCTCCAACCACATGAGGAGGGACCTTGTCTTTCTAAAACGAGAGAGCTGGGGCACCGGCTTGGCTCAGTGTGTTAAGAATTGGACACTTTGATTTCCGTTCAGATCTTGATCTCAGGGTTGGGGGTTAAAGCCCAGCATTGGGCTCCATGCTGGATGTGGTGCGTCCTTAAAAAAAAAAAAAAAAAAAAGAAAGATTAAAACAAGAGGGCTGATCTCCTTCCACTTTCCCGCTTTTTAAAGCAAAATTATGAACTTGTGATAACAAGTCTTTAAACTTGCATAAACTGGCAACTTCTAGACAATAAATCTGAGGTACGGACTGCATCAGAACTTGTCTGCTTACCTGCTGAAAGTGTTGAACTTGACTCCATTTGTCTTTATCTGCTTTCTTTTTGGAAAGGAGAAACAAAAGAACACAGATGTGAAATCAGATGCCAGCTACCCATTGTATTTATGTATTATTGCCTTTATTTAAAAATAAAGTTTGATTTTTTTTAACCTGAGATTTATTTCTTCTTTAGATAATTGTTTCTGAGACAAAAGCCACCAGCTTAAATAACATACATCCTGTGAACCAGAAAGAAATTTTCCTTAAGCGTGGACTTATGTTTATATAGCAATAAAACTGTATTCTGAAATATCAATGACAAGACTTCTGCAGAGCTATTAAACTTCCAATTTATTGGACTGGATTTTTTTTACTGTGTTTTTTGTATTATTGTCAGGAAGATATTTCTGTAGAAGACAAATAATGGGAGATAGCCAGTGGTAGTAGGAATTATCTTTCAAAGCAATAAACTGGAAATGTGTTATAGTATTTAAGGTAATGCTACTCTTTTTTTTGTTGTTGTTCTTTTCTATTTGTTTTGTTTTAATTTAATTTTATTTCTTTTCAGTGTTCCAAGATTGTTTATGCACCACACCGACTGCTCCATGCAATACGTGCCCTCCTTAATACCCATCACCAGGCTCACCCAGCCCCCCACCCCCCCCAACACCCTCAGTTTGTTTCTTAGACTCCGCTACTCCTTACGCTCTTTACAAGTATTGAGGGGCAACTCAAGATCCAAAACAGTTAGTTGCATCTTAAGGTCAAATTATATGAGAACCCATAAAACTTACTGTAGAACGTGAAGTCCTTTATGTTTGTCTAAAAGACAAAGTTAGAAAATATTTAGACATCATGTTTCTATTTTGAACCTACTTGTGCTGCTGTTTTACCAAGAGCTATACTTTCCTCCTATAGCTGTGCCTATATATTTATGCCTTTAGTATGCCTGCCTTTAAGTGTTAAAAGAAGACCAAAGACACAAACAATCCAAATCTAAATGATTTCAAATAATGTTTTAACTGTGTCAAATCAGTAAGTTCAAAAAAATTTCCTGTCAAGCAGGCACCCTCCAAGCAAACCAGTAGCCCTGTTCCACACAATGTAGTGATGGCTATCTCCTTGTTACCTCTGCTGGGCGGTCTTCTGAGAATTGGGTAGAGAAAGCAGGACTAAAGTAGAAACTTGAAAGGAATGGTACACAGAATAAACTAAAATTATGATAGGATGCTCCATAATAAAAAATTATGGCAGAGATAAAAGTTAATTTTTAAAGTTATTAAAATGAAGAAAAGGAGTTATCTTGAGTTAAATTTATTATAACAATTAACCAGCATCTGATAGCAGTTGAAGGCTTGGTAGTAAAACTTGTTTTGCTTTGGTTTGGGGTAGGGAAGAAGTGAAAGGATACATGCATAGCTCAAACTTTCAGTTGTTCTGGGAGGATTCAAAGAGCACCCAGAAACCCTAGTTCTCAAGTCTCCTGCTGAAGCTGCCTAGAACTTGGCCCTTGTTCACCCAGAGCTCCTTAGTGCTTCACCATTTTTATTTTGCATGCACATACCTTGCATGTGGGAATGATTATGGCGTTCCCTGAAGCACAGTGGTTTTGAGATGATATACGTTTCCCCCTCCCACCTCCCTGAGAAAAGATTTCTATTTCTGTATTGTGTCTTTATGAATGGCAATAGACCACTTCTTGGCATGATGTCCAACATTTTGTGGATACTGTAGATTCCAAAGGCCAATTGGACATTACCTGTGTGCTTTTGTGAAGCTAGCTGTATTTATTAGAACATTATGGGCTTCAAGCCCCTTGCTTACACTTTGATAATAAATATGTATTACAATTTTTAGCAAAAAATTTAGAGATTGTTTAAATCTCATTAACTTTTAATGTGAAAAGCGGGAAGTACCACTGCTTCCTTCTGGTCCTCTCCTACTGAATCCTGTCTATTGGATGCTGATCCCACACACTGACCAACATGCATCATGCATCAATTTTATCTGTAGATTCTTACGTTTTCCACAGATAAGTATAAAGAATAGAAAAAGAGCTAAAGTACTGGAAGGAAATTTTTAAATTTAATTGTGATATATTTTTAAAGAACATATTTCTACTTAAAAAAAAAAATCTCTGGGTGGGGTAAGTTTCAGTCCCCCTCCCCCCCCCCAAAAAAAAACCTGTTTGTTTTCCAGTTTTCCCCTCCAAACTGCTTCTATATATAACATTGGTGACAGACTGGGTCTCAATTGTTCCTATGTTAGTGAGCAAATGAGCAAACAGATTTAAGTGCAACAAAAATGGCTAGTAGCCTCATAGTTCCTGACTAAAACTTGGAAGTCTTAATAGTGTTAAGAGATTTTTCATGTTTTACAGTATAATTTGACCTATAGTCTTCCTCTAGCATGACTGCTTACTAGTTTCTATATTGCTTATTAAAAACTTTATTGTTGGGCGCCTGGGTGGCTCAGTTGGTTGGGCGGCTCAGTTGGTTGGGCGACTGCCTTTGGCTCAGGTCATGATCCTGGAGGCACAGGATCGAGTCCCACATCGGGCTCCCCGTTTAGCGGGAAGTCTGCTTCTCCCTCTGACCTCTCTCCTCTCATGCTCTCCCTCTTTCATTCTCTCTCTCAAATAAACAAAATCTTAAAAAAAAAACCTTTATTGTTTATTAAACTAATAATTATTAAGTACCTACTGTGTGCTAGAAATTGTTTTAGGGGCTGCAATACAGCCATGTCTAGCTTGGTGAGATTTTAATTTTAATGCTTGAGATGATTAAATTACAGAAATTACTTTTTTTTTTCCCAGTAGAGATAAATTCCATTAAGTAGAGAGAGAAACAGGATGGTTGAAAGGATAAAGAACACAGATTTAGTTCAATCAGGGGATCTAGAGAAAAGTTCTTGCCAAATTTCTTGCCAAACATTCTTGCCAAATTTCTGATCGAGTATTAAATTATTTTATTATACATGATTTGTGCTTACTCTCTGAATTCTGTTGGTGGGGAAACTATTTTTATTTTAGTTCATTGTCAGAAGTAGGCACATACAATTACAGAAAATGTTCTGTTGTAGAAAGGATAACCTATTTGTGCATATTTTTCTGCATCTGAAAAACAGAATAATTCTAACTTATTTAAATTCACAGCCCCTAGGGACTGAAACTGGCTCAGAACCAAAGGGTTCTGCTTCTTGTCGCGAGCCAGGACAATTATTCATAAAACATCAGAGTGTTTAATTTCTTAATCTGTCAATGTATAACAGATTTTTGGAGAAGAAAATCGTAATTCTTAATCTTTTGGGGTGACCCCTTTGGGATCCAGAGGAGCTGCACATTCGTGACGCAGAGCAATAGCAAACCATATCTCCACTCACACAGCTCTTTGAGAGGTACAATTATGTTTACACCAGGAAACACCAGATTTCTTCAGGATCTTCTCAAATTGGTGAGAACATCTCTCTTTCACTTAGCTAATTTTGAATTGTCAGCTCTAAAGAAAGTTCTTATGTTCTAATTTGTATTTGAAATCACTTTAAAATAACTATATATTTGACATAGAAGACACTTAATTTGGAATTCTCTCTTTTCATCCAGTGAAGCCTAATGTAATACATTTTTAAATATGACAGAAAAAATTTCAAATGGTTAGGGTTTTGACTTTCCATTCATTAATAAGCAGCCAAAAATACTTAAAAATTTTTTTTAAACTAATTGTTTTACTTGAGTGTGGTTGACACACAGTGTTGTATCAGGTCCAGTCAAGCATACTTTACTTTGAACACACATGTCAAAGTAAGCTGAATATGTACTTTTAGAACTTGGAAACAATTAAATACATATTCAAGTGGTGACATGCAGCAAGGAAAACTAGACTTAGAATGTTTGAAAATTACTTTATCCCTCTTTAGGGTTTAATACATTTTGTATTTTATGAATCACTAGTTGTGACAACACAAAGATGTTTTTATTCATATGATTTAAAGATTATTTTCTACTTATATGTCTAATAGTTCCAAAAAGTATACTTAAGCAAATTCTATCATAGCGTGGCTAGAAAGCTATCAATTAATTAAATAAAATCACATATTTTCACAGTTATTTTCAGGAAAGTTTACAAACTCAGTGCAAAGCTAATTTATTTTTATTAGTATTATTGTCATTATCATTGTTAGAAGCAGGATCTACCAATGTGGAAACTTCGGCCACGTGTGAAATTTTTCTACTCTAAAACAGAAACCATACCATTTTGCCTAAAGTAGAAAAATACCAAGCATTATCCTTTGCTGCATGGAAGAGGTAACCTGGGGGCAATATAATTTTATAAATTCAGGTGTGCAGGGTTGGTAGTCATAGGGATATGCAGTGCCAGAATGCAGAAGACAAAGCCAGGATGGTAACACTTGCACATTTCCTTTCCTGATTAGAACAAGCAACAAAATACTTAAATTGTTCTGGGAGGATTCAAAGAGTACCCAGAAACCCTAGTTCTCAAGTCTCCTGCTGGAGTTGCCTAGAACTTGGCCCTTGTTCACCCAGAGCTCCTTCATGATACATGAATGAACATCAGAATGTATGTGTGGTGTTGTGCATAGAGACAGTGCTCTGTTGTAAGTGGTTACTTTACAATGGGAGCACTAGAATGGAAACAGAAACCCAGAACATGGGGTATATGATGAGTCCACTTTCCAACACATTTTTTAAAAAGATTTTATTTATTAATTTGACAAAGAGAGAGACACAGCGAGAGAAGGAACATAAGCAGGGGGAGTGGAGATGGAGAAGCAGGCTTCCGCCAAGCAGGGAGCCCAATGTGGGGCTCGATCCCAGGACCCTGGAATCATGACCTTAGCCAAAGGCAGACACTTAATGACTGAGCCACCCAGACACCCCTTTCCAACACATTTTAATGGGATTGGACTTAGTGATTGCAGTAAAAAAAAAAAGTTTAAAATTAATTATAACAAGTTCTAGTGGACATTTAGTTTAGACTGTGTAGGATGCTTTATGATAGAGTGGTATTTTCCAAGTTTAATGTCTCAATCTCCTTTATTAACAGTTGCCAGTTATGTCTGTCTTGGTCAATGATCAGACCCATCAATGGCATATCTCAGAAAGCTCTAGCAAATATTTATTTCTAGAAAGAGAGAGTCCACAGATGGGGAGAGACACTATTAGCTGGGCTGAGTCCTACAAGACCATGATAGTAAAATGGAGGTAGACGTCATGGAGAGTACATGATGCAAGGAAATGCAAATCTCAAAATCACCAATCACCAATCAAATCAAATATACACCAATCAAATATACATTTAACTGTGATGCCATCAACTTAGAAGGCAAAGGCTTGCTTCTTGATGGCAGCAGCCTGTGACAGAGTTTATAAGGAAAATAGAAAAGCCCCCAAATTGTTCTCAGCCAGGTTAAGTTGTGGAAATCAGATAAGAAATGATTACAGAGAGGAACTCTTTTTTAAGAAAATGGACCATTTTGTAGCAACAGAAGAGAGATCTCTTCAATTGTAAAGTTTGGACAAATATCCTAGTCTACCCTCTATCTGTATGGAAACCATTCAACAACAGTTCTGGGAAATCTAATTTATTTAAAAAAAAAGTAAGAGAAAAGAGTACATTTAGCATCCTACTAAGATACTATAAAAGAAAAGAAGAAAATAACATAAAGTTCCTATAGGTAACCAAAATTCATCTGAAATATGTGCCATTAAATAGATGAAAATCAAAAGCCAACATTCCATATGGAGTTTAATCAGAGAATCAGAGCTACCACGAGTAACATAGAATAAGGGCTTGGGGCGCCTGGGTGGCTCAGTGGATTAAAGCCTCTGCCTTTGGCTCAGGTCATGATCTTAGGGTCCTGGGATCGCGCCCCGCATCGGGCTCTCAGCTCATCAGGGAGTCTGCTTCCCCCCACCCCGCCTGCTTCTCTGCCTACTTGTGATCTCTGTTAAATAAATAAATAAAATCTTAAAAAAAAAAAAGAATAAGGGCTTTCTTTTAAGGGTTAGACCTTATGCAGTTTTGGAAATTGCCTCTGTAACTAGTGTTGATCCTGAAGTCTGTTTAAGTCAGACAAAATGGCAGTTTAGGAGGAGACCAGGATGTGGAGGAGAGTGACAGTTTTCAACATGCATCTGTCTTTGACCATCTCAATCTTTGCATGTGTTCATTCTTACTGCTTGATGTATTCATCAATGACATGAGAATCTTCTTTCCTAAATCAGATAATAATTTTTGAATACTAGAATATCATTTCCCCATTTTCTTGTGCTATTTACAATGTAAAAGCTATAGGCACAACACAATTTTAAATTTAGTTTGTGTTATTAACATTACTCCATTGCTTTTTAAATTCAAACAATCAGCAAAACAATAAATAAAGTGCTTATTTCAGCATTTGCCTATTTCTGTGGTGTAGATGCTCTCTCCATGGTCAGTTTCAAGGTACCAACATGCCATCACTGAACAGAAAACTGGAAAGAGATAGAACACATCATTATACAGTATTTCCACCATGCACATAAATGATATAAATAATCTCAAAAGCATATTTAATAGTAATATGCAGTAATTAGGAGGATAGAGATTGGAATATTTATTATTTTATGGTTAATGTTGTATATATAATTATAAGTTTAATAATTTAAACAATACTTGCATTTAATGACTGGCTCATAAAATTCCTGGAAATTAGTAATCAGCTCCTATTAGCCAGTATGAGCCACCTCCGGTAAATTGTACACATAACATTTGTGTACTTCATTCTGTTTAAATTAAACCTCAAAAAGTTACTAGTAAAATGAAACTTACTAATAAGTCAATTTGCTTTTAAGAATCTGATGGGTTAGCAATTTTGAAATAATTATTATATATTCTGGGCTTGAGGAAAATGTTTAAATATATTGATAATGGGAAGCAGTTTCTCACTCTTGAGGAAGGAAGTTAAAAACATCAAAACAGGAGAAACTAGACTACATCTTGTGCTATTGGATTGGAGCAGGACATATTTGTTTAGATAGATACACAAATATATATATGTTTATATGTTCAAGTATATATTTATATGTATAAATATGTAGATAAACATGTCTGTGTATCACATATTTCTATGTACATATGTGTGTGCATATGTATGCATATGGCTAAATATACATTACATTTATCTCAGTTGGGACAGCCTAGAATCAAGGATATGCCAATCTGAGGACCTCTATTGTCCATGAGTACTTGTTTCTAACTACCATTCATCAGTAAAAAGAATCAGGACTTCTTGGGGAAATGTCTGATTCTAGGAGTGGGGAAAGAAAAGAGTAAGATGAACCTAAGGAAACATTTTGCATCACAAATTAAGGAAATGCACAAAGAATCAAGAGCACATATTAAAAAGATACAGGAGCTAAATAATGGTAATGGATTGTAACCCACTGAATATAATTTGAATCTATAATTGCATTCTGATAATAAATGAATACAGGAGAAAGGAAAGTTTGTCCAAACTATAGAATGCTATGTAACTAATATAAAAGGAATAATGGATTTAGAAACTTGAAGATGGATGATAAAAAGTCAATTAAAATTTGATAATGAATAGGAAATTTATAAATTCTCAAGATCTGTTATCCAAGTTACTTTTTAATTAAATAAAAATCAGTATCTTTATAATGGGGAGGTGTGGTAAACTTTACCTTAGTCAAGTAATCGATGTTAATCTCACCAAAATAAGAAAGAAAATAATAGTATGTGCATTCTAATTTGATAAACTGAGAAGTAACACCATTTTATCAATGGTATGCCTGCCAAAAATTCATAGTATGAATCTATTCATCAGGAAATATTAGAACCAGTATATGGAATTTCTCAAAACAATGAGCTGGGATCTAAAAAAGATGGGATTTCAAAAAACCAATGCCTGTCTTTGTCAAAACTACCAAGGTCAGGAAAAAAAAGGATTTCAGAATAACTTTTCTTGATTAAAGGAGATTAAAAAGACACAGCATGACTAAATTGCAGTCATCCCAGGAATGCAAGGATGTTGCAATATTCAGAATTCAATCAATGTGTCTCACCAAATCAATACACTAAAAAGGAAGACCCATATCATTAACAAGTGCAGGGAAAATAATTTTGAGGATTCAATATCCATTAGTAGTGAAAATTCTCAGCTAACTGAAGGGATTTTATTCGACTTGATAAAGAGAATTAAAAAAAAACAACTCATAGTTAATATGTACTTAATGATGAAAGATAATGCTTTCCTTCTAAGATCAAGAACAAGGAAAGGTGTTTGATATTGTCATCTAATCATCATTATATGGAGGATTTCTGCCAGTGCAATAAGGAAAGAAAAATAAATAAGAAAAAGAAAAATAGGGGTGCTTGGGTGGCCCAGATGGTTAAGCATCTGCCTTTGGCTTAGGTCATGATCCCCAGGTCCTGGGATCAAGCTCCATGTTGGGCGCTCAGCTCAGTGGAGAGTCTGCTCCTCCCTCGCCCTATGCTTCTCCCCCCTGCTGTGCTCTCTTTGTCTCTCTCTCAAATGAATAAATAAAATCTTAAAAAAAAAAAAGAAGCATACAAACTGGAAAGGAAGAAATTAAAATGTCTCTTTCACAGGTAACAAAATTGTCTATGTAGAAATTCAAACCATCTAAAAAGAGCTCCCAGAACTAATAACTGAATTTGTCAAGGTAAAAAGATACAGTCAGTGTAACAAAATCAATTGTATGCATATATACTACAAATGAAAATTTGGAACTTTCTATAAAGAGAAACAATACCATTATAATACCATGAAACATGAAATGCTGGTGGATAAGTATACCAAAATATGTTCAGTGTTTACATATTATAAATCACAAAAGAACCTCTAAGCAAAGAGAGATATATATCATGTTCACAGATTGTCAAATAAGCACATGAAAGATGCTCAAAGCCATTAGTCAACAAGGAAATGAAAATTAAGGCCATGATGCGATACCACTATACATCTTCTACAATGGTTATAATTTAACAACAACAGTACAAAATGCAGGCAAGGTTGTGGTGCCACTGCAGTGCTCACACATTACTTGTGGGAATGCAAAAAACCCAAGTACTTTGGAGGAATCTTTGACAGTTTCATATGAAGATAAACATATACTGACCACATGATCCACAAATCTCATGCCTGAATGTTTAGAAAAGAGAAATGAAAACACATACTCACCTAAAGCATTATTCATAATAACCACAAATTAGAAACAAACCAAATGTCCTCAATTTGGTGAATGAGAAAACCAACTGAGGCATATCTATACAACAGAATACTACTCTGAGGGGAAAAAAAAAAAGGAATGAAATATTGATGCTTTACAACAATATGGAAAAATCTCAAATGCCCTGAACTAAGTTAAAGAAGTCAGGCACAAAATATTACGTAATGCATGGTTCAATTGATTTGAAATTTGAGAAATGACAAAATCATAGAGATAGGAATCAAATCAGTGATAATGAGGGGCTGGAGTTAGGGAAGAAAATGTATACAAAATGGTGTGAGGAAGCATATTGGTATGCTGGAAATATATGTCTTAATTTTTGTGCTTGCTAAGCAACTGTGTATATTTGTCAAAATTCATAAAACTGGACATCTGAAATGGGTGAGCTTTATATCAATAAACTTTAAAATAAAAGATGTGACAGTTAAAGACAAGGGATGATAAATTTGTTATTGAATTCTAGACATGGGAAAAATGAGGTATGAAAGACATTATCAGGACAATTGACAAAATTTGAATATGCTCTACTCATTAGATAAGGTTATCATAATTATATTAAAGCTCCTGATGTTAATTGTATTACTATGGTCATGTAAGAAAATGTCCTTGTTCTCAGGAATCATGTAGTCAAGTATTTGTTGTTAAAGGGATGTGGTATCTCTAACCATATACATTAGTATATAGAAAAATGTGTATATATCCATAAATGTGTGTCCCTATACATGTATACATGCATATGTTACACACACACACACACAAACACACACACACACAAGTTAGAGAGTGAAAAGGAGAGGAAAAGTGAAGGAGGAGATGAATAGTAAAGGCAATTGGGGTAAAATGTAAACAATGAGTTGGGTAAAAGGCATACTGGACTTTCTTATGTCATTCTTGCAACTTTTAGGTATGTTTCAAATACAAAGATACACTTAAAAAAAAAGAAATTAAATGCATAATATTTTAGAGAAAGAACTAAAACTAACATATTCATAGACTACTTGATATTTTTTACATCAAATTCCAAAGTTATCTACAGAAAAGTATACATATTAGTAAATTAATTTATCAAGTTTAAGGTATATAATTATAATACTCCAAAGTCAATGTTAGAAGCATATAAAAATTCAAAAATGTAAAATGATGCAATGTAAAAATGAACTAAGTAGCACCCAATACCTTGGAATATATCTGAAGAAATGTGTGCTAGGTTGACACTGTAGACTCTAAATAAAATATTATCGAGGCAAGTTAAAGAATACAAAAACAAATGGAGAGATATAACATAATCATGGGTTAGAAGACTTAGTATTATAAAGATTTGCCTTCAAATCCATCCATAAATTCATAAATTCATAAATCCATAAATTCAAAGGTATCCCATACAATGTCAGTAAGATTTTCTTTTTAAGATTTTATTTATTTATTTAACAGAGAGAAAAATCACAAGTAGGCTGAGAGGTAGGCAGAAAGGGAGGGAGAAGCAGGTTCCCTGCTGAGCAGAGAGCCTGATGCAGGGCTCAATCCCAAGACCCTCAGATCATGACCTGAGCCTGAGGCAGAGGTTTAACCCACTGAGCCACCCAGGTGCCCCTTCTTTTGATGGGTGGACAGAGAGAGATATTTTCCAAAATGTATATAGAAATTTAAAAACTAAGACATATAAGATAATTATATACAAGAAAACAAGTGGAAAACTTTAACATTTATAATAAGATTTATTTTAAGTCTAATCATGGCAATATTCAACTGGAAAAGGATACACAAATAGATGATTAGCCCAAAACAGAGAGTCCATGTACAGAATCATATATGCATGAATATTTGATGTTGGAAAATGGGTAAATAATTATACTATAGTCACACAGTGGACTACTATGTAGCAATAAGAATGAATCATCCAAAGTACCTGGAAGAGGGGCACCTGGGTTGCTCAGTGGGTTAAAGCCTCTGCCTTCGGCTCAGGTCCTGATCTCAGGGTCCTGGGATCGAGCCCCGCATCGGGCTGTCTGCTCAGTGGGAAGCCTGCTTCCTCCTCTCTCTCTGCCTGCCTCTCTGACTACCTGTGATCTCTGTCTGTCAAATAAATAAGTAAAATCTTAAAAAAATAAATAAATAAAGTACCTGGAAGATATGTGGAATCTCACAAGCAAGGAGAGCAAATGAAGTAACAGCATAAAAAGTGAGACCTGAAAGACTATATGCCATATGATTCCATTAACAAAAATTAAAACATTTCTTAATGCAGAACTATTCTATGCTGATAGAACTGTGGAAAGTGGGTACTCTGGGGAGTGTGCTGTGACAGAAAGGGGACACAAGGGCTTTGGGATCCTGGAAATGTTTATTAGCCTCAATGTTGGTTATATGGGTGTGTGATTAAAATGTATCAAACAATATACTTGTGATAAATGCATTTATCTGCATTATCTGCCATAGTTCAATAAATTTTAAGTTAAAAAATAAACTTTGGAGAAAAATGAGAAAATTAGAGTAAGATTAGAATTAAATAAGGTTCTTCTTCCTTAGACTGGGAGAGAATATGTGGTTGGTAGAGGGAAGAGAGGTAAGGAGCTACAATTTGTCGGTTTTTATGCATTTCTCTTTGTTTATCCCATACAGGGTAAAGTAACCTAAAATTTAAGAGTGTTTGAGTGCATTTACTTACAGGGAAAGGTGGTCAGAATTCCCTGCACAAGCGTTTTCAAGGGATGCCTTTGATATTCTCTGTTGTAACATACAGGATAAACCCTAGTGAAGCGCTTTGAAGGCTACTAAAATTGGGCTCACTGCTGGAACACTTAACTTCTGTGACCTTTACTGAAGGCGTGCCAGGAACTCTACAGAGCACTGTGTTGTTTCCTGAAAGAAGCTGTCACATGGGATTAGAAATTCAGTCAGAAATTTGACTTTGCCCATAGGTTCTGTTGTGACTTGACTAAACTAGAGAATTTTCTAAAATAAAAATTCTTACTTTTTCATGCTGATGAACTTGTGTAAAAACTAAAAATCAAAATATTAAGAGGTCTGTTTTCTAATTTATTTTTTTTCAAAACAGAGAAGTTCAGTTATATGAAATTCTTGATATTAGTTGCCCATTTAACCTATTTGCAATTTAAGTAAATTCCCAATGTACCAAGCTATCTATTAACACCTCAAGGCATTTTCTATACTTAATGTATTTTTAAATATTGGATTAACTTGTTTAGATGAAAATATGTTTTAACACTGAGTGATATAATTGTTTTATTGTTTTTAGTTTCCTTTTCTTAATTTTTTTATGTTATGTTAGTCACTATACAGTACCTCATGAGTTTTGATGTAGTGTTCCATGATTCATTGTTTGTGTATAACACCCAGTGATCCATGCAATATGTGCCCTCCTTAATACCCAATCAAAGCAACAGGATGAGGGTGAGATTTTTAAAAGGTGGTAAGGAATCATACCAGAGGTTAAATTGGATGGCTAGCAAGAGGCTGACTGCAAACCAAGCATTGTAAGATGTCCCAAAGGAAGTTGAGTGACATGTAAGGTTACTGTCACCATATACCAGTATGTTCTTGACATGAACAGATCATCTCTTATAAGATATGCAGTGTTTCTTGACGGTGAAGGGCAGGGAATAAAACAGAAAGAGACAAAGATAAATATGAAGCCCTTTCTTGCTTCAAGAGCTCTCTGTATTGTGCTGGAAACAATGTTTAACAATTTTTTTAAATACCTTGTAATGATTATTATAACAAGACAGAAAAGACCACAATAATATTGAAGGGGGTCTTTCATAGATACTTTTCAGCATTGCAGTTAGAAGAGTGGGAAAATCCTGGAAGATAAATTCACGTATACAAAGAAGCAGAGTGTGGGAAAACTTGCTTGGAATTAGCTTTCTGTAGCTGGAGTTCATGATGTATATAGTGGAAAACCAAGGCTGAAAATCCAGATGAGGTATCTTGCATGAAGGACTTTGTCTGATATTCTAAAAAAGTACATCTTAAATCTATGTATATATAGATGCGGGAGTTCCTATTTATATACAATGTATGAACAGAAACTTAAGAGGCACAGTTTTGTTTATGCAGCAGCAACTTATCTTGTAGCAACCTTTTTTGTTTTTTCAAAGATTTGTTGCTTTAGGGGCACCTGGGTGGCTCAGTGGGTTAAAGCCTCTGCCTTCAGCTCAGGTCATGACCTCAGGGTCCTGGGATCGAGCCCCGTATTGGGCTTTCTGCTCTGCAGGGACCCTGCTTCCCCCTCCTCTCTGCCTGCTTCTCTGCCTAGTTGTGATCTCTGTCTGTCAAATAAATAAATAAAATTAAAAAAAAAAAAGATTTGTTGATTTATTTTAGAGCTGCATAAAGAGAACAGGGGGGAGGGGTAGAGGGAGAGGGAGATAGTCTCAAACCGACTCCCCTCTGAATGTGGAGCCCAGTGCAGGCTTCATCTCAGGACCCAGAGATCACAACCTGAGCTGAAACATAGAGTTGGACACTTAACCGACTCTGCCTCCCATCCACCCCTCTTGTACCAACCTTTATCAAAATTGTCACTGTTATATGAATAAATACGGATGATAGTTCACCAAGAGATTTTGAGGCTGCATTGAAAAATATACTACATGTTTACTGAGTTCGGATTAAAAATGATGGTTGTATTTCTTAGATTTCATGTATGAAACAGAAGGAAAGGTAAATTGCATTCATCTATTTATTTTTAAAGCAAGGCAATGATCTTAAATCGTTTTGTTGATGTCCTTATTAAAATTGGATGTATTAAAAATCATAGTAGTTCTAATACATGTATTTAAATAAGTGCACAGCAATTACTGGAGTTTTCTTCTAAAAATATCAACTAATAGGAGCACAGGTGCCTAAAACTTTTGCCCTTCAAATGTCTCTTAATGGGCATAAAGGGGAGAAAAATTAGTTTAATGTGAACAGAGATGCCTTTGGCCTCTCCTGGAAATAAATCACACTGAATGCAAGTGAATTTTCTTAGATACATCTTATATATGCTCTTATTATTTATCAGACAGTTAACATCAGGCAATTTCTGAATAATAAAATAATTCTCAAAGTAAGTCAGAGGAATTTCTTTTTTTTTTTTTTTTTTTTTTTAAAGATTTTATTTATTTATTTGAGAGCAAGACAGTGAGAGAGATCATGAGCGAGGAGAAGGTCAGAGGGAGAAGCAGACTCCCCATGGAGCTGGGAGCCCGATGTGGGACTCGATCCCGGGACTCCAGGATCACGACCTGAGCTGAAGGCAGTCGTCCAACCAACTGAGCCACCCAGGCGTCCCAGGAATTTCTTTCACTTGATTATTAATTATGGAAACTAACCTCAACTCTTTGGACTCATTGCTGCCTTGCTCAGATTGAGAAGTACAAAGTGAAGACCCTGCTGTGTGGGTAAACTGATGACTCCCTTTTAATATCAGGTCGAGCCAGGAACTCAGACTCTGCCAAGCTGACTCCATAGGGAGTCCCACTTCAACCCACTCACATTTCCTAATAACGGCGCTCTTTTTCAACAGTGCTGAAATAAACTGAGCTCCTCTTTGGCATTTTGATTTGTAAATGAAGGTAGCATGTAAAATAATGAATTGCAGTGATTTCTAGGATGAAGTTTTAAAGCAGCCAAGTTAAAAGGACACCTATATTAGGACAATGGCAGGCAATTGTATCCTAGTGAGAATGAGAAAAGATATACTTTCAGGATACCTTTTGCTCCCATTTTATTCCACCTGCAGAATGAGAAAAATAATTTTGTTGTCATCTATAATATGAAGATGGTAGTCGGGAGGAGGGGCATTTATTAATTTATGCTTATAGAAATAGGACTTTGAAAGAGGTTTAATTTATAAACTCAGGGCCAAAGAAGCTTCATGTGATGTAGGCCATGCGTTTCTGTGTTTTGACATTGGGATTTAAGCTATCACGCTAGTTAGGATTTTTATGACTCCTTTAGACATGTTTATTTGAAATCTCTCTGGCTCTGCTTGGTGAACTCTAGACATGCAAAAGTACCCTGAGGGCACACACTCACCTCTGGCAGATTTGTTTCCCATTTTTCTCCTTTTAGAACTCTGGCTCCACCACTATTGCCACCCAGATCAAAAGCCTCATGTTTATTGTCCTGGCCACATGGTGGAAATATATCTCTGGGAAAGCCTTCCCTAGGTTTCCTGCCTGAAAAGACAAAATACTTTCTGTTCAGACACAAAGATTGTCCTTAAAGAGGCTTGTGTTTGCAGATGAAACTGCATGACCACACTGATGGCAAATCCAGTAACATTTTGAGATACTAACAAATCACTGCTTTGGTTTTGTTCCTTTAATGTTTGCTTCCCTCCCCTCTCCACAGCACTGGGGTTCTTGGTAGAAGTCATTCTGACGACTTTGGTGCACTTTGTTCTTCCTGAAACTGAAAGAGTCTCTTGGGTGTGCAAAGGACTGGTAATTTGAAATGCTTTCACTGAGCTTTGAAAGGTGAGCCACATATCAATCATACTTGCTACGTTATGAGTGTGGTGCCTTCATGATACTGCAGGTGTACGCTCAGGGAATTAAATAAACAGGCCTTTAATTGAACAGATCCCAGAGTAGTGCCAACAGCAAGCAACCCAGTCTTACTCAATAGCAAGATTTCAATTACCAAGGTAAAAACATAATAATAGTGATAATAAAAAGCAGACATATCTAGCGATCTATACAGCCACCTGTAGCTGTGCTGTAATAGCACACAGACTATTGGCTTTTTCTTTTTCTTTTTCGTTTTAAATTTTTCTTCCAGTATAGTTAACATGAAGCGTTGTATTACTGTCAAGTACACAATATGGCAATTCAACAATTTATACATTGTGCAATGCTCGTCATAAGTGCACTCTTTAATCCCTGTCACCTAGTTCATGCAGACTGCACCCACCCCTGCTCTGGTAACCATCAGGTTGTTCTCTATCCTTAAGAGTCTGTTTCTTGGTTTGTGTCTCTTTCACGCTCGCTCTTTTTTCCTTTGTTCATTTGTATTGTTTCATAAATTACAATATGAATGAAATCGTATGGTGTTTGTCTTTCTCTGACTTACTTATTTCGCTAACTTGATCCACGTTGTTGCAAATGGCAAGATGTCGTTCTTTTTTGTGGCTGAATACTGCATCTTCGTTATCCTTCATCGATCAATGGATGCTCACTTTAGTTCTTTCCATAATCTGGCTGTTGTGACTAATGCTGGAATAAACATTGGGGTGCATGTATCCTTTTGAATTCGTGTTTTTGTATTTTGAGGTATATACCCAGTAGTGTAATTACTAAATCATAGGGTAGTTCTATTTTTAACTTTTTGAGGAACCTCCATATTATTTTCCACAATGGCTGCACCAGTTTGCATTCTCACCACCAGTGCAGGAGGTGCGAGGAGGAGGGTCCCATTTTTCCCCACATCCTTGAAGTGTTGGATTTTTCTAAGTAGAAATTTTTCTTTAAATTTTTTATTTTTTTATAAACATATAATACATTTTTATCCCCAGGGGTACAGGTCTGTGAATCGCCAGGTTTACACACTTCACAGCACTCACCATAGCACATACCCTCCCCAATGTCCATAACCCCACACCCCTCCCCCCAGCAACCCTCACTTTGTTTTGTGAGATTGAGTCACTTATGGTTTGTCTCCCTCCCAATCCCATCTTGTTTCATTTATTCTTCTCCTACCCCCTTAACCCCCCCCCATGTTGCATCTCCACTTCCTCATATCAAGGAGATCATATGATAGTTGTCTTTCTCCGATTGACTTATTTTGCTAAGCATGATACCCTCTAGTTCCATCCACGTCGTCGCAAATGGCAAGATTTCATTTCTTTTGATGGCTGCATAGTATTCTATTGTGTATATATACCACATCTTCTTTATCCATTCGTCTGTGGATGGACATCTAGGTTCTTTCCATAGTTTGGCTATTGTAGACATTGCTGCTATAAACATTCAGGTGCACGTGCCCCTTCGGATCACTACGTTTGTATCTTTAGGGTAAATACCCAGCAGTGCAACTGCTGGGTCATAGGGTAGTTCTATTTTCAACATTTTGAGGAACCTCCATGCTGTTTTCCGGAGTGGTTGCACCAGCTTGCATTCCCACCAACAGGGTAGGAGGGTTCCCCTTTCTCCGCATCCTTGCCAGCATCGGTCATTTCCTGACTTGTTAATTTTAGCCGTTCTGACTGGTGTGAGGTGGTATCTCATTGTGGTTTTGATTTGTATTTCCCTGATGCCGAGTGATGTGGAGCACTTTTTCATGTGTCTGTTGGCCATCTGGATGTCTTCTTTGCAGAAATGTCTGTTCATGTCCTCTGCCCATTTCTTGATTGGATTATTTGTTCTTTGGGTGTTGAGTTTGCTAAGTTCTTTATAGATTTTGGACACTAGCCCTTTATCTGATATGTCGTTTGTAAATATCTTCTCCCATTCTGTCAGTTGTCTTTTGGTTTTGTTAACTGTTTCCTTTGCTGTGCAAAAGCTTTTGATCTTGATGAAGTCCCAATAGTTCATTTTTGCCCTTAATTCCCTTGCCTTTGGTGATGTTCCTAGGAAGATGTTGCGTGGCTGAGGTCGAAGAGGTTGTTGCCTGTGCTCTCCTCAAGGATTTTGATAGGTTCTTTTCTCACATTGAGGTCCTTCATCCATTTTGAGTCTATTTTCATGTGTGGTGTAAGGAAATGGTCCAATTTCATTTTTCTGCATGTGGCTGTCCAATTTTCCCAACACCATTTATTGAAGAAGCTGTCTTTTTTTCATTGGACATTCTTTCCTGCTTTGTCGAAGATTAGTTGACCATAGAGTTGAGGGTCTATTTCTGGGCTCTCTATTCTGTTCCATTGATCTATGTGTCTGTTTTTGTGCCAGTACCATGCTGTCTTGATGATGACAGCTTTGTAATAGAGCTTGAATTCCGGAATTGTGATGCCACTGACTTTGGCTTTCTTTTTCAATATTCCTTTGGCTATTCGAGGTCTTTTCTGGTTCCATATAAATTTTAGGATTATTTGTTCCATTTCTTTGAAAAAAATGGATGGTACTTTGATAGGAATTGCATTAAATGTGTAGATTGCTTTAGGTAGCATAGACATTTTCACAATATTTATTCTTCCAATCCAGGAGCATGGAACATTTTTCCATTTCTTTGTGTCTTCCTCAGATTCTTTCATGAGTACTTTATAGTTTTCCATGTATAGATTCTTTGTCTCTGTGCTTAGGTTTATTCCTAGGTATCTTATAATTTTGGGTGCAATTGTAAATGGGATGGACTCCTTAATTTCTCTTTCTTCTGTCTTGTTGTTGGTGTAGAGAAATGCAATTGATTTCTGTGCATTGATTTTATATCCTGACACTTTACTGAATCCCTGTACAAGTTCTAGCAGTTTTGGAGTGGAGTCTTTTGGGTTTTCCACATATAGTATCATATCATCTGCGAAGAGTGATAGTTTGACTTCTTCTTTGCCGATTTGGATGCCTTTAATTTCTTTTTGTTGTCTGATTGCTGAGGCTAGGACTTCTAGTACTATGTTGAATAGCGGTGGTGATAACGGACATCCCTGCCATGTTCCTGACCTAAGCAGAAAAGCTTTCAGTTTTTCTCCATTGAGAATGATATTTGTGGTGGCTTTGATACTATTGAGGTATGTGCCCTCTATCCCTACACTTTGAAGAGTTTTGATCAGGAAGGGATGCTGTACTTTGTCAAATGCTTTTTCAGCATCTATGAAGAGTATCATATGGTTCTTGTTCTTTCTTTTATTAATGTGTTGTATCACATTGATTGATTTGCGGATGTTGAACCAACCTTGCAGTCCTGGAATAAATCCCACTTGGTCGTGGTGAATAATCCTTTTAATGTACTGTTGAATCCTATTGGCTAGTATTTTGGTGAGAATTTTTAAATCTGTGTTCATCAAGGATATTGGTCTGTAGTTCTATTTTTTGACGGGATCCTTGTCTGGCTTTGGGATCAAGGTGATGCTGGCCTCATAAAATGAGTTTGGAAGTTTTCCTTCCATTTCTATTTTTTGGAACAGTTTCAGGAGCAGAGGAATTAGTTCTTCTTTAAATGTTTGGTAGAATTCCCCTGGGAAGCCATCTGGCCCTGGACTTTTGTTTGTTTGGAGATTTTTGATGACTGTTTCAATCTCCTTACTGGTTATGGGTTTGTTCAGGTTTTCTATTTCTTCCTGATTCAGTTGTGGTACTTTATATGTCTCTAGGAATGCATCCATTTCTTCCAGATTGTCAAATTTGTTGGCATAGAGTTGCCCATAGTATGTTCTTATAATTGTTTGTATTTCTTTGGTGTTAGTTGTGATCTCTCTTCTTTCATTCATGATTTTATTGATTTGGGTCCTTTCTCTTTTCTTTTTGATAAGTCTGGCCAGGGGTTTATCAATCTTATTAATTCTTTCAAAGAACCAGCTCCTAGTTTCGTTGATTTGTTCTATTGTTTTTTTGGTTTCTATTTCATTGATTTCTGCTCTGATCTTTATGATTTCTCTTCTCCTGCTGGGTTTAGGGTTTCTTTCTTGTTCTTTCTCCAGCTCCTTTAGGTGTAGGGTTAGGTTGTGTACCTGAGACCTTTCTTGTTTCTTGAGAAAGGCTTGTACTGCTATATATTTTCCTCTCAGGACTGCCTTTGCTGTGTCCCACAGATTTTGAACTGTTGTGTTTTCATTATCATTTGTTTCCATGAATTTTTTCAATTCTTCTTTAATTTCCTGGTTGACCCATTCATTCTTTAGAAGGATGCTGTTTAGTCTCCATGTATTTGGGTTCTTTCCAAATTTCCTCTTGTGATTGAGTTCTAGCTTCAGAGCATTGTGGTCTGAAAATATGCAGGGAATGATCCCGATCTTTTGATACCGGTTGAGACCTGATTTAGGACCGAGGATGTGATCTATTCTGGAGAATGTTCCATGGGCACTAGAGAAGAATGTGTATTCTGTTCGGGTCTAAAATGAGTTTCTTGTAGGCAACATATAGGTGGGTTTTGTTTTTTATCCATTCTGATACCCTGTGTCTTTTGATTGGGGCATTTAGCCCATTAACATTCAGGGTAACTATTGAGAGATATGAATTTAGTGCCATTGTATTGCTTGTAAGGTGACTGTTACTGTATATTTTCTCTGTTCCTTTCTGATCTGGTACTTTTAGGCTGTCTCTTTGCCTAGAGGACCCCTTTCAATATTTCCTGTAGAGCTGGTTTGGTGTTTGCAAATTCTTTCAGTTTTTTGTCCTGGAAGCTTTTAATCTCTCCTTCTATTTTCAATGATAGCCTAGCTGGATATAGTATTCTTGGCTGCATGTTTTTCTCATTTAGTGCTCTGAATATATCATGCCAGCTCTTTTTGGCCTGCCAGGTCTCTGTGGTTAAGTCTGCTGCCAATCTAATATTTTTACCATTGTATGTTACAGACTTCTTTTCCCGGGCTGCTTTCAGGATTTTCTCTTTGTCACTAAGACTTGTAAATTTTACTATTAGGTGACAGGGTGTGGACCTACTCTTGTTGATTTTGAGGGGGGTTCTCTGAACCTCCTGGATTTTGATGCTTGTTCCCTTCGCTATATTAGGGAAATTTTCTCCAATAATAATAATAATGCTCCCCCCTCTCTTTTTTCTTCTTCTGGAATCCCAATTATTCCAATGTTGTTTCATCTTATGGTGTCACTTATCTCTCGAATTCTCCCCTCATAGTCCAGTAGCTGTTTGTCCCTCTTTTGCTCAGCTTCTTTATTCACTGTCATTTGGTCTTCTATATCGCTAATTCTTTCTTCTGCCTCATTTATCCTAGCAGTGAGAGCCTCCATTTTTGATTGCACTTCATTAATAGCTTTTTTGATTTCAACTTGGTTAGATTTTATTTCTTTTATTTCTCCAGAAAAGGCTTTTATATCTCCCGAGAGGGTTTCTCTAATATCTTCCATGCCTTTTTCAAGACCAGCTAGAACCTTGAGAATTGTCGTTCTGAACTCTATATCTGACATATTACCAATGTCTGTATTGATTAGGTCCCTAGCCTTTGGTACTGCCTCTTGTTCTTTTTTTTGTGGTGAATTTTTCCACCTTGTCATTTTGTCCAGATAAGAGTATATGAAGGAGCAACTAAAATACTAAAAGGGTGGCAAAGACCCCAGGAAAATACACTTTAACCAAATCAGAAGAGATCCCAAATCATGGAGGGGGGGGGGAAGCGGATAAAAAGAGGTTCAAAAAAAAAATTAAAAAAAGAAAACGAATAAAGAAAAAATATAAAAAAGAGAAAAAATATATATATATATATTAGATAAACTAGTTAAAAAACGTTAAAAAAGAAAAGGGTAAAAGTTAAAAAAAATTTAGCAGAAGAAGAAAAAAAATAGAAAAAGAAAAAAAAATTAAATAACTGTAAGACTAAGGAATCATGGGGAAAAAGCCATGAGTTCCTGCTTTGCTTTCTCCTCCTCTGGAATTCCGCCGCTCTCCTTGGTATTGAACCTGCACTCATTGGTAGGTGAACTTGGTCCTGGCTGTATTTCTTGTTGATCTTCTGGGGGAGGGGCCTGTTGTAGTGATTCTCAAGTGTCTTTGCCCCAGGCAGTATTGCACCACCTTTAGGAGGGTCGGGCTGAGTAATCAGCTCAGGTTTGCTTTCAGGAGCTTTTGTTCCCTGAATGCTTTCCGTAGAGTTCCAGAGGACGGGAATGAAAATGCGGCCTCCCAGTCTCCGGCCTGGAGGAGCCAAGAACCCGGGGTCCCACTCCTCAGAGAACAGCGCCCTCAGAGAATAGCGCCCAATTACTCCCATCTCCCTGGCCTCCGGCCGCGCTCCGAGCTCACCGAGGCTGCGACCAGTTCAAGGTAACCCCGAGCTGGGAGCTCACTCCTCGGCTCTGTCTCTGTAGCTGGCTTCCCCGCTCTAATACCTGTAAGCTCTGTGACATTCAGACACCCCTGATCCTTCTGTGACCCAGTGGGACCTGAGGCCACGCTGACCCCGCGTGGGCTTCACCCCGGTTTAGCCTCTGGAGCGATGTCCCTCAGCAGAACAGACTTTTAAAAGTCCTGATTTTGTGCTCCGTTGCTCCGCGGCTTGCCAGGAGCCCCCCCACCTCCTGTGGTCTATCTTCCTGTCGCTTTGGATTCACTTCTCCGCCAGTCCTACCTTTCAGAAAGTGGTTGATTTTCTGTTTCTAGAATTGCTGTTCTTCTTCTCTTTGATCTCCTGTTGGATTTGTAGGTGTTTGCAATCTTTAGATAAGCTATCTAGCTGATCTCCTGCTACCTGATGTAGTCTCAGCCTACTACTTCTCCGCCATCTTCCTAAGTAGAAATTTTATTCTTTGACCTAAACTCTTGGAGAATCCAATATTCTGCTTTGTAGAGAACAATGTTAGAAAGAATAAGAGGAAGGAAAGGGGAAACAAAAGGAGAAGGTGAAGGAGGATGTTAAGGAGGAGGAGTAAGAGAAGTAGAAACAAAAATAAGGGATAAAGGATGCCTGGGTAGGTGAGTCCATTGAGCAGCCAACTCTTGATTTCAGCTCAGGTCATGATATCAGGGTGGTGAGATCAAGCCCTGTATCAGGCTCTGTGCTCTGCAGATGTCTGCTTGAGATTCTCTCCCTCTCCCTCTGCCCCTCCCCCTGCGTGTGTGCTCTCTCTCTAAAATAAATAAGTGAATCATTTTTAACCACCCATACAATGAAAGAATCTATGTATCAAGAGACATGCATCCAAATTTAAAGTAGAACATGACAATATCAATTACATCAATAAATGTGTATAGATTAGCACATCTATTAAAAAAGTCTTGATTGTCCAAAATCAGCATTTAACTCTATGCTTATATGAGAGACACACATAAAACAGAGATTAGATAGACTCAAAATGAGAGAATGATAACACATTAGGCAGGTGTAAGTGAAATAAAGTAGGGCTCATTAAGTTGATAACTGATTGCTTAGAATTCAGTACAAAGAAATGAAAAGACACAAAGAAGGACATTTTTAATGCCTAGGCTACATTTCAAAAATAAAGAGAAAATAGTTACATTTATCTAACAAATTCCTGGCAAATTTCATAAATCAGAAACAAAAGAAGATATATCAAAAGACAGACAAATACAGTAATAAGATTTTTGACATAAGTGCCTCTTGCAAAGGCAAATCAAGTGGACAAAAAGAAAATTACTGAAGACCAAAACAACAAAATTGGTAAAATGAATCTGATAAGTACTGAAACTTTTAATACAGTATACATCTTACTGTTACGAAAACCTCAACAAATTTGAAAAAAAATAGAAATAACACAAGTAGTATTTTCTGAATATAACACAATAAATCTAGAAATTAATAATAGAGGATTTTAAAGATTCCTTTACCTAGATATGGAAAGAAAAACACATTGTCAATTCTTAAAGAATTTCAAAGTCAAAATGAATATTTGAAAAAACAAAGGTGATAAAAACATGACATTAGGGTTTTAGGACTATAGCTAAAATAGTGATGACTGAAAATGTATTACTTGAGATAACTATGTCAAAAAATGATGAACGGAATGAATAAATTAAACTCCTACTTCAATATCTAGAAAAATAATAACTGAACTGAAAGTATTAGCATGTAATAAAGGTAAAAATAGAAATTAACTAGTTAGAAAATGAAAAAAAACAGTAGAATTAAAAAATAGAAACCCATTAAATGAACGAAGAAAAAAAAACAAATACAAAAATTAGCAATCACAGGACACCTGGGTGGCTCAGTGTGCTGGGCTCAGGTCATGATACCAGGGTCCTGGGATTAAGTCCCGCATCTGGCTCTCTGCTCAGTGGGGGGCCTGCTTCCCTCGATCTCTCTGCTTGCCTCTCTGCCTGCTTGTGATCTCTCTCTCTGTCAAATAAATAAATAAATTCTTTAAAAAAAATTAGCAATCACAAAGGACACAATCATCAAAAGACAATTTATGCCACATTTTTCTTATTCACTGTTCTATTGATGGATACGTAGATTGTTTCCATATCATGGCTTTTGTAAATAACACTACAATAAAAATAGGGGTGCATATATCTTTTCAAATTAGTGATTTAGGTTTCTTGTAATGAAATTATTGGATCTTGCAGTATTTCTATATTTAAGGCTCTCCATACTGTTTTCTTCAGTGGCTGTACCAATTTACAGGGTTCCTTTTTCTCCACATTCCTGCCAACACTCGTACTTCTTGTCTTTTTGATTTTTAGCCATTCTAACAGTTGTACTGTCACACACATATGTGTGTCAACATCCATACACACAGTGGAATATTACCCATCTATAAAAATGGATGAAATCTTGCCATTTGTGAGAGAATGGATGGGTCTAGAGGGTATTATGCCAAGTGAAATGAGTTAAACTGAGAAAGGCAAATACCATAAGATTTCACTCTTGTGTAATCTAAAAAGCAAAATAGATGAATAAACAAATAAAAAGCAGAATCAGAATTAAAAATACAAAGAACAAACTGATTGTTGCCAGAGGGAAGTGGGTTAGGGAAATGGACAAAATGGGTGAAGGGGAATGGAAGAGTCATGCTTCCAGTTATGGAATGAATAAATCACAGAAATAAAAGGCACAGCATAAAGAGTATAGTGAATGATCTGTTTTCCATAGTGGCTGCACATTCCCACCAACACTTTTCCCAACAAGAGTTCCCTTTTTCCTCACCCTCACCAACACTTGTTATCTCTTGCGTTTTGATGATAGTCATCCTAAGAAGTGTGAAGAGCTAGCTAACTATGCTTTTTGATTTGCATTTCCCTGACCATTAGTGAATTTGAGCAGTATTTCATATAGCTATTGGCCATTTGTATGTCTTCTTTGGAAAAATGTCTATTCAAGTTCTTTGCCCATTTTGAAATTAGGTGATTTAGTGTGTTTGTTTGTTTGCTATTTCATCATATAAATTCCTTCCATATTTTGGAGATTAAACCTTTATCAGATATATGGTTTGCAAATACTTTCTCCCATTCCATGGGTTGTCTTTTCACTTTGATGATTACTTCCTTTGCTGTGCAGAAGCTTTTTAGTTTGATGTAGTCCCATTTATTTGTTTTTATTTTTGTTGACTTTATTTTTGGTGTCATATCCAAAGGTCCATTTGACTTGGTGATATAATGCTCCCATTTAAATCTTTTGCATGTGTGTATCTGGTTTTCTCTTTATTGAAGAGGCTGTGCTTCCCCATTATGTATTATTGGTGACTTTGTCAAGAATCAATTGACTATAGGGGGCCCCTGTGGCTCAGTTGGTTGGGTGCCTGCTTTTGGGTCAGGTCATGGTCTCCCAGATTCCTGGGTTTGAGCCCAGTATCGGGCTCCCTGTGCAGTGAGGACTCTGCTTCTCTCTGTCTCTCTACCTGCTGCTCTGCCTACTTGTACTCTCTTTATGTAAAATAAATATATAAAATCTCTTTAAAAATTAGTTCACTGTGTATGCATGGGCTTAATTTGGGGCTCTCTGTTGTGTTGCATTGATGTGTGTGCCTTTTTTTAAAATGACAATACCATACTGTTTTGATTACTATAACTTTTTTTATATTAGTATATAATATATTATTTGCTCCTGGAGTACAGGTCTGTGAATCATCAGGCTTACACATTTCACAGCAATTACCATAGTACATACCCTCCCCAGTGTCTGTAATCCAGCCACCCTATCCTCCACCACCCCCCCAGCAACCCTCAGTTTGTTTCCTGAGATTAAGAGTCTCTTATGGTTTGTCTCCCTCCTAATCCCATCTTGTTTCATTTTCCCCCCCTCTCTACCCACCCCCCCGTCTCTCAAGCTCCTCATATCAGAGAGACCATATGATAATTGTCTTTCTCTAATTGACTTATTTTGCTTAGCATAATACCTTCTAGTTCCATCCACTTCATTGCAAATGGCAAGATTTCATTTCTCTTGATGCCTGCATAGTATTCCATAGTATATATATATACCACATCTCCTTTATCCATTCCATTGTTGATGGACATCTAGGCTCTTTCCATAGGGTGGCTATTGTGGACATTGCTGCTATAAACATTTGGGTGCATGTGCCCCTTTGGATCACTACATTTGTATCTTTATGGTAAATACCCAGTAGTGCGATTGCTGGGTCGTAGGGTAGCTCTGTACTGTTTTCCAGAGTAGTTGCATCAGCTTGCATTCCCACCAACAGTGTAGGAGGGTTCCCCTTTCTCTGCATCCTCGCCAACATATGTCATTTCCTGACTTGTTAATTTTAGCCATTCTGACTGGTGTGAGGTGATATCTCATTGTGCTTTTGATTTGTATTTCCCTGATGCCAAGTGATGTGGAGCACTTTTGCATGTGTCTGTTGGCCATCTGGATGTCTTTTTTGTAGAAATGTCTGTTCATGCCTTCTGCCCATTTCTTGATTGGATTATTTGTTCTTTGGGTGTTGAGTTGGATACGTTCTTTATAGATTCTGGATACTAGCCCTTTATCTGAGAGTCATTTGCAAATATCTTCTCCCATTCTGTCAGTTGTCTTTTGGTTTTGTTAACTGTTTCCTTTGCTGTGGAAAAGCTTTTGATCTTGATGAAATCCCAATAGTTCATTTCTGCCCTTGCTTCCCTTGCCTTTGGTGATGTTTCTAGGGAGAAGTTACTGCAGCTGAGGTTGAAGAGGTTGCTGCATGTGTTCTTCTGGAGGATTTTGATGGATTCCTGTCTCACATTGAGGTCTTCCTTCTATTTTGAGTCTATTTTTGTGTGTGGTGTAAGGAAGTGGTCCAGTTTCATTCTTCTGCCAGTGCCTGTCCAGGGTTCCCAACACCATTTGTTGAGGAGACTGTCTTTTTTCCATTTCTTCTGTCTTGCTGTTGGTGTATAGAAATGCAACTGATTTCTGTGCATTGATTTTATATCCTCACACTTTACTGAATTCCTTTATGAGTTCTAAAAATTTTGGAGTGGAGTCTTTTGGGTTTTCCACATAAAGTATCATATCATCTCCAAAGAGTAAGAGTTTGACTACTTCTTTGCCAATTCAGATGCCTCTAATTTCTTTCTGTTGTCTGATTGCCGAGGCTAGGACTTCTAGTACTATGTTGAATAGCAGTGGTGATAGTGGACATCCCTGCCATGTTCCTGACCTTAGGGGAAGAGCTCTCAGTTTTTCCCCATTGAAAATGGTATTCACTGTGGGTTTTTAATAGATGGCTTTGATGATATTGAGGTATGTACCCTCTATCCCTATACTGTGAATAGTTTTGATCAAGAAAGGCTGCTGTACTTTGTCAAATGCTTTTTCAGCATCTATTGAGAGTATCATATGGTTCTTGTTCTTTCTTTTATTAATGTGTTGTATCACATTGATTGATTTGCAAATGTTGAACCAAACTTGCAGCCCAGGAATAAATCCTACAGATTGGTTATGGTGAATAATCCTTTTAATTTACTGTTGGATCCTATTGACTAGTATTTTGGTGAGAATTTTTGCATCTGTGTTCATCAAGGATATTCATCTATAATTCTCCTTTTTGATGGGTCTTGGTCTGCTTTTGGAATCAAGGTAATGCTGGCCTCATAAAATGAGTTTGGGCATTTTCCTTCCATTTCTATTTTTTTTTTAACCATTTCAGGAAAATAGGAATTAATTCTTCTTTAAGTGTTTGGTAGAATTCCCCAGGAAGCTGTCTGGCCCTGGGCTCTGTTTTTTTGGGAGATTTTTGTTGACTGCTTCATTCTCCTTGCTGGTTATGGGTCTGTTCAGGTTTTCTATTTCTTTCTGGTTCAGTTTTGGCAGTTTATATGCCTCTAGGAATGCATCCATTTCTTCCAGATTGTCAAATTTGCTGGCATATAGTTGCTCATAATATGTTCTTATAATTGTTTGTATTGCTTTGGTATTGGTTGTGATCTCTCCTCTTTCATTCATGATTTTATAAATTTGGGTCCTTTCTCTCTCTCTCTCTCTCTTTTTTTTTTTTTTTTTTTGATAAATTTGGTCAGGGGTTTATCAATCTTATTAATTCTTTCAAAGAACCAGCTCCTAGTTTCATTGATTTGTTCTACTGTTCTTTTCGTTTCTATTTCATTGATTTCTGCTCTGATCTTTATTATTTCTCTCTTCCTGCTGGGTTTAGGCTTTCTTTGCTGTTCTTTCTCCAGCTCCTTTAGTTGTGGGGTTAGGCTGTGTACTTGAGACCTTCCCTGTTTCTTGAGAAAGGCTTGTGTTGCTATATACTTTCCTCTCAGAACTGCCTTTGCTTTGTCCCAAGATTTTGAACTGTTGTGTTTTCATTTTCATTTGTTTCCATGATTTTTTTTTTTTTAGTTCTTCTTTAATTTCCTAGTTGACCCATTCATTCTTCAGTAGGATGCTCTTTAGCCTCCATGTATTTGAGTTCTTTCCAACTTTCCTCTTGTGATTGAATTCTAGTTTCAAAGTATTGTGGTCTAAAAAATATTCAGGGAATGATTCCAGTTTTTTAGTATCAGTTGAGACCTGATTTGTGACCCATGATGTGATCTATTCTGGAGAGTGTTCCATGTGTACTAGAGAACAATGTGTAGTTTGTTGTTTTAGGGTGGAACATTCTAAATATATCTGTGATGTCCATCTGGTCCAGTATGTCATTTAAAGCCTTTATTTCCTTGTTGATCTTTTGCTTAAATGATTTATCCATTTCAATGAGGGGAGTGGTAAAGTCCCCTACTATTATTGTATTATTGTTGATGTGTTTCTTTGATTTTGTTATTAATTGGTTTATATAATTGCCTGCTGCCATGTTGGAGCATAGATATTTAAAATTGTTAGATCTTCTTGTTGGACAGATCCTTTTAAGTATGATATAGTGTCCTTCCTCATCTCTCATTATAGTCTTTGGCTTAAAATCTAATTTATCTGATATAAGTATAGCCACCTCAGCTTTCTTTTGATGTCCATTAGCATGGTAAATTGTTTTCCACCCCCTCACTTTAAATCTGGAGGTGTCTTTGGGTCTAAAATGAGTTTATTGCAGACAGGATATCAATAGGTCTTGGTTTTTTTAATACATTCTGAGACCCTGTGTCTTTTGATTGGGGCATTTAGCCCATTTACATTCAGGGTAACTACTGAAAGATATGAATTTAGTGCCATTGTATTGCCTATAAGGTGACTGTTACTGTATATTGTCTCTGTTCCTTTCAGGTCTGTTACTTTTAGGCTGTCTCTTTGCTTAGAGGACCCCTTTCAATATTTCCTGTATGGCTGGTTTGGTGTTTGCAAATTCTTAACTTTTTGTTTGTCCTGGAAGCTTTTTCTCTCTCCTCCTATTTTCAATGACAGCCTAGCTGGATATAGTATTCTTGGCTGCATATTTTTCTCATTTAGTGCTCTTAATATATCATGCCAGTCCTTTCTGGCCTGCCAGATCTCTGTGAATAGGTCTGCTGCCAATCTAATATTTCTTCCATTGTATGTTATTTTATTGCACCTCATTAATAGCTTTTTTTAACATCTTAATTTAATTTTATTTTTTTCAGTGTTCCAAGATTCATTGTTTATGCATCACACCAAGTGCTCCATGCAATATATGCCCTCTTTAATATCCACCACCAGGCTCACCCATATCCTTCCCGCCTCCCCTCCAAAACCCTCAGTTTGTTTCTCAGAGTCCACAGTCTCTCATGCTTTGTCTCCCCCTCCGAATTACTCTAATTCACTTTTCCTTTCCTTCTCCTAATGTCCTCCATGTTATTCTTTATGCTCCACAAGTAAGTGAAACCATATTATAATTCCTTTCTCTGCTTGACTTATTTCACTCAGCAAAATCTCCTCCAGTTTCGTCTATGTTGATAAAAAAAGTTGGGCATTCATTCTTTCTGGATGGGTGCATAATATTCCATTGTATATGTGGATCATATTTTCTTTATCCATTCATCTGTTAAAGGGCATCTTGACTCTTTCCACAGTTTGGTGGTTGTGGCCCTTGCTGCTATGAACATTGGGGTACATATGGCCCTTTTTTTCACTGCATCCGTATTAATAGCTTTTTAAATTTCAACTTGGTTACATGTTAGTTCTTTTATTTCTCCAGAAAGGGATTTCATTTCTCCAGAAAGGGATTCTATAGTATCATCCATGTATTTTTGAGCCCAGCTAAGCATCTTGATAATCATCATTTTGAACTCTAGTTCTGACATATTACTAATGTCCATATTGATTAGGTCCCTAGCCATCTGTACTGCCTGTTCTTTTTTTTTTTTTTTTTTTTTTGTGGTGAGTTTTTTCTCATCATTTTATCTACACAAGAATAGATGAATGAGAGAACAAAATACTAAAAGC
Organism: Lontra canadensis; assembly: GCF_010015895.1. Classification (NCBI taxonomy): domain Eukaryota; kingdom Metazoa; phylum Chordata; class Mammalia; order Carnivora; family Mustelidae; genus Lontra; species Lontra canadensis. The sequence continues at coordinate 47,721,483 of NW_022630996.1, read as the reverse complement.
ATAGCAATGACCCCAGAAAAATATACCCTAACCAAATCAGAAGAAACAAAAACTAGGGGGAAAAGAAAGGGGGGGGGGAAAATATATATATATGTATATATGTATATATTAGACTGGTGAATCAAACAGAGCCACACACTTGATTTTGGGTGTATTTTGGTCTATTAGAAGAAACTCGTCCCAAAATTTTAAGAGAATATGTGTGTATATATATATATATATATATACACACACACACACACACATACATACATACATATATATGTATATATATATACACATACATATATACACACACACACAAATAAGGGTAAACATGATGAAGGGATGGAATATGACTGTAAAGATGAAAATTAAGAAGATTCTAAAAAAGGAATTGATAAGGTAAGATGTTGGTTAAAGAAAGAAAAGAAAAGAAAAGAAAAGAAAAAGAGGAAAGAATATGATCATGCTGGAGACTACAGCAAAGCCATGATCTAGATTTAGGGTATATTTTGATTAGAAGAAACTGTATCCCAAAATTTTAAAGGGAAAAAATCTATATGTATATAAAAACTAAGGTTAAGGGGTGCCTGGGTGCTCAGTGGGTTAAAGCCTCTGCCTTCAGCTCAGGTCATGATCTCAGGGTCCTGGGATCGAGCCCCGCATCAGGTTTTCTCCTCAGCAGGGAGCCTGCTTCCCCCCAAAACCCGCCTGCCTCTCTGCCTATTTGTGATCTTTCTCTCTCTCTGTCAAATAAATAAATAGTAAATAAATAATAAAATAAAAAGAAACCAGAATGTGGTGAAGCATCTTTCCTATTTAAAAAAATAATAATAAGGTTAAATACAATGAAGGGATAAAATCTAACAATGAAAATCTTTAAAGATTTTTTGAAAGGTATTGATAAGATGAAATGGTTAGAAATGTTAAAATAGGAAAGAGGAAAAAATAAAAAAAATATAGAATAAGAAAAAAATAATACTAAAAAATTTTAACTTTGAAAGACTAAAGCATCATGGGGGGAAAACCATGAATTCTATGTGTTGCTTTCCCCTAGCTCTGGAGTTGGTCGGTTCTCATTGATTAGTGAACTTGGTCTTGGCTGGATGTTCTTGCTAATCTGGGGTAGGGTCCTACACTTGAATCTTAGCCAAAAGGCTGAGAAATGATCTGGGGTAGGGTCCTGTTGCCATGATTCTCAAATGTCTTTGCCAGAAGCAGAATTGCACCACCCTTGCCAGGGACCAGGCTAAGTAATCTGCTTGATTTTGGTCTCGGGAGCTTTTGTTCCTTGAATGCTTTCCATACAGCTTTGAAGGATGGGAGTGAAAATGGTGGCCTCCCAAACTCCAGCCCTGTAGGAGCTGAGAGCTTGGGGCCCCACTGCTCAATGCACCCTCAGAGAAAAGCAGTCAATCCCTCCCAGCTCCCTGGTCTCCAGCCGCACTTGATGCTCACCCAGCCTGTGACCAAGCATTTGTACCTCTGGCGCCTGGCCCCATCTGGAGTCTCCAAACCCAGCAGATTCCTGCAGCGTGGTCCCATGCTGCTCCTTCCAGAGGAGGAAGGTGAATCTCTCCGGATCTTACATTTGTGGGGTCCCTGTTTGAAGAGTAGTGCGCTGGCTGTGCCTTGGATCACGGTTTAATGTAACCCTGCAGAGAGCTCACTCCTCAGCTCCGTCTCTGCAGCTGGCTTACTCGCTCTGAAACCTGAGAGTTCTGATACCTAGGAGCTCTGCCACACCCAGACACCCCTGTCCTGAGAGCACACTGTCTCCTCGAGACTCCACCCCCCAACTTAGCCACTGGAGTGACATCCCTCCATGGAGCTGACTTCTAAAATTTCCGATTTTGTGCTTCGCTGCTCTCTCACCTGCCAGGAGCGGGCCCCTCTGCCCGTGGTCTTTCTTCCTGAATGTTGCCTCAGATTCACTTCTCTGCACATCCTACCTTCTGGAAAGTGGTCGATTTTCTGCCTAGAATTGTTGCTCTTCTTCTCTTTGATCTGTTGAGTTTGTAGCTGTTCAGAATGGTTTGATAACTATCTAGCTGAATTCCTGTGACCTGATGGTATTAGGTCTCCTATTCCTCCACCATCTTGCTCCTCCTCTCTCTGATTACTATAACTTTTTAAATGTATTTAGAAATCAGGAAATGTGATCCCTCTAGCTTTGTTGTTCTTTTTCAAGATTGCTTTGACTCTTCGAGGTCTTTTGAGTTACACACAAATTTGAGCATTTTGGGGAGGGGTTGCTTTGAATTTGTACATTGCTTTGGGTAGGATGCACATTTTAATACTAATTCCTTCAATTCATGACAAGAGAGAGTTTTGTTGATTTTTATCTCCTTCAATCTTTCTTCCATGTGTTATAGTTTTACATATGTAAACTTAGAATATACTCTAAGTAGCAACACAAATCATAAGGGAAAAGAATGAACTTCTTAATAAGTCCTGCTAGAAGAATGGCCAGCCTTGTAGAGAATGACAAAATTGGATTTATTCTTTATTTCATATGTTAAGGTCAATGTGATGTGGTTCAGAAATTTAAATTTAAGAAACAGAACCATACAAGCTCTGGAAAATAAACCATAAGTGAATTCTCCTATAGTCTGGGTGTGGGAAGAACTTTCCTGTCACTAAAATTCCTTGATATAAAGGGGAAATGTGATATATTGGAATGCATAAAAATATTTTCAATGTGTCATAGAAAACAACACAGTACATATGTAAAATACAAATGTCAAATGATTTAAAATATTTTCAAATAAAGTTGCAGGCTCCCTAAGTTTCTTATTACTGATGTAACAAATAATTGCAAAATTAATGGCTTAAAACAACATAAATGTATTATCTTACAGTTCTGGAGGTCAGAAATCTAAATGATCTTCGCTGCAGGGCTTCATTTCTTCAGGATGCCGTAGGAAGAGATTCTGTCCTCTTATCTTTTCCAGATTCTAGAAGCTGCCAGCATTCCTTGGTTCATGACCCTTCCTTTATCTTCAAAGACAGCAGCATAGCCTTTCATTATGCATTTTCAATTTTTAAGACTTTGTCTATTACAATAGCTTCTGGACATTTTTATAAAAAATAAATCCAATGACCTACTTTTCTAAATCAACAAAATTTTGAAAGCTCTTAAAGCTTTGTTTATAAACGAAGCATCATGTTTAGAAATATAGCGTGAATTTTCTGTTGGTATGTTCTGCATAATGGTTCTGCCTTGTATCTACACAGCCTGGATCAGGGCTAGAAATTAGGGGGAAAGAAGGCCCTGCATTCAATTGTAGAATATTTATCTATCCATTTTACTTCAATCACAACTGATGCTTTGAATTCTTGGAAGGAAAGTACTCAGATTTTGTCTTGGTCTCTTTATGAGTAGGAATATTTTGAATGATGCTACTATATTCATAGTTGTAAGTCTATACTGTGGGATGAACCTTCTAGAGCTTATTACTATTAGTGTAAGTATAATTTTATAAAAAACTCAGTATATCCATTTCCTTTATTCCCTTGTTTAGTCCTTTAGTTTGGTTTGCCCAAGGAGAATCTTTCTACCTTGCTTCCTTAGATCCTCTTTTTCTTTTCATAGTCCAGATTTTGCATAGTTCAGTGACTGTGTTCTACACCTCATTCCTTATTGGAATCATAATTTTAATTTTTTATTAGCCACAGTGCAGTCAGTTACTTTTCTTACAGTAGGTCAAGGTAAGACATATGTCAACTAAAATCTTTTTAATTCAGTTGCTTGCACCATTGGTATTACTCTGAAACTGCCCTTGCAAATACCCATGCATGCAAGAACTGTGGGGCTCTTGAGCACATGATATGCAAAAGCCTTTCCTCTTTGAATGTTGTCTTTGCACTGAATAGTAATGCTGAGTCTAGTAAAATGGGCCATCTTGACTTTTATTTTTTTGCCAAAAAGTGGATAAAATATATTGAATAATTTTTGAAAAGATTTCTCCATTGGTCAGAAGTTTCTAATTTTTTATGGCTTTCAGATGCCCCTGTTATTTAACTGCTTAGGGTTTTACATATTATGCTTTGCAATATGAACTTGTATGGTTACCAAAGAACTGACTAAAATATGATGATATGTCTACATATTGGAAGTTCCTTTGCTAGTGAAGTATCCTCCCAAACCTTAGTAATTTGGAATAAGTGTTTTTGAGAGTTCAAATTTGAGATCAACACATAACTATTGAGAGTATAATGTGCGAAATCAAATTAGAAATAGAGTAAAACTTCACCTTCAAGAGCTTTGCTGTTGCATAATTTAATATATAAACTTTCTAAAGAACAGTTTCTTTGGAGGAGGGTACATTTGGATGAGGGGTTTTTAACTATGAACTAAAAAGTAGTAGGCATACAGACAGATGAAAGATCTTCAAGCCAGCAAGCCCAGGGGAGAAAGGAGTCTTTGAAAATGGACTTTATGCATTCTATACTCCTTCACAAAGCCAACATGTGGTACAGAATGGAGGAGACTATAGACAGTGAATTTTAGTGTTCTATCCTGTTGAGGTGAGTGCCTATCTTATCACATTCCACTAAAATTTTACTAAATCTCTTTTTTATCTGGTTTCATGTATATCAAGAGAACTTCTATTTAGTTTTGATTTTACATTTGATTTTCACCAAGAGATGATGTGCTAATCAAACATATATTAACATTCCAATTCCCAGTAATGTTGTATTTCTCATTGCAAATGTAAAATTTCTCTTTGGGTGTTATTTATCTTGAAGAAATCTATTCTGATCTTGTAGACTTGATTATTCTTGTTCATATGACAGCTTTTCTTTTCCAAATTAGTAAATGATCATTTTTCTTCAATATAATTCTCTCTTGAATTGCTGAAGTTGAGTATACCCCCAAGAGGCAGATATACTGTACATGTGCTGATAAAATCAAAACTTAGGATTTTGTTAAACTGACCTTTCCAGTCAACAAAAATTTATTAAGTGATTACTGCATATCACATTGTTCTAAGTGTTTAGGACATACCAGAAAATAAAACAGACAAAATTTCTACCCTCAGATTCTAGCTCAAACTCAAGCTGTAACGTATGGACATCTGTGAGGTGTCTTCCTGACAGCTTGCTAGTCTTTCTTCTGCCTGGCATGCTCAAACGTAATTAAAATATTTGCCTTTCAAGTGAGTAACATTTACACTAGATACCTCCAGGAGGAAGTATGTCATTTCTATCTCATTTTAAGAAATACTTTATTATAAGGCACTTAAAACATACTCACTCTCACACAAAGTTTACAGTTTTCCATTTCCAGGAAGCAATTTTTCTTGGAAAATCAAATTCCCTGCCCGTACATTCTGAATCATTATCTCTTTCAAATCAGAGCCATCATCTCTCTGAGGGATTAAGCATTCAGCTGTGAAAGCATCGTTGAATTCTTCCTCTCCATCTATTTAAGTGATAAATTGGCTTCTTTATGCAGCAGTATTCCTCTGAAAACTCATTTTGGATTTTTGTACAAAAAGAAAGCATAGCTTTCAATGGAAAAAATAATTAGTTCCTAGATTTTATACTCATAGGGAACTCTTTCCAAAGCCAAGAAATATTAGATGGAGGCATCCATGTGATATGTGATGTATCAGTCTCTTAAAGGCATCTGTAAGTATTCCCATTAAAAGCGTCTCCACTGCAAATCTCCAATGAGCACAAAATCCTACCACAAAGTCAAAAACCTGCTAATTATATGATATATTTTAGAACTAAAGTACTGATTAAACATATTTTAAATAAAGCCTAAAGTTCAGTGATTGACTCATGTATATCTGTGTATTTATGAGAAAGTTCCAGAAAAGTAGCAATTTGGTTTTATTTTTATGTTTAGTCTCAGCTTTTTCTTTTTTCACGTCTTTTTTCCACATCCCATTTTTTCCCCTTTAAATCTTTCTGTGGTCTTCTGTGTCTCCTACATCTTTAATATCCTAGTTCAGAATTTTATCATCATCAGTCTAGAGCATTGCAATAGTCTCCCTAAATCAGAGCTACTCAAATGGCTGGTGGAAGGTTACTAGATAAGTACAGAATTTGAGCTTAAGCATTTAGAAACTAGTACAACATTTGGATGTTTTTGAGAATTCTAAGCATGTAATGACTGGATCTGTCTCACTGAATGTGAATAGGTTGTGGACCATTTAGGGTGTTGTTGACTCTTAGAGTGACTGGCATGTGACACAAGCTGCATACTAGCACGTGTGGTATGACTGCTTATTGGTCTGCATCCAACTGGAAATTAAAAACAGAAGAAAATGAATAAATAAAAAACTTATCCAACAAAAATGGTTCAGAAAAAACTGACCTAATTACTCTTTCTGTCTTCCTCTTCAGAAGTACTTATCGATGGCTCAAAGTACTTATCGATGGCTCTTAGTAAAGCCCTAGCCCCTTGTCATGTCATGCAGGATTTTCCATTATTTTTTCCTTTCTCTAGTCTATCCATTCATCACTCTCTCACACACCCATAAGCAACAGAAATGCCAAGTTGTGTGTGTGCCATGGGAGGCCATATGCTGTTTACACTTTTATGTCTTTGCTCAAACATGTGTCTTCTCTGGTTTGAAACCTTCCCTGAACACTCAGACTGGCTTTATTGTACTCTTCTCATATAATTCTTAGTGTATATGCTCATTGTCACACACATCCCACTGGAACATTACTGTTTGGTCCCTCTCAAGAAGATGAGCTCTTTTAGATAGATGCTATGTCCTATTCTTTATTAGTAAGCCCCTGTCTTTCAGAATAGACATTCAAACAAGACTGTTAAGTTAATGAGTGATTAATGTGTATTAGGCCAAAGTCAAGATTCCTGGGTTTGACCTCTCCATCTGTGTGTAGTATGCATAAATGCTTCCTTGGGTAGAATTGTAAGTTTATTTTTCCATTCAAATGCAAAGACAAGGAATTGTACTCAATGATATCTAGTGTCATGTCAATAAAATTTGAGGCTCTATATTTTGAGAATTCTTTACTGTGTACACTTTCAAAGTACAAAAATGTTTTATTCTTTCTTCTTTCTTCAGATGTCCCCTAATCCCTCAGACCTGCAGAACCATTTAGTAAGAGGAGAAATCTTCAGTTATTGTTATAGAAGCCGTTCAATCATGTTAACTCTACTTTTCAGCATTGTTGTTTTCCCCTGAAGTGTTCATCTTATATATGCACTCAGTTCAAAGTAGTAATGAATTATTAATGAAATTCCTTTCCAAATGAACATCGAAGGAATTTGTATAAGCTTGAAAAATATTGGAAATTTTACAATCCTTTTTGTTTTAAAAGCCACACAGGTAGTAAACCTATATTAAACTTTTAATAGAAATTCTAGCAGTTTGAGGAGCAGTGAAATTATATATATATATATATATATATATATATATATATATAATAAAAGGGCTTCCATGTAGATATATAAAGTTATGTAAGTGATAGGCCAATTAAAATTATAAATGTGTTGGGAGCAATGGAGCAGACCACCTCCCTTTTTAATGCACACACACTCAGAGACATCCTTCACCTTCCTTCCCCACCAATGACCACCCAGACACAGTAATGGTTACCTAAGGGTAATTCAGTAACATGACACATTCAAGTACTCTGGGTCACACACAGTGTGAGATCATTATTCAGTACCCACCTATATTAAATTTTTAAAACACTCCTTGGATTTGATCCAAGAATTATCTCATCAACACTTAACACCCCAGCCACAGATAAAGAAGCAGGAGAATGGAATATCACACTGAAATATGAAGGACAGGAGGGACTGAATTGAGACATGGAGAAGGGAGGGTTTCACACACACAGGGGCTACATTTAGCCCCTAATCCACACACTTGGTGAGCCCGCACACTTGGCTGTACCTCAGAAACCCAGCCAGCGCACATTGTACACATCTCCACCAAGTGCTTTCAGTTCCTTACTGGTGGTAGAAATGGAATTTGGGATGGATGAGTGTGAAAGGAGAAGGGACTGAGAGGAAGTGACTGAGAGAACACTGAGAACCATTTAGGAGGAGAAGGGACAGAATGAAGAATGTAGAGCAGGCCTGCTTGTTAACGTCAGCAGCTGTGTTTTCTGAGAAGGAAAACAGAAAGGCTTCTTTTTAAGCCTTTCAATATTTAGAGGTCTACAAAAGAAGATTTACCTTAGAAAGTATTTAGCTATGCGAGTATTTCCAATAGGTGAGAAGCAAGATTTTTGACATGCTCAAAGCATGTATGTTGCTCATTCTCTAAAGAAACATTCTTCAAAGGATATAGACCTAACTTTTTACTTAAAGCACTCTAGACTAATGATGGAAAAAATCACTTACAAACTAGAAAGAATTTTGAAAGATGATCTGTTGTTATGACTGGTATTCTTTTAATTCTTTTATGACTTTCACGGATGTACTTACATCTTTATGACTTCTGGGAATATTTATTAACTGTTGGTGACTGAGAAACAGGGACACAATGACAAACAAGACTGACGTCTTTTATAGTCCACGAGGAATATAGGCCAAAAAAATCACAATAAACTGTTAGAAGTGTTATGATAGCAAGGTAATAAGTATTGTGAAAGGCATAGCAGGAACTCCTGATTAGTCTAAGGTGACAGAAAAATTAAAGCAAGTGACATTTTTCTAAATTATGGAGGATGAGTAGGAGTCTACCTAGTGAAAATGAGAATAAATTTTTTTTCATTTTTTTCTTCTTGATTGTTAAAGGTAACTGGCCAGAGGCAAGAAGAGAGAGAGAGGATGGATTGGAGAGAAAACATACATACATGTGAAAGACAGTTATTTTATCATTGCTAGAGTATAGATGGCAGGATGGGGAGTAGTGTAAGGTGAGCCTTCAGAGGAAAGCCAGCTGATCAGGTCAAGGAAGACTTTATGACAGTGACCATATAATTTATCATATAAACTGGGATAATTTAGAGAATGAGAGAAGACACTACTAGTAATTATGCCAGAACATATGTTGATTCCATTGAAAAGATTTAGAAAGAATTTTCAGGAGAAGGATGACAAGCTGACATTGCATTTTTATTTGTATTTTTATTTATTTTTTTGAGAGTGGGGAGGGTCAGAGGGAGAGACAGAATCTTAAGCAGACTCCATGCTGGGCATGCAGCCCAGACATGGGGCCAGAGACATGAGCCCAACACATGACCCTGAGATCATGACCTGAGCCAAAATCAAGAGTCAGATGCTTAACCCACTGAGCCACCCAGGCACCCTAATAGTGCATCTTTAAAAATTTAATTTAAATGTACAGTGGTTTGGGGAGAAATAAGGATGGGTTTAGGAAAACAAGCTCAGATGGTTTCAGATTAACCAGGGTGACTGAAGATCATGATCTGAACTAAGATAGTTTTAGCTATTTGGAGTGGAATAGATACACCTTGATTTACTGGAAGTATAGTCAACAAGTGCTGCTGGAGGGGCACCTGGGTGGCTCAGCCATAAGTGGCTGCCTCCAGCTCAGGTCATGATCCCAGGGTCCACATCAAGGGCTTTTTGCTCTGTGGGAAGGCTGCTTCTCCCTCTCCCTCTGCCTGCCGCTCCCCCTCCTTGGATGCTCTCTCTCTCTCTCTCTCTCTCTCTCACTGACAAATAAATAAATAAAATCTTAAAACAACAACAATAAAGTGTTACTGGAATTGAAGGGGTAAAGAGAGTGGATTGAAAAAGATCCTTTCCAAGCTATGACTTAAGCTGCTGAGTTCATGGTGATGACTTTTATTGAGATCAGGAACACTGTAGGCATATTCTGATTTGAGGAGATGGCGGTAGAACACAGTTAGTTTGTATCCTAGTGAGTTTGAGGGGCCTGGGAAATTTTTAGTTCAAAAACTATTCAGTAGACAGTTCATACATCAGGAGATATAAAAGCAGGGGTCATTTACAGATGTAGTAAGGGGAAAGGAATATATTTTTAAAGAAGAGAATATAAAGGAGTTAAAGAGACATTGGACTATATCTTGTTCTCCAACATTTAGTAATTTGGTACAAAAAAGAAAGATTGGCCAAGGAGGCTAAGAAAGAGAAAACAAAGAGGTAGAAACCAAAGGTAGAAACCAAAACTTCTGAATGAGATGTCAAAAAAAAATAAGGGTTACAAGTAAAATAAATGTACAATAAATCCAATCACAGATAGGTCATAGAGGTTGCCATGTGTTTTATCTCTTTCTTTTCTTTTGCTATATTTTGTCAGAGACTGCTCTATGGACTGCTCATTTGATTTCTTTTGCACTGATTTATAAGAAATGTATTGTAATTTTAATTCTATTAATGACAGCCCAAGCATTATATGTAGGTGTATATAACTCTAATTATATAATTTTAAAAGATGAAGCAGTGATTTTAACCCAATTTTATAAACAAACATTGCTACTTTATTTTGGTTCACATTTCTTCTTTCTTCTTGTTTTTTTTTTCCTTTATTTAACCTAGAATTGCATGTCCTATTTGTATCTGCTTTCTAAATTACCTACTATTAATAATTCCATTTTCTCTTTACATTCTCTTTTGATGATATGACAATTACTCAAACATCAGATCAAACTCTCTTTTACAAATAATTATTTCACTTCCATTTGCCTTCTGGAAGCTGACAGATCTGGATATAAATACCAACTCAAGCTTATATTAATAGTATGAGCTTAAACTTTTTTTTTTTTTTTAAATGGAAAGTTTCTCGCACAAGTTAGTATTCAAAACGTATTTATTTTCTCTTTTGCTTTATTCCTGATCTTTAGCCTGTTTTAATATTCACTGTCCATTTCTACTGTGACTCTCCAGTTTGGGGATTCTGCTTTTGATTGAATCATCTGACCACTTAGAAAACTTTGGCAGGAGAAAAGCACTGTATTAGTGCATTTTCCAAAACCTTATAAATCTGAGGATGTCTTTCTAGTACAATAAGATCATTGGGTCATAATCCTCTCCACTGTCAAATGTTTAAAGAATTTGTTTTCATTGTTTTATGGAATTTTATTGTCACAGAGCAAAAATATGAGTCTGGTTTGATTTTGCTTCTTTGAAAATAACCTCTTTTCTTCTTTCTGAATGCTAGCAGAATTCTTTAATCTTGAAATCTAATGTTTTTACAGTTTACGTGTATATGTGTGTGCTATTGAATTTAGTACCCTGGTTTTGCTTAAACAGTTTTGCCATCTCTCAGGCTCCCAAGTCAGATCTTTTTGTGACTTGGAAAGTTCTCTTTACCCATACAATGGATTATTGTTTCCAACCTATTTGCATTATTTTTCAAAATCATCTATATTTTTATGTAGCTTCACTCTACCTGACTCTAAGCCTAGGGTGAGTGGTCCAGTGAAGCTGAAGAAAAGACTTGGAGACAGTGATACAGATATAGGTTTATTTGGGGAAATTACATAAAGAGAGTCCAGGAGTGCCAAATGGACAAACTATCCATATTGGGATCTATATGCAGCATGTTTTTATAATGTAACAACTTAGCTTAGCAGCTGTAGGTAGCCCTAACCCTCTTGCATGGCCAGCGCTCCAAGGAGATCAAATTCTTCCACTGGGACACTCTTCCTTACAACAGAGAAGCTCCTGGTTGACCACCCCTGGAGCTGCTTACTTTGAACTCTGAAGAACACCTTCTTCTACACATTCTGCTTGATGGGCATGTAGAGGGAGGACAGGATCTCTACATTCTCAAAACAGTGATCAACAGGGACACTCGGTGTGCATGCACAAACTAGCTATCTGGCAGGTACCATACGATTTTGTAACCTGAATTTTTATGTTTTGTCTTCTATAAGTTCACCTTCTGTTATATTTTATTTCTTTATATAATTTGTTCTCATTTTGGTAATATTTCCAGATTTTGCCTTCTTTATTGACAGTTATTTGGAAATATTGTGAAATTATTAAAATTTACAAATTTCATTTAATTTTGTCTTCTACCTTTTAAAATTTCATTGATCTTTCTAGTGATTTGGGGGGGATGTCTTTGTTTTTTAACAAGCAAATCAATTTCCTTTGGTAATCGTGGTCAGTCCAGCCAGGTGAGTGGTCTTTATTTTTCCAGTTGTTTCACTAACATAAGGATCTTACAGTCTGTAGATCAGAAGATTGATACAAATTTCACTGGGCATAAAATCGAGACGTTAGCAGGTTGTGTTTCTTTCTGGGGGTTCTAGAGGAGAATCCATTTCTGTTCATTCTAGTTGTTGGCAGAATTTGGTTCCTTATAGTTCTTGGATTAAGATTCCTGAAAGTGAAGATAAAACTCTCTAAGTTCATACTGCAAGGACTCTTTCCATAAGCATGTGTACTCCTTGTTGTCCCCTAAATGTCCTCACTGTGCAGCTTTTCTTTTTTTTTTTTTTTTTCTTAAAAAAAGCAGGATTTTTGCCATTATCCTGTCAGCCCCTAAAGACCATTCTAATTTTTTCTCTGAATTACAAGATACCTGCTAAGAATGGAGGTAGGCAAGCCTAAACAGAGGATTTGAGATGATGAGAGAAGTAATGACATAGTTCTAGAGGAGAATGGAAAGGAAATTAACCAAGACAAGGAAAAGAAGATCTGGGCAAAATAATATATTTGGCTAAAAGTGAGAACCATAAATTTGTGGTTTCTCCCCTCTGGGAACATAAAATCCATTTGGGAAACATAAGAAGTAATCAAATGTTTAGAACCCAAACAATGTACACTGGTACATAACTATGAATGAGCAATACAAATAAATTTATGACTCAGTCTCTTTTACTTTTTATGCTAGACATTCCCAAATATACAAGGCAAAACATTTTTCTTATTCTTCCATCAAAAAATCTAAAAAGAATAACAAACATGGATGATCACATCTCCTGACTAGCTCATCCACTTTCTGACAAGTTTTCTTAATGCTCATATTAGGATGAGTAATAATCTAAATTTACTTAGTTTATTATATATGTTAAAGAGGTAGACTCTGACTTAGTTTTGCCCCTGCATCCTAAATACCTTTAGCTTCTAATTTTCAAATTTAAGTACAAATAAAAAAAAGAAGATGCCTTTATAAGTGATTCCTATTTGATCTGAGCTTTTTAGTCTATATTTAGAAAATGTTTCAAAGACAGTTATACTATGTTTGAATCTTAAACTGTGGATTATATTAATTATACTGAAATAAAGAAGACAAAAATTTATACTATAAAATTACCAAATATGATAATATATATAATTAATAATATAATAATTAATTCACATTAATTCAAGGCAAAACTAAAGAGCTTATAGTTATACTGAGTCCTAGAGGGTAAAAGTCTGGGGAATGAAGAAGTAGAAAGGAGAAATTTTGACAAGATGGAATGAAATCAGATATTTAAATAAAAAATTGTAGCTGTGCTGGGTGGGGTATACTATGGTATATCAGTCCACCATGTAACATGGATAAGTTGTGATTCTCAATAGAAATTTCCCAAAACAGGCATCATGTTGCCTGATTTCAAGCTATATTACAAAGTGTGATTACCAAGACAGCATGGTACTGGCACAAAAACAGACACAAAGGTCAGTGGAACAGAATAGAGAGCCCGGGTATGGACCCTCAACTCTATGGTCAAATAATCTTTGACAATGCAGGAAAAAATATCCAATGGAAAAAAGATGGTCTCTTCAATAAATGGTGCTGGGAAAATTAGGCAACTATATACAGAAGAATGAAACTTGACCATTCTCTTACACCATACACAAAGATAAACTCAAAATGGATGAAAGATCTCAATGTGAGATAGGAATACATCAAAATCCTAGAGGAGAACATAGGCAATAACCTCACTGACACTGGCCACAGCAACTTCTTTCAAGACTCATCTCCAAAGGCAAGGGAGACAAAAGCAAAAATGAACTTTTGGGACTTCATCAAGATAAAAAAGCTTCTGCACAGCAAAGGAAACAGTCAACAAAACAAAGAGGCAACCCATGGAATGGGAGAAGATATTTCCAAATGACACCACAGACAAAGGGCTGATATCCAAGAGCTATAAAGAACTTTTCAAACTCAACACCCAAAAAACAAATAATCAAGTCGAAAAATGGGCAGAAGACATGAATGGACACTTCTCAAGAGAAGTCCTACGAATGGCTAACAGACACGTGAAAAAATGTTCATCATCACTAGCCATCGGGGAAATTCAAATCAGAACCACATTGAGATACTACCTTACACCAGTTAGAATGATAAAAATTCACAAGGCAAAATACAACAAATGTTGGAGAGGTTGTGGAGAAAGGGGAACCCTCTCACACTGTTGGTGGGAATGCACGTTGGTACAGCCACCTTGCAAAACAGTGTGGAGTTTCCTCAAAAAATTAAAACTAGAGCTACCCTATGACCCAGCAATTGCACTACTGGGTATTTACCCCAAAGATACAGATGTAGTGAAAAGAAGGGCCATATTGACCCCAATGTTCATTGCAGCAATGTCGACAATAGCCAAACTGTGGAAAGAGCTGAGATGCCCTGCAACAGACAAATGGATAAAGAAGACGTAGTTCATATATACAATGGAATATTACTCAGCCATCAGAAAGGATGAATACCCAACTTTTGTATCAACATGTATAGGAATGGAGGAGATTATGCTGAGTGAAATAAGTCAAGAGAGAAAGTAAATTATCATATGGTTTCACTTATTTGTGGAACAGAAGGCATAACATGGAGGACATTAGGAGAAGGAAGGGAAAGAGGAAGGGGGGAAATTGGAGGGGAAGATGAACCATGAGAGACTATGGACTCTGGGAAACAAACTGAGAGTTTTGGAGGAGAGCAGGTTGAGGGGTTGGGTGAGCCTGGTGGTGGATATTAAGGAGGGCATGTATTGCATGGAGCACTGGGAGTGGTGCATAAATAATGAATCTTGGAACACTGAAAAAAGTCAAATCAAATTAAATTAAAAAAACAAACAAGCAAAATATGTGTTAATCAACTGTTTATGTTATAGGTAAGGCTTCCAGTCAATAGTAGGCTATTAGTAGGGAAGTAAAAAGTTGTATGTGTATTTGTAATTGTTTAAGGGGTTAGTACACCTACCTGCCCCCATCTTGTTCAAGGGTCAACTGTGTGCGCGCACGTGTGTGTGTGTGTGTGTGTGTGTGTTTGTGTGTGTGTAAGAAGAAGAAATCTACTATCTGTCCTCATGAAGACATTAATGCTATCAGATCAGGATTTCACCTAATGACCTCATTTAACTTTAATTACTTCCTCTGAGGCCCCATCTCCAAATACAGCCATCTTCCTGGAGGTTAGGGCTTCAACATATGAATTTTAGGGAGACACAAACATTCAGTACATACCACCATCCGTGGGATAGAATTACTGGAAAAACATTTTAGCTTTATTTAAAAGTAGTCCCCTCCAAATGCACCAGTTGGAGCTATATAAATAACTTATAATATTTTAAAAAGAGGCACAGTTGAAAGCAGCATTTGCCTTTTCCCAGTGCCCAGGACCTCTTTGAAACCTACTTGAGTCCCAGCTTTATCCTATCCCTTCCCTTGACTGGCCAGGGAGGTGGTGGATGTAGAGGTAGAGGGTGGAAAATCCAAGATCACACAGTACAAGTGGCTCACTCTCATCCTTTTAAATGACCAGAAACTATCCTCCAGGTAGGCCAAAAAGCTGGTTTGCAAAATCTGAATCCCTTTTCCCAAAAATATCCATTACATTTGTAATTTGAATATTTCATTGGAAGCATTCTCATCTTCCAATGAGTACCCACCAATCTTGTTAGATTCCTTGGAGCATGCAACCACCTCTTTTTCCTAAGGATGATCTTGACTAGATTTTACATGGTTAAGAGTTAACCTTCCTATTGTCTTATGCATTTGCTTTCTGAGTGCTATTGTGAATAATCATGCTTCATGTGTAGGTATGTGCATATTTCTGTTTCACCCTTTACCTAAAATAATATTAGCAAAACTGCCTTGAACCATGGATCTTGACAACAATTTTTATAACTTGATTGTTACCGATATTGCTATCAAGTAATTACCCTACTATTCCAATCATCACCTAAACCCAATTAATTGAATAGCACACTTGTTTGTTTTTCTGTTTTGTTTGTTTGTTTATTTATTTATTTTGGTAACTTTCCCTGTTATATCTCTGAGAGAGTTTTATCTTCATGCAGTTTTTTGAGCCGAGGAAGTAATTTACTGGACTGTTTTATATTTTCGTTTAATTCAGTTGAAGACAAAACATATTTCTGGAATGGATTATGGCAAAGCAATTGTCAAAAACAAAGTATCTAATAACCTCTTCACTGCCTATGCAACAGCTCGCTATTAAAACATTTGTCCAGGGTATTAAAATGACATACAGATTGATGTTTATTGCTCTGGAGTAAAAAGCCCTGCCTGTTGTTTTTCCAGAAACTCTGTTTCGTATCAGTGCATGCTTAGATTTGCTCTCCAATATGATTTCCATTCCCTGGGCCTAGGCCTCCTACATATACCATCCATGATCTGCCCACTACTTGTCTTCTGTACATCAAACAATGCAGGACTCGTTGGAGTATATTATTTTTAAAAACAGTTCTGGTACTTTCTTGGCTCTTTTGTAACTGTTATTACTGGAATTTTTACAATCTTATGGAATTCAATGGGACCCTACAATTTCCATGAGTGTAGGATTTCTTCTTTCCTGTGTTTTTATGCCACAAAACTGAGTTTCAAAGAGAAACACGAGAAACATTCTTCTTTCTGCAAGGACTAAGAGGGCCTCAGCAAATTCCTAATCTAATTAACATCTTTAACAACTCAGACAATAAATTGACTGCAACTGCTCTGGAAGCTCTGTGCCACCTTGTTAAGCTCCTTTCCAAGACTGCTATAAATCAAAGGAGAAATGCGAGGGTCCTTGCACATGTTTGTTGCTTGTTCCAATGTGAAAGGCTGATTGCTTTACCAACTGCTCATTTAGACTGGATATTTTTTTAGACATGTTTAGCATTTCAGGTTTGGAAAAGAGGCCCCTCTGAAGGCACAGGATTATATGTTGGCTCCAGGTCTTTAGGCCAAAATTGAATAACTTCATTACTTCGTATAGATTATGCACATTTTCAAAGAGCATAATGCACAAATTAAAACATGAAAGAGGGGACACATGACCCTTCAGTATCTAATCAGAAATGATGGTGTGCTACTAGACTTCTATAATTCTTTTTTTTATCATGAATTTCTAGGAGATTTCATGTATGTTCACTCTGTGGTTGTGATAATGGCATTTCTCCAAAAGCACTGGGTTATCATTAAGATAATCAATGGTGTTTTTTTTTAAGAGTTTATTTATTTATTTGAGAGAGAGAAAGCCAGAGACAGATCAAGAGCAATGAGGGGTGGGGGGAAGGGAAGAGGCAGAGGGAGAGGGAAAGCAGACTCCTCGCTGAGCAGGGAGTCCTGGGACTGGATCCCAGGACCCTGGGATCATGACCTGAGCTGAAGGAAGACGCTTAATGACTGAGCCACCCAGGTGCCCCTAAGATAACTCAATGTTTTATTTCAAACTGAACCTTTATACAACTGAGACAGAGATAGAAAGGCAAGTGTAACTTAATCGTTTGAATGTAAATTCAGTCTATCTGAACACATCCCATCTTTCGGATGTCTGAGTATTGTGGTAGACCAAGTTGGGTGAAATTTTGCCCCTTGTCTAGTTTGCTCAGTTATCTACAAAGACCACAATAGATTCATGACCATCATCACCCTGGGGTTTTAACCAATGTCTTTTTTTTTTTTTTAAGCCATGTCTTTTATGAACTGCAAATTATGGAGTTCCTGGAGCATAGATCTTGACCTGATATAAAACAAAAGAAGACTAATTATTTTAATGCTCAATTCAAAAAGGGTTTCAATTATTATCACACAGCATTCAACTGCCAAGTAACTTTGTTGAAATGAAAAAGGCAAGAGAATTGTATTGCACTGTGTCAACAAATAACAAGGATAGACTTCTGGCCTATTCACAAAAAGGGAAATAAAATAATAAAGAAAAAATTAAGAAATATCTTATCTCATTAGTTTTTAAGAAAGGACGAATAATAATACACAATGGCAGTAAATTTGGTACTTCCATATACTATTCACGGTGTTAATGAGGGGCATAATTTTTTGGAAACCAATTTCACAGTATATCTATACAATCAGTACTAATATCCAGAAATCCTATAGGTGGTTATATCAAAAAGAAATAATAGAGATGTTTGGAGAAGCATTTATAATGATGATAACCAAATTGTTAATTAAATTATGATACTTCAACTACATGCATTTTACTAAACAATTAAAATGATGTCTATAAATATCATGTACCTATATGGAAGAAAGCTTATTGTGAGCTTATGTTAGGGGAGAAATAAAAGCAGGATGAAGATCTTGTATGCATTATAATTATAGATATTTATAAATCTACACATAAAAAGGGGGATAATACTCTAAAATAATGGTAGCTACTGTTTGAAGGTAGTGTTTTATGGATAGTCTTCCTTTCTGCTCTCCAAACTTTAGTAATATGGTTATATAATATAATTTATGATTTTTTTTAAAGTATGGTAAATTTTTTAACCCATTATTCATAGATAAGTAAACAAAACCTCAGTGTAAACCCTTCTAGGAATTAGTCTCTGCCCAGCTTCCCACACTATTCAGTAAGTATGCCTTTATATCTGAACTACTGTGAGGGAGAGAGAAAATATCAAAGATAAAAAAGGCCAAGCCTACCTGCACTTCAGGAGCTGGTAATATGTCATGAGAGTGAATTGTGAGTAACTGCAGGGCATCTGACACTCTGACTCCGTGGTCTGTTTCCACATCTTCTGGATGGAGGCTAGAAAATATTTTGTAAAAATACATTTTTGTGAAGTGTCTTGGAGTATATTGATTTAAGCTTGTGGAAAGTCTGATGCTTACAATGATGGGAAAGTCAGTCAGGAGGCAGACTGATAAAGCCCACAGCCGAGTTTTTTATTTTGTTTGTTGTTGTTGTTGTTGTTGTTTATTTCAGGTTAATATCACAAATCTTCCAAATTATCATTTACCCTTTTGGGTTAGACTTGAGAGGGAACCTTCCATCTGTGTCATCCAGATGAGTTTCTTCTTTCTTGATAGGTTTTGACGTAGTGTTATTTCTATATTTAAGATTAGCAGATATCTGCAGTTTGGGGAGGAAGCCTGGGATTTGCTTTCCCAGATGCATCATATCTCTAGGTTGGAGGAATAACTTGGAGAATTTAGCTGCTCAAGGGGGAATAAAGGATTAAGCTTGACTTTCTCTATGGTGTCAACATCTGGTTAAATATTTGTTGCTTGTATTCCTGACTACCTAAATGAACAAATTGAATATGTGACTGAATCACATTTTGATTCTTTTCCTTATGAATTGTCTAATTTTTAAAAAAATAACTTCTCTAGGTGAGAGTGGGAGGCTTGCAATACTGTTTTCATCACACATTTAAGGGCAAGATGGATGGTCTGATCAATGCAAAGGTCTGGTTCTTTGAAGTGCGAGATATTTTGTTTCTACACCACACTAGAGATTCAACTGAAATGATCTGTTTCTATCAAATAGATCAAACCCAAACTGGAGGGTTAATGCTTCCATGAAAGTATTTTTACTTACACAGAGTAAATCTGACCTTCTAAATCAGAACAACAGATAACCCAGAACAGTTCTTTGTTTCTCTACTCTATAAACACTATTTAAATCTGAGAGTTTGGCAACAAAATAGCAAGATCCTGAAGAACTGGAGAAGGACTAAAGGCAGCCCTGCTCTAGCCTGACTTTCCCGGAGGCTATCGTACTAGGAGGACCTAGGGAATCAGAACCAGGTTAGGCCTGAAGCGCTTTTCAGTTTTTAAAGAAAAAGCCTGAGATGTTTAGTCTGCCCTATTACCAAAACTACCTCTGTTGAGTACTGAGTAGAATTTTTGCCTATGTTTGTCCGTAGTTTTGCCATAAACTACTTTTCTGGTCATTTGGACACAATCCAAGGATACCATGATTCCCTTTTCCCCATGGTTATCTTCACTGCTATAGACAGATATCATTAGAGTCATAAATGTGTGCAGTTCCTACAATTAGTTATTTTGTAACCACTTCAAAGCAGTAGTTGCTCTGAAACTTCTCTCCACTCTTCTCAGTGTGAAGTGCTGTGGCTTTCTCCATTTGGAATTTGTATTTTAATGGCCCTTAATTTCTTGTTTATGCTGGCTCTCCCCTCCAGGATTTTATGTGGTTTTAAAAAAAAAAATCATCTAGTTGCATTAGTCTCACCTTGCTTTTCTTCAGGCTATCTTTATAATAGTTCGTTGGACCTATTTAAAACTTTTTATGCCTTTATTGATCAGGCCACTTTTCACCTTGGATTTGTGGCGACTAATTTATCTATTTAGTAGGGAATTCAAGCTATACCTGATATCAGCACTTTACCAATAAAAACCTCATGTGAGGCTTTGATTGCTTTTGTGTAGGAAAAATTATAGGTGCAAAAGGCTTTGTTTCTTGTTGCTATCATTAGTGTGTTTGGTGGTTAACCTCAAAGAAATAGCAAAATATAAAGGAGCTAGTTTAAAAAAAAAAACTGTGTGCAATTGAGTTGTTTCACTTATTCACCTTTATTTTTTTCTGCAGCCATCTTATCATCTATATCTCTAGCACAAAATATTGTGCTTAACACATAATCAATACTCAATAAACCTATACTGGATTGGTATAAAATTAATCAATCAGTATACTATTGTTATGTAAAACCATGTAGTAAATTTCAAAAAGATAAATCAAGATTTTCAGATTTTCTTTCTCAAATTAAACTCAAACATGTGATCTAATAAGATTCTGGGACTGCAGTCAACATTGAATTTGGTTGTAAAATGTATAATTTATTGGTCATCACTAAGCAAATTGCTGAGACACTAAATCATTTTATAAATATACACAGTGACAACTGTGTTTATCACTCGTTTCCATGAATTGGTCATGCAAACAAAAGATTTGCCTGGACTGTTTTGTTTCTTAACATATAAACTTGAAGTCTTGAGCCTTCCAATCATGCCTAATGGGAGTGCTTAAGAGTTATAAGGTCCATGAGTAAATTGTTAAAAAATCTAATTTAGTAAAGGCTTAAAATAGCTATATTTTAAAAGATTGGCTTGACCAGACACATACACACACAAAACCCCTCATATTGTACTATTCCATTTATACAAAATGTCTAGAAAATTCAGAGACGCAGAAAGAAAATTAGTGGTTGCCTGGGGCTGTGGGTAGGAACAAGAATTAACTGTAAATGGGCACAGGGATCTTATTAGGGCAATGTAAATGTTCTTTAACAGAATCATGATGATTGTTACATAACTTGGCAAATTTACTAAATTTTTTCACATACACATTTATAAAGCCTGGCTTGATTAAGATGTACTCAAATCTGATTATCTCAGTGATTATACAATAAAATGTACTCAGTTTAAGCTTCTTATATAATTTATCCTTTTCTTTTTACCCATACAGTATGATAGAAATAAGTTCTGGACACATCCTATGGCTTCCTATATTTGGGAAAACATGCCTTGTCCTCCAATTTTAACCACTTTACCAGAGAACTCAGAAAATGACAGTGATCCAGATATTCTCTGGAAGGAAATATAAAATCGATGCAGGCACATCACTCACGTTTATCTTTATCATAGCTCTGGATCCCCAGAACCTACTATGGTGTCATGTACTTGGTATACCCTTTGTAAGTATCTGTTCAATGAATAAGTAGAGAGCTGCATGAATGTATAGCTCCATCATAAAGTTGTGGATTCTATAGCAGAATATCCTATAAATATGGGAGGCTGTATTAAGTAATACATAATCTGCTATTTGTTTTGTTACTTTATGGTTGTTTAAGATTAACACATAGCACAAGTAGCACCAAACATCATTTTATCTTTATGCTACTATTTTTTTTACCATTTTTAAATTTTTTTTAACTATTTTTACTATTATTTTTTACTATTTTTAAAAAGATTTTATTTATTTATTTGACACAGAGAGAGAGAGAGATCACAAGTAGGCAGAGAGGCAGGCAGAGGGGGAGGAGGAAGCAGGCTCCCTGCTGAGCAGAGAGCCCAATGCGGGGCTCCATCCCAGGACCCTGAAATAATGACCTGAGCCGAAAACAGAGGCTTAACCCACTGAGCCACCCAGGCACCCCTCTTTATGCTACTATTATGAAATATTCCCCTCCAAACAACTGAACATTCCCCCCATAGGAGGGGGTTAAAAATAAGCACAGTGTTCCATCAACTTACTAGAATACAACGAAAAACCATTTTTACAATCACAGAAATCATGGGTAATTACATGTTCTGGTTTATTCATAAAAATATGCTGGAAAGACCTACTTGCAATTCAGCTTTTGGCAGTAGACATATTTAAGGAACAAAATCAATAAAAGTCAGGGTGCATTAAGGAATTTATGGATCAAACAAAGGCATTTTGGCATAAAAAAGAAATTAATTCTTTGTAACCTGAGTTTGACTTATGATAGTCGAGTCTATTGAACTAAAATGATATATTTAACTCAGTCACAGAGTGCTGATTTCATAGTCCCTTTGTTTGCCCTAGCTGTTCCTGCATAGGTGTTAGAGGTAATTAACTGCCATTTTCCCTAGTAATTCAGAAACTGCAATGAATCAAAACCTCTGTATGAGTGATTATAGAAAATGGCAACATATGGTTTGTTATGTAGTTCATCCTTATTCCAGTTGTTTAATGTTGGGAGTAGTTACCCTGGAGTTTATTATGCATGACTATTAGACAATTGGTTTCTCTTGCTAAACACCAACTTTAAATCCATGGATGCACATACACATACATACATCTGTGCTCCCACACATACCCACATACAGGCATGAAAGTACGTTGTCACACCAAAAAGCTATAGAGTATGGCAGTTGTAGTTGTAAATATGATTGATTAAAACCTCAGGGTTATGTTCAAACTAAGAGCCACTTCTGTTGAACACAGAATTGTTTTTCTTTGTTCCATCCTTTAAAAAATGGATATCTTATGGGGGGCCTGGGTGGCTGAGTGGGATAAGTGTCTGTATTCCACTCAGGTTATGATCCCGGTGTCCTGGAATGGAGCCCTGCATTGGACACCCTGCTTAGTGGGGAGTCTGCTTCTCCCTCTGCCTCTCTCCCTCCCTGCCCTTACTTGTGCTCATGCTTTCTCACTCTCACTCTCAAATTAAGAACAAAATGGATATCTTGTGAGAAATTTATGATTCAGATTCATACATGGCCAGAAGGTGGTAGTAAGAGAGAATGCATCTTCTCGTTTTATGTGTGGTACCATGGAGAAAATTGAGGCATCATTATCAGTTAGTAGTCATTGACTCAGAGGTACTCAAACTTATACCTGTCTCTCAACTGAGATGCCTGTTAACTGCATCTATCACAATGAAGCCATCGGAAAGTTTACTTCTGGAAGTAGTTCCATAATTGGAAGCTCAGTGCTCAGCTCATTAGCATACTGTCTGGGCAGGCTGCTAGGAAACAGTTGGTAGTTTCTTTCTGTACCTTTGATCCTGTGGCAGAGGTAAAGAGTTTCTAAAACCAAGATCCAGCCTCTTATTTGCAATCAAAGCCTGCCCTGGAGGCCAAATGTGTGTAGTTCAGCCGCCAGAACCACAGAGGGCTTGCCATGTGTTTTTCACCTTGGCAATTTCTATCAGCCGAGTTTCCACTGGGTGCTTTGTTTTCATTTAAGAAGTTGATGATAAGGGACTGTACCAAAACCATGACCAAAGTCACCACATACCTTAGCAGGGCTTTCTTATGACAGAGGTAATCCAGCATGATAGAAATGCATTCCTCCTTTCTGTCATGGATGGACAGAAGTACACCAAGGGGAGAATGTCATGCCCAGAAGACAACTTTTCCCACTGCCTTCTTAGGACCTGGAGGAGTCATTAGTTAAATTCCCACACCAAGTCTTTCCCTAACACCTTGTTTGATAGTGTGGGTCTTCCTCACTACCCTGGAAGCTCCCAAGGATAAGGGCCATGGTTTTTTAGTTTTTTTCTTTTCTTTTCTTTCTTTTCCTTTCCTTTTCATTTGCTAGAGTAAACACAGAGCCTTTAGCATAGTGCTTAGTGCGTCATAGGAAACTGATACTTAGTTGTTGAAATTTTTCTAAAGTTTTCTAAGATACATTTGTTGAATAGTCACTTAACTGACATTCAGCTACAAACTCAGGCCTGTTAGGATTCTTGAAGTCCACTCATGTAAGAAGAGCCTGGTTACTCTGTGTAGATTTGGTGGTATTTTTATTCTCAACAATTATCAACTTGTTTTTGGAACTTTCAAAATAATGTCTCTACTGAAGGCCTATTTACAAAACCAGTTCATCTGTTTGACTCAGTGTGAAAGCATTTCTTCTTTCTGAGATCACTGGGGGCAGTGAAACACGAACTCTTTTTTCTACATACTCCTTAGTCCTGGGCTTTAGATCTACCCATTTTCAGTTACCTAACCAGTCAGGACTGATGTCAGCCTTATCTCAGTTTATACTTGAGAGTAGACACCCCATGCCTGTGGCTTGCAGGGGCCAGAACTCTCTGGAGCACCCTGCTCACTTAGGGGAGGTAGTCCTTATTTTCCTCTCTGAGTGGCCCTTGGCTAACATGGAAAACACTTCTCACAATGTGAGCATCGGGTCTAGGATGTGCATTCCCTCCCGGGAACAGAATTTCTCCTTGTTTTGATTTCTGCCCAGGTGAACGTTGGCCCTCAAGCCTGACGATTGCTACTCTGAGGATTGATTTGGGCCTTGTCAAATACAGACAGGGTCCCCTGCACCGAATAAAACCGAGGAGGCAACATGCTTCACTTTCCCACTGGCTTAGCGTTGAGGTAATTATGGTTCTGGGTTTTGTGCATGTTTGGAATTTAAAACTGTTGCTTTGTCAGTGTGTTGATTTTATGGTCAGTCTCAAGAGTAAGTAGATTTCAAAAACAGCCAGTTAAGAGGAGAGTTGGCTGACTGTTAGATAGAAGTATCTGGATAATAGTAATATGTGTCCCACAAGATGGTTCTGAGAGGAGGGCTGTAATTGACTTAAGCCCGGTTTTGCTGCCTGTTCTTTTAAACATGTGGTTGGAAACCCTCTTCTGGTCTCTTAGCTCAAATGCTCAAACATATTCTGTAACAGTCATGCAGCCTCGTCCAACACAAAGAAAGTATTGTACTTCATCACTTGCCTAGGTTTTTCTACAAGATCAAAAGTGAAAGCTATTTCCATTTGAATTGGAAATATGTGGTAAATGTTTTCTTGATAGAACTTTTAAGATTTCTCTGTGCATTGTAAGGAAGGAAAAAATAAAATTGGATTGTATCCCCTTAAGGCAGAAAAAAATGGAATACGATTTTTTTTTCCTGGCAATGTCACCGGCTAATATCAAAAAGACTATCAAACTGTTGAACTGCATAAGGGACAGTACTTAGAGATGGGAAATAGGATTTAGGAATATAGTTAAATCTTATAGGCTGAGAGTTTGTGCTACTTTCAGCAAGGGTTTGTGCTGTTTAACTTAGAGTGATTCATAAAAGAAAGAATTGAAAAAGCAACTCTGAGACAAAGACATTCACAGAGCATGTTTATGTGACTTAAGAAGTAGTGACTCCAACATCTCTTAAATGTGTTAGAAGGGCCATTTTCAAAACAGCAATTAAGATGAAAAAGCCAAACATTACTAATAAGGAATTTATTAGGGAAGGTTTTATTGTGTAATTACAATTTGTAACTAAATAAAAGTGACAGAAACCATTGTTTGACCTCAAAGAAATACATAACTATTAGCAACCAGCACTTTGCCTCTTGTGTCTCCCACACCCACACTTGCCCTGTTGATTTATAGGTCCCAGAGACAACTCCCGGCCCAAAGCAGAATAGGATGAGGGCCATTGACCTGGTATAGTCCTTTCATTTTTATTACACTGGGCCCAGCATACAATGATACACCATTAGGAAGGAAGAGGTGAGGAGTCATGAGGATTTACAACTGCATCGTTCTACCATCTCTCATATGGATTTAGGACCAACTGTATGGTGGAATCTGAATCTGGGAAAGAGTCCAGAGAGATTGACCATGGCTGCTGGAGGTAGGGATCTGGTGAGAGAAACACAGGCCATGGCTATGGAGATGGACATGGAGGGCTCAGATCCCAAGAACTCATCCAGGTACATGGGAGTCCTCAGTGTGTATCACTGGCATGGGCTGGAGAGTATAGTAGGCAGAGTAGCCCCTGAAGAAAATAGGAATGGGCCTGGAGCTGGTGCTTGGAAAGCAGGAGGCTCACCACATTTGAAAAGGGAAGAACAGAACAAACAAGGCACATTCAGAGTTGTGAGAGGCTACCACAGACCCTAACCCTGAACCTATGCCTTTTATCTCATCTTGGCCTAGAAACCATGTCCATTTTGAATGAAGCCAGGGGCAAAGTCCTACAGTGTCATGTGTCTGGGCACATTGAGTAGACCAAGTAGGAAAGAAAGCCAGGAGAAACTGCACCCTCCACTAGAAAAGGACAGCTCAAAGCAATACTTTTTTCCTCCTGATGTGCAAAGGAGAACCTGTAGGTGGGAGCTGGTCTTTAATTCTCTCTTCTACTCAAGACATAGTCTTAGGGGCTCACTTAAGGATCATGTAATAGACAGAAGAGATGTACCTGAGAAAACACTGTATGTACTCTTGTTTATGGCTGAAGACCTAGCAATGGGCTTCTCAGTGAAGACAGACAGGGTGTTGCTCTTTGGACCTGGTTGGCCTTATGAATAGTCTCCTGTAAGTGCTATAAATTCATGAGCATCTGTAGATACAGGCGCCTGCTCTTCCTTGTATGCCTGTGCATGAAACCCTTGATAACTGCTTTTGATAGGACAGAATTTATTTTCTTCACATCAAGAAGAACCTTTTGAATATTTTCAAAAAAGTCCCATATTTTTAGGAAATTGTGGATTTCCTCCTTAATCCAAAGATAAAGGTGTTGGCCTGCATGGGAGGCACCTTGAATGCCTTCAAGCTATGTCTTTGAGTGATTCTCAGAGCCATGCTTTCCATTGACAGGGCCAAGGTCAGGCACTGCCAAGGGATGTGAGATGATGAAGTCTTAACCTGGTAGAGCAGAGGATTTAACATTATCCTAATGATAATGTTAAATCCTCCTAGGATTTAACATTATCATTAGTGTGGTGACAGGTCAGGAAACCCCAGCAGACCTAAATATTGTTCAGGTTCCATTTATTGAATGTTACTGAAAATAGAGCAGAACAGGCTTTGGTAGTATAAGTAATGTCCTGGAGGACTTGCTCTGATGACCCAGGGACATAAAATCCACTCCTGGTGAAGGTACTTGATGTCCACGAGGTCACCATGGCCAACTTTGCCAAGACAGCTGCCAGGAATAATGGCACAGGCTAACTGAGGGTCCTCTTCCCCCTCAGTGTCCTTTTTACTTTCTGAAGAATTCTAGTAATTTCAGCCTGACTTGTCAATTCCAGTATTATTTAAAAATAAGTGATCTTTTTCTTTTCTTTTTTAAAAATTTATCAGAGAGAGAGAGAGAGAGCACACGCGAGAGCACAAGCAGGGGGAGCAGCAGAGGGAGAGGGAGAAGGGGGCTCCCCACAGAGTAAGGAGCCCGATGCGGACTCAATCCCAGGATCATGACCTGAGCTGAAGGCAGATGCTTAACCAGCTGAGCCACTCGGACATCCCAAAAATAAGTGATCCTTTGATAGGAGCTTATTTCTTAAGCATTTGCCTGTGAAAAGATGAACAGTTTAGCTCCTCACTGTATTAAAAACCAAAATCTAGGGGCCCCTGGGTCACTCAGTTTTTAAGTATCTGCCTTCCGCTCAAGTCATGATCCCAGGTCCTGGGATCGGGCCCCATATCGGGCTCCCGGCGTGGTGAGAGGCCTGTTTTTGCCTCTCACTCCCCCTACTTGTGTTCCCTCTCTTGCTGTCGTTCTCTCTCTCTCTGTCAAATAAATAAATACAATCTTAAAAAAAAAAATCTAAATCTAAAATTCTCAGTGTCAAGGGCAGAACTGGGAAAATACATATGCAATGTGAAGTAATCGAGTATTCCGGTCTCAGACAAATACCCATGACTTGTTTGAAATCCAAAGCAGAAACACATTCCCAGAATCAGGAATTTTGTAAAGAAACATTAAGTGGGAAGGCAGCATAGCACAGGGATTAAGGGCAGCAGCTCTGAAAGCAAAGTACCAGGATTTTAATCCCAGATCCAAAATTTTAAATTGTGGGATCTTCTTCAAGTTAGTTGACCATGGTTTGCCTCAGTTGCTCTTTCTGTGAAAATGAGGGTAATGGTGACATCTACCCACAAAGTTGAAAACATTATTTGACTTTTTCACTCTGAGTTCAAGTGTGATTCTAAGAGCCTTAGGCTCTACTTGTGATCCTAGACTCCCATGTACATCTACAAGTCTATGTAAAGGCATAAGGAATAAAGTGAAGTACCAGCTTAAGTGACACCAATGTGTATCCTATTATACCAATTATTTAAGGAGTGAAGTGGTTCTCCATTTAGGGAGGGTTATCTGGGCTCAGCAGGAAGAGTCCAGTGTTTAGTCTTCATGGAATCCTAGATCGTCTGGGTTTTCCCCCCTCTCTTTTGGAATGTTATACTGTTGTCTATTACTTAACCAAAAGGGTTTTGCCAAACCCAGATCATTTGGAAAATAAAAGCAAAGCTCCAGACAAATATTAAGACAGGAGTTTCCAACTGGTTTTGAAAGGAGGAACTATTTTCACTTTTCATTTCTCAGAAGGCTCAAATAATGCATTTGCAGGGATGCGGGGAGGTGGAAACAGAGGGTTATTTAGTGGGAGAGCAGCTGGTGGGGGAAAATTATACTAGTGAAGTCCCTGATGTGGTGGAAAGGTGGATGTGGTAGGAGACTTAAAAGGAGAGGTCCAGAAGAAGTACCATAGCATCAACACTGGAAATACTGATAGTTGTTTCAGGCATTGAGTGGGAAATGGAAAGTGCCAATGTCACTTAGCTTGGAAAATTGCCATTAGATTTCTATCCGTTGGATGGGCAGACACTCTTTGTCAAGGTATGCCAAAGACTCTGAAGTCAAAAGACACAAGACAAAACTAATTATTTGAGTTAGTGTGACTTGAGGCATTTGGGTAGTGGTTAGAAGACGGCCGTATGGGTTTACCAATCTGAGGTTTATTTGCTTACCTTTAATTCATTGTTTAGTGTTGTATAATTAAATTCTAACTGCTTCTGAGTGTGGAGAAATGGAGGTATGCAGAATCTGTAAGCTAGAAGGAGTATGCATAATTGTTGCATTTCTGTAGGTATAGTTTTATTTTGAACGTGGCAAAATAGCACACTACTTATTTTCCTAAGGTGTGCCTTTCTGTAAAGTGAAGACCCCTTTCTAATAATGCCAGTAATGCTGGATTCAATATTATGACTTTTTATGTCAGAGGTTCTCTAATCTAGTGACTCTAAATGATTCTGTAGTCTAAAATGACTCTCTATCTAAATAATATATTCATAACCCAAGGCAAAGATTCAATAATGATTAAAAAAATAACAGAGATCCCAAACTCTTGACCCTGTGGACCCATACAGTTTTATGAAGTTTCAAATCAGTTGTAACTTTTAAAGATTTAAGATTTCCCTGAAAATCCAATTCTCAGCTTCTTTTGAAGGACCTCTCTAGGCTGTTTGAACACATTCCTCAGTGACAGCAAGGATTCCTTGCCTGCACAGTCATCTCCCTGACCCACCTGCTTTTCTCATTCACTTTGTCTAGCCCCAGATGGCATCTGAATCCAAGACATCATACTCAGACTTATCTTCATTTTACTTACCAATAGAGTATTTTTTTAATTGAATAGTCAAAAGGAAATGAAGTAGTGATGCATGCTACAAAATGGATGAATCTTGAAAACATTATGTTAAGTAGAAGAAGCCATAAAAGACAAAAAAAAAAAACACACACACACACACCACAAAAACCAAAAATAGATAAAAGAAAGTATATTGGGTGGCTGGGTTATGGACATTGGGGAAGGTATGTGCTATGGTGAGTGCTATGAAATGTGTAAGCCTAATGATTCACAGACCTGTACCCCTGGGGCAAATAATACATTATATGTTAATCAAAAAAGAAAATATATGAAATGAAAGAGAAAAAAAAAAAAGAAGGGGCTAAATGGTGGCACCACGTCCCCGCCTCCACATTTAACCATCAAGACCATTTTCAGAGGCAACAACCTTTGGGGAATTCTCTTTCCTTTAAGCTTTTCAAACTGTTCTCATCAGTTAATGTGAAATTTCGAGACAGGAATTTTGCCATCAGAGTCAAAACCCCCAAACTCAATTAAGACAAACAAGCAGATGAGATAGCATTGACCAAAAGAATGTGACTAGATATTTCTCACAAACTTCCACCATCCTGGCTGTTGATATGTGTCTTGTTGCAGCAGGGATCATCTGCCGGGGGGCAGGGACAGACCGGCGGTGCCCAACCCCCTGAGGTATTTCTCATGCTGGCTACTGGGAAAGATTCTATACAGCAGCTTCAGAGAAACAATCATGTTTGTTCTTTAAGTCATCAACTACGTTTTTTATGCTGTACTTGCTTCCAGAATGCTTAACCTGAAATTGTGGGATTCAACACTTTTAATGTAGACAGGTGGGATGACCAAGGCCCCAGAGTGGTTACACATCCACGGTAATACAACTAGAAAAAAAATATTGAAGAGTCAATTCAGATGGATGACTGATTTGAATGATACAGATTCTGCTTTTGTTTTTTCCCCTCTCTACCACTCCTCTCTCCTCCTCCCCCTCCCCCTTCTTCCTCCTCCTCCTCTTGCCCCTCCTCCTCTGCTGCTTCTTTTCTCCTTCTTCTTCCTCCCCTTCTTCTTCTCCTCCTCCTTCTTCTCCTTTTTCTTCCCCTTCTCCTCCTTCTTCCCCTCTTCCTCCTCCTTCTCCTCCCCCTCCTCCTTCTCCCTCCTCCCCATCCTCCTCCTTCTTCCCCTTCTCCTCCTCCCCCTCCTCTTCCCTCCCCTTCTCCTCCCTTCCCTTCTCCTCCCCCTGCTCCTCCCTCCCCCCTTTTCCTCCTCTTCCTCCTCCTCCTCCTTCTTCCTCCTCCTCCTCCTTTTTGTCTTCTCTTTCTTTCCCCCCCCTTCTCCTCCTCTTCCTCTTCCTCCTCCTCCTTCTTCTTCATAGTCTCTCTCTCTCTCTCTGGCATTTAGTGGACATTGGTAACCAACTTATGTCCATACTTTTTCTGTGAATGGGAAGGGATGGTTAAACTAGCCTAATGATTATCTGGAGATTAATCTCTAATTAAATGCTTATTAAAAAAAGATACAGCCTTTCATACAATCTTAAAAAACTATGTCTTTTTAAAAACAGCTTCTGTTTGAGGACATTGTCCTACTGTTTCTAAGTAACAATCATTTAGAAACAATTCCTGGACTGGAGGATTATATAATTTTTGGAAAACATATATTATAAATATTGAGGATGATAAAAATTTAGTGCAGAAAGAACAAACTTGAATAGTTTAATGGAAAAAACAGAAGCCTATTTCATGCAAATTATTCACAAATTAGAAGCATAAAAGGTACTTTAAAAAGAATGCACAGTTTCTCCCTTTTACAAATATGCTGTTTTTCTGAGTTCTCATTTAAAAAAAAAAACTTGAGTATAGTGCTTTAGAATTCTTAAGACCTATCCACATACATTTTGCCACTTTATTTTTATAACCCTGTATAAAAAGGCCAAGCAATTATTGTTCCCATTTTAGAGGTACAGAGACTGAGCCTGAATGAGATTTTTCGAATCACTTTCTGGAGGGTCACACAACCAATTAGCAGTGGAGCCAGATGTGGAACTCTTTATTCTAACTTTCAACCCAGAACTCTTTCCACTGCATTACCCACACCCTCAGTTTGCAGTAGAGTCTTTTCCAAAGTAACACTGAAATTAAATGTCTAGTCCCAAAGGTGCTACAATGCTAAAATACGAGATGTGATTTAAATTAATTGTCACGTTCTGTGGTAAAGAAAAGAAAATATTATTCAAGTTTAACCTTTGAGACAAATTCATATGAACTCAGCCAAATACTTGGAGAAAATTCCACAAAACTGCTCATGGAAGGTGAATCAAATTTAGCCAAAACCATCTGCAATGTCCTACTGCTGTTTAAAGTGGAAGCTATTCCCTTGTGGTAGTTCTTTGAATGCCATTTCTCAGAATATATTTTTGTATCATCCTGACATGCTGAGAAATTGCTAAGTTCTTTCTAGATATTTCCACTTTTTAATTGTTTGAGCAAATGGATAAAAACAAGTTTTGCAGCAGTCAGACTAACAGTCTCCTTGGATTTCCTGGTTCTCGTGTCTTTTATGGATTGGCGGGTATAAATGAGCAGTGAATACAAAAAAGTGCTACAACTATTCTGTTTTTTAAGATCTTAAGACCAGTGTTGTCTAGTACAGTGAGTAAAAGTTCATCCTCAAAATCAGAAATTTTTCAGCTTTCTGTTGTTCAGCCATGTGGACAAATTGCTTAAGTTCTTTAAGCCTTGTTCATTCATTTATTCATTTCAAAATATTTATTCACTCTGTCATGTAATAACAAATGCTATGAAATATGTTAGAGGCTAAAGATATGGCAGTAAACAATGAAGACCAAAAAAATGGAACAAAAAGATGAAAAAATGGAACTCTCATGGGGCTTCCATTTTAGTGACTCAGTATCACTGAATGTAAAATGGGGATAATTATATTTACTCCATTGAATAATTCCTGGGATGTTATAAAATTAGCCCTGGCTTAGAAGTGTACTAGTGCACATTAGATGATCTAATCTTTGTCTTAAGCACGTTGGAGAATAGATTTGAGGAATAATAATTTCAATTCCAAAATACCCTCCTATGTATTTAAGCTGTGATCCTTAGTGGAAGTGAAAATAAATGAGAAAACCCCAAGTAGGACCCGGCAAAGGGAAACATATTATAAATGAAAAGTGCTAATTTAGCATATATCACTTTCTCTAATTTTTTTTACCTTTTTATTTTGAAATAATTTCAGACTTCAGAAACCTTTTAAAAATAGTAGAGGGTTTTAGTATACCCTTCATGCAGATTCCTCTAATGTTAATATCTTGAATAACTGTATTACAACTAGCAAAACCAAGAAATTAATGCTGGTAAGGTGCATTAGTTAAACTAGGAATAGATAGTGTAGACCAATTTTTTTAGTTTGTCTTCTGTGGAGTTTTTGTTGTTGCTGTTTTTACAAATATTCTTCTGTTCCAGGATCCCATGCAGGATATCATACTGCATTTAGTAGTCATGCTTCCTGAGTCTGTTGTCTGTTTCATTCTGTGTCAGTTCACCAGCCTTTCCTTCTGTCTCATGACTTTGACATATTTAAAGAATACTGATCAGGTAGAATGTCTCTAAATTTGGTTTTGTCTGATGGTTTTTCTCATGGTAAGGTTGAAGTTGTATATTTTGGCAAGAATAGTATGCAAGTGATGTAGTCTTCTTAGTCTGCTCTAGGAGGGGTTCAAGATGTCTTACTGCTGGTGATATTAACCTTGGTCACTTGGTTCCTGTGGTTTCTGCTAGGTTTTATCTTTGTAATTAATAAATATCTTAGGGAAGATACTTGGAGACTATGTGCAAATACCTGGTTTCTCCCCAAGACTTTATCTAGTAATTTTAACATCCATTGGTAGATTTTGCAATAATTATTATTGTGCTCTAATGGAGATATTTCTATTTGCTTCTTCCCTTCTATATTTATAATTATTATTTTTCTGTAAGGAAGAACTCTCTCTTCTCTTTCATTTATTTGTTCAACTTTCATGAGCTTGTGGATTTTTATTGTATACTATGGTTGTAATGCACTAATATTTTATTTACTTTTTACTCAATTGTTCCATTTGTAACCATAAGGAACTTTTTTAACTTAACGCCTGTCTCCCTTCCACGTGTACCCAACTAGGTCTGAACACTTTCTTACTCTCTGGCACAACAAGGTGTCTCCCTTTACCTTTAAGGAGAGGCTGTCAGGTCCTTTGAGAACATAACCTGTGTAAGGCTTTAATATTTTCTGAAAATGCTAAAACCAGGAAAAGATTACCCTCCAAGACTTTGTCAGGAAAGATTAATGTCAATGGATGTCTTTGGTCCAACATCGTACCAAGTACTTAACTGTTTTCAAGCTAAACTAGTCATATTAAAGAATCTGTTTTCCTATATTTCTTACTTTATATAAGGGTGGTGGCTTCAGTACATCAATGTACCATTGAAATGATTTCTGAACTTTTTTCCTCCCTGACTTGGTGAGGATATCACAGCATCCAATGTACAGTGATGTGTATTTTGGTACATAAATGAATGAGGAGAATTTTATTCACTTGACATTACTCACCAACACTCCTTAGTTCTGGATCTGGGAGTGTGGGGTCAAGCCAAATTAAATGCTATTTCCAGAAATCTGTTAGGTGGACTTACTGGCTCTGTTATTCATTTTAAGAGTATGAGAAAAACACACCCACTCGGTAGAAGGGAGGCTTTGGTGCAAGTTTTCTGTAGTATCTACCTTCTTTTAGAACAGAGGCTAGCAAACTATAGCCCTTGGGCCAAATTAAATTAGCTGCCTTTTTTTTTTTAATCACCTGCAAGTTGTTTGTTATATTCTCAAATGGCTAGATTTTATAGTTATATGAATCCCGATATAATATCTTCAGTATTTTCTCTTGGCTCTCAAATCTTTCCTGACCTCTGTTCTAGAAGTCACCCCTCTTTGCTTTGCTCACATTCTTCCCTCTGCCTGAAACATTCTTCTCTACTTTGCTCCATTGACTGATGCCTACTTGTCCTTTCAGTCTCAACTCCAGGATTCCCTATTCTGCAGTCCTTTCCTACCTTACCATGTAGTCAGATGCCTGTCTTCAGACTACCTGTACTATGAGCCTATAGTATAAGGGCATGACTCTTCTAATTCAGTGGTGGGCTGGAGCCAGCTGGTGGGACCCAATTATATACGTCTTTTCTCAGCTCCACATTCAGTGATATACTGATATACTGATATACTGAATACTGATACCCTGAAATTGATCATGTTGGGAGTATTTACACTGTGGAAATTTGCAAATTTCGCAAGCCAGTATTTTCCTCTCCCCCATGCCCTCCAGAGAGCAGGGCATTTAACTTTGCAAGCACACAACTATTTATCGCGATGGTTTTTATGTACTTGGTTTTTGGTTTGTTTATTTTTTTTTCTTTTTTCTGATTCTGCCATCAGAATCTGAGCTACTTAAGGATTGAGTCTGAATTTTATTCATCTTTCATAGTGCCTTATATACATTCAGATGTTCATACTTTTTGAATTAATGAAAAACTGAGTTAGTGAAAGCTGTATACATGGAGGAAAAACCTTTTTCTGTAATCATTTCTAAATCTAAGGAATAATATAATGTAGTGGCCTAAAACTTATGTAAATCAAAGATTTTTTCCCTTAAAGTAACCATTTTCGGATCCTCAATACAAAGTAAAGAATGGGAAAAGGTAGGGAATAGAAAGAGATTGGATAATAAGATAATAGAATTTCCTAGTTGAAAGCATTCTTAAAAAATCATAAGTTCCACAATGCCAGTGGCATTGTGGAATAAGTCTTGAGGCTTTTTGATTCATGTCCCAAGCTGTTTCCACTACACTGGATGCCAGCAATTAGGCCAGATTTGTCCAAAGGGAACCCCCATCTCCTACATCTGTATTTTCTTTATTCTTGTGTTAACCTTCACTTAGTTTCTCTTCCCATTCTTTAATTTGGGTAAATAGGCTGGGGTAGAGAAAAGGCTGTTGCAGAGAGTCTGCAATAATGTAAAAACTAGGAAACTAGATCCACTTCTCCCCTACAATTCTTGGTGGAAAATGAGTGGAGAGAGGAAACAAGGAAAGTATTTCTTTGTCAAAATTAAAAATGCAGAAATATAGTAACATATTCATATTCTGGGACATTATTTCAGAAATCTCACTTCTTCTGACCAATGTGCCTTTAACTTGGTACAAAAATAACACATGCATACCAACATGCCTTCTATATCACTCAGGGTGCTAGATACCTTTAGTTTATCTCTATGGCTTCTAATCAGGAAAAAGGAACATATTTCAAAGGACAAAGTGATTTCCTACATATCCTAGTCAATCCCTTTCTGGGACTCCTGGGGTCCAGATGGTACTTCAGTTCTATGACTATGAATATAAAATCAATTTTCTAATTTCTTCTTCCTGTTTCTTTCAAATTAAACTAAGAAAATATTTCATGGGTATAATACAGCACATGTACTTTAGAGAAAGTGAGGCATATAATTTATATCCTGTTAGAAAAGTAACAATTATCCTTGGTCATAGAGGCAAACCCAAAGAGAAAAGGCTATTTTTACAAATTAAAGATTCCTGAAAAGGCAGTGGAGGAAATTGGAAATCAGTGCTCCTATGTCTAAACTCAGTATCTGAATCCTTCAATAGTTTTATGGTTTTAACATACAATTCTTTATCACTCTATTTTATGCAAGAAAACTTCACAGAATGTGAAATTCTTTTTTTATAGAAACAATATATCTATCAAATATATATTTTTTCAAATGACACATAGTCCACTCCCCAGAAAAGTATTTTCTCATTCCCCCTACCACTGAGAATCATTAAAAATGATCAGTTGGTCCGTAATGAGTAATCATTTTTCATTGCCCCATTGCATTCAAAATAATAAAGCTAAATTTGTCGACTATCTTTATGCTTGTATGACTTGCTCAGTATTACAGAAGGCAGCTGGAATATGAATTGTTCAGGGTTAAAGTAAATTGCTTTCAAGTTTTAAATACAGAATCTTTTTCATAGTCCCAATACTCATAAGTGCTACTAAAACTATTTCACAAGTGCACTCCCAAAATCTTCAAGCAGTTCAATAGTCCATGCTGTCTCAAAGCGAAAGAGAGAAAGTCCAAGTGATGATGTTGCCAAGGCAAGAGGGTTGTATTTGGCTCCTCTACTTGAAGGACAATCTAGCTACTGTGAAAAGCCTGGGAATTTGACTTCTGTTATAATTGGATCAGATCTTTCCAGCAGCTCCTTCAAGGGGATATTACTTTCATATGGAACCTGTAGTTCTTCCAATTTGAGGCTTTGATTGTACAAATAAATGTTGAAATGCTCATTCTGATCCTCTCATGCTAATAGAATTGGTGACTGGATTTGTATTCAACTGTATAAAAGACACAGAGGAGTGTGCAAAGAACTAAATGGGCCATTTACTTAGAAGGCATGGTGCTGGTCTGAAGATGATGAAAAGATTGTCTCAGGTTTTCAGGAGATTTGCTTTTATTGCTAAATTAATAACCACTCTATGTTATCATAAAATCTGAAGTTGCTATACAGCTATGAACAATCAAACTGCAGATTTCTTGAGGAAATGTTCTGTAGTGTTAACAACGTTTCAGAGATATCTCTGCCATCATTATTCTTAATTCACCATGTGGTTAAAGCTGATGTATCTGAAAAGTACATGGAATCCTCTTTCAAAATATATTATATTTGATGACTATGCTAATGGATATAGGCATCCCACTAAGGATGTATTTGAAATTAAATATGACATTAAGCTTTTTTTGAAAACAAACTTTTTTTATTATACAGTACTTTAAGATTTATAGAAAAGTTGCAAAGATAGCAGTTTTTATTCACCTAGTTTCCTCTTTTGTTAACATCTTTCATTATTATGATGCCTTTGCTATAAACAATGAACCAATATTAATTCATTATTATTAACTAACGTCTGTACTTCATTCACATTTTTCTTAGATTTTACCTAATGTCATTTTTCTGTCTCAGAATACTACCCACGATACCACGTTAGTTTATCACCTAGTTTTTTACTTCTAGATGAAGTAGTGTATGTCATATTTCTCCATTGTAAAGTTACTATTTTTTCTTTCCTTTTCATGCTATAATCTTTGGAAGGAAGTCACCAAATGCAACCTACACATAAGGAGTGGGGAATTATGAGTAGGAATATAATATAAAGTATTTGGAATTTTTCTGGAGAGGAGATTTGTCATTCATTTACCTACTTGGTCACTTATTTTTTTTTTAAGATTTTATTTATTTATTTGACAGAGATAACAAGTAAGCAGAGAGGTGAGGGGGTGGGAATCAGGCTCCGTGCTGAGCAGAGAGCCCCATGTAAGGCTCCATCCCAGGACCCTGGGATCATGACCCAAGCCTAAGGCAGAGGCTTAACCCACTGAGCCACCCAGGTGCCCCTGGTCACTTATTTCTATCACTATACACCTATGGATATTTATTTTGTAACCAATGTAATATTATTTATTTTTTTGCTCATATTATGTCAGCTTTTGCCATTGGAACCTCTTTGGGTTGGCTCCAATATGTCTTTGACATACCTCTTCTCATTCTTACCCGACATTCTTTTGTTTTGTTCCAGTGTTTTCTTACACTATAAGATCTTTGGATGCCAGCTTTTCTTGGCTATTCCATGACTTCAGTCCTAGACCCAACCATTTGGGACTTAAATATCAAAATCAAACTTTAGTCAGTAATTCAACAAATCTGTGTCTGTATTTTAATCTTCATTGCTCATCAATGTAAACAGTTTTAGTAATAAAAATAGAGGCTTTGGGGCGCCTGGGTGGCACAGTGGGTTAAAGCCTTTGCCTTCGGCTCAGGTCATGAGCCCAGGTTGTGGAATCAAGCCCCACATCGGGCTCTCTGCTTAGCAGGGAGCCTGCTTCCTCCCCTCTCTCTGCCTGCCTCTCTGCCTACTTGTGATCTCTGTCTGTCAAATAAATAAATAAAAATCTTAAAAAAAATAGAAGCTCTATTTGGTTGCTAATGGGTTATTTTAGAAAAGCAAGTGACTTGTGGCTTTTTGAAATTATAATCAAAGATATATTATTCCAATTACTTCTGTTCAAACCCAAAGAACATTAAGTTAAATATGTCTAAATTGATGAAATATCATCTGTTTGAATCATGACCTTAAGAAATCATTCTTGGCTGAAAGAGGAAAATCAAATTACTCTATGGAATATTTGGGAATATGCCTCCTGGCATGAAAGGCTAGATATTCTGAAAAAGAAGAGTCCTGAAATAATGAACAAGCAGCTAACTAAGATTTTACCTGGGATATAATTTGAGAACCTGGCAAAAGGGAAGAAAGAAGAGAAGAGGGGCATCTGGGTGGCTCAGTGGGTTAAGCCTCTGCCTTCAGCTCAGGTCATGATCTTAGGGTCCCGGGATGGAGCCCCGCATCAGGCTCTCTGCTCAGCAGGGAACCTGCTTCCCGCCGCCCCACCTCTGCCTGCCTCTCTGCCTACTTGTGATCTCGGTCTGTCAAATAAATAAATAAAATCTTCAAAAAAAAGAAGAAGAAAGAAGAGAAGGAAGGAAATGAAAAGAAAGAAAAGGAAGAAAAGAAAAGATAAAAAGAAAAGGAGGGAGGAAGGAAGGAGAGAAGGAAGAAAGGAAGGAAGGAAGGAAAGACTTCATTCAAGGTTGTCAACTCATTATTACCTGACAAAAATGCAAAACTAAAACTAAAAATGAGATTTTAATTCTGGAATTTCACTTGAGAATACATCAATAGAGGAATCCTACATAATTTTAAAGAAATAGAAGAGAAAGTTTTGTATCAATTTAAAATTCAACGTAAAAGAAAAAAAGTTTCCTTTAAAATTATGATACGCTACTATTTTGAGGTGGCAGGCAGGAGGAGAGAATATTGGGGAAGATGCCATAAACAGCAAATCCCTTTTCCGCACATCTCTTCAATGTAATCCTGTGGGTTTTTTTCCAGAACATTAGGTACTAGTCATTAATTTCTGCTAGTAGTCTCATGTTGGTGAATCATCTCTTGGGAACACACTTGTCATGGTTTTAAAGAAAGTATTTGGTGCTTAAGATTCTTTAACTTTCTTCCTGTTTTACTTGTTTTCTTTTAAAGGTCAACTTCCTTATACCTTTAGACTTTCGGTATGCTAGACTCTGTTTTGTCATAACAGTAGCACTTATGTTTTCATTTGAAGGGCTGAGTCAGCAGCATCATTATAAAAAAACTACTGTTTTTTCTCCCTCTTCCTTTTGAATATTTTTGAAGGAACGTAAGTAAGCTAACTCAATTATTTTTTGCTCTTTTTCAATAAAATCTCTTCTTTTTCTTTAGTTATTTAAAATAAGTTTGTTATTCATTAAGTGTGTGGTTTTTTAAATTCTGTTTTCCTCTCATGTAATATAACAGCTTGAGCCAAAGAGAACACTTTCTTGTTTGAAAATGTTTTAGTATTTTATAAAATGAGAAGAGTTGAGTGGCTAGAGACCATCTGTGGAATACTATCCCAAATCTACTGATAACATTTATTTTTCTTTTATCTATTCTTCCATGTCTCTGCCCATTTATTCATCCATCTATCTGCTGCCTCAATAATGCTGTGTGAAACACTACACTAATGGAATTTTGAGTAGTACAACTATTATGCAGTTTCTGTTTAAACAGGACAAAAAGCTTGCTTCCTAATGGAAGGCTGAATAAACATTTTTCCAAAAGGTAGAAGATGTTATAGACTAGATGAGTGATATAAAAAATTAAATACAATAGACAGGCAAAATTATAGAGTTTTCTTGAAATTGGGGCAATCTTATCAGGTCAGATATAAAATCATAAAATGAGGGGCACCTGGGTGGTTCAGTGGGTTAAAGTCTCTGCTTTCGGCTCAGGTCATGATCCCAGGGTCCTGGGATCGAGCCCCGCATCAGGCTCTCTGCTCAGCAGGGAGCCTGCTTCCCCCTCTCTCTCTGCCTGCCTCTCTGCCTACTTGTGATCTCTCTGTGTCAAATAAAAAAATAAAATCTTTAAAAAAATTATAAAATGACATTTGAACTGATCAAATATCATTGATCAAAAGGGTGGGCTGGATGTTAAAATGATGAGAAAGAAGAATGGATTCAGAATGAATGTATTCCTTCACCCATTTATTTAGAAAGTGTCCGATAAAGATTTGTGCACAAGACACTTCGCTAGTTCTGAAGCACAGAATAAGAGTACTGTTTGAGGAACAGCTGATGGGTGGCTCAGTGGGTTAAGCCTCTGCCTTCAGCTATGGTCATGATCTCAGGGTCCTGGGATCGAGCCCCGCATAGGGCTCTGTGATCAGCAGTGAGCCTGCTTCCCCCCCTCTCTCTGCCTGCCTCTCTGCCTACTTGTGATCTCTCTCTCTCTCTCTGTCAAATAAACAAATAAATAAAATCTTTTTAAAAAATCAGATTTGTTTTGCAGTGAAATCTGTGACTAGAATTAGAAGTTGGGGACTGGTCATGTAAGAACCAGAATACTAATTAGTGGATACTAACATTAATTAGTGGATACTAACTGATTTGAGCAAGAGATGATGGCAAGTCCTATGTTTCAAAGACGGATAAAGAAATTGGTGATATTAAGGATTTAGTTTATGAAAGTATTTGTAAGAGTTGCTTTAGAAAATAGATAGGAAGTTTTTCCATAAAGACATCACAAGAAAATAAAACTAGACAGCAGTATCCCTTATGAATATAGATTAAAATATCCTTAATAAAATGATAGCAAATGAATACTCTATTATTTGTCCTAATTGCTAACAGTGTATCTAATGAATCCAATTGAAATGAAACCCATAAAATTTCCAATAAATATTTTACAAATTAAGAATTGTATGCTTTATTCATTCATCTGTTGAAGGACATCTCAGGTCCTTCCACAGTCTGGCTATTGTGGATATTGCACATTTTGTGATGAGCACTGGTGTTATATACAACTAATGAATCATTGAACACTACATCAAAAGCTAACAATGTACTATATGTCAGCTAATTGAACATAATAAATTTTAAAAATTTAAAAGAAGAATTATATGCTTTTCATGATAGTAGATAATGGTTTTAAAAGCTTTTCTTAATGTGTAAATGAGTAATGTATTCTTAAATTGCCCAAATGCTTGTGTTATATACATTGTCATTTGTTTAGTAAATAGAAACTGTAAAGAAGTTTTATGTATTTAAAATGACAGAAATAAACCAGGCTGAACAAAACAAAACAAAAAAGAAAATAGGTAGGAAATTAATAAGAGATTCCTTAGCATTTACTAGAGAACTGGTAGTGTCTATTTTTATTAGAAACAAGGAGTCCAGTTTTATTCATGTCTAGTTATACAATGGAAGCAGAGGAAATATAAAGTGAAAGTGTCTCAGAGTTGAAGAGTAGCTTGTTAGTCATAGAAAAAGATGAAATGTTCAGCTTTAGAAATTCAACAAGGTAATTATGGAAAGAAAAAAAAGTGGGTGAGTTCAAGGAACTTATGATTATTAAAATAATAAAAAGGTGGTTTTGAGACAGAAACTTATGGATG
This sequence comes from Lontra canadensis, assembly GCF_010015895.1. NCBI lineage: Eukaryota > Metazoa > Chordata > Mammalia > Carnivora > Mustelidae > Lontra > Lontra canadensis. The sequence continues at coordinate 47,678,942 of NW_022630996.1, read as the reverse complement.
TGTGTGGTATGCTGTGATGGTTAATTTTATGTGTCAACTTCACTAGGTTATGGTGCCCAGATGTTTGGTCAAACTCCAACTTAGATGTTGTGTAAAGATATTTTTATGTGATTAACATTTATGTTAGTAAACTTTGACTAAAGCAAATTACCCTCCTTATTGTGGATGGGCCTCATCTAATCAGTTGAAAGTCTTAAGAACTAAAGTCCCCTGAGGAAGAGGGAATTCAGCCCCCAGACTTCCTTTAGACTTGAGCTGCATCATCTAGTCTTCCCTGGATCTCCATTTTCCTGCTTTCTGTAGAATTTGGACATGCCAGCACCACCATTGGGAGGGCCAATTCCTTCAATTTTTCTTTCTCCCTCTTTTTTTGCTCTCCAGGTGTGTGTATCTCTGCATAAACATACATATACACAGAGACACACACACACACAGAAGAACACTAAATGCATATACACCTGTGTATATGTGTATTCTGCTGGTTTTGTTTCTCTGGAGAACCCTTACTAATACAGAGGTTGTTATATATATATTTTCCGGCTCTGACTATGGAGAAGATCTAAAAACAATGACATCCTGTAGGGATGAGCATAGTTAGCACTTACATCTTGGTTTCTAATTATTCTCGGGTGAAAGGTACTGGGTCCTTGGAAAAATGGCTGATTCTAGGATTGAAGCATGGAAAATATGAGATGAGTCTGGAAAATCTTGCAGAGCCAGAGTCTGAGTGATCTAAAAATAGTTTGGGGATGGGCATATTGAAAGGACACATGAGCAATTTGAAAGAATCTACCATAGCCAGATTTGGGATAAGTTGAACAATAAATTAAATAAAATTCATAGACTAAAATAGATATCCATGTGTCTATATTGATATAAATAAGTAAGTGATTAAAGAAATGAGGAGAGAGACAGCTATTCCATTCTGTAGTCCCAAATAATAAATGTAGAAGGAAAGATGGAAATATTAAATCACAATTGGCATAACAATAATTTTTGCAGGCAAGAATCATCAATGGTTGCTAAAATAATGAGTAAAAGTGTAATAAAAACGGGATATTTGAATAGTCTCAGTCTTTCTCCTACAAGATACTTACCAATTACACATGGGAAAAAACAGAAAATGTTACAGTTTCAGGTGAAACTTTGCAGTTGCAGGTGAAACAGTAGAAAAATTGTTGAAGGTTAACATCACCAGTAATGATACATTGAGGCTTTAGACGTTTCCTGATATGATTCACCAAGAAGGTACAACATCATTTCTGGGATTTGTTTAACAATAATGCATACGGATTTTTATCAGATATATAAAGATATCATTTTCATAAATCACTTACGTTAGTCTTTAAGTTTACTCATATTTGTGTTTTATTAAACTTATATGCTGTGCAGTTATCATAATCCAATTTTAGGACATTTTTATTACCACAAAAAGTTACCTCTTGAGAGACTGCAGTTAATCCCTACTCTAACCCCAGCTTCAGGCAAAAATTGATGTGCTTTTTGTCTTTATAGTTTTGCCTTTTCTAGTAATATTATATATATAGAATCATATATCTCCTATATCTGGATTTTTTCACCTAGAATTACAGTTTTAGATTTGCCGTGTCTTTCGTAGTTTCTTCATATTGCTGAAAGCATTTCATTATATGGTATACCATATTTTCATATTCATTCACCAACTGAAGGCCTTTTGGTTTGGATCATTATTATGAATAATGCTCCTGTAAACATTCACGTGCAAGTATTTGTGTGAAAATAGCTTTTCATTTTCCTTGGGGAAATACCTAGAGGTAGAATTGCTGGGTCATGTGGTAAATGTATATTTGTAAGAAACTACCAATCTCTCTTCCAAAATTGCTGTCATTTTGAATTCTTACCAGCAATTTCTGAGAGTTCTGGTTGCTCCATATCCTTACCAGTACATGATATTGTCAGTATTTTTCTAATTAAGCCATCGTAGTATATGTATAGTAGTATCTCATTTTGGAATTAGTTTGCATTTCTCTAATAAATTATGATGCTTAGCATCTTTTCATGTACTTACTTGCTACTTATTTACCCTCATTGGGGAATACATGTTAAAATGTTTTTCCCAAATTTTTATTGGATTAGTTTCTTTTTATTAATTTTATTGGTTTAGTTTCTTATTATTGAGCTATATGATTTCTTTGTCATATATATAGAAATCCTTCATATATATTTTTAAATATTATTTCCTAGTATAAGGCTTGCCTTTTCATTTTCTTAACAGTGCTTTTTGAAGAACAAAAGTTTGCAATTTTGATGGAGTCTAATTTGTAAACTTTTTTCTTTATTGCCTTATGTTCTTTTTTGTGCTAAGAAATACTTGCTGGATCAAATTCAAAAAGATTTTCTCCTTTTTCTTCTAGAAATTGTATCATTTTAGCTTTTATCTTAGATCTATGATTGATTTCAAGTTTATCTCTGTGTTTGATGTCAGCTAATGAGAGAGGATCATTTATCAATACACAGATAGCCAATTTTTCCATTCCCATTTATTTAAAAAAATGATTCCTGTTGAATTACCTTGGCACTTTGTATAAAAATGATATCCTTTCTCCCTGAAATGCTTGATAGGATTCTGCATCAACATCCTCTGGTCCTTGAATTTTTTTTTTTTTTTTACATTTCTGAAGGTTTTTTTTTAAATAATAAGAAATAGAATACATTTTTAGTACTATTTTAGATTTACAGAAAAATTGAGCAGATAGTACAGAGTTCCATATAGTCAGCCCCTATTGTAGCATACCTCCACTAAAACACAGTTTCCCCTCTTAGTGAATCTTGCATTTGTGTAGTCCATTCATTATAATTAAAAAACCAATAGTGACATGTCATTATTAACTAAAGTCCATAGTTTACATTTGGATCACTCGTTGTGTTGTGAAGACACAAATGCATAATATGAAGTTTGACGAACGCATATTTAACCCCATAAAAACCACCTGTGCTCTGCCATTTTACCTCTTACCTCAGTCCCTGTGAACTGCTGACCACCACCGATCTAAAAAGATATCCAAAACTGATCAGGTGTTTTTTAGAAAAGATAGTAAAAAAATTGTCTCCATAATTTTGCATTTTCCAGAATGATATATAATCGAAATCATATAACTTTTCGCATTTTTAGACTGGCAGCAATGTGCATTTAAGTTTCTTATATATCTTTTTATGGTTCATAGGTCATTTCTTCTTATTGCTGAATAATATTCCATTTTATGAATACACTGTGGCCTCTTTATCTATTCATCTATTGTAGAGTATCTTGATTGCTTTCAGTTTTTAGTCATTAGGCATAAAACTGCTGTAAACTTATCAGTCCAGGATTTTGTGTGGACATAAATCTTTAACTCCACTGGATAAATACCTAGGAGTATAGTTCTTGGATCATATGACAAGACTATGTTTATCTTTGTAATAAACTTTTGAATTGTCTTCTAAAGTAGTTGTACAATTTTGCATTCCCACCAGCAATGAATGAGTGTTCATGTTGCTCAGCATACTCACAAGTATTTGTTATTATCAGTGTTTTGGATTTTAGTTATTCCAATAGATGTGTAGTAGTGTCTCATATTATTTTAATTTGCAGTTTTTTAATGACATGAAATGTGGAACATCTTTTCATGTGCTTATATGCCATCTTTGCTGAGGAATCTTCAGATATTCTGTCCCTTTGTAATTGGGTTGAATGTTTATATATTGTTGGGTTTTAAGAGTTCTTGTATATTTTGGATATAAGTTCTTTACCTAATTAATATATATTTTGAAAATGCTTTTTACCAGGTCTGTGACTTATCTCTTCATTCTCTTAACAGTGAACACAAGTTTTAACTTAAAGAAAATCCAACATAACAAAAGTTTTTGCCATGGATAGTGCTCTTTGTACTGTATCTAAAAACTTATCATCAAACCCATAGTCACTTAGATTTTGTCCTGTTATCATCCAGAAGTTTTATAGTTTTGCATGTTGTATTTTGGTTTAAAATCCATTAGAGTTAACATTTTCAAAAGGTGTATGTCACTATGTATATTTTTTTCATAAAGATGTCCAACTGTTATAACACCCTTTGTTGAAAAGACTGTTATTTATGGAGTTGCCTTTGCTCCTTTGTCTGTTTGTCTGTCTGTTCCTGGGCTTTCTGTTTCCATTGATCTATTTGTCTAGCCTTTCGTAAATATCACATATCCTTGATTACTGTAGCTTTATGGTAATTCTTGAAATGGGTAGTGTCTGTCCTCTTGTTTTTCTGCAATGTTCCGTTGGCTATCCTGGGTCTGCTTTCTTTCCACATAAACTTTAGAATATGTTTGTTGATATCTCCAGAATAACTTGGGATTTTTATCGGGATTGCCTTAAATCTGTAGATCAGGTTGGGAAGAATTGGCTTCTTAACATTCCTATCATAACATTTCTAGACTATTTATCCATTTATTTAAACCTTTGATTTCTTTCATCAAGTTTCCTAGTTTTTCTCAGATAGACCTTACACATAATTCATTAGATGTATACATAAGTCTTTCATATATTTTGATGCTAATGTCAATGGATTTTTGTGTTTTTTAAAAATATTTTATTTATTTATTTGACAGAGAGAGAAATCACAAGTAGGCAGAGAGGCAGGCAGAGAGAGAAGGGGAAGCAGGCTCGCGGCTGAGCAGGGAGCCCGATGCAGGGCTCGATCCCAGGACCCTGGGATCATGACCTGAGGTGAAGGCAGAGGCTTTAACCCACTGAGCCACCCAGGCACCCCACAATGGATTTTTGTTTTTATTTCAAATTCCAATTGTTTGTTGCTGGTATATGGGGGGAGCCATTGACTTTGGTATAGGAGGGGTACCATTTATCCCACCTTTGAATGGGTCCACCAAGGCTCCTGATGTTTGCCATTAATGCTGAACAGTCATTTCTCATCCACCACTCATAAAGCTGTGGATTTTGTGGACCAAGCTGGAGTGGTGGAGTGAGGTGGGATTGGAAGGATCCCCACGCAAGAATGCTACAAAATTGCCATTAGGTTTCCCCATTGTAGTTGCAGTTTTTCAGGAGTAAACACATTGCATTTTGTTCTGTCTTCGGTCACTTAGAAGTACCTGAAATACTTCATTTTCTTCTTTTTATATTTTACTCAGTCTCATAGTTGCTTTGAGAATTGCTTGATCTCCTCACACAGACATTATTGATAGTCTACATCCTGAATTTAATTATAAGGAAACATCAGACAAGTCCAAATATCATTCCTCCTGCCTTAAATACACTTGATATCCAAGAATGATGTTGGTTGACATCTTCCAAAGAACCAGTCTAATACCACCATATGAAGCAGAAATGTTAAAAGAAAATATGTTTCTTATGATACTTATATTCAGTGATTTTTTTGCATGAACAGAGGAGAACTGATGGCATTATAAACTTGGAGCCTTAGATAAGATGTTGTGAAATTTGACGCAAACTAATCTAGTCCATAGAATTACTAGATATATGATGGCAGTACTTTCCATGATTTAGTAAATAAGCACTAATGCCCTAGGAGAGAAATGAAGTAGTATCTAGATCTTCATAATATGGTTCTAATGAAGTTTTAATGATCGTGGGAAATGTAGCTTTATCCAAACTTACCTATCATGCTTGCTTTCTATCTAGTGTTGAGGAGGTTATAAGATCTATTTGGTCTCTGTTTGATGACTACAACTCACTAGATTTAGCTGTGTCTTAGGCAGCTGACTTAGGGAAAGGTCTTGTATAATGAAATGTTGAAGCCATAAAAATAAAAAGCTTAATTCTTTCTGCCAGACCAGCACTGGCACTAGGAAAGCTTGATAATTTCCTATAGAATTTTCTTGGAAATGGAGGATAAAGAGTTCTGATTAAATCCACATTTGATACAGCTTTCTAGAAGTAGCATGCAAATCCCACAAAGCTTCCAAGGCAACAGAAGCTATGCTCACACATTCCAATTAATCACTAAATTAAGTCTACATATGAGAATCAAAGGACTCAATCACTGCAGCAAAGAACCATTCACAAATTCAAAGATTATGTGCTATTTATACTTAATGACAAGTTATTTCTGTACAAAGTTTTTATTAAGTCCACTAATCACAAAGAATAAATAAAAATGAGCTTCAACTTTGCAAGTATATTTGACTTTATATGTGCATTCCCTAATAATGTCTGGGCTTACAAATTTGGACACTGATACCAGCAACAACTAGATATATATGTTTATATATGATAGATACATGTTTATTTGTGCACACATTTGTTGGTGCTAATCTTTGGTAATAGCCTTACTAGTGATTACTGAATCTTAACAATGTGTATGTTGTTGATATTTTGATTCCTCCTTACTTCCCTCCTTATGCTACTTGGATTCCATAGCTCATTACCATAGGCCCTCATTGGCAAAATTCCTCTGTTCACTGTCTTTTTCTCCCTCAGTCATACTTGATCCTCCACAGTCCAATACTAAAAGGGTCCCAAACATCCATCTTCTGCTTTACAGAATGTGTACATCTGGGCAGTGCTGGAAATAATCACACATCTGGCAGGTTGGTGTCAGATCCATGGCCACAACCTCAAATGGGTATATGACCATGATATTTTCAAGTAAGCTCACTCTCTTACTGTACTGCCGTGTTAATATTACACTTTTCTTCCATCCTCCTACTTTTCTCATATATAGATTGTATCTTTTACCCATATTAATGATCTTTCCTCAAAAATTATGTTTCAGTCAAAGTATCCTCATCTTATTTGATGGCAACTCCTTGCCATTTTATCAGGCTAATAGCTCTGGAGACCTTGATGCCCCTCCTTTCACATTCTGTCTCTGGTCCATCAGCAAGTTCTCTTTATATTCAAAAGAGTTTCAGAATCTAACATCTTCTTACCTCCTCCACTGTTGCCCATATGATCTGACCTACAGTCTTGATTATTGCAATATTTTCCCAATAGATCATGAACCTTGGCTTAATTGTCTTGGCTGTGATAACCATCACTTAAAATAATGCCTGCCACATAGTAGATACTCAGTGAGTATTTGGTAAATTGAGAAAGTTTGATCAAATGATGCATCAACATTCAAACATAGTTTAAAATTTCCATTAAAAATAACTGACTGTTTTCAACAAATGATGCTAGGACTTATTGAAAAGACAGAAGTACCTCCCAAAGTGAGCAATAGATTCAGTGCAATCTGCATCAAAAGCCCAATGACGTTTTTGGAAGAAATATAAAAATCCATCCTAAAATGTTTATGGAATCACAAGTGTCCCCAAATTGGAGCAATTCTGAAAAAGAACAAAGTTGGAAAATTAAACTCATTAATCATCTCTTATTTCCATATCCTCTTCTAGTTAATGTTTCATTTTCTACCACCATCAACTCCAATCTTCCTCATACCCACCAAACACAAAAGTGTTGCCTCCTTCAGTTCTGTCTACCTTCTCACTTGGCACTTGCGCATCATCTTCCTCTGCATTCTGCTTTCTTGTCCCCCACCACTCCATGTTCAAATTCAAGCAGTCCGTATCTTATATGATCTCCTGGCAGGATTTGACACTCATTTATTTTCTCTATCAATAGGTCTCCAGGTTTTTCTCATACCACTCTGTGTTCTGATTACTTCTCTACTTTTCAAGTTATTTCTCCAACCAGACTTCAGGTGTCAGAGATCCTCAAGGCTCAGGACAGGTCTTTTATCTTTTCTCTCCATAGGAGAGAATAAGGAACAGGTGATAAATAACACCTAAATAAGAAGGAAAGCTAAGTTTATTGCAGAAAATTGTTTGGAAGTGTATCTATCCAAACAATATACCAGACTCCAGGATATTCATGTTCTTATAATTCAACACTAACCTGGTGCAATATAGTCAGTCATTAATATATATTATACTCAAATGCATTATTAAATTATAAGCTGAATGATCAGAATAATACTAAAAGCATGTCTTTCTACTGGGTCTATGTGGCAGGCTTCAAATATTTTGAATGTAAAGAATTTATTTAATTAAATGACTTTTAAAAATCTCAGTGAAATAAATCCACAAAGTAGAAAGAACATAGGCTTGCAGGCAGCCAAATCTAATCCATTATAACATTATAACAGCTATTCAGGGTACTGTGAATTTCTCAACATCTTTGGTCTTCATTTTTCTATTGAAATTTGGGAATAACAAAGTTTAGCCCGTAGAACTATTGTGAAAAACAAACTATATAACACGTAAGCACTTCTTACAAATAGCAATTTTTAAGGGAAATTTTCCTAATTGAAGTACATTGATGTTAAAGTCTGTCATATACCTCAATTTCTGGACTATTATCTTGCCATTTCTCCTCATTGCCTGAAACATTAATACAATGATGTATATGAAATTTCCTCTCCCATTTTAGAGATTTGTAAATGTTAACAATTAAGGTGACTGATGTTCCATTATTCCTATCTTCCCAGTTCCCTGGAAGATATTTTGGAATCCTTGTAAAAACCCCAATGATGTGATAATTACTTTGGTTATTTTCAAAGATATATGAAGTCCTCTGATGTCCTTAATTGACACTTTTTAATTGCTGTGCAAAGCTTAAGGTAAACTGAAGAGGCAAGAAATTGTAAAGAGAATAAATATTGATTTAACTTTTCAGTTAAAAAATAAATGCTGTTTAGTTTGGAAAACAGCAGTACTGAAACCACCATCACTAATACCACTACTGGGTAGTTGAACAGCATTTTTAAAAGTGTGCAGTGACTAAGACTGATGCTTTTCAAAGTTCAGTGTGCATATATAGCATCTGGAAGCTTGTTATAATGCAGATTCCAATTAAGTAAATCTGTACTGAGAGCTGGGAATCTGAATTTCTAAGCTCCTGAGTGATGCCCACAGTTTAGGGCTTCAAATTATACTCATTTGCAAGGATTTGAAAGCCTTTACTTGTGTAAAGAAATCTGAGTAAAAAAGGAAATCATCCAGTTGAACTTTATTTATCATTTAAAAAGGGTTTGGACCATGCAAAAAAAGTCATCTCCAAGAAGTTTTTATATTTTTAGAAGGCAAAGCGAAGAATGAATAAATACATATGGGAATAAACTCATCCAGTATATTGAAAATAGTGTAGGGTTTGATGCCAGAGATCTGGCTTTGAATTCATCTGGGCCACTCACTAATTGTGTGTTTATGGACAAAACTACCTAAATAACTTTTATCCTCAGTTTACTTATTCATAAAATAAGCTCAGTAATATAAGATTGTTATAAACATTACATGAGAAAAAATATCACCATGATGAAAAATAAAACTTTTTCTTTTTCAACATAGAGAGCTTTATTTTTATATGTTGTCTATACCATATATTACCATCCATACTAGCACTATTTACAGTATGACTATGGCAAACTTTTTTCTATTTTAAATAATTATGTAAATGTTAATCATTACAATGCAAACATAAATAATATCTATCATATTTAATGGTGAGTCTTTGATGGGAATCAAAAGATGTAATTTTATAATTATTTCCATGCTAATGGACAAGTATCTTTTTATAACACAATGACTGAAATACACTATCAAAAAATTATGAATTATCTATTTGTACACATGTACATGAAATGAGAAGACCTGCATTCAAGGCTCAGCTCTGCTATTAATTTATGTTTTCTTGGGAAAGCTACTTAATTTCTATGGATTTTGGTTTCCTAATCTGGAAAATCATATTGGATTACAACTAAAATCTCTTCCACCTCTAAGATTCTAATCCCCACCCTATTACGGTTCTTACAGCTTCACTGCCTGAAAGTTTAACCAGATGGATGTAAATATCATGGCACAATAGGGAGACTGTTCTTTGAACAGTCAAATATGAAATCATCTGTGTAAATTCAACACTCATCACATGAATATATTTACATTCAGTTAATATTTTATGCTGATAAAATCACTAGATATGAATGATAAGTCATTTAGATATGATAAAATCATTTTGATATGAATCTAAAATGACAAATATTGTTGAGCATTTGCTAGCTGTTCTTCCAGACTTTTTTTTTTTTTTTTTTTACAAAATTTAAGTTGTTAAATCCTCATTAAACCTTATGAAGTAGGTGCTGTTATTGTCTTCGTTTTACAGTTGAGGAAGCTAAGGCATGAGGAGATTAACTTGCCTATGGTCATTCAGAGTTTCTGTCCCCATGACTTGGCTTTGGAGGTCATATTCTTAACCACTATGATAAGCAACCTGTGTTACCATAACCATAAATGTTTCTTAATTCACAGTTTATTTCGTTTGTCAGGTAGGAGCACTGAATTGACTTTTTATTAGTTGATTTATGTATACGAGACTCCCGTAAAATCATTCTGTCAACCACGTTAAAGATTGCCCTCATGAGCATTTTGGCCAAACATTATTTTGTTGCAGTATCCTGTGTAGTCACATGCTTGACAGACTTTTGATACCTGCTTCACCCTGTCACCCCTTGCCCTCACCGCACCATTCTTCCCTCAGATAAGAGAAAAACATGCTTAAGGGACCCAAGAAATGAAAATCATCAGAAAGTAACTCATTCTTTTTTTGTTAGCGCATTTGAAACCATTAAAGGAGAAGGATTTTCTTCTGGGTAGTATTGCAACACATTATGCAGTTTCTAGGAAAAATAGTTCACTGCATTTTTTTGGTAACAAGTCAAGTACATATAAATTCAGGTCCAGGTTAAGTAGTTATGCTTTTTGAAGATTTTATATCTGGTGTGGTCTGCTCAGTGTCACCAGGTTTCCACAGCAATGTAGCTGTAACATTCCTTCTGAGAGAACTCGCATCGGGCACACTGGAGCAGATTTATGTCATCGACCCCCACAAGGTATTAATCATTCTTTGAGGTCATTTTCAGCTATCAAAGTAAGTGCATTTGAAAAAAAAAATTGCTAAAACTGCTTTCAAGCCAGGTCTCGTGGTTAGTTTTCATGGTGGAAAAACAAAAGTTGAAAATTCACAAAACAAATTTCTTGGCAGAGAAAGTATGAAGATTGAGGTTTAGATGAGGGTGTTGCCATTCATTAGCACACTTACAAAATGTCCGTGTTATGAAAGCCAGGGCACACTGAGAGGAAAATAAACAGATTTATCAGCCTGGTTACAATTTTACGAGGTACAATGTTGAAAAGTTTCCACTGTCTGTGTGAAATCCGGACAAGATAATTCAGACGTGGCTTGGACTGATGTGACTTTTCTGTCTGGTGCTAGAAAATGTATTAACAGCCAGATACACTTCTCATCTGAGGCTAGGCCAGGTTCTAAAGAACTGTTTATATTTTAAAGATTTTATCTTTGTAGAAGTCAGCCAGCCAGTTCTGGTATATGAATGGGAGCTGGTTTTTACCTAAGTATCTGTAGTGAAACTGAAGGGAATGAGAGTGCTGACATTTAGTCCGGACTATTTCATTGTCAAGTGCTTCAAAACATGGCTGACAGAGGAATTTCACCTCCATGGAAAAGCCCAGAGGCCTAAACTCTACCCAAATCTGGGCTTGCAGTGTAGGGAGAGGAAGCAGATATTTAAAGGTGGTCTGAGATGTATAAAGATTACAGTGAGTCCATGGAAAACAGACTCATAAAGAGTCTTTTATTTGAAATTTCTATCTGTATGTGCATATGAGTATTTTGTACTTATATGCATGTAATTTCAGTAAGAGATAGACATAGAATTTTAAGAGGAACCACCAACTGAAAACATCTTTTCCAAACTATTCTGTCCCACCACTTTCCTCCCCATCCCTAAGTGAGATCTTATAGCTTGAGGATTTTTTATGCACAGTTGATTCCAAAGCCCACATCTAAGAGGGAGAGTGCTGGCATCCTTGGTGAAGCTGTTCATTTTGGGACAATACTTTCTGGTTTCTACAGGAATTTAAGATGGTTGGGGATGCAACTCAGCTATTTCCAAGGAGTTGTGTTCTTAAAGCTTCTTGTTTTCCAACTGCAGTAGTTTGAACAATAGAATTTTTTTCCTATTATAAAAATATTTAAGGGTAGTTTTTTTCCACACTTTCTTGAAATACTTACCAGTGTCTTAAAGTCTTATCCAAATTCATATGTATATCAAGGAGATTTTGCCCAACTTTTTGAGGCTTACCCAGTTTATAAGCACAGTGTGAAATATCTCAAATTCAGGCAGTAAAAGAAGGAGTTTAATGTTTTTAGGAACTATAATTCCTTTTTAGTAGCAACAAATATTGACTAGATTTTGTAGGGTGAAGAGTGATTTAATGAAAAATTTCCCAAGGCTAGTTGGAAGTTTACATGTCTTCTTCCTGACCATGACCAACACTTTACCCTATAGAACTTCTGTCCAACAGTCTAGTATCTCATATCATACTCTTCAGAAATAAATATGCTGTATTTTCCCCATATAGATAAAAAATCCAACATAAGACTTTAAATCAACAAAATGAAGTATATACCTATTATACTCAGTCCATATTAGATACTGTACCAGACAAACCTTAGGTCAGATGGGAAATAATGATCTTATTATGTGTAGACTTGGTTACTCCGGTATGATGGCGGTGGGATTACATGAGGTAGAGGGAAAATTCCAAAGAGGAAGATAACTCTACTTCAAGCCACTATCTTTGATTCACCTATTAAATGTGACTGTTTCATCCTACCTTAAATGTTCTCTGCAACTGCCTTTATATCGATGTAGAAGATAGATACTTGGGATGAAATAACACAGCATAGTTTGAAGAGGTCTCCCTCTCTAGACTTAGCCTATTTGTTGTCCCAAATTCTAATTTGGTTTCTCACTGGCTCCTATAGACTGAATGTTCATGTCCCTCCTGAAGGCATATGTTAAATCTTGATACCTAATGTGAGAGTATTAAGAGGTGGGGCCTTTGGGAGGTGATTAGAGCATAAGGATAGAAGATAGAGCACTCGTGAATGGGATTAGTGCCCTTATGAAAGAGGCTTCGGAGAGCTCTCTTGCCCCCTTTTCATCATGTGAGGTTACAGTGACAAGGCAGCCAGCTGTGAACCAGGAAGCTGGCCCTCACCAGATAACAAATCTGCTAGGTCCTTGATCTTGGACTTTTTAGCCTCCAGCAGTTTGAGAAATCAATTTTTCTTGTTTCTAAGCTACCCAGTCTGTGGTATTTTGTTATCAATCCAAATGGACTAACACTCTGACTTGTGGCCTACTTTTATAATCTGAAGTTTTGGGTAGTAGCTTTCTTTGATGTTTGAAGAAGGTGATATAGTACTTACTTCATAATAGTGTGTATTTGTGTGTATGTGTGTGTGTGTGTGTGAGAGAGAGAGAAAGAGAGAGAGTCTTCCAAATCTAATTGTGTAATAGATACCATTTTATTTTCGCAGTCTTTTTTAATTATAGATATGAGAAGCAGAGTAATAAAAGTCATAGAAAATAAGACAATATCATTTTATAGTAAATAATGTACTTTTTCAAATCTAAAGTAACATGAAAAGGCATCATTGATTTACTAACACCTTCTTTGAAAATCTACTTTTTAAAAAGTCCACTACAAAGGTATGCATCAGTTATAAAAAATGCATACTAATTATGGAACTATGAAAAGGTAAAAATAAGTAATTGCTTATAATTATGGAAATACAGTAGTTTTTCTCTTCTTCTTTATGTATCAAATTATTTTACCAGACATGTTATTAAATTATATTGATTCATAAATACTTGAGCGCCACTCATTTATTCTATAACAATACTTTATTATTCTGGGTGGTCGATCATACAAAAAACTTAGAGAATAGAATTCTAAAATGGAAAGTAATTGTGCTCTCCCTCTATCTAAACTTGTTCTTGGAACAATTTTGCTTTGAGAACTGTAATAATGCTAAGGTTCATGAACCTTCTCTCTGTCTCCTCAGAAACTTATCCAGATCAGCATTTCCCCATCTTTCATGGAATAAAAGGTGGGGATGTGGTCAGTTTTTCTGGGACATGTTGCCAAAAATTTAAGGTTATATCAACAATAGAGTGGATATAAGAATGAACTATCCTTTCTATTAAGATGGGAGGAAAAGAGACCCAATTTCATTTAGAGGTTTGCTTTGAACATTTTCTCTGTGTTCTGAAGTGACCTGAAGTTGCTTCTACCACCACACCCAATCCCACAAGGATTTTAATTGGCATGCCTGATAATATTGTTTTAAATTTAGTAGGGAAGGCCTCCCACCACTAACTGTTTCTATAGAGCATTATTGAACTCTTGGGGAATTTTTCCTCCAAAGAAAGCATGGAATTCCTTTCTGAAATATTTATTTCTCTAGGACTCCAAATGGAAGTGTCTGGAATAAAAAAGAGAGTGAGAATGAGAAAGTGAGAGAGTAGGAGAGAGACGGGGAGTGGGGGAAGGAAGGAGGGAGAAAGAGATTCTTGGCAAATAACTCTTTTTGGATTTTTGTACATTTGCATTCAGCTGAGAATATATTTGACTTTTGCCAAGTGAGATTTGGAAGATGCTAACAAAAAACTTCAGAAGTGTGAAGGAAAATCTACTGATCATTTCCCCTATCTTTGGAAATATACTTATTTTCAAATTACTCAATAGGATGAAAGTAAATGACTATTTATTTGCTGTTTGTTGTCTAATAAGCAGACATCATTGAACTAAAATCATCTTTTTCTTGAGCCTTTAGGTTGCCTCTAAACTCTAGGCTGCAATAATAGACCATTTTGGGTACTGCCAAGATTTTTTTTTTTTCCTGATAGGAATTTTCCAGTAGTATGCTCAAATTAAATTCTAAGATGTCCGGAATATTTACGCCATGTCGAGAGATTTCCTCTGTTCTGGTTGGATGACATACCACCTATAAGTTTACCCCTATCAAAAGCAAAGAATCTACATTTCTTTTTTTTCCTTTCTTTTTTTTTTTTTTAATCTACATTTCTTTTAATTTGCTTGTTCTAGTGTGAAACTTCACTGTTGGATACTTTTAGGGAATATATATAACCATGTTTAATTTCCTTCTTATTATATTCTTCAGATGATCTCAAATGAGCCACATCCTTTCTTATGCATCCTACAGAGGTAATCACCAAAGAGTGGATTTTGGCTGATAGACACTGATGACTGGAAGACCAATCAAAATGAAGAGCCAGAATCAAGATCCTGATTCCCTTCCTGCCATCACGTCCAAAGTAGCCTTTTTCATGCATCCAGGTAATGCTTGGGCTCTCAATCCAAGATTAAAAACATCTGCTAGAGGACTTGTCAAACAGTCTTGGAACACTTAGTCGAATTCACAGGAACTCCATCTGGGACTGGTGATACTTACTTCTTTCATATCTTTAATTGTTTCTAGCACCTCCATAGATCAAAGTTCTCTCCATAATCCTTTCTTTCCATCATGGCATATTTACCCATTTTATATCAAAATATATAATCTTTACCATCTGGTTTCATAGAGGAATATAAATCTTTATCAAAGTAGATTAACATTAAGTCACTTTTTTTTCTGGCACTGTGAGCCTGTATTTCTTTCTTATGTGCAAATTTAAGGAAATCATCCTCTCTTCCATGTTAGACTTTAAATATAGAAACAGGATTCCTAGACTTTTCTAACTGTGGAGTACTTTTACATGTTGCCTTGTGCTTGAATTTAGAAGTTCAAAGGAAGTTAGTGTTTTGCTACACTTCATCTTCTGTACTAGAATGATATATATTATTCTTACAACAAATATCACTTGATCTTGATTATACTTTTGCACATTTGCAAATCTGTGTCATGTCATAAAACTATAAACATCAACAAGACGTAATTAGTTTTTAACAATTTTTAGTACTTGGTCTGACTAGTTTATAGTTGGTCCTCAGTAAATTGTATTAATAATACAATAGATTATTATATTATTATATAATCATAACACTTGTGTTAAATTATAGATTTTCATGTTAAAATGAAAACTGTAAATCATCTAAATGTTGTAAAGCCTTAAATAATAGAAGGCTAAAATTATTACACATACACAGAAATATGTCATGATCTGATTCATACAAATGAATGTATCATTCTAGTTGTTATAATTCATAAGCCCCTATAAAACATTATTCCTATTTCATACTCTATTCTTGGAATACTTCATATTTTCCCACTATTACACATCTAATGGATTCTTTTGTCTTGTACACAATGTAGTAGTTTATTGCTTCTACTCACCCCACACTTTCTATCATGCACACAATCTGGGTTTTTTTTTTTTTTAAGATCTTATTTACTTATTTGACAGAGAGAGAGAGAGAGATCACAAGTAGGCAGGCAGAGAAAGGGGGGAAATCAGGAAGCAGGCTCAGCAGGGAGCCCAATGTTGCGCTCAATCCCACGACCCTGAGATCATGACCTGAGCCAAAGGCAGAGGTCTGACCCACTGAGCTGCCCAGGTGCCCCCACAGTCTAGGTTTTTAATACAAACAGCACATTATTTACCAGAAAGTAGATGGTTAAATCTTAAAATGTTTGTGTTGTTAATTTCTTTTTTATAGCTAAATATTACTTTTTATTTCATGTTTCTGATTGGTTGTTAGTGAGTCACTCTTGAAAACACAGACAGAATTCTCATTAATTACTATCATTAAGATAAATTCACATTCTCTCAAATTCCCAACACTGAAGAGCAGGCATGGACTCAAGAGACACTTTTAAGTGAGGAGAACTTACTATAAAAAGTGTTTTAGAATTTGGTAGATTTAGCCTTTTTATCCATTTTGGATAGTTACCAATTCTCTAGTCCTAGTGTAAAGGTAACACTTCAATCATGTTCCTCTTACCCAGGACTAAAAAAATGTTTCTTTCTAAGACAAAGACCCTTTCCAGGGAGCACACCATAAATTCTAAATATACCTCAATATTCTTCTATTATGACATATGCCACTGAAAACTATGAAAAATGAGCTAATTTTAAAGCAAAGCTTTGAAAAGATAGCATTACTTATAATAGCATCTATCCTATTGAACTTCAAAGAGTGAAGTATTTTAGCAGCAAATGTCAAGGCTGTACTGGGGAAATCTATAGAGAGAAAAGAAAAATATCTAAGGTCATATAGAATACAACAATTTTTATTGAAATTATAGCTCAAGAAACTTTGGGATTTTGATAGAACATCATATTTACATTGATAAAATGAAATATTTATGTTTCAAATTTATAAATATATAGTTATTTTAAAAATAGATATAATTTTTAAATATTTACAGTGGTACTTTTTTACCCCTGAATTAACTGCTGCTGTATAAAATGCCTCAGAGAGGAGAAGGATCCTTGAAGTGTGATTCCAAAGATATGTTTTAATTCAATATCTGATACTAACTAGATAATGTGATCATAGGCAATATATTTTTTTGCCTCTTATGTAAAATTAAAGGAGTGGACTGTATGATTTTTAGAGTTCCTTTAAACACTGAAATTTATGATCTTTTTTTAATTTTTTTTTTATTTATTCATTTGACAGAGATCACAAGTAGGCAGAGAGGCAGGCAGAGAGAGAGAGGAAGGGAAGCAGGCTCCCTGCTGAGCAGAGAGCCCGATACGGGGCTCGATCCCAGGACCCTGGGATCATGACCTGAGCTGAAGGCAGAGGCTTTAACCCACTGAGCCACCCAACCGCCCCTGAAATTTATGATCTTATAGAAAATATTTAGATTATAATCACTGTACTCAAGCCAAAATGCCACATAAAACTCTACAGCGTCATCCCAACCCTCACCTGTAAAAGCTGAGTGAGGAGGCTAAAATTTGCCTTCATGAGGTTGTAATGAGGCACCTCGATACCCCCCAACTGGTGATATTAGAGAAAGCCACGTAAAGAGCTGAGACTTTCATCCCTGCTGGCCACTAATAAGCCCTCATTCTAACCCTCAGTGTCTATGGAGACCAACTAGGGAGCCTGGACTTTTACTCCCACCCAGGAGCAATAAGACATCCATCCCTTCCCATGTTTCCTGGGTGGTATCAGAGGAGCCCTGGTGGAAAGTCAGGACTTTCACAATAGCTAAGCCCACCCAGCAGTAATGAGGAGTTTCTTTCTTGTGTCAGTGGTGGATAGGTGGGAAATTGAACTTTAACGAATACCTAACAGTAATGATGAACTGCCCCCCCTTACCTGCCAGAACAGTGTCAGAGAAAGCTAGCTAGAATAGAAGATTAAAAAAGGTTCCAGAGTCTCTGAAGATAATGCAAAAATGTTCTGGTTACAATAGAAAATTTCCCATCATACCAAGAACCAGGAAGATGCAAAGAAATAATCAAAAGATATCAACATCAAGATAACCTAAATGTTAGAATTATTTGACAAGTATCTTAAAAGACCCATCATAAAAATACTTCGGTGAGCAACTAAAAACATACTTGAAGCAAATAAAAAATTAGAAAGTCTTAGCAAATAATTGATGATGTAAAGAAAAACCAAAAAGAAATTTTATGACTGAAAAATACAATGACCAAAATAAAAGGCTCAATGGCAGAGAGTAAGGGACAAAGGAAAGGGTAGTTACAATTGAAATTACTCAATTTGAACTACAGCGTTTAAATAAACTAAACATAAATGAGCAGTGCCTCAGGGACCTTAGAGATTATAACAAAAATCTAATTAATGTCATGGGAGTTCTAGAAGGAAGGAAGAAAGAAGGCAAGGCTGAAAAAATATTCAAAGAAATAATGACTGAAAACTTCTCAAATTCGGCAAGAAATATAAACCTACAGATTTATGACACTGAGTGAGCCCCACAGAAATTAATGTCAAAGCACATCAAAATTAAGACTACTGAAAATGGGGGGTGCCTTGGTGGCTCAGTTCTTAATGTCTGCCTTTGGCCCAGGTTATGATCCCAGGGTCCTGGGATCGAGCCCCGCATTGGGTTCTCTGCTTGGCGGGAAGCCTGCTTCTCCCTCTCCCATTCCTTCTGCTTGTGTTCCCTTTCTCGCTGTGTCTTTTTCTGTCAAATAAATAAATAAAATCTTAAAAAAGAAAAGACTACTGACAATAAAGGACAAACAAATCTTGAAGCACTCAGAGAAATATAACACCTCACATACAGGAGAAAAACAATTAGAATGATACCCTTCTTTTAAGAATGCATGGAAACAAGAAGGAAGTGGCACAATATTGATTTTTCAGGTGTTAAAGGAAAGAAATTGTCAACTCAGTCTTACAGCTACTGAATCTCTCTCACTAAGAGAGATTTACTCTTAGTGAGACAAACTAAGGGAATTTGTCCCAGGAGACCTACCCTAAAAGAATGGCTGAAGAATTTCTCTAAACAGGAAGGAAAACAATATGAGAAAGAGCCTTAGAATATCAGGAACAAAGAACATAATAAGCAAAAACACAAGTAAATATAATTGGCTTTTATTCTCCTTTTGATTTTTTAAAATTGTTTGATGGTTGAAGCAAAAATTATAAAACTGTCAAATGTGGTTCTAAATACATGTGGAGGAGATACTTAAGATAATTATAAATAGGTGAGAGTAATAAGAAGTAAGGGAAGCTAAGGTTTCTATACCTTCCTTGAAATGGTAAAATGAGGACAACAGTAAACTGTGGTATATGTTTGACGTAATACTTAGAGCAACTAAGGAATCTATACAAAGAGGTATACTCAAAATATTGTAGATATGTCAAAATGGAATTCTAAAAAGTGTTTAAGTAATCCACAGGATGGCATGAAAAATAAAACAGAGAAATGAAAAACAGAAGGAGCAAACAAAAACAGAATGGCAAACCCTACATACATCAATAACAACACTAAATGTAAAAAATCTAAATATGCCAACTAAAAATGGAACTTTGGGAGATTGGATTAAAAAACATGGCCCAACCATATGCAGGTGACAATAAAATTACTTCAAACAGAATTGAAAAGGAGGTAGAAAGTAAAGGGATGGAAAAAGATATATCATGTGAATATTAATCAAAGGAAAGCAGGAGTGGCTATACTGATATAAGACTTCAGGACGAAGGAAATTACCAGAGACAGAGAAGTATGTGGTATAGTTATAAAGGACAAATCCACAAAGACGCAGCTATCTTTAATACGTATGCACTAGGGGCGACTGGGTGGTTCAGTGGGTTAAGCCTCTGCCTTCAGCTCAGGTCATGGTCTCAGGGTCCTGGGATCAAGCCCGGCATTGGGCTCTCTGCTCAGTGGAGAGCCTGCCTCCCCCTCTCTCTCTGGCTGCCTCTCTGCCTACTTGTGCTCTCTCTCTCTGTCAGATAAATAAATAAAAATCTTTTAAAAAAAATACGTATGCACTAGATAATAGAGAAAATACAGTAGGGAAAATAAACTCACAGAACTGAAAGGAGAAATAGACAAATCCACAATTAGAGTGGATCCAGGGCTTGGCAATGAATTCTTAGACTTGACACAAAAAGTGCAATCCATAAAAAGAAACACTGATAAATTGACCTTAAACAAAAATTAAAAATTTCTTCTGCAAAAGATCCTACAAACTAGAAGTCCAAGATCAGGATGCCAGAATGGTTGTTTTTTTATGAAGACTCTCTTTCTGGCTTGTAGATGGCTGCCTTCTCACTGTATCCTCACATGTCAGAGTTAGGGGGTGGAGAGGATTTCTTCTTTTTCTTATAAGGGTACTAATCCCATTATGAGGGCCCAGCCTTATGACCTCCTCTAACCCCAATTACCTCTCAAAGACCCCATCTCCAAATACCATCACATCGGGTGTTAGGGCTTCAATGTGTGTATTTGGGAGTCAGGACACAAACATTTAGTCCATACAAAGGAGGAATACTAAAAATCCCCAAATTAGAAAATATGTAGTTGAATACTTAGGTGTGCATTCAGTTTCGTATCAACCCCCTGGATCTTTAAGGAGACCTGACTATTTTAGAGTTCATTCGAAATTGGGAAAGAGTCTAAAAGAATTGCAGTAAGCCCTTTGCTGTTTTCCATGAAGATAATCAACAGCATTGTTTGATTATGTTTATATGGATAAATATGTTTATTTATGGATAATGTTAGGTCTCCTTGAATGAATGTCTTCTATGTAAATAGACCTGAAATTCACACTATTCAGAACTATCTGTTGGTTTAGATTATTTTACATTACATTGTTTGTATGATATTGAAACATGGTGGTCTCTTTGCAGATCTCTATTCCCAGCCCCACATTAGATGAGTTTCCAGTGAAGCTGTCTAGGGAGCTGGGCTCTAGATAAATAAAGAGAAAAATGCTAGAGAAAATGTTGAGAAAGAATACCCACACCTTGATGTTTATGGAAATATGATTGCTCTTTTTTAGGATTAATTCTTTTCTACTTTTTTTTAATTTTAAAAAAGGAACTTAAAATAAACTTAACATGGTGCCAGCTGCACATTGGATACAGATGGGAATTCCCAAGTAACTTGTGCTATTGCTACAAAAACTACAGACAATCTATGTCTAAAAATTTTAAAGGGAATCTTTAAATTACTTAAAGAATTTGGGGTTTGAAATAATTCCATAGTGAACAAAGTTTACAATGATCAATCAGAAATGATCCTGATGAATGAAACTATAGACATTCAGAAAGGGAGTGAAGAGAAAAAAAAAATAATGAGGAAATGAGGAGTCCTTGTTAAATAAATGGACATGAAGAATTTGGGTTAAACATTTTGGAATTGTTGGGAGAATGCATAGTGATCGGTATAAATACTTAGAGTTGGTAATTAGTAAGGACTGGTTGATGGATGTGTTCTTAAATTCACTATCTGCTATTTTACAGATATGCAAATACTTTATACGACATCTCTCCCTCCTAATATCATCACACTGGGGGGTAGGATTTAATGTACAAGTTTTAGAGGGACACAGACATTCCACCAGAATGTCAAAAATGTCAATAGAAGTTTGGTTGGTGGTGGTAGTGTTTTGTTTGTTTTCAAGCAGAAGCATAGATGAAAAGAAGTAAGGAAATATGCATGCATACTCATGGCCTTTTTCTCACACAAAAGGTAGAGTGTCATAAAAAGTTTTGTCCATTCCCTTTTTTTTAATCTAATGTAATATCTTTGAAATCCCTCAATATCAGTGGATAGAGATATTCACTCTTCATAGCTTGATAGTCTTCCATTTTATGAAAGTACCACTGTTTATTCGAACACTGTCCTATGTATGGGCATTTAGGTCATTTCTAATATTTTGATATTGCAAATAATACTTCAGTGAAAACCATTGAGCATATGTTTTTATATTTTGAGGGATGTATCCTTAAGTCAAATTGTTAAAAATGGAATTTGTGGACAAAGATTAAATATGAGCATATTTTGTATGTTTAAGGGCCATTTGTATATATTTGCCTATGAACTGTCTATTAATAATCTTTGCAAACTATGGATTTTGGCCTTTTTATCTCTTGTTTTTTAAGAGTTTTTTACTACAAGGTGTCATTCTAAAGGATACACTGGTATATTGTAATAAGTGCCCAAGCACATTATAGTGAAAATTAAGAACTAAAATATACAGATTATTTCCTTCTTTTAAAAGAGAAAAGCAAATATAAGGCCATCCTTAGAAAATAATACTCTCTATCCATTGCTTTCCAGTCTAGCTTGTTGCATGGAAGAGAAAAAATAAGAGTTCACCAGCCCTCTGAGAACTGTATTTAACTCAGGTAAGCCTATGAGAACTATGTTCAAGTGTCATCTTTCTTGCATGATGTCAAACAGTTCTCTTCAAAATAATCCATATGGCATTTATAAATATTTCCATTCTTATTCGGTTTATATAGAGTATAGTTCTCTACATATTATTACATATAAACTTGATTATCATTGTCAAAGCAGTCCTCTGTGCCCACTGGCTGGAACACTGCCTTCATAGAAACTTTCTGTGGTACATTACAACACAAATTGTCTTTATCTCCATATCATTCTTCAGAGCATACCCCTCTCATTTTCCCACTTTATGTAATACATATACCTTGGGGAATCTTTATTATTACTAGCCTATTATTCTAACCCATAATTATCTGGATCAGAACACACTGGATTCCCTAAGTATATATTTTTACAATATTATTATGAGTAACATCAGCCAACTTTAGTCCTTCCTCCCCTCCTCTCCCTCTCTTTTTCCCTCTTTCCTTCATCCCTCATTCCCTCCTTTCCTTCCTCCCTTTTCTCTCCCTCCCTCCTGACTTCTTTCCTTCCTTTTCTGTAACATGTTCATATGTCTTCTCAGACCCAAGCTTATTCCACATAAGGCCTTTCTCCATTATAACTTTGTCATTTCAGAGATAGTTCAGTATGGATGTGTAGACCATGTACTTCAGATTACAGAACAAACAAAGTGCCTCGAATTAGGTAATCAGGTGCTGCTGATTCTGTTAGACTCTACTACATATTTGCATTCTTTTTTACCACATGTTTAGAGATTCAGGTTAAAGCCTGAATTTTTATGGCAATGAGCATGTGTGTTTGTGTGTGTTTTTCCTTTCATTTTGTAATTAGCTGGTCGAAGATTTATTGATGAGGACACTGACTTAGACAAAATAAAAATCAACTCAACAGGGCCATGTATCACGTATTTAAAAACTGAATGCTCACATTTTTGCAGTTTATTACCCCTGCCTAAGTACATTTCCACTACTTTGAAACCTTTTATTCATTATTTCTCCATTTTCCTTTTTGCTACTATTCAGATTCATCCCCATTCTGATTATAAATAAAAAAGTTGCTTCTTGACATATATAATTACTCAGTCTGCAACCTGAGATAGAACTTCTTTCAAAAGGAATTAGATTTATCTCAACTAATAAGTCATTAAGTTTCATATCTATTGCCAAGTACATCTTATCTTTTATTCAATGTGATGTGCTGAATCCAAAAATCTCCCTGAATGCCAAAATATTGTCTCTCCCTCTCTCCACACTCTTTCTCCGGGGATCCATACATTTGTTCACTCACCTCAACTCTGATCCACATGCCTGCTGTTTCCATTCCAGCCATCTCCATGAGCTACCAGTCACATTGTGTTTGGCTGGAAGGCTTGGGCCTTTTGAATTTGTGCAGCCAAATATCCACAGACTGGACTCACTCCACCCAACACGTTTGGATTTTGGTTTCGGCATTATTTTTCACACAGACTTCCAGAAATGAGAAGTGCTCTTACCAAATTCCCATGCCACCTGGCTCTTTCTGCTTACTTATATTTCCCATTTTCCCAGCTACAGTGTAACAGCCAACCTAAGAGTAGATAGTAAAAGACTCTTGGGAGTGCACTGGGTTTCACAATCAATGTGTGCTGACTACTGCTGCCTTGGGGGCTTATTTACTGAAAATTTTACAATTTTGTGTTTTCTTCTAAGCTACCTCAGCAAAGGTTTTGACTTTCAGTAGTGGAAGAGGATAGAATGATGACAGGTTGGCATGAGGTAGCTTTTGCCAGCTGAATGAAAAGAACCTTAAAGACTTTGGAGAAAGTATCTAGGAATAACCAGACAGCATTTTCTTTGAGAACTCTTTATAGTTTAGCTGAGTGGCTATCAAATACTAAAGGTAGCCTGTTTGCTTCTCACAGTGGCGTTCTGTTTTCTTCTCAAAATTTGGAGTGAAAGAATTGGGAATTAGCAGCTCTAGGTTTCATTACCTCACATTTGATGATGTTTCTTGTTAGAATATGCAAATACCAGTCATTTTGACCAAAAAGATTAAAGAATACCATTCATAGATAATTTGTTGATTGTGCCTCATAAATATAAAAAATAATAATAATTTCATTTCTTGACTCCACCTACCTAAAATGAGGGACCTATTATTAGTTAAAACTGTTACCCTTCAGGTGGAGGATAGTTTTGCTGACTTCCTTTTAACAGGTTTTTACTTTTTTTCTTTCTTTTTATATTTATTTATTTGACAGAGAGAGATCAGAAGTAGGCATAAAGGCAAGCAGAGAGAGGGGGTAAACAGGCTCCCTGCTGACCAGAGAGCCCGATGCGGGGCTGGATACCCAGGACCCTGAGATCATGACCCAAGTGGAAGGCAGAGGCTTAACCCACTGAGCCACCCAGGCGCCCCTTAACAGGTTTTTAAATCATCACAGATACCAAATGGAGATAGCCCTATAACAGATTCCTCCTATAAGCTGAGAAATCAGAATTACAGGACACTATCAGTGGTATGCATTTGACACAATTTTCTCACCTGCATCTGGACCAAAACACACCCTAAGTCTTGTAGATACAGGATGCTAAGGCTGCAGGTCACCTCATGATGACATCCGTGAGATTTCTGAGTATTGAAGGAGTCATCATAGTGGCCTAGTATTTGGCTCTCAGCTTTTTATGTCCAGGATTTCAGGATATCAGTTCTACGTTGAGATCTTGAGAAAGTTATGAGTCTGATTATATATGTACCAGAAATACATTTATAAGGCAATTTTCAGATTTATGTATTTATCTTGGAAGACATCCTTCCAGTAATCAAAAAGATCATTTCTACTATACAAGATACCCCATCAAATCATTTAGAATATCAAACCATTTAGAAGCCAAATTAGCAAGCAGAAATTGTTTGAGGAGTATGAGATCATACAGAAAGACTAGAATGGGATTGAAGGCTTCTTTATTAAGCCCTTGGAACATTGTTGTGCTACAGATTTCTTCCTTTTGAGGAGAGGATGTGTTACTTGAATCTTCCATACACAGTTTCCCTCATACACTCGCTTATTCTCTTACTCTCTTGCTCCTTCTCTTTTTCTCTGTTCCTTTCTAAAATTGGTCTGATAACCATCAGTACTTTTTTTTTCCTGGCAAGCTCTCTTTTTTTCATATTCCATTATAACTACCTTTCACTCTCATTGCAATAGTACCTTCCTTCATTTCAACATACTTTTATACTATGTTACAACTCACAAAGGTATAGGTTTTTTTTTTAATTGCCCAGCAGAATTACTATTTCCCAGTTTTTAAAAGATTAATACTATTGTTAAAATTTCCAAACACCTTTTGTTTGCCTTAAATAATTTTGGACAAAGAATCCAATCCATCCACAGTGTATACATTCTACTTAGCTTTCCTCACAGTTGCTGAAATTTCCTTTGGGAGTCCATCTATCTTTCAGACCTTTAAAAACCTTATACATCCAGATTTATCTTCCCAAATGGCTCTTTTACAAGAGTCATTGAAATTAGAAGTGCCATCTTCAGTGACACTGCATGAGAGAAAAAACTGCCTTTGATTCCCTGCACCATAACCAACAATTTTATCAAATAAGGAATAGATTAGAGAGTGTGGTATGTGCAGTTCAGAAATCAGTTTCTCTTGCCAGAGATTGGCATTCGAAGTACAGCTCCACTGTTACATCAGCTGTGGAACTATGGGTCAGGTCCTTCTCTTAGCTTTAGTTTTCTCATCTATAAAAGGTGAAAGCTAAATCTCTCTCTCCCTGCTACTCACTTTATCCCACACCAACACTAGGGCTGCTATAAGGCTTCAATGAGAAAACATGACATGCTGAGGACTGTGACTGGCAGGAGCTAGTCATCAGTAAGGGCTGGCCAACATGTCAACATCTGAATATGGGTAAGGATGCTGGGATGAATTGTCCGCTGCCAACTCAGCATCATAACTACACCTTTTTAAGGTCTGGGAGATTGCGTTCCCCACACTCCTCTTCCTTATTTCATTCTGGGTAAGATTTCCCTTTTCCCTTTGAGAGGAAGTTGCATGAGGTTTGGACGCAGAAGAGAAGCTAAATATATTATTGTGTGGATGTGGTGGCAGCCAGACTTGTAGGCAGGCATGAGAATCAGAGCAGCTTTTTAGTGAGAACTTGAGAACTACCTGTATCATAGCTTCAGATGGCAGCGGTCTTTCCTGACTCTCCATGCCAATTTCCTTGACTTTCCAGCTTTGGTGCCCTTGATTTTCCATGGCAAATCTCTGATCTTCCCTTTCCAGATCTTCCAACATCCATATAAAACCTAATTTCTAAGTGAAACTTTTTATTCTTGGAAGAGTTAAACCAGTGGGTCTGTTTTTCTGACTGACCCCAGCCTGTTGAAGCTGACTGTAGTCAGGTTCAGGGAAATCTGGAAAGTGGAATTCACCCGAAACAGGGCAACTGCCCCGTCCTCCATTGAGAAGGCTTATTTATAGATCATTTGAATAATATTATTCTTGCCCATTAGACTATGACAGCACGTCTCATGCTTGGCCCATAGTAAGAACTCAGTAAACATTTCTTGAAAGCCAGCATGTATGTATGACTGCTTCTGTTTGACCTTCCCCTCATTCACCTTCTTCTCAAGTGTGTTCTTGTTTCCTCTTCCACCACTGGATAGTTGAACTAGAGCCACAATCTCGTGGTCACGTTGTTCCTTGTTCATTGTTCACATCACATCTATCTAATCAAAATTTTTCTGAAGAGTTTTTCAAGTGGAAGCTAACAGAAGGGACTCATTATAGCCTGGAAGCTACCAGGAGCCCTTGTTTCAACACCATGAAGTTTGTCTGGAAGAGGGAATTAGACCTGAAAATAGCAGGCATGTGAAATGGTGAGAGGATCCTGTCAGTATTCAAATCAGCTCACGGCCTAGTGGAGGATGGCGTATCCCTCACCATTACGGTTTGTTTGTGAAGGATGATACACCACCTTTCTTGCCTGAGCAAGTAGGAACTAAGTTTCTGTCATTGCACCAAAAGACCTACCTGCTTGTACCCCACTAGTTTTATCGTGCCCCCGCTGCTGCCTTCACTTTTCACTATGCCCTTAACATCCACTTTTGGAAGGAGAGAAATGATAGAGGCAAAAGTTAGAGTTGAGTTAGAGAAGAAAATATGGGCATCTGTAAAAGGAAGGCAGGAAGAGGATTACTGAGGGGTCTTCAAAGACTAGGCTGTGAGAGAGCAAAATTAAGAAGTAATTTTTTAAAGTTTATAAATAAATGCATTTTGTTCTGGCAAAAATAACCAAACCAAAACTTAGTGTTAGGACAACCATTCAGTTTCCCATTTTTTTTTCACATTAACATTCTTAGTTTATTAATCCTCTCATGAAAAATCTGCACAATCACCACAGATAAAGCCACTGCAGCGTCTTTACTCCTTCTGTTGTCCAATCTCCAGCTCACTTCTTTTTGCCAGCACCAACATTGGCTTTCGCAGTCCCCCTGACTATCTTCATTCTGTTCTTGCGTTCTTTTCGCTGTTTTCTTGAGGTCTTTTTCTTCTCATACAGACCATGTCTTGCAAGTCTATGTTTGGGTTCATTTTTCTTTTGCATAATCCAAGGAATCATAAATCATGCCAAAGCCAGTTGTCTCGCCACCACCAAAATGGGTTCTGAATCCAAATACAAATATGACATCTGGTGTGGTCTTGTACATTTTGGCTAGTTTTTCCCAAATTTCTGTCTTAGGTACTGTTGCCTTTCCAGGATGAAGGACATCAATAACCATTTGTTTGTGCTGAAGTAGACGGTTGGTCATGAACTTCCTGGTTCGGATAGTTACTGTGTCGTTCATGATGGCTCCCGAGTTTCAAGCACCAGAGAGAAAAAGAGCTGTTTCCCATTTTGTTAGTTATGTCATTCTTTAGATCTGCACTAACTTAATAACTCCATAGAATCACATGCTTGCCATATTATATCACAATTTTTCTACCTACTAGCCTTTCTGCTTTACCAGTCTGTAATCTATAGCAAAGCAGAGATCGTCTTTTATTTGTCTGCACATTTCCAGCATCTAGAGTATTGCTCATCCCACAGTACGTGATCGGTAATTCTGTTGAACAAATGAAATGTACTTACACAAAATGTATAGCAAAGTAATATCTCTGTCTTGACATATTTAAAAAGATCAATTGGCACATTCATTCAAAGAAATATTGTACACATTATAGTTTAATGAGGAATTTGGACAGTTTTTGACATTTTAATTATATGGAAAAAATATATATACATATGTGTATGATGTAAACATATATAATTTCCATGCACCACTTTAAAATGTTTTCTAGAATTCAGACTGAAAAAATCTGGAAATACTATGAGTTAACTCTTTGGTGTCTCTTCCCTATCTCTCTCCCTCCCTTTCTCATTTCCTGCTGGTCACATGCTACAGGAGCTGTAGATCGTAAGACGTACAAGCTCGTGGTCCTTCCTTAAGACAGGTGCTGGGGTCCAGTGATAGAGAGTAGAGATAGACACACTGGCAAATGTCTATCTATCTGTTCTCTAACATGCTTAGAGTTATTAGAGATAAATATTTTATTTTATTATCAAATGACCAGCAAAGGACCCAATAGCAGTAGTGAATTTGTCTCTTAAAGTAAAACATGACTCAGCTCTCAAAATATGGAAAGATGCTATAAAAATTTTACAACCTAACAAAAGTGGAAAAGAATAGCTCACGTGAATGCTCTGGAATAAGAATAATGATAACAATATTATCTAATGTTTAGAGCGCTAAGTGCCATGAACTCTGATACATATATTACATGTTATATCTATATTACTCTATACCTATTAGGCACATGAGGTAGCTATAAATAATTACATATTTGCAACTACAGAAAATTATGCTGAAAGATATTAAATAGCTTTCCCAAGATCACATAGCTAACATGTGATAGAGCCAGCATTCAAAGCCAAAGGTGTCTATCTGCAGAACCAGCATTCTTTCATCAAACAAAGAGACAATGTTCAAAAATACACTTGACAAAGAGAAAAATCAATGCTATTCTAATAGATACTATGGAGTATGGACCCTAAGAAGCTGTATGGAACAGGATTTAGTAGAAGCCTCGTGATGGAAACCATGTATTTAGAAGAGTTGGGAATGAAGTTTAAATATATTTTAAAAGATTATAGCAGTTAAAGGCCAAGGTTCACAATGTCAGAGGTGGAAAACAGTCTTCAATAAATATTTAACTAAAATAGGGCATAGATATGCTACTATAGAATGGAAGATGATCATCATTGAGTCATTGCAGAGTTTTCAAAGGTTAGATAAAAAAAATTCTTTTGTCTACTTTGAAATGTTTACTCTACAAATATCTAAGATAAATAAGTTAGAAATACACAGATTAGCAACAAGGTTGCTCCTAGACAGAGAGGCTCCATTTAAGCTACAAGGACCGAAAGTCTGAAAGAGATAGTTCATTGAGGAAAAGTAGAGTTTTCTTATCAAAGAAAGTGATACTGGGCAGGAAAAATAAAAGGAGATATTTGCTTCATGTAGTATTTGAAATATATGTCAGGATTTTGTCTAGAATATTTGGCTGGAATTTCAAGGGCCTTAACTCCACTATGTTTTTTTCTTTTTCTTTCTACCCTTGGCTTTACATGTGCCTTGTCACTCCTGGCTATAGCCTCAGCCATCATAAAAGAGCTCAGATGTTGTGGTGGAAAGAGTACCAGATTCAGAATCATCCTTAACAGGTAGGATTCTGTATATTCTTTGATTAGGCTACAACTCATCAAACATCAACTGAATTTGTTCTAAATCAAAAGAGAGAGGTGACTCTAGGACCCATTCAGTTTTAAAATCCTATTATTCTTCACTGGTCCTCATTAAGTTGTAAAATTCCTTTCCTACAGCACTTCTTCCACAACCATCCTGAGTTGGTACTTCTACATATACACATATGAATTGTGGTCCAAGTTAGTTTTGTTAAGGTTAAACCATATATTTATTTGAACATTTATGTGTCAGCTCAGCTCTGAATTATTTTTAAAATAATTTTAAATATTTAAAAATATTTAAATTTTTAATTTATTTTTATATTTAAAAATAATAATTTTAAAATAATTATTTTTTAAAGTGCTATGAACATTTGTACACTGTGACAAATATGTATTAAGACCTCCATATATAATTGTTTGATTGACTAGAAGCTTCCAAGCCACTTCACTCTTATAGTGGGAAAAAAAAATTAATCTGTCTCTAAGAATTGTTTTTATCATAAGAAATCAGTTTTTACAATTTTATTTTACAGAGGAGGAAACTGAAATGAGGGTTAGCTGAGATTCTTGTCTCGGTCATGCCTCGTGTCCTCTGATTCTAGATCTAATTTTTTTCCATCTATATCACATAAGTATTTTCTATAAAATGTATGTTTGAAATTAGCAGTCCCCAAGCTGATTCTTCTTCCAAATGCCTATCCATTTATTCATCCATCAAGTGTGTCAGGCCCTATGAGGGGTGTAGGCTATAGAAAAAAGGAAGCCAGTGATTGTTCTATGTTGGCCTATGAGATAGCAGTAGAGGGTGTAAGGGCAACAAAATGGCGCTAAGAATGTACTGTGAGGAGTAGAATGATGAACCAGGATATAATGTAGGAAATACAATGAGAAGCATTTAATCCAGACCAAATGGGACAAGAAAAGTTTTTTTGAGGTAATGATAAAGCTAAGTCTTAGAAGGAAAGAATGGACATTTTAGGCAATGAAGCAGCATACACACACACACACACACACACACACACACACACAAAGAGATGAAGTTGCCTCAGCCCTGTGCGGAACAGCAAATGGCTCAGCCTGGCTGAGACCAGAGGCAAAGAGAAGACTCTGCATACTCTGCATAAGAATTCTTCTTTTGTAAAATAATAAATAGTTTTGTACTATTGGGCTTAAGAAAAATGTGCAATTAATCACAAAATTAAAGAGGTTTAAAAAAAAAAAAAAAGGAGGTGTGACAATAATATAAGGCCTGAAAGAACAAGATCAATCCCAGAAGGAAGGAAAAGGAAAGAGAGAAGCATGAAAGTATCTTGACCTTTGGTTGCTGAGCAGCAGAGGAAGGTCTCTCTGTGGTCTGTTCCAGCACAAATCAGTCAGCCAAGGTGAAAGTCACCTGAAGAAACAGAAATAAGTCACTGTGTGCGTTTATTTTCCCTACCACAATCCAGAAGGAGGACCAAATCAGTTCAGAATCTGTGGCTTTGCCTGCATGAGTGATAGCAGGTCATTTTCAGTGGGCCAAGTCCAGCACTGTATTTATTCAGTGCTGAAATGTAGTGAGGGAACAGGGAGTTGGTTGACTTCCAGAATTATGAAATAAAGCATTTGGCCACAAAATTAACCAAAAGAACAAGTGTCTTTTAAGGTTTGTTATGGTAGATGTATTTTGCATCAAGCCTACTTTGGGATGTATAGGCTTTTCCTCTTATACTACATCGATTTGCCTCAGCCAATGAAAATCACTAATGTCAGAATATATACAATATTGTGTATTATGAAATTCACATTCTTTTCCCTGAACTCCAGGAGAAATTGATACCTGGGTCACTATAAAGGAGACTTGCTTTCAACACTGGTCATCTCACCAGGGAGGTAAGTCTGTAAAATTTTTTTTAATTCCCTGAAGCCAATATTAACATACACCCTGAAGTTCTATTCACTTGAATCTGTCAGTTTCCTTTGTCAGCTGAAGTTGAAATTAGCTACACAACTAGATTTAATTAGGTTGTATTCTCCTAGCTCTGAATTTCATTATTACTCAATAAATGCCTGATAAAATGGGATAGGTCCATCCACTCTATCAAAATCTTCAACTTGGGAAGGAATACATTCAAGTCATTTTCAGTATCCTTTTTTTTTTTAAATTTTATTTATTTATTTGACAGACAGAGATCACAAGTAGGCAGAGAGGCAAGAAGGGAGAGAGAGAGGGGAGAAGCCACCTCCCTGCTGAGCAGAAAGCCCCAGGTGGGGCTCAATCCCAGAACTCTGAGATCATGACCTGAGTCAAAGGCAGAGGCTTAACCCAATGAGCCACCCAGGTGCCCTTTTTTTCAGTATCCTTGTATTCTGTTGTGAATTCTAAAACATGTTTTTTTAAGAAGAGCAATAAATTACCATTTTATAATAGTAAAACCAACTTCTTTTAATATAGTAGAAATATCACTGTGCTTAGGATCAGAAGACCTGTTTTTTTCTGCTAGATCTGGAGCCAGCTATACTCTTTATATTGAACAAGTTAAATCTTCCTGTTCTTAATTCTTCCTGTGTAAAATAAGGTATATGGACTAGGTAGCTTCTATGATTCCCTCCTATGATATGTTGAATATTTAAACAAATGTAGTTCAAGGCTTCTAGTAAAAGAAGTGTGGAGACAAAACAGGTCATACCATGACATCACAGCATCAAATCATTTGTGAATGGGTTTCATAGTCATTCTAGAAATGATAGCCACTACTATCATGATATAGCATTTATCAAATTTCTGCATGCTCACGTCACCATGCTAGACACTAAGATATTTCAAATAAACTAAGCAGATGCTGTCCTGGCTGAACTCCTAGGAGTACAATAGATAAAAAGAGAAAATGGTTTCCCACATGAAACTGCTCCCTCAAAGGAACCATTCTTCAGGCTTTTCCTTCAACATGATTCATGATGTGTAGTATTCTGCTCACTTCCAGGTTAAGAAAGAATAACTAAGAACAGAGCTGACAAATTAAGTCAGTCAGTGCCACCTGCAGTTGGAACATTGACATAAATCCTACCACTTTTTATAGGTAAACTTAATGGAAACTGTTGAGAAAAAAGTCAATGAAACTATCAAATATTGGGTCCTTGTTACAGTTTTCAAAGGAAGAGGGAGTGGGAGTATAAGATGAAAATCAGTACCTTAGGACATTTATACTCTAGGGGATAAGACAAGATGTTTGAATACAAATTAAAATTCACTCCAGAAATTTATCACCCTTTTTAATAGTAATTGAAGCTTACATACATAGAAATATATATCTGTGGACACAGGACCTAATGATTGGCATAAACAGAAAACAGTTTATGAGCTGAACATAGAATAACCCCTTTGATCTTTCAAAGACTCATCTGTGCCTTGGATGGGGCACAAACTTGGGATATGTTTGCATTTATTGTTGTCTTCTTCATACTCTTTCATCAGTGTCTTCAAATTTCAGTGTACTGACCTTATGCCTATTGGTTAAATTTATTCCAAAGTATTTTATA
The DNA here is from genome assembly GCF_010015895.1 of Lontra canadensis. NCBI lineage: Eukaryota > Metazoa > Chordata > Mammalia > Carnivora > Mustelidae > Lontra > Lontra canadensis. The sequence continues at coordinate 47,644,975 of NW_022630996.1, read as the reverse complement.
TGTTTTGGTGCCATTATAAACAAAATTGCTTTCTTAATTTCCTTTTCGGAAAGTTCATTGGCAATATATAGAAAAGCAACTGAGTCTTGTATATTGATTTTGTGTCCTGCAATATAAAGAATTTATTAGTGCTAACATTTTAATGATGAGAGTCTTTAGGTTTTCCAACATACAGTATCATGTCGTCTGCAAACAGAATTCATTTTATTTCTTCCTTTCTGATTTTCATGACTTTTCTTCCTTTCTTTTATATGTGTGTGTGTGTGCACATATATATTTTTTCCCCTAACTATTCTAACAAGAACTTCCAGTACTATCTTGAATAAAAGTAGTGATAGCAAGCACTCTAGTCTTGTTCCTGATCTTAGAGAAAAAGCTTTCAGCATTTAATCATTGAGTATGATTTTAGCTCTGGGCTTGCCATATATCTGTTCTATTATGTTGAGGTATGTTTCCTCTTACCCAGCTTGTTAAGAGTTTTTAATCATGAGAACATGTTGATTTTTGTTAAAATGCTTTTTATGTACCTATTTAGGTGATCATGTGGTTTTTATCCTCCCTTTTGTTATTTATTGGTTTGCACTTGTTGAATCATTTTTAAGCCTAATACATTCATCTTGATCATGCCTTATGATCAAGATGCTGCCTAATTTAATTTTAATTTGCTGCCTAATTTAATTTGCTAAAATTGTGTTGAGGTTTATTGCATCTATGTTCATCAAAGATATTCACCTGTAATTTTGTTTTTTTGAAGTGTCCTTGTCTGGTTTTGGTATCAGGGTGATGCTAGTCTCACAAAGTGAGTTTGGAAGTGTTTCCTCCTCTTCAGTTTTTTGGAAGAGTAGAGAAGCATTGGTATTAATTCTTCTTTAAGCGTTTGGTAGCACTTACTAGGGAAGCCATCTGGTTCCCTACTTTGTATGTTGAAAGGTTTTAAGTTACTAATTAAACTCCTTAGCAATAATTGGTCTATAGAGATTTTCTATTTCTTCATTTAGTCTTGGTAGGTCATAAGTTTCTTGGAATTTATTCCTTTCTCCCAGTTTGTCCAATTCTTTGGAGTATAGTTGGTCATAACAGCCTCTTATGATCCTTCATATTGGTGTCAGTTGTAATGTCTTCTCTTCATTTCTCATCTTGTTTATTTCTGTCTTTTTTTGTAGGGGTGGGGAGGAGGAGTGTAGCTAAAGGTATGTCAATTTTGTTTATCTTTTCAAAAAATAACACTAGCTTTGTTAATTTTTTTATTGTCTTTCCAGTTCCTGCTTCATTTTTTTCAGCTTTTTATTGTGGCCTTCCTTCTGCTAACTCAGTTTAGTTTATTCATTTTCTAATTCCTTGAGGTGTAAAATTAGGTTGTGTATTTGAAATTTTTCTTTTCTCTTAATGTCATCATTTATCACTATAAGCTTCCCTTTTATGATTGCTTTTGCTGCATCCCATAAGATTTGGTATGCTGTGTTTTCATTTTTGTTTGTCTCAACACACTTTCTAACTTCCTATTTGATTTCTTCTTTGACCCATTGGTTGTTCAGGAATGTGCTATTTGATATCCACATATTTGTTGAATTTTTCAGTTTTCCTTCTTTTATTGATTTCAGGTTTCATGTCACTGTGATCAGAAATATGCTTGATGTGATTTCAATCTTCTTATATTTTTTAAGACTTGTTTTTATATTTTTAAGACTTGTCCAATGTATGATCTGTCCTGGGGAATGTTCTGCACATGTAAGAAGAATGTGTTTTCTGCTATGGTGGGATGGTACCGTATGTGTCTGATAGCTCCATCTTGTCTACAGTGTTACTCACATTTGCTGTTACTTATTAGCTTTCTTTATGACTCATTAAGTATTGAGAAAACTGGATATCCATATGCAAGAATGAGACTGGACTCTTATCTGATACCGTACACAAAAAATAGCTCAGAGCTTATTAAGGACTTTAATATAAGACCTGGAACCATAAAATTGCTAAAAGAAAACAGGAGAAAAATTTTTGATATTGGTCTTTGCAATTATTATTGGATATGATACTAAAAGCACAAGAAACAAAAGCAAGAATAGACAAATGGAGCAACAACAACCTAAAAAGCTCTCTATAGCAAAGGAAATCATCAACAAAATGAAAAGGCAACCTGTGGAATGGAATAAAATAATTTCAAACCATATATCTGATAAGGGGTTAATATCCAAAATATAAAAGGAACTCATAGAACTCAATAGCAGGAAGAAAAATGAAAACACGAATAACCCAATTTGAAAATGGGAGAAGAACCTGGATAGACATTTTTCTAAAGACATACAGGTTGTCAGCAGCTATATGAAAGGTGCTCAACATCATTAATCATTATGGAAATTCAAATCAAAATCATGATGAGATTATACTTCACACCTGTCAGAATGACTATTACCAACATAATGAGAGGTAACAAGTATTGGTGAGGATATGGAGAGAAGGGAACCCTTGTGCACTATTGGTGGGAATGTAAATTGATAACAGCCACTATAGAAAACAATATGGAGGTTCCCCAAGGAATTTTAAATGGAACTACTGTATCTCCATGTCAGCAATCTCACTTATGGGTATATATCCAAAAGAAATGAAATCAGGATCTTGAAGAGATACCTGCATTCCCATGTTTATCACAGCATGATTCATAATACCGAAGACATGAAACAATATAAATGTCCATCCAAAAGGATGAATGAAGAAAATCTGGTATATATTTGCAATGGAATATTATTCAGCCTTTAAAAACAAGAAAATTCTGCCTTTTGTGAAAACATGGATGAATCTAGAGGATGCTATGCTAAGTGAAATAAGCCAGACACAGAAGGATAAATAATACACAAGACAACTTATATAAGGAATCTAATTAGATTCATAGACATAGAGTAGAATATGAATGTAAGGGTCTGTGGGAAGGGGGAAACAGAGAGATATTAGTCAAAATGTGTAGAATGTTAGTTATACAAGATGAATAAGTCCTAGAGATCTACTATACCACATGTTGCCTGTAGTTAACAACACTGTATTATATATTTAAACATTTGCTAAGAGGGCATATTTTATGTCAAATATTCTACCTACAAAAAAAGTCTACATGCTGTATGATTTTATAAGGACAGTCTATAAAGACAGAATAAAGCAGTAGTTGTGAAGGATTGGCATTATGGAGAGAGTTTACTAAAAGACTCAACTGAATATTTAGTTGGGAGGGAATTATTTTATGTATTGATTGTGGCAGTAGTATACATTTAACAAAACTCATAGAATTATATGCTAAAAGGGGTGAATTTTATTGTATATAAATTATATCTCAGTAAACCCAATTTAAATATACATTTATTTTATATATATTATATATGATATATATGAAATATATAGAAATGAAGAGGGAGTCAAATGGTTGATTAGGAAAAAAAATCAATCAAACACAAAGAAGACAGTATTGGAAGAGATGAGGAGAAAAAAGATATAAGACATATAGAAAATAAGTATAAAATATATGTCACCAAAACTGAATCAGGAAGAAATAGAAAATCTCAAAGACTTATGACAAAGAGATTGAATCAGGTAGTAATATAAAACCTTACAAAAAAGAAAACACCATAATATGATGACTTCACTGATGAATTCTACCAAACATCTGGAGAGAAGTTAATACCAAATCTAATCAAATTCTTACCCAAAAATGGAAGAGGAGGGAACACTTCCTAACGTGTCTTATGAGGCTAGCATTATCCTGATACCAAAGCCAGACAAATATACTACGAAAGAAGGGAAAACAACAGATAAACATCCCTTATTAAAACAAATGCAAAAGTCCTCAACAAAATACCAGCAAACCAAATCCAAGAGCACATTAAAATGTTTGTACAACAATGTCGGCTGGAATTTACCACAGGAATGCAACAGTGGTTCAATACAAGACAATCAATCAATAAAATACACCACATTAATAGAACAAAGGAACAACAGCAAAAATGATCATCTCAATAAACAAACTGTTGACAAAATCCAGCAACTTTTCCTAATTAAAAACACTTAGCAAACTAGGAATAGAAAGAAAATTCCTCAATATAATAAATGACATTCACAAAAAACCCACAGTTAACATTGTACTCAATGGTAAATGACCAAAAGCTTTCCCCTTAAGATCAGGAATAAGACAAGGATGCCTGCTTTCACCAATGCTATTGAACATTGTATTGGAACTCCTAGCAAGAGTAATTAGTCAAGAAAAAAGAAATAGAAAGTATCCAAATAGAAAGGAGGAAAAAGTATCTCTATTTGCAGATGACAAGATTCAATGTATAGAAAATCCTAAAGAATCAAAAACAAAACACCAAAAATCCTACTGGGGCTACTAGAAAAAATCAGCAGAATTACGGCTTACAGAATCAACATGCAAAAAACAGTTGTGTTTCTTATACCAGCAATAAACAACCTGATATGAAATGAAGAAAATAATGTTATTTACAATAGCATCCAAAAGAATAAAATACCTAGGAATAAATTTAACCAGAGTTAAAAGACTTGCATACTGGAAACTAAAACATTGCTGAAAAAAATTTAAAAGACCTAAATAAATAAAAAACATTCTGTGTCCATGGATTGGAAGACTTAATATTTTTAAGATGGCCATACACCCCAAAGTGGGCTACAAACTCAATGAAATTCCTTTGAAAATTCTACTTGTCTTTTTTGCAGAAATGGAAAACATGATCCAAAAATTCACATGAAATTTTAAGAGGCCCCCGGTAGTCCAAACAACATCAAAAGAGAAAAGCAAAGTTGAAGGAGTCACATTTCCTGATTTTAAAACTTATCACAGGGGCGCCTGGGTGGCTCAGTGGGTAAAAGCCTCTGCCTTCAGCTCAGGTCATGATCCCAGGGTCCTGGGACCGGGCCCCGCATCAGGCTCTCTGCTTGGCAGGGAGCCTGCTTCCCCCTCTCTCTCTGCCTGACTCTCTGCCTACTTGTGATCTCTCTCTCTCCCAAATAAATAAATAAAATATAAAAAAAAAAACCTTACTGAAAAGTTAGAGTATTCAAAACAGTATGGTGCTTATAAAAAGATACAAATTTAGACAAATGGAATAGAAATGAGAGTCCAGAAATAATTGTCTATAGATAATTGATTTTTTACAAGAGTGCCAAGACCATTCAATGAGGAAAGAATAGTTCGTAAACATATGTAACATAACATGCTGAGACAACTTAGTAGCCATATACAAAAGACTTAAGTTGGATTCCTACCTCACTTCATATGTAAAAAATAACTTCAAATGGATCAACAACTAAATGTAAGAGCTAAAACTATGAAATTATTAGAACAAAAAGCATAGGGGTAATTCTTGATGGCCTCATGATTGGCAGTAAGATTCCAGATTTGGTACCAAAAGCACAAGCTACAAAAGGAAAAAAAAATAGACAAATTGGAATTCATAACCATTAAAAACTTTTGTGCATCAAATGATACCAGGAAAACAAAAGAAAAGCTACAGAATGGGAGAAAATGTTTGCAAATACTTTATCTGATAAGGGTTTAATATCCAGAATATGTAAAGAACCCCTAAACCTCTACAACACAGAGTTTAGTAAATGAACAAAGGACTTGAATAGACATTTTCCCAAGGAAGATATACAAATGGCCCAATAGCACATGAACACTACATCACATCATATTTAGTAGGTAAATGCAAATGAAAGCCACGGTGAGACACCACTTCACAACTACTAAGATGGCTAGAATTTTTTTTATAAAGGAAGATAGCAAGTATTGACAAGGATGTGAAGAGATTGGAACCCTCATACATTGTTGGTGGAAATGTAAAATGGTATAGCACAGAACAGTTTGGCAGTTCCTCAAAAAGCTAAACATAGCATTACTGTATGACTTAGCAATTCTACTCCTAGACATAAATCTAAAAGAATTGAAAAATGAAACTCAGATTCTCATATCCCAGTGTTCATTGTGGCATTTTTCATAGTGGCCAAAAGGTGGAAACAACTCAAGTGCCCATCAGTGGATAAATAAATAAATATGGTATATACGTACAACACAATATTATTCAGCCATAAAAAGAATGATGTTCTGATACATGCCACCATGTGCACGAGCCTTGAAAACATTATGCTAAGTAAAAGAAACCACACAAAAGGTCATATATCCTATGATGCCTTTTATATGAAATATCCATAATAGACATAGAGACAGAGAGTGCATTAGTGACTGTCCAAGGACAGAAGGAGCAGAGAATGGGGAAGACTACTTAATGGTTCCAGTGTGTTCTGAGGTGATAAAAAGTTTTGAAACTGGGAAAGATGGTAGTTGCACAACATTCTGAATCCACTAAATGTCACTGAATTGTACACTTTTAAATGGGTAATTGTATGTTATATGAATTACAAGTCAATATATGACTTGTATACATATATTCATATGTATATGAATTACAAGTCATACAAGTTATATGAAATACAACTCCATATAAATGTTTGGTTGGTTACCACTCAACAATTAAAAAAAGAAAATTTAAACCACTCTTCAGTTCTGAAACAATCACTTGAAATGTCATCTTTCTCTTTCCAAATTTGAATTTGTCTTCATTATGTCTTAATCTTGGCTCAGTAGACATACTGGGGGTGATGTGGAGGGCTAGAGAACGTGTCCTTTTCCTTTTTTTTTTTTTTTTATCTCCTGCGCAGAAGTTGAAATATTTTGAAAAGATAGATAAGTCTGGACAGGGATTCCGAAGCATTCTGGTGTAAGTTAAGAGCAGCATTTCCATCGTCTGCTAGAGGTCTGAGATGCGAACCACAGGATACTACTTAAACAACATGCTTTCTTTACTTTCATGCATCATTGTCATTGGCTCTGTGGTGTGGCCAGTCATAGCTCCTGTCATTAATCTACTGAGTAACAAACAAGAGGGATTAGGCAGGGAGATGTCATGAAGTTGTAATTTTATGACTGCCAGATCTATAAAAATCCATAAGATCCAAGTAGCTTTTGCTTCCAGGGATATCATTTGCCCTTGATCTGAGCTAAAAGTACGTTGAGTCATTGAAAGACTACTGTATCCTAGCTAGGAATTATTTAACGTCAATAAACAGACTTTGTGTCAGTAAAGTCAAGTCTTTTGCATGATAATCCTGAAACAATTCAGTAGCACGACCATATTTCCAGAAAAATGGAATATAATTCAATAAATATTTTTCAATACAAACTATATATTATCACAATATATATATACATAAAATAAAATGAAATACAAATACATGTAAAAAAATACAAATAATCAAAATAGTAGACTATGCCATGACTTCTGCTTCTGAGGAAAAAACATACATAGTTGCATGAAAATTAAATGCCATTTCAAGATGCTATTTCATAAAATCTCTATAGGATTGGAATAGATTGCTTTGCTTTCTTCCTTTGGGGGCTATTGAATAAAATATTTGTTTACTGTTTGTTCTTAATTATACCTGAGTAGTAATTCAAATGATTCTTAGAGTGTCCAAAATTTTAGTACTCAAAATTTCTGCATTCATTAAAGCACTACTTCAATATATATCTATCTATGTAATAGAATTAATATAGTTAGAAATGGATGGTTTAAAAAGATCCCATATTTAAAGCAATACTCCACCCTGTGGTAGAGAATGAAAAATGCATAGAAATTTTTTCAACAAAGAAATGGTTACAAAATCATTGACTCAGAGTGGGCCTTTTTTTCCTTGACTTTTGCTGTTTGAGAAAATGCTATAAGGTTTTAGGTTTTTAAATAATGATTTCTCAAATCATAATAAAAATCAAATTTCCTTTTAATTTGGAAAAAAACAGACCTTGAAAAGAATAAAACACTATTACTGACTTATTTTAATATGAATAGATTGATAAAAATGCATTTGAAATTTAAAATAGAAGTGCTGGTTGGTGCATAAACAATGAATCTTGGAACACTGAAAAAATAAAATAAAATTTTTAAAAAAATAATAAAATAAAATAGAAGTGCTGGGCTAGTTTTCTCTATTGACAAAATAGGACAGACCTTTTTAGAAACCTAGAAAAGTCAAAATTAAAAACTAAAATTAATATAGGTATGCCTATTATACATTTATAATGTAAATTATTTTATAAATTATGGTTATAGCACAAGGAAAAGCACATTTAATAGGAGCATTGTTTGTGGTAAAAAACAAAACAAAACAAACCCAGTGTTTTAAAAAGATATATCAAAATATATTACCCTGAAACCTCTATAGCTAATACAGTTTTTAACTTAAAATCTGATCTTAATCATTTTGAACTTTAATAATAGAAGTATTTGATTTGAAGTATTGCGATTTTTAAGGGTGCATTTTTTTCAATATGGCAAATTTCTCTTTTTGCTTTTTAAGGAAGAAAATCTCCAAGTGTGTAAAGTAATTGACGTTTCAAATAGTCGCCCTTAACTATGGGCCTATCATTGCCAGCCAATGAACCAAGTCCTTCTCTTTTACTATGCCTAAACCTATGGCATTCTTACAAAATAAATCTTACTGTCCCCCACTTCAGAGTTGAGGAAGCAGGTTCTGAGTTAAGTAATCTGCCCAAAGATTTGGACCCAATTCTGCCAGGGTTCAAGCCCCTACATTTGCATGGCCAAGGTGAAGTGGTTCATTTATAAAACAAAGCAAATTTCACAAATTATGTGAGAAGGACTAATTTTTTTTGTTTCTACAAACCATCAGAAACAGCATGAAGCTTATATAAAATAAATGGCCAATAACATACTGCTGTTGTCAAAGAAGTTTTGAAAAACTTGGAATCTACACAGGTATTTATTTATTTATTTTTTAAGTTAATTATTTTTTTCATTGTTATGTTAGTCACCATACAGTACATTTTTAGTTTTTGATGTAGTGTTCCATGAGTCACTCTTTGCGTATAATACCCAGTGCTCCATGCAATATGTGCCCTCCTTAGTACATATTTAAAAGTATGTTAAACAATGCCTATATGTCTAAGTCTGACATCCCTAAATGTGTAAGTTCACAATGCAAGGGTTAGAAGAAAAAGTGTCATTTGCAGTCAGGATAAATTAGCCTTGTATTAAAACATGATGTACCAATGGCCAAAGTAGATGTGCAGATGGCCAACAGACACATGAAAAGACGCTCAACATCCACTCAATCATCAGGGAAATGCAAATCAAAACCACAATGAGATATCACTTCACACCTGTCAGAATGGCTAAAATAAAAAACACAAGTTTTGGCAAGGATGTGTAAAAAAGAGGAACTCTCTTGCACTGTTGGTGGGAATGCAAAGTGGTATAGCCACTATGGAAAATGGTATGACATTTCCTCAAAAAATTAAAAATAGATTTACTATTGATCCTATAATTACAGTCCTGGGTATTTATCCACAAATAAGAAAACAATAATTTGAAAAGACACACGCATTCCTATGTTTATTGCAGCATTATTTACAATAGCCAAATTATGGAAGCAGTCCATGTGTCCATTGATAGATGAATTGATAAAGAAGATTATTCCTATATGAAGGGGCACACGCACCCTAATGTTTATAGCAGCAATATTCACAATAGCACAATCCCAGGATTTTTTTTTCCACTTGCATTTGCATAATAAATGCTTTTCCTTCCCTTTACTTTTAGTGTGCTTGTGTCTTTAGGTCTGAATTGAATGTCAAGTAGGCAACATATAGGCGGGTCTGGCTTTTGTGAAATTCCATCACCCTATGTCTTTCGATTGGAGTGTTGAGCCTATTTACGTTCAAAGTTCTTGTTGATATTTATGAACTTATTGCCATTATTTTACTTGTTTTATGGGTTTTATATTTGTCTCTGTTTCTTTCTTCTCCTGTTCTCTTCTCAAGGTTAATGGCTTTCTTTAGTCATATACTTGGATTCCTTTCTCTTTATTTTTTGCATATCTATTAGTGGTTTTGCATATCTATTATGATTACTAATAGGCTTATAGTAATCTACACTATGTTGGTGGATGCTTAAGTTTGAGCTATTCTAACAGCACTAAATTTTTACTCCTCTCCCCCCATGTTTTAGGCATATGATGTCATACTTCATATACTTTTATTTTGAGAATCCTTTTTTAAATTTTTTTATTTATTTATTTTTATTTCTTTTCAGTGTTCCAAAATTCATTGTTTATGCACCACACATAGTGCTCCATGTAATACGTGCCCTCCATGATACCCACCACCAGGCTCACCCAACCTCCCACTCCCCTCCCCTCCAAAACCCTCAGTTTGTTTCTCAGAGTCCACCTTTAACTGATTTTATATCAGTTGTTTATTTATTTTTATTGCTTTTGTGTTTCTTATTTTTCTTACTCCAGCCATGGTCTTTCCTGTCCACCCACAGAATCCCCTTTAACATCTCCTGTGAGGCTGGTTTATTGGTGATGAACTCCTTTAACTTTTCTATGTCTGAGAAACTCTTTACCTGTCCTTCTATTCTGAATGTCAGTCTTGCTGAATAGAGTATTCTTGGTTGCAGGTTTTTTCTTTCAGCACTTTGAATATATCAGCCACTCCCCTCTGGCCTGCACTTTCTGCTGAAAGATCCACTGATATCCTTATGGGGTTTCTCTTGTATGTAACTGTTTTTATTGTCTCTTGCTGCTTTTAAAATTATGTCTTTATCACTACTTTTTGTGATTTAATTACTATGTGTCCCTGTGTGAACATCCTTGGTTTGATTTTGTTGAGACAGCCCTGTGCCTCCTGGATCTGGATGTCTGACTTTTTTCCCTAGATTCAGGAATTTTTCAGCTATTATTTTTTTCAGATAAATTTCCTCCTTCCTTTTCTCTCTCATCTCCTGGGATCCCTATAATGAGAACGTTATTACTTTTGATGGTGGCACTGAGTTTCCTTAATCTATTCTCATTTTCTATTTCTTTTTTCCTTTCTCTTGTTCAGCTTGATTGCTTTCTGTTACTCTTCTTCAGGTCTCTGATCCATTCTTGTTTCCTGTGGTCTACTATTTATTCACTCTAATGTATTTTTAACTTTAGTTATTGAGTCCTTCATCTCCAATTGGTTCTTTTTATGTTTGCTATTTCTTTGTTCAGGCTCTAGTTGAGATCTCTCACTCTTCTCAAGTTCAGTGAGTTTATGACCATTACTTTAAGTTCTTTATCAACTGTATTACTTATCTCCCTTTCATTTTGCTCTGCTGCTGTGATTTTGCCCTCTGTTTTCATCTGAGACATAGTCATCTGCCTCTTCATTTTGTCTAACTCCCTGTGTCTGTTTCTGTGTGTTAGGAAAGTCAGCTATGTCTCCTGATCTTGAAAGCAGTGGCTTTATGAAGAAGAGATCCTTCAGTGCCCTGCAGTACAGTGTCCCCCGTTCATCAGAATCTGGTGCTTCGGATGTGAGTCTCCTATGTGTGTTGTGTGTGTGTTGCATGCACACTAGTGTTGTTGCTGAGCCATATTTGCCTTCAGTCCAGTTGTCTGCAATAGCTCTTTTTGCCTGTTGTGGGCAGTTTGGTCCCCATGTTGTTTTGGGCCAGTTTGGGGCTGCCCTGAGCTTGAGTTGGGTCAGAACTGTTATTTGCCAGAGCTTTGGCTGCACAGAACTGCCGGGAATTCTCCCTCTGTTGTCCCTTGAGAAACTCCCCTTGGTGGGCAGTGCCTGTAGTCAAACCACATGTCTGCCCCTAGTGCATTGATGAAGCAGCAATGGAACTGGTATATGTGGTTATGCTCCCCTCTTTCTGGGGCAAGAGTCACTTTCAGGTGGTGCTGATCCTGTTGGTGCTACTTGCATGCTTCCATGCGTGTGGTGCTGCTTTTTATGGATACCTGCAGAGGGCAGGTTGGAGAGGGTGGGTCCACAGGAGTATGCGGGGGCAAGGCAAATATACTCCACCCAGCTAGGTGGAGAATGTTCACGCTGTGCTGGCTCGTGTAGGTGTCTGTATATCTAGGCTGAGGGCCAGGGTGGGGAAGTGGCATCTGTCAGCTCTTTGGTCTCTGCCCCTTCTGCATATGCTCTGAGATTAGTAAATAAATCTCCCTCCCATACACCCTGAGGTTTTCAAATTCCTGCTTTGCTGTATCTCAGTGGGACTGTTTGTATGCGGTTGCTTTAAGGGTAAGGACTCGGTTTCCTATTGCCCTCCAGACCTCCTAGAGCTGAACTCATTGATTTTTAAAGTTCCTGATGTTAATAACCCCCTCTGAGCATAAGAACTCAGGAAATTTAGTCCCTCAGTCTTTCTAAGGCAAAAGTTATGGGGATTCATCATCCTAGTATGGGTTCCTGGAGTACCTGGTGTGGGGTCTTTTCCTCTCTCTTCTCTGTGGCTATGGTTTCTCTCACTCCCACAGTCTTACAGGTCACTTTGGTTCCTGACAGCTCTGCCCTTCTTGATGTGGCCTTTTCTCTATATCTCTGTATTTCATAGCTATAGAGACAAAGTTCTGCCACTCTTTGGGTTGTTTTCTGGGCTATTTATGCTGATGTGGTTGCTATCTAGGTGTATCCATGGGATGGACTGAGCATAGAGTCCTCCCACTCTGCCATCTTCCCCAGAAGTCTCTAACAAAAAACTTTTAATATTTCTAGGATAAATAACTAGGAATTGGATTGCTAGGTTGTATTGTGAATGCATTTTTAAATTATGGGAAACTGACTATGTGTTTTCTAGAGTAGCTCTACATTTTTTATTTCTACCAGCAATCTATGAGATATTTTGTTCTTCTGTATCCTTGCTAGCACTTGGTTATTGTCAGTTTGTTTTATTTTATATTATTTCCTTTAGCTGTTCTAATAGCTATGCTCTAGTAGCTCACTGTGCATTCAATTGGCATTTGCTTAATGCTAATACAATATTAAGTATCATCCCAAGTGCTTATTTGCCATTTGCCATTCCTATATATTTTTTGGTGAAATGTCTGTTGAACACATTTGCCCCTTCTTTTCTCAATTGATTTTTATTTTATTTTATTTTATTTTTTTTTTTTTGCTATTGAATCTGAGAGTTCCTTATATATTTAGGACTTTTTTTTAAAGATTTTATTTATTTATTTGATGCAGAGAGAGAGGGATCACAAGTAGTTAGAACAGCAGGCAAAGAGAGAGGGAGGGAAGCAGGCTCCCTGCTGAGCAGAGAGCCTGATGAAGGGCTTAATCCCAGGACCCTGAGATCATGACCTGAGCCTAAGGCAGAGGCTTAACCCACAGAGCCACCCAGGCTCCCCATATATTTAGGATTTAAATCCATTGGTGGTTATATGATTTGAAAATTGGTCCTCATTATTTGCAGGTTCTGTATGTGTACATTTGACTCCTTGCTAAAATTTATCTGTAACTCCCAAATCAATACATGCCATCTTGCTATGGTCATTCATAGACCTGTACAGAATGGTGAAAAATTTGAATTGCCGGACACGCATGTTTCCAGCTGAACTTGAGCAAAGCAACACTCTACCTCCTTATATCAGCTATCATACTATAAAAAAATATGGGGTTTTTGATCTATTTAGTGACATATTTTAACATTTTTTCCTTCTTTTTTTTTTTTTGTAATTTCACTGTTTAGAATAGCTCCCAAGAATTATGCTGAAGTGCTATATAATGTCCCTTAGTGTAAGAAAATTGTGATACATGTTATGGAGAAAGTATGTGTGTTAGATAAAGTTCATTCAAGAATTAATTACAGTGCTATTGCCATGAGTTCAATGTCAGTGAACCAATAATATATTTTAAATAAGCTGCCTTTAAACAGAAACATGCATAGAATATGTATATATATTAATCAGTCAGTAAAAATATTGTGACCAGAGACACAAAGCAAATTAACTCTGTATTACCTCCAGGAATAGTAGTAGTTCAGTGTTCATTAATTTGGAATTAATTAGAATTAATTAATCTAATTATAAAATATTATTTTATGGAGCAAACTACTGTGAATAGTGAGAATCAATTGTACTTTCTTCCAGTGTATAGCTTGTCTTTTCATTCTCAGTAATGTGTTTCATAAAGCAAAAGTTTTTAATTTTTATAAAATCCAATTTATATTTTTTTCTTTATGTATCATACTTATACATATATTCAAAATTCAGAGCCAAAGACAAAGATAAAATCTTGAAAGTAACTGCAGGGAAATTTAAGAAATGAAATTCAACCTATAGATAAAATTCTACCTGATAATAATTACATTGGTCTTCTCATCAGAAACCATGCAAGCAAGAAGAAAGTGGAGTGAATAGTTAAAATGTTAGGAGGAAAACACCACCAACCTAGAACTCCATACCCAGCAGAGATGCCTTCAAAATGCAGAAGATACAAAGACTTTCTCAGCAAAAGTTGAGAGAATTCATCAAAAACAGACCCATTCTAGGGCACCTGGGTGTCTAAGTCAGTTAAGCATCTGATTCTTGATCTCAGCTCATGTAAGAAATGTTAAAAGGAGTTGTTCAGATGATAGAAAAATTATATAGGACAGAAACTGAATATGCATAATGGAAGAAAGAACATTGAAGAAGAAATAAGTGAAAGTAAAATGAAATGCTTAATTTTTTTAAAAGTTTTTTTCATTTATTTATTTGACAGACAGAGATCTCAAGTAATGGAGAGGCAGGCAGAGAGAGAGAGAGAAGGAAGCAGGCTCCCCACGAGCAGAGAGCCTGACAGGGGGCTCGATCCCAAGACCCTGGGATCATGACCTGAGCCGAAGGCAGAGGCCTCAACCCACTGAGCCACCCAGGCACCCCATAATTGATCTAAAAGATAACTACTTTCTTAAATAATAATATTAACAGTGTATTGGGTGATTAGAGCATAAATTAAAAGGTTAAACCTCTAAAGGAGTGAGAAGAGCAAATTGGGACTAGTTTATTTTAAGGTACCTGCACTACACAAGAGGAAGTATAGTTATTTGAAAGTAGACCTAGATTAGTTAACAATTTATATTGCAAACAGTACAAAAATCACTAGTTTTATTTTAAAAAGTATAATTGGTACACTAAGGGAAGATAAAGAGGGTTCATATAAAATAAAGCTAGACAAGGCAGAAAATAGAAATTTTAAAAAGGAACAAATACAGTGAGTAGATAGAAGATGATCTAAATATGCCAACTAAAAGAGACATATTGTCAGAGTGAAGTAAAAGAAGAAACAATTTTATGCTATCTATAGGAATCCATGATAAATATAAAGATACACATATCTTTATATATGGAAATACCAATCAGAAGAAACTGTGAGTGGATATAGTAATATTAAATAGACTTCTGAGCAAAGAAAATTATCAGAGACAGAAAGGCAGTTTACATAATGATGAAAGCATCAATTTACCAAGAAGATTCAGCAATCCTAAATACGTAACAGACAATAAACCTATTAGACATCTGCAGTAAAAACTGATGGAACTAAAAAGGAATAGACAAATCCCTATTTATAACTGGGTCTTCAGCACCCCTCCCTCAATAATTGATAGCACATCTAGACTGAAATAAGCAAGATTAGAGGAACTCAACATTATCAATTAATAGAGGTCAATCAACATTTATAGAATACTTCCCCCAACAAGACAATACACATTCTCTTCAAGTGTCCATGGCACATATCTCCAGATAAACAATTGCTTGAGACCAAAAAAAAAAGAAAAAGAAAAAGAAGAAAAGAAAAAAAAAAAGATACTGATAGATTTAAAGGAAAGGAAAGGTAAAAGGTACATCATGCTATCACTAATCAAAAGAAAATGAAAGTAGCTATGCTAACTGTAGGCAGCTCGGACATCAGAACAAGGATGATCATCAGGAATAAAGAACATTAGGTAATGGTAAAAGAGTCAATCAAGAAGAGATAACATGTGCACCAAACAAAACATCTTCTGTATAAATGAAGCAAACTGACAAAAGTAAAAGGAGAACTAAATCCACTGTTATAGTTGGAGGTTTCCACAACCCTCTATCTTTAAGTGATAGATCAAAAGGCAGAAAATCAATATGAATTTAGATGTCCTAAACAACCCTACCAACATTCATAAAATATCCCAGCAAACAACAGAATGGACCTTCACAAAGATAGACCACATGATGGGCCATTAAATACTAATAATCAACATTTCAAAAGGAAGTCTCAAGAAAAATCAAAAATAGAAAAAATATTTTTAAATAACTAAAGTAGAAAATATAACTTTTTAAAATGTGTGAGATGCAGTGAATATAGTGCATAGAGGAAAATTTATAGCATTAATGATTTATATCCTGAAAGAAGAAAGGTCTAAAATCAATAACATAAGTTATTACCCAACCTTGGGAAAGTAAAGAAAGAAGAATGATTTAAGCCCAAATGGAAGAAAATGAATAATAAAAATTAGAGCAGAAATAAATCAAAATGACAAATATAGAAGTAGAGAAGAATCAATGAAAACAAAAGCAGATTCCTTTTAAAAAAATCAATAAAATTAGTATACCTCTTATGAAGAAAAAACAGAGAGAAGACCCAAATTATCAATATTAGAAATGAAAGCGTGGTCATTACATTGATTTCATGGCTATTAAAGTGAACAGCTCTGTATCTACAAATTTGATAGCTTAAATGAAATGAACAAATTCCTTGAAAAATACAAACTAATAAAACTCTCAAGGAGAGAGAACTTTAATAGCCCTAAATGTATTTCTAAAATGTAATCCATAATCAACCTTCAAAAGGAAAACACCAGGACCAGTTTGTTTTCCTGGTGAATTTTATCAAGCATTTAAGGAAGAAATAATACTAACCTTCCACAGTCTCTCCAGAAAAAAAAAAAAAAAAGGAGAGAGAAAGCAGAGAGAAAATTTCTTAATTTATTCTATGAGGCCAATATTACCCTATTTCAAAAACCAGATAAAGACATTATATGATAGAGAAACTACAGACTGATATATCTCAGTCTTGCGATAAAGTATTCTTGGCTGTGCATGTTCTTCTCATTTAGTGCCCTGAAAATGTCTACCTGCCCTTTCTAGTTTGCCAGGTTTCTGTGGACAGGTTTGACATTATTCTGATGTTCCTCCCTCTGTATATGAGGAATCTCTTACCCCTGGCTGTCCTTAAGACAGTTTCTCTGGTTTTATGGTTTGCAAGTTTCACAATCGCAAGCGAGTAGGTCTCTCCATCCTCACTGATCTTGGGGGTTGTCCTCTCTGCCTCTAGGACACGAACACTTGTTCCATTCCCCAGATTAGAGAAATTCTCAGGTAGGATTTGCTCACTATATCTTTCTAGTCATCTCTCTCTTTCCACTCTCTCAGGGATCCCATTAATTCTGACATTGGAACGTTTCATGCCATCATTATTTCTCTAATTCTGTTTTCATAGATTCTAAGTTGTGTGTTCTAGGCCTCCTCCTGATTCTTCTTTTCTATTGGTTTGTCTTCTAGATCACTAACTGGATCTTCTGCCTCATTTACCCTAGCTGTTAGAGTATCTAGATTAGATTGGATCTCATTGATAGCATTTTTAAGTTCTTCCAGATCAGCTCTCACTCTGCTCTTAGAGAATCTATGTTGCCACTAATTGTTTTCTCCAACCTACCCATTGTCTGCATA
Organism: Lontra canadensis; assembly: GCF_010015895.1. NCBI lineage: Eukaryota > Metazoa > Chordata > Mammalia > Carnivora > Mustelidae > Lontra > Lontra canadensis. Next base: position 47,627,389 of record NW_022630996.1, on the reverse strand, counting down.
GCTGTCACCCTGAATTCTATTTCTGACATCTTGCTTATGTCCATATCCATTAGTTCTGTGGCAGAGGTCACAATCTCTGAATATGTCCTCTGTGGGGGATTCCTCCTCCTAGTCATTCTGATGAGAGGTGGTTGAAGGGATGTATAGCTGAAAATATCAACCATGATCCAGGCAAGGTGCACCCTGGAAAGTTTCAGAGCAATCAGAAGTCACCAAGAAAAAGAAAGGGGGGGAAAAAAACAGCCAAAATAAGCCCCAAGAGTAATATTTATAAAGTGCAAAAACAAAGACCGACAAAAGAAAAAGAAAAAAAAAAAGCCAAAATGAACCCCAAGAATAAGATTTATTAAATACAAAAACAAAGAAACAGAAAGACCAACAAAAGAAAAAAAAATAAAAACATAAAAAGTAGGGATGACAGGAAGGTGGTTATAATCCCTAGATGTGGGTAAGGAAGGGTAGTTCAGTTCTTCCTGGGTATATATTGTTATCTTTGTTAGAAGACTCAATTTTACAGAGATACAAGAAATTAAAACTGGTATATATATAGAGGAAGTATTGAATAGGGGGAAAAAAGGACTATATTGAAGCTTATACCTATATATATTTTTAAAAAAAGAAAAAAAAAGGTATATGTATGGAAAAAGTTCAAATCAAAAAGTTACTATGGAATATGTTGTATTAACTTCTAGTTGAAATGTTAAGTAGGTAAAAAAAAAATAATAAAAGGACAAGAATAGTGAGAAAGAATTGAAAAAAGAGAGAGAGAGAAAAGTTGTATCTAAGAAATATACAGGTTGTGAGGCAATACCGGGAGCTTAATATACAGGTTTCCCCTGGTGTTGGGGTTTTACAGTCTTATGGGGACCCTGTGATTGTTGTCCTCTTGTTCTTTCTGCTTGTCTTCTGGGGAGGGGCCAGCTACGTTGTTTTTCAGTCGATTCTGCTTTAGCAGAGTTGCAGTGCCCCCTACCAAGGGGCTGGGCTCCGTGAAAACTGGTTTTTCTGGCTTTTGTTCTCTGGAGGCTTTGTGATCTGGCGGCTTTTCCTCCCTTTTCCAGCGGTCAGAGCAAAGTAAACTGTCCACACCCAGACCTCTGCCTCAGAGAGAAGCCACAGTCTGCTCCTCTCTGAATCCTCCAGAACACACAGACTCCCCCTCTGCAAACTCCGTTAAACACCCCAACCTCCCACAGGTGGTACGCACCCCAGCCACCATCTCAGTGACCGCCGGAGACCCCCGCTTGTCTCTGTACCCCCATGTCATCAAAACCATGAGCAATAGTGGTCCAGGCGAGCCCGTTCCTGGCAGCTGCATTTACCAGGACTGCTGATTCAAGTCCGCAACCGGTCCTCTCCGCCCTGTTGGAGGCAGAGGCAGCTGTGGTATCAGTGGCAGCTGCCAGCCCCCAGCAACACCGACTCAAGCCCTTGCTGGGTGCAGGTGGGCAGTGGCTGCAGCTGGTCGCAGGACCGTGGGCTTTGGTCCATGCAATTGTCCCTTAATTCCCTTTGTTCTATTTGAGTGCTGTTATCAGTCCCTTCCCATCTCGCAGCCACAGGTCTCCAAGCTATTGCAGCTCCCAGGCACAGGGCACTTTCGCATTAGGGTAATACTTTCCAGTGGCTTGCTTCTGGTGGCTCCTTCCCTCTTCTGTTTATCCTCCGATATCTGTCTGTGTACTCTCAACTCTGTCTTTTATACCTCTTGTCCAATGGTCCTCTGCCCCCGTAGAGATCCAGAAGTGTATAATCTTACATCTCAGGCTGACTTCATGGCTGTCCAGAGTGCTCTGGTAGATACCCAACTCAATTCAGGGGACTGGTTGAAATAGGGTCTCCTACTCCTCCACCATCTTGCCCCTCCTCTCTGATATATCTCATGACTATATAAATAAAAATCTTCAACCAAACATTAGCAAATTGAATTCAGTATTATAAAAAAATTCTACACCATGACCAAATAAGATTTATTAAACATATACAAGACTGGCTCAACGTTCAAACTTCAGCCACTGTAGTCCTTTATCAAAAGGGTGAAGAAAAACCATATGATCCTGTCAATTGATGCAGGAAAAAGCATTTCAAAATATATAGTGCTGATTAATGATAAAAATCTGAAACAAACTTAGAATAGAGAGGAATTTCTCTAACTTAATAAAAATATATACATAATCCTTTTTGAAATAGACTTGAAAGAGGCTTTTCTTGTAATGTTCTAATACCATTTAGTGGTAAAAGGCTGGATGCTTTTTCCCTGAGTTGGAAAAAAACAAGGATGTCATTTCATACCACTTTTAGTCAGCCTCACACTACAAGCCCTACTAAATGCAATAAGGGAAGAAAAGGAAATAAAAGGTATGTGTATTGAAAAGAAACAAAGAAACTCTTTTTAATTGCACATGAAGTGAGGGTCTGTGTAGGAACACCAATGAATGTGCACAATAATTTCTATAATTAATGAGTAAATATAGCAAAGTCAATGTACAGAAGTCGATTTCTTATCTATATACCACCAATGAACAATTAGAAGTTAAAATTAAATAAACAGCACATTTACAATAGCACCAAAAATGAAACACTTATATTTAAATCTATCAAAATATGAATAGCATCTGCATACAGAAACCACAAAACACTGAAGGAAAAAAATGAAGATCAAAATAAATCAAGAGATATTTTATGTTTGCAGATTTGAAAATGCAATATAACTAAAATATCAATTCTTCCCAACTTGAGCTTTAGAATCCATGGAATCCCAACAAAATTCCCAGCACATTCTTTGGTAGATTTGGATACTCTTACACTAAAATTTTTATGGAAAGGGTAAAGACCTAGAATAGTGAATACAGTATTGAAAAAGAAGATCAAAGTTTGCAAACTCATACTGCCCAATGTCATGACATATTGCAAAGCTACAGAAATAAAGGTAGCATAGTATCAGTGAAAGAATACATATATAGATGGAACATAATGGAATATAACAGAGAGCCCAAGAGAGATGCACACCTATAGAGTCAGTTGATTTTTGGCAAAGTTGCAAGGCAATTCAAAGGAGAAAGAGTAATTTTTCAACAACTGATGCTGAAATAATTGGATATTCATAAGCAAAAAGCATGAACCTAGACACAGACCTTACACCTTCACAAAATTGACTTAAAATGGATCAGGGCTCCTGGGTGGCTCAGTGGGTTAAGCCTCTGCCTTCGGCTCAGGTCATGATCTCGGGGTCCTGTTGAGCCCCGCATCGGGCTCTCTGCTCAGCGAAAAGCCTGCTTCCCCACTCTCTCTCTACCTATCTCTCTGCCTACTTGTGATCTCTGTCAAATAAATAAATAAAAATCTTTAAAAAAAATGGATCATGGAAACATCAAATACAAAATTACAGTACCTATAGAAGGAAACAGAGGAGAATGTTTGAGCTTCAATTTGGTGATGAGATTTCCGATATATTATCAAAAACATGATCATGAAAGAAAAAAAGTTGGATTTTATTAAAGCTAAAAAATCCTGCTTTTTAATAAACACTTAAGAGAATGAAAGTAAAACCCACAGATTGGAAGAAAATATTTGCAAAACATGTATATAATCAAGGACTTCTGTCTATATCCAAAAGCCAAACAACAAAACCCAAAAACCTTAAAACTCAACAATAAAGACATAAAACCTCTCAACAAGCTGGACAAAAGATGTAAACAGACCCCTATCCAAAGATATATACAGATGGCAGCTAAGCATATAAAAAGTTGTTCAACTTTTTTATCCTATAACTGGAAGTTTGCACCCTTTGACCACTATGGTAACTACAGTGAACAATACTGTGTTATATATTTAAAGGTTGTTAAGAGAATAAATCTTAAAAGTTCTAACAAAAAAAAATTCTATGCAATGGTAATAGATGTTCACTAGACTTACTGTGGTAATCATTTTGAGATATATGTATATCTAGATATATATGTATGTGTGTGTGTGTATAAATATATATAAAATTAAGTTGTACATCTAAACCCAATATAATATTATATGTCACTTATATCTCAATACAAAATGATGTTCAACATCATTTTTCATTAGGGAAATACCAATTAAAACATGAAATACCATGACATAGCTATTAGAATGGTTAAAAAAACAAAACAGGACAAAAAACCAAAAGTACTAACTGCTGGTGAGGATGCAGGACAACAGGGACTCTCATTCACTGTGGATATGAATGTAAATCAGTACAGCTGTTTTGGAAGACAATTTGGATATTTCTTGCAAAGTTAAAAATAGTCTTATCATACAACCCAGCAATTGGACTCCTAGTTATTTACCCAACTGATTTGAAATGTTGTAGCAGCATTATGCATAACTGCCAAAAATGGAAACAACCAAGAGGTCCTTCAAGGGATGAAAGATTAAACAGACTGTGGTGTATCCATACTGTGTGCTGCTACTCAGCAACAGAAAGGAATGATCTATCAAGCAATGAAAAGGCAGGGGTGAATATTAAATGTTTATTGCTAAATGAAAGATATTGTATAATTCTAGTTATATGGCCCTCAAAAAAGAGGCAAAAGTATAGAGATGGCAAAAATATCAAAGGTTTAGGATAGAGGAAGGGTTGAATAAGTGAAGCACAAGGGGTTTTTTTTGAGCAGTGTTATGCGATACCATAATAGTGGAGACAAGCAACTATGTGTTTGTCAAAACTCAAAGAACTTTACAGCAAAAACAGAGAATTTTAATTTGTGCAGATTTCTTTAAAAAATCATTTAAGAGTCAAGAGAGATTCTAGGATAGAATGCAAAATGTGACAAAGCAGTCCAAGTATTACAAATAAATGGAACAACTTCACTGAAGGGAATGGAGGTGAAAGTGCTGACCTAAGTGACTTTGGAAGTGAGAAGAGCCTGTAATACTACATAAAAAGGAAGTTGTACATAAGCCCTGTACTCTAGTTGATTAACTTGTTTTCAACAGGAATATGTGTGTGTGTGTGTGTGTGCGCACACACACACACACACACGCAGAAATTAAGTAGAAATTAAGTTATGCAGAAATTAAGTTAAGTAAATGGAGAGTGAGCCAGGTTTCTCAGTCTTGGAGAGGAAGGGTATAGGAAAACAAGAGAGTTAGAATTATCTCATGATGATAGGTTAGAGTTTCAGACATGAGTCAGGACCCATGTTTACCCTAATATAGTACAGACATAAATATTTGTTGATACATGCATATACATGGGTTAGTATATATGCATGTATTCTTTGATCTGTCATCTGCGAAGGCATAAATGCAACAACAACCCAGTAGCAATGAGCATACCTGACACCTAGGTCCTAGTTTCTAATACCATTCTGGAATAAAAGGAAATGAAAGAGATCCCAATAGCCAAAGTTGGAATAATTTTAACAATAAAATAATAAAAGGAATATAGAATTACAAACCAAAGTATTAGATAAGTTTCCATAAGGCCATGTTGATATAATTAATGATTAAGTAAATATATAGAGAAGAATAAACAAATTTCCTTTGTAGAAGAAATCCAAAAAACTGATGTAAATTCTCCACCTTTAAAGAGGTGGAGCACTTATAGTGATACTAATTCAAAGAGATACATGCACCAAGATGTTTAAGGAGCATTGTTTACAATAGCCAAAATACGGAAACAGCCCAAGTGTCTATAAATAGGTGAATGGATAAAGAGTTTGTGGTATACACACACACACACACACACACACACACACATACATACACACACACACACAATGGAATAAGCCATAAAAAAGTATGAAATCTTGCCATTTGCAACAACATGGGTGGAGCTAGACAGTGTGATGTGAAGGGAAATGAGTCAGCCAGAGAAAGACAAATACCGTATGATTTCACTCAAATGTGGAATTTAGGAAACAAAACACACACGCAAAGGGATAAAAGAGAGAGAGGTAAACCCAGAAACAAACTCTTAGTTATAGAGAAAAATGTGGTGGTTACTGGAGGGAGTTGAGTTGGAGGTGGGGGGTTATATAGGTAAGGGATTAAGGAGTGCCATTGTGATGAGCACTGGGTGTTGTATGGAAATGTTGAATCACTATATTGTATACCTGAAACTCATACCGCACTGTATATTAACTAACTGGAATTTAAATAAAAACTTAAAAAAATACAAATAATAAAAAAAACCCAAAGAAGTGTAGTGTAACTCCCTACTCTTTAAATGTGAACTGCATGTAATGATTTCCATCTTAAGAGAACAGCTGGAGGGTCCCTGGGTGACTCAGTCGGTTAAGGGTCTGCCGTCGGTTAAGGGTCTGCCTTCAGCTCAGGTCAAGCTTGGCTCATGATCCTGGGGTCCTGGGATCAAGCCCCACATTGGGCTTTCTGCTTAGTGGGGAGCCTGCTTCTCCCTCTTCCTCTGCTTGTCCCCCTGCTTGTGCTCTCTCTCTCTGTCTCAAATAAATAAAATCCTTAAAAAAGAGAGAGACAGAGAGAAAACAAGTGGAAAACAGGAGGAGGAGGCAGAGGTGGAGGCTGGGGTGAGAGAAAGAAGTACATTTGCAGTGGAGAATCTTGAGAAACACTACCTCAGTCAGGTGAAGGTCAGTATCAACAGTGGTATGTTGTGTTGGTAGTATGTACCCTTGATACGATGTGGTAAGAATGGTACTTTTCCCCTGGAGCCTTCACAAAAATCCTAACTCTGGTCTAATCATGAGAAACACATCAGAAAAATCCCAAATAAAAAGGAAAAAAAAAGAAAGAAAAGAAAAGTCCCAACTGAGGAATATTCCAGAAAATAGCTACCTAGTACCCTCAAAACTGTCAAGGTCATTAAAAATAAGAGTGTAAAAAACTGTCACAATCAAGAGGAGACTAAAGGGATATGATGACTATCCTGAATGAAATCCTAAAACAGAAAAAAGAGGTTAGGTAAAAACTAAGAAAATCTGAATAAAGTGTGGACTTGTTAATAATAATAATATGTCACTGTTGGTTCATTAATTGAGACAAATGTACCATACTAATGTTAAGTGTTAATTGTAAGAGAAACTGGATGTGGGGATATGGGAAGGCTCTATTATCTTTACAGCTTTTCTGTAAACCAGAGTCTGTTCTAAAATAAAATGTCCATAAATTAAAAAAAAATCAGAGAGCAATATTTGTGTAGGTCTATTTCTGGACACTTATTTTCCATTGATTTGGAGTATACCCCTTTAATACCACATAGTCTGATTACTACAGTGATACACTAAATATTAAAATGAGAAAGTGTCAGTTCAGCAACTATTTTTTTCTTATCTATTTTTTCTATTTTATTTACTTTATCTTACATATAGATTTTAGAATCAGCTTGCCTATAGTTTCAAAAATATTATGCTAGGATTCTGATTGGGTTTGAATTAAACCATAAATCAGTTTGGAAAATTAAGAATTTTTTTCAATATTTCATTACTAGTATATAAAAATACCAAGGATTGAATTTCTTTGTGTTAGCCATATATCTTATAACATGTAAATGCAACTATTACTTATTTGCTTGGTTAGATAAATATCTAGAGACTTTCTATGGCAATCATGGTATTTTTTTTTAATTTTTAATTTAATTTAATTTTTTTTAATTTTATTTTTTATAAACATATATTTTTCCCCCGGGGTACAGGTCTGTGAATCGCCAGGTTTACACACTTCACCGCACTCACCATAGCACATACCCTCCCCAATGTCCATAATAACCCCACCCCCCAACCCCCTCCCCCCAGCAACCCTCAGTTTGTTTTGTGAGATTAAGAGTCACTTATGGTTTATCTCCCTCCCAATCCCATCTTGCTTCATTTACTCTTCTCCTACCCCCTTAACCCCCATGTTGCATCTCCTCTCCCTCATATCAGGGAGATCATATGAGAGTTGTCTTTCTCCGATTGGCTTATTTTGCTAAGCATGATACCCTCTAGTTCCATCCACATCATCGCAAATGGCAAGATTTCATTTCTTTTGATGGCTGCATAGTATTCCATTGTGTATATATACCACATCTTCTTTATCCATTCGTCTGTTGATGGACATCTAGGTTCTTTCCATAGTTTGGCTATTGTAGACATTGCTGCTATAAATATTCGGGTGCACGTGCCCCTTCGGATCACTACATTTGTATCTTTAGGGTAAATACCCAGCAGTGCAATTGCTAGGTCATAGGGTAGTTCTATTTTCAACATTTTGAGGAACCTCCATGCTGTTTTCCAGAGTGGTTGCACCAGCTTGCATTCCCACCAACAGGGTAGGAGGGTTCCCCTTTCTCCGCATCCTCGCCAGCATCGGTCATTTCCTGACTTGTTAATTTTAGCCGTTCTGACTGGTGTGAGGTGGTATCTCATTGTGGTTTTGATTTGTATTTCCCTGATGCCGAGTGATATGGAGCACTTTTTCATGTGTCTGTTGGCCATCTGGATGTCTTCTTTGCAGAAATGTCTGTTCATGTCTTCTGCCCAATTCTTGATTGGATTATTTGTTCTTTGGGTGTTGAGTTTGCTAAGTTCTTTATAGATTCTGGACACTAGCCCTTTATCTGATATGTCGTTTGCAAATATCTTCTCCCATTCTGTCAGTTGTCTTCTGGTTTTGTTAACTGTTTCCTTTGCTGTGCAAAAGCTTTTGATCTTGATGAAATCCGAATAGTTCATTTTTGCCCTTAATTCCCTTGCCTTTGGCGATGTTCCTAGGAAGATGTTGCTGCGGCTGAGGTCGAAGAGGTTGCTGCCTGTGTTCTCCTCAAGGATTTTGATGGGTTCCTTTCTCACATTGAGGTCCTTCATCCATTTTGAGTCTATTTTCGTGTGTGGTGTAAGGAAATGGTCCAATTTCATTCTTCTGCATGTGGCTGTCCAATTTTCCCAACACTATTTATTGAAGAGGCTGTCTTTTTTCCGTTGGACATTCTTTCCTGCTTTGTCGAAGATTAGTTGACCATAGAGTTGAGGGTCTATTTCTGGGCTCTCTATTCTGTTCCATTGATCTATGTGTCTGTTTTTGTGCCAGTACCATGCTGTATTGATGATGACAGCTTTGTAGTAGAGCTTGAAGTCTGGAATTGTGATGCCACCAACTTTGGCTTTCTTTATCAATATTCCGTTGGCATTTCACGGTCTTTTCTGGTTCCATATAAATTTTGGGATTATTTGTTCCATTTCTTTGAAAAAAAAATGGATGGTACTTTGATAGGAATTGCATTAAATGTGTAGATTGCTTTAGGTAGCATAGACATTTTCACAATATTTATTCTTCCAATCCAAGAGCATGGAACATTTTTCCATTTCTTTGTGTCTTCCTCAATTTCTTTCATGAGTACTTTATAGTTTTCTGTGTATAGATTCTTAGTCTCTTTGGTTAGGTTTATTCCTAGGTATCTTATAGTTTTGGGTGCAATTGTAAATGGGATTGACTCCTTAATTTCTCTTTTTTCTGTCTTGTTGTTGGTGTAGAGAAATGCAATTGATTTCTGTGCATTGATTTTATATCCTGACACTTTACTGAATTCCTGTACAAGTTCTAGCAGTTTTGGAGTGGAGTCTTTTGGGTTTTCCACATATAGTATCATATCATCTGTGAAGAGTGATAGTTTGACTTCTTCTCTGCCGATTTGGATGCCTTTAATTTCTTTTTGTTGTCTGATTGCTGAGGCTAGGACTTCTAGTACTATATTGAATAGCAGTGGTGATAACGGACATCCCTGCCGTGTTCCTGACCTTAGCGGAAATGCTTTCAGTTTTTCTCCATTGAGAATGATATTTGCGATGGGTTTTTCATAGATGGCTTTGATACTATTGAGGTATGTGCCCTCTATCCCTACACTTTGAAGAGTTTTGATCAGGAAGGGATGCTGTACTTTGTCAAATGCTTTTTCAGCATCTATGGAGAGTATCATATGGTTCTTGTTCTTTCTTTTATTAATGTGTTGTATCACATTGATTGATTTGCGGATGTTGAACCAACCTTGCAGCCCTGGAATAAATCCCACTTGGTCGTGGTGAATAATCCTTTTAATGTACTGTTGAATCCTATTGGCTAGTATTTTGGTGAGAATTTTTGCATCTCTGTTCATCAAGGATATTGGTCTGTAGTTCTCTTTTTTTGATGGGATCCTTGTCTGGTTTGGGGATCAAGGTGATGCTGGCCTCATAAAATGAGTTTGGAAGTTTTCCTTCCATTTCTATTTTTTGGAACAGTTTTAGGAGAATAGGAATTAGTTCTTCCTTAAATGTTTGGTAGAATTCCCCCGGGAAGCCGTCTGGCCCTGGGCTTTTGTTTGTTTGGAGATTTTTGATGACTGTTTCAATCTCCTTACTGGTTATGGGTCTGTTCAGGCTTTCTATTTCTTCCTGGTTCAGTTGTGGTAGTTTATATGTCTCTAGGAATGCATCCATTCCTTCCAGATTGTCAAATTTGTTGGCATAGAGTTGCTCATAATATGTTCTTATGATTGTCTGTATTTCTTTGGTGTTAGTTGTGATCTCTCCTCTTTCATTCATGATTTTATTGATTTGGGTCCTTTCTCTTTTCTTTTTGATAAATCTGGCCAAGGGTTTATCAATCTTATTAATTCTTTCAAAGAACCAGCTCCTAGTTTCATTGATTTGTTCTATTGTTTTTTTGGTTTCTATTTCATTGATTTCTGCTCAATCTTTATGATTTCTCTTCTCCTGCTGGGTTTAGGGTTTCTTTCTTGTTCTTTCTCCAGCTCCTTTAGGTGTAGGGTTAGGTTGTGTACCTGATACCTTTCTTGTTTCTTGACAGAGGCTTGTACCGCTATATATTTTCCTCTCAGGACTGCCTTTGTTGTGTCCCACAGATTTTGAACCGTTGTATTTTCATTATCATTTGTTTCCATGAATTTTTTCTATTCTTCTTTAATTTCCTGGTTGACCCATTCATTCTTTAGAAGGATGCTGTTTAGTCTCCATGTATTTGGGTTCTTTCCAAATTTCCTCTTGTGATTGAGTTCTAGCTTCAGAGCGTTGTGGTCTGAAAATATGCAGGGAATGATCACGATCTTTTGATACCGGTTGAGACCTGATTTAGGACCGAGGATGTGATCTATTCTGGAGACTGTTCCATGGGCACTAGAGAAGAATGTGTATTCTGTTGCTTTGGGATGAAATGTTCTGAATATATCTGTGATGTCCATCTGGTCAGTGTGTCATTTAAGGCCTTTATTTCCTTGTTGATCTTTTGCTTGGATGATCTGTCTATTTCAGTGAGGGAAGTGTTAAAGTCCCCTCCTATTATTGTATGATTGTTGATGTGTTTCTTTGATTTTGTTATAAATTGGTTTATATAGTTGGCTGCTCCCACGTTAGGGGCATAGATATTTAAAATTGTTAGATCTTCTTGTTGGACAGATCCTTTGAGTATGATATAGTGTCCTTCCTCATCTCTTATTATAGTCTTTGGCTTAAAATCTAATTGATCTGATATAAGGATTGCCACTCCTGCTTTCTTCTGATGTCCATTAGCGTGGCAAATTCTTTTCCACCCCCTCACTTTAAATCTGAAGGTGTCTTCGGGTTTAAAATGAGTTTCTTGTAGGCAACATATAGGTGGGTTTTGTTTTTTATCCATTCTGATACCCTGTGTCTTTTGATTGGGGCATTTAGCCCATTAACATTCAGGGTAACTATTGAGAGATATGAATTTAGTGCCATTGTATTGCCTGTAAGGTGACTGTTACTGTATATTGTCTCTGTTCCTTTCTGATCTACTAGTTTTAGGGTCTCTCTTTGCTTAGAGGACCCCTTTCAATATTTCCTGTAGAGCTGATTTGGTGTTTGCAAATTCTTTCAGTTTTTGTTTGTCCTGGAAGCTTTTAATCTCTCCTTCTATTTTCAATGATAGCCTAGCTGGATATAGTATTCTTGGCTGCATGTTTTTCTCATTTAGTACTCTGAATATATCATGCCAGCTCTTTCTGGCCTGCCAGGTCTCTGTGGATAAGTCTGCTGCCAATCTAATATTTTTACCATTGTATGTTACAGACTTCTTTTCCCGGGCTGCTTTCAGGATTTTCTCTTTGTCACTAAGACTTGTAAATTTGACTATTAGGTGACGGGGTGTGGACCTATTCTTATTGATTTTGAGGGGGGTTCTCTGAACCTCCTGGATTTTGATGCTTGTTCCCTTTGCCATATTGGGGAAATTCTCTCCAATAATTCTCTCCAATATACCTTCTGCTCCCCTCTCTCTTTCTTCTTCTTCTGGAATCCCAATTCTTCTAATATTGTTTCATCTTATGGTGTCACTTATCTCTCGAATTCTGCCCTTGTGGTCCAGTAGCTGTTTGTCCCTCTTTTGCTCAGCGTCTTTATTCTCTGTCATTTGGTCTTCTATATTGCTGATTCTTTCTTCTGCCTCATTTATCCTAGCAGTGAGAGCCTCCATTTTTTATTGCACCTCATTAATAGCTTTTTTTATTTCAACTTGATTAGATTTTAGTTCTTTTATTTCTCCAGAAAGGGCTTTTATATCTCCCGAGAGGGTTTCTCTAATATCTTCCATGCCTTTTTCGAGTCCGGCTAGAACCTTGAGAATCATCATTCTGAACTCTAGATCTGACATATTACCAATGTCTGTATTGATTAGGTCCCTAGTCTTTGGTACTGCCTCTTGTTCTTTTTTTTGTGGTGAATTTTTCCGCCTTGTCATTTTGTCCAGATAAGAGTATATGAAGGAACAAGTAAAATACTAAAAGGGTGGCAACAACCCCAGGAAAATATGCTTTAGCCAAATCAGAAGAGATCCCAAATCGGGGGGGGGGGGGGGAAATAAAAAGAGGTTCAGAAAGAAAAAAAAGAAAAAAAAATAAAAAAGAAAAAAGAAACAAAAAAAGAAAACCAATAATGAAAAAATATAAAATGGAAAAAAATATATATATATTAGATAAACTAGTTAAAAAACGTTAAAAAAGAAAAGGGTAAAAGTTAAAAAAATTTAGCAGAAGAAGAGAAAAAAAATTGAAAAAGAAGAAAAAAATTAAATTAACTGCAAGGCTAAAGAATCATGGGGAGAAAGCCAAGAGTTCCGTGCTTTGCTTTCTCCTCCTCTGGAATTCCGCTGCTCTCCTTGGTATTGAAACTGCACTCCTTGGTAGGTGAACTTGGTCCTGACTGGGTTTCTTGTTGATCTTCTGGGGGAGGGGCCTGTTGTAGTGATTCTCAAGTGTCTTTGCCCCAGGCGGAGTCGCACCGCCCTTACCAGGGGCCGGGCTGAGTAATCCGCTCGGGTTTGCTTTCGGGAGCTTTTGTTCCCTGAGCGATTTCCATAGAGTTCCAGAGGACGGGAATGAAGATGGCAGCCTCCCAGTCTCTGGCCTGGAGGAGCCGAGAGTCTGGGGCCCCACTCCTCAGTGCGCCCTCAGAGAACAGCGCCCAATTACTCCCATCACCCTGGCCTCCGGCTGCGCTCCGAGCTCACTGAGCCTGCGAGCAGTTCAAGGTAACCCCGAGCTGTGAGCTCACTCCTCGGCTCTGTCTCTGTAGCTGGCTTCCCCGTTCTAATACCTGTAAGCTCTGCGACACTCAGACACCCCCGATCCTTCTGTGACCCTGCGGGACCTGAGGCCACGCTGACCCCGCATGGGCTTCACCCCGGTTAAGCCTCTGGAGTGATGTCCCTCAGCGGAACAGACTTTTAAAAGTCCCGATTTTGTGCTCCGTTGCTCCGCCGCTTGCCGGGAGCCGGCCCCTCCCCCTGCAGTCTATCTTCCCGTCGCTTTGGATTCACTTCTCCACCAGTCCTACCTTTCAGAAAGTGGTTGATTTTCTGTTTCTAGAATTGCTGTTCTTCTTCTCTTCGATCTCCCGTTGGATTTGTAGGTGTTTGCAATCTTTAGATAAGCTATCTAGCTGATCTCCCGCTACCTGAAGTAGTCTCAGCTGCTACTTCTCCGCCATCTTGACTCCTCCCCCCAATCATGGTATTTTAAGGGCCCATTTTATTTCTTCCTTTCTAATTTGTATATCTTGTATTTCTCTTCTTTGCATATTATTGCACTGACTAGGATTTCTAGTACTATATTGATTAGAGATGGTCAAGGAGAACATCTTTGTCTTTTCTCCAAACTTAGGAGGAAAGTATTCTTTCACTGTTATATAAGATGTTAGCTCTGATGTTTTGTAGATTCCATTTATTAGGAAAAAGTTCCCTCTTCTTCTTAGTTTGCTGAGTAGTTTTTTTTAATATGTAATGAATGGATGTTGAATTTTTTCAAATGATTTTTCAGCAACAATATGACCTTGTAGGTTTTCTTTGTTTGTTAATATGGTGAATTACATTATTTATGAATATTGAAATCGCCTTGCATTCCTAGTTTTAAGCCCACTTGATCGTGGTGGTTAGACTTAGTATATATTGCTTAATCTAAATTTGCTTATATTTTGTTGAAGATTTTGTGTTTATGGTCACAAGAAATAAGAATTGGCAGTTTGATTTTCTTGTACTTTCTCTAGTTTGAAGTAAAATATATCTTCATAAAATGAGCCAGAAAGTCCTCTCTCTTCTATCTTCTAGAAGAGATTGTATAAAATAATATAATTTCTTCTTCAAATGTTTGGTAGCACTTGTTAGCTTGAAACATTGAGCTCCTACCTGCTTTTCATGGGCTGTCATTCACTGTCACTCCAATTTCAAAGTGCTCTCTAATAGCCAATATGAGACCTGAGTGGTAGTGTAAACCCAGAGTTCAGTTCTGGAAGACTTTAGTATGCTTTTTACAGTCAGACCCATGCACGTGTAGCTAGAGAGTAAGAGAAAAAGCTAATACACAACTTCAGGGTATTGCTTTCTTGAGCTCCCTCCTCTTTGTACACTCCCAATTGTTTGTGATTCTCATGGGTCCCCTGAGTGGTCCTTTTTATTTAAAAAAAAATGCAGCTTTAGTTTCCCTACTTGGCCAAGCATTCCTGAAAGTGTCTTCCTCCAAAGCCAAGTGATGAGAGGGTAGAGAGTGAAAATAAAACAATGGGCATCCTCTCCATGCTCTTGAGACCACAATTCTGGTCAAAGGAAAAAAAATCCCTTGCCACCATCAGCTTGCTTGGAAGTCAGCCAGAAGAAATTAAAAACAAAACAAAGCGAGACAAAACTATCTCACAGGGTACTCCTTTCCTACTCTTTGGACGAACCAGAAATAGAAATTTTCTCTTGAAACTCTCTGTTTGCCTGTAATACACAGTTCTTGCTTTCAGGACTCTTTTAAGTGTGGATCAGGAGATACCCAGGGAAAAAGAATGACCAAACTCACTACTGGTTCCACGGTACTTTACTTTCTGCATTCCTTCCCCAACACACCTGCTGCCACTACTCTCCAGAGTCCTCAAATAGTGCCCTATGTATTCCTTTCAGGGTTTTTTAATTAAATTTTAAATTCTAATTTAATTAAGTTAATTAATAGTTAATAATTAATTTACTTAAATTTGATTTAAATTAATTTTAATTAAATTCAGATAAGGTGGATCTTGCATATTCAATCTTTTTAAAATTAACATATAATGCGTTGTTTCAGGGGCATAGGTCTGTGATTTATCAGTCTTAGACAATTCACAGCACTCACCATAGCACATACTCTCCCCAAGGTCCATCACTGAGCCACCCTACCCCTTCCTACCCCTCTCCCCTCCAGCAACCCTCAGTTTATTTCCTGAGATTAAGAGTCTCTTATGGGAGTGCCTGGGTGGCTCAGTGGGTTAAGTCTGCCTTTGGCTGGGGTCATGGTCTCGGGGTCCTGGGATCGAGCCCCACATTGGACTCTGCGTGGTGGGGAGCCTGCTTTCCCCTCTCTCTCTGCCTGCTGCTCTGCCTACTTGTGATCTCTCTCTGTCAAATAAATAAATGAAATCTTAAAAAAAAAATGTATCTTATGGTTTGTCTCCTTCTCTTATTTCATCTTGTTTTATTTTTCCCTCCCTTCCCCTGTGATCCTCTGTCTTTTTCTCAAATTTCTCATATCAGTAAGATCATATGATAATTGTCTTTCTCTGATTGACTTATTTCGCTTAGCATAATACCCTCTCGTTCCATCCACTTTGTTGCAAATGGCAAGATTTCGGGGGTTTTGATGGCTGCATAGTATTCCATTGTATATATATATACCACATCTTCTTTATCCATTCCTCTGTTGATGGACATCTAGGCTCTTTCCATAATTTGGCTACTGTGGACATTGCTTGCATATTCAATCTTGACCGTAAGCAGAACCACCTCTAAATATTTAAAAATATAATTATTTTTAATTTAACAGCATTTTAGTTAGGATATATTCCTGAAGGCTTGAGGTACATTTCATGAGGAAGTTTCCTGCCTCACCCACATCCTTTCTGATAATTCTAAGGATAGAAGAGAATGAAGTGGACAAAGTGCAGGTGATAATTTCTCAGAATATATATATAAGAATATAAGAATATATTAAACTTTCTCATGTATTGAAGACTTAGTAATGAAACATGAGTAAATAAAATAGTGATAAGTTTATTGAGCTATGATTTGTGGTAGAAAGACTAATTCAAACAAAATAACATCAAATAAATGAAGAAACTAAGAAATAATTAGTACTTCAAGTCTCCAGGTGAGAAAAAGAGAGAAGGGGTAGAGAACTCTGATCAGATATATTTGCATTTGTGTTTCTTTTTTCCTCAGTAAGTATTTTTATTTTTAACTTTTTACTTAACTTTATTTTCCTAGATCAGTTTTAGGTTCATAGCAAAATTGAGGGGAAGGTATCGACATTTCCCATTTACTGCCTGCTTCCACATATGCATAGCCTCCCCCATTATCAGCATCCCCACTAAAGCGGTACACTTATTAAAAATTGATGAACACACATTAACACATCATTATCATCCAAAGTCCATGTTTACCTTAAGGAATAGTCTTGGTATTGTACATTCTGTGGGTTGAGACAAATGCATAATAACATGTATTCATCATTACAGTATCATACCAAGTATTTCCACTGGCCTAAAATTCCCTCATGCTCTGCCTAGTCATCCCTCTTTGTCTGCTCCTACCTTCGCAACCACTGATCTTATTACTATCTCCATAGTTTTAACTTTTCCAAAATGTCATATAGTTAGAAGCACACAATATGTAGCCTTTACATATTGGATTCTTTCATTTGGTAATATGCACTTAAATTTCTTCCATGTCTTTTCATGTCTTGATAACTCATTTCCTTTTAGCACTGGAAGTAAAGACATCTTGGTTTCTTCCAATTTTTGGCAATTATGAATAAGGCTACTATAAATATCCATGTGCAGGTTTTTGTGTGGATATAATTTTCAGTTCCTTTGGGTAAATACCAAAGAGCATGATTACTATACCATATTGTAGAAGTATGCTTGGTTTAATAAGAAATTTGCTTTTCTAATATATGTATTCCATGCTTTAAATTTCCCTTTAATTCCTTTTACTGCAGCCAACAAATTTTAGCAAGTTGTGTTTTTGTTTTCATTGAGTTCAGAATATTTTCCAGTGTTTCCTGAAATTTCTTCTGTGACCCTTGTGCTATTTAGAAGTGTTTATAATTTTATAAATTTATTTATAATTTTATAAATTTATTTATAATTTCCATATATTTGAGGATTTTCCAGTTATCTTTCTGTTACTGATTTATAGCTTAATTCTGTTGTGGTCTGAGAGCTGGCATTTTATGATTTCTATTCTTTTAAATTGTTAAGATGTATTTTATGACCCAAATTGAGGTCTGTCTTGGTGAATATTCTCATGTGATCCTGATAAAAATGTGTTCTTTGATGTTGTTGGATGAAGAAGTTTTATATATATATATATATATATATATATACACACATACACACACACACACACACACACATATAGTTGATTAATGACGTTGTTGAATTCGACTATGCCCTTGTTGATTTTCTGACTGCTGACTCTGTCCCTTTCTAATGAGGTATTTTGAAGTCTTCAACCATGATAGTGAATTCATCCATTTCTCCTTGGAGTTCTATCAGTTTTTGCTTCATGTATTTTATGTTCTGTTGTTAGGTACACACAAGTTGAGTTTTATCTTCTTGGAGGATTGACCCTTTTGTCTTGTAATGTCCTTTTTTATCCCTGATAACTTTCCTTGTTTGAAGTCTCCTGTGCCTGAAATTGATTTAGCCACTCCTGCTTTTTTTTCTTCTTCTTTTTTAAACTGAAGTGTAGCTGATGGACAGTGTTACACTGGTTTCAGGTATCTGACATACTGACTCAACAAGTCTGTGCATTATGCCCTGCTCACCACAAGTGTAGCTATTATCTGTCACTATACAAGGCTATTACAATACCATTAACTATATTCCCTATGGTGTGCCTTTTATTCCCGTGATTTATTCATTGCATAACTGGAAGCCTGTGTCTCCCACTTCCTTTCACCCATTTTGCCCGTCCCCTTACCACCCCAGCCATCCGTTTACATTTAATTAATATGTGTCTTTTTTAGCTAAAGTGGGTTTCTTATAGACAGTATATAGTTGGGTCTTGCCTTTTCATCCTCTCTGATAATCTTTCTCTCTTTTTTAAGATCTAGTTATTTATTTGAGAGAGAAAGAGAGAGAGCCCAGGGGCAGAAGGGCAGAAGGAGAAGGAAAGAGAAACCCGAGCATATCCTGTGCTGAGCACAGAGCCCAACTCAGGGCTTGATCTCATGACCCTGAGAAAATTACCTGAGCCAAAACTAAGAGTCAGATACTTAACCAACTGTACCAGCCAGGTGCCCCACTACTGAATTTTTTCATTAGTACATTTAGACTGTTGATGTTCAAAGTGATTAATGATATAGTTGGATTCATATTAACCATTTTGTTACTGGTTTCTTGTTCTTTGTCACTATTTTTGTCTTCTCTTCTTTTTCTGACTTTTGTGCTTATAACTGAGATTTTATGATTCCATTTTCTTTCCTTTCTGAGCCTATTAAACTTTTCTTGCCTTTTTTAGTGGTTACTCTAGAGTTTGCCATATACATTTACAACTAAACACAGTCTGCTTTCAAGTAACAGTTTATCATTGCATGAGTAGTATGAGTACCTTATAATATCAAAATAATTTTAAATTCCACTTTTTATTCTTTATACCACTGCTTTTATTCATTTTACCTATATATAAGGCGTACTTAAGTATATATGTATACATGAACAATAACAAAATAATAGCAACAATGTATTTGGTTAGGTATGCTTATGTATTATATATGGATAAAATACTTAAACATATGCTTGTAAGTAATATATATAAAACATAAGTATAGTTAATCAAATGCATTATTGCCATTATTACTTTGTAGGTTTTTTTTTTTTAAGTTTTTGTTTAAATTCCAGTTAACAAACAGTAAACTGTTGAGGCTGTCTGGTAATTCAACCTAAGTATTCCCTGGATGTAGCAGTATCCTCAATGCTCAAGGCTACTCCTTTTTAATATTCTAGGACCTAGGAATGTTCTAGGACCATTCCATAACATTCTTTTCACCCAGCGCTTGTCTTCCTCATATTTTCCTCACAAAGAATAAAACAGAAATACAAATAAACATGTGGTACAGTGTTATAAACAATAAATTATTAAAATATAAAATAAGCAAATAAATTCTAGTTAACATACAGCATACTATTAGTTTCAAGTGTAAAATATAATGATCCAACACTTCCTTACCTCACCCAGTGCTCATCACAAGTGCACTCCTTAATCCCTGTCATCTATTTCACCCATTCCCCTGCCCACCTCCCCCCATAACCATCATTTGTTCCTTATAGTTAAGAGTCTATTTCTTGGTTTTCCTTTCTCTCTCTCCTTTTGCCCATTGCTTGCTTGTTTTGTTTCTTAAATTCCACATATGAGTGAAAGCATATAGTATTTGTCTTTCTCTGACTGACTTATTTTGCTTAGTATAATAACTAAATACACTGTTGCTGTTGTTTTTTGAACTGTTGTCTGTTAGATCAATTAAGAATGAGTAGAATGAAAGTTTTCATTCTACTTTTCACTTATTTTCTTTTTTAAAAAATATTTTATTTATTTATTTGAAAGAGAGATCACAAGTAGGGAAACAGGCAAGCAGAGAGAGAGGGGGAACCAGGCTCCCTGCTGAGCAGAGAGCCCAATGCGGGACTCCATCCCAGGACCCTGAGATCATAACCTGAGCTGAAGGCAGTGACTTAAACCACTGAGCCACCCAGGGTCCCCACCAGTTGGGTATTTTTAACATCCTGGCTATGTCTGGTCCTTAATGCTTGCTTTGTTTCTTAAAACAGTTTTTTTTTTACCTTTTAGTATTCCTCCTTATTTGTTCTTGCTCTCTAGACATGATGTACCAAGTCAAAGAAGCTACTATTAATAGGTCTATAATGATGTGGTGATACAATACAGGGACAAGGGGAAGCATCTATAGTCTTATTGTTAGATCTCAGTTTTGATGAGCCTGTGCTACTGAACTGTGAATGCGCAAGTTTTGTAGGGAATTTTTCTTTTCTTCCTTTAGGTGAGACAGGATGGCTGGAGTGACCTGGAGTTAGGTTATTCCCTTCTTCTCCATGGAAGCCTAGAGCTGACAAGTGTTGGTTATTTTCCTTCCCACAAGTCAATTAGGCTCTGATTATATCCCAGCAGGTTGAGGTCTTGTTAACTAGTTTCCCCTGAGGGCAGGCCTTATTAAAAACAACGTGCTCTGGCCTCTTTCAAAATGGTTCCTTTCCCGTCCTAATGCCAGAAGCCCAGGAGGTCTTTTCCTGGATGTTTACTGTGGGAACGCTGTCAAGCTCTTAGAGGTAAGTCTTACAATATTGTGGAAACCTCCGTATGAGTACCTCCCACTGGAGTTTTTAATTTTCAGATTTGTCTACCCTGAGCCTCCAGAAATTTGTCAATTACAGTTTCTGTTTTCCCCCCTGAGCACTGGTTCTCCAGGGCGGTTTCCCTTATGAGTCTGCTCCCATAAGCTGTGACTCACTGATTTCTCTTGTCTGTCTTTATAATTTTGGGCCAGGAGTTTGCCCTGTATCCTCTCCTCTCCTACGGAGCCAAAGGTTTGTTAATGTTTTAGTTTTTTCAGCTTTTTACTTGTTGTTAGGATAGAGTGGTGACTTCTAAGCCCAATTTACTTAGACCCAGAAACTGGAAGTCTTCCTTTATTGATTTTTAAGATTCTATTGATTAAATTTCACATAACTTAAGTACACTTATGTATGAGGAGTAAATTGATTAGAAGGATATTATAAAAAATAATTATATTGTAGAACTATTAACTAGGATGGATTTCAAGGGGTCATCTGCCATAGGAATGATTATTCCTAATATATAAAAGACTCAAACATGGGTAGAGAAGAAGTTAATATGATGAAAGAGAGTATCAGTAGAAAGATATGAGAGAGTGAGAGGAGTTCAGAGACAAGAAGAAAGAAAGTTGTTATTTTTGTACCCTTGGAATGGTGAATTCAGAATGTTAATTTAAATTCTCTACAGAAGCACAAAATTAAAACAAAAATAATAGAATGCATTCTTTCAAATGTAAATATAATAAAGATCCCTATTAATGTTATCTCATCGTCACTGACTCATCGTTGGAGGGGCTTACACATGCTTCTCTTTCCTTGGCCCCATCCTATTCACGAAACTCTTGAGCTCTTAGGACTTGTTACCTCATTACCTTCAAGAAAAATTATATGATGTCTTACTAATTGTTATTTGCTTATTGTTTCAGATCTCAATAATAAAAACACAGTTGACTTTGCATGAATAAAATCACTTCTTCTAGATAATTATCAATCCAGTTAAATTTATCATTATTTTTACCTGATGTTTCACATAAGTTTGTTTTTATTAACATATAATGTATTATTTGCCCCAGGGGCACAGGTCTTTGAATCATCAGGTTAACATATTTAGTACATTATAAAACTTACTGAATCTTTTATAAAATGTTATAAAAATGTTACAGTAACTTTAGGATTTACCCTATAACTCTTGTGCATTTTGTGAGAAAGTTACTAAGATTTCTAAAGATGGGTCTCCACCATATGAAAATGTTAACTGATCTGCATTATTTGGCCATCATAGTGAACAAAATTTGACTTGTAGTCACACAATCCAGAACATGAGCCATTGCTTTTCAAAAGATTTTCTTTAACTCACAAGTTCCTCTGTAGGGAATGGAACAATGTGGATACCACCTGTTAATCACATTTGTAACCCTCTGTATACTTAACATAAAACCTGCAATTAGTAAGTTTTTAATACACTATTTTAAAAACAAAATATACAAAACCTTTTCTCTCATTGATTTTTTTCCATGTATTTCAGTTACTTTGTTGTAAAATGGGGGAATAAGGAGAAAAATTATATTTAGGAGTTGTATTTTCAAATCACTGAAGAAATAAGACCCATTCACATCGAGATGAAAGTATTTATAAGCCTAGATATTTCCCCCAATAATGCTACACTCTCATAAAAGTAACTAAGGTGCTCAACTGTTGTAGGTACTCACTAACCTCAACTTGTTTCAAATGAAGTAGGAGAAGGAAAAACTGATGGTCATATCAGTTGTGGATATCTATTAGAAATCTGAGCAACTTTTCGCCACACTTAAACATTATTTTCAAGGTTGCTTAAACAATGCAACAAGTTTGCTTAATTAACATAAGTCAAATCCTTATAATAGCCAGTCCCTAACAATAGTAAAGGGCTCTTTGGTTGCAGGAAACAGAACTGCCTCAAAAGGGTTCAAATGAAAAGGATGTTTATCATAAAGAGAAGAATTCTCTCATGGAAGCCAACAGCAGGAAATAAAGCCAGGCTTTACATGAAGTAGAAAATTGGCTGGCAGCCAGTCTCTCACATTCTGTCCTTCTGGGGATAATCCATCTTCTCCCAGAAAACCAGCTCTCTTTGTAAAGTCGTGATTTTTGTTTTTCAGTAATTGTAACTTGTACCAGAATCTACCTGATTATTTTTCTGACATTATTTCTAGTCTCCATGAATTTACAGCTCCAGTCCCCACTAAATATGCTGATTCAGTCTCTATTTCTATATTCCACATTATTCAGAAAGAGACATAGTTATTTCAGATTGGATCATTGTCCATCCCGATCAAATCAATATGGCTAGAAAACTGTAGTGGTATGATACCAAGGCTTACCCTTACTGCTCCTGTTGGCCAGACCTGACTGGGTTAAAAAGGGTGCATGTGGGAAGAGAAGAACTTTATTTCTAGTTATGCTTAAAGTACATTTCTTTTTTACTTATTTGTGATAGAATATTAAATTACATTCACACCTCATTCTATTTTCATATTGTTTCATTGCAAACTATCAGAGTAGGTATTTTTACTTTCTTTTTTTTTTTTTAAATATTTTATTCATTTATTTGACAGAGATCGCAAGTAGGCAGAGAGGCAGGCGGGGGGCGGGGGGAGCAGACTCCCTGCTGAGCAGAGAGCCCGATGCAGGGCTCGATACCAGGACTCTGGGATCATGACCTGAGCTGAAGACAGAGCCTTTATCCCACTGAGCCATTCAGGTGCCTCTATTTTTACTTACTTTTAAGTATTATAAATATCTGTGCATATAAAGGAAGCATACCTGAGTCAATCATTTAAACTCCCTCAAGGATACAGTACTGGAAATTGACACCTAGAAGCCACTACATCAATGTTAAACAGAAGAAATGCTATTTGATACACTTATGATATACAAGTTTAAAACCTATGAATATACTATTTTTTAATAATTTGAAACCAAAACAGATAAGGCATATTTCGTGTGACACTTAAGATTTTAAATATATTTTTCCAATTACAGGTCCTCTTTATCCTTGATATAATTGATACTCAAGTAATGATTAAACAAACACCATTAACTGCTTCAGAGTAAGTGCTTTAGGTTATTGGCCAAGGTTAGGTGATGTCAAAGATACAAAGATGTAAAAGGAAAAATTAACTCTCTCTGAACTCATCATGTCTCCCCTTGACCTTGCTGACTCTGCTGTAGCCACATAGGTATCCTGGCTCTGGAAATCTTTCAGAAATTGGAAACCCAGGACACTCTTCCCATGTTTAGACCTCTCATTGTCTATGCCCTAACTGTGACATTCTCTCCCTCTAGATTCCATCATCTTTGGTATTTGTTCTAATTTTACCTTCTAATGACACCTCACTGTCCTATTTAAAATTGTGACTGTAACCCTTACTACTCTGAAATGTCTTCTGCATTATTTTTCTTTTTATCATTTATTATTATTTCATCTACTACCTACTTAAATTTTTGTCTGTCTCCTACAACTAAATTACGCCCTTCATTGGCAGGCAGTTTTATCTGTTTTTTTCCTCTGATAAAATCCTACCTAAATCAGAGCGTGACCCATAGTAGGTATTCACTAAATATTTGTTGCATGAATGAATGGCTCAGAGGAAAAAGAAAAACCAAAAACTGTCTAAATATAATACAACAAATGACCTTTTAAGTTGAAGGTATGTTCACATTCAGACTCACGAACTTGGGGCCACTAGAGACTGAGTCTGGGCCTTATAATATAACATCATGTGATATCAAATAGGAAATGTAGCCTGAAGCCAAAATTAAAAGAAAATATGATTTTTAGTTTCAAATACATATATCTGTACATGATAAATGCAAAGCTCTTCAGTTTTATTGCGATTATAAATATGCTTCAAAAAATTGATGTAAACTCCATAGTTATGATTGGCAGAACCCCACTGATACCCATTAGTGATTGAAACTGTCACTTTTATGATTTGAGTTTTCTTGGTCTATAAACTTCCTTTGGAAAAAATTCTAAGTCCACTTTAGAATGCAAGTGGAGGGGTCTTAATACTCTAGTCTTCATGCTTCACTTTAAATCCGAGGTGTTCTTACAGCTAATAGAATTAACTGTAAAAGAAAATATCCATAGAAAATAGATTTTAAAATTTTAAGTCTTGCTGGTATATATAGTAATCACAGTATCTGTGATACATATCACATATGGTTATGTATAGAAACCCAGCAGAGGGTTATGTATAGAATTCAAATCACTATACATCTAAAATAATATAACTAAAATAGTAGGTCAGCTATACATCAGTTTAAAAAAATGGTTTTGCTACATAACCCCTCTCAAGACATTAAAAATAGTGTCTCAAAGCAAAATTGGTCAGTCTTTTTTTTTTTTTTTTTTTTACTTTCTTTGTGAGCTTTTCTCAAGTTTAATTCAAGTGTGTCTCTGAAATATTCATGTGGACATTTTGGATACCAAGGAGTTTCTCCATTTTTAATTTGTTTCTTACTTTATTTTTAATTCCAGTGTAGTTAACATACAGCGAATCTGTCTAGTCTTAGACTTTTTTTCATTGGGAGACTTTCATTACTAATTCAATTCCTTGCTGGTAATCCATATGTTCACATGTTCTATTTCTTCCTGCTTCAGTTTTGTAGATTGCCATTTGTTGGTAGATAAATTTTCATAATATTCTGTTATGATTATTTGCATTTCTATGGTGGTTGTTATTTCTCCTCTTATATTTGTGATTGTTTATTTGATTACTTTCTCTTTCTTTTGATGAGTCTGGCTAGAGTTTATATCAATTTTGTTGATCTTTTCAAAGAACTAGTTCCTGCTGTCATGGATCTGTTCTATTGATTTTTAGCATCTACATTTTTTACTTCTGCTCTAATTTTATTTTCTTCCTTCTGCTTGTTTTGGTTTTTGTTAGTTATTCTTTTTCTAGCACCTTTTAGGTGTAAAATTAGATAGAGATTTTTCTTGTTTTTTGAGGTAGGCCTGTGTTGCTGTAAACTTCACTCTTAGAACCATTCCTGCTGCATCCCAAAGGTTTTGGACCATTGTGTTTTCATTTTCGTTTGTTTCCACGTGTTGATTTCTTCCTTAATTTCTTGGTTGACCCATTCATTGTTCAGTAGCATGTTACTTAACTTCCACGTACTTGTGGTCTTTCCTGACTTTTTCTTGTGTTTGACTTCTAGTTTCTTAGTGTTGTGGTCAGAAAAGATGCATGGTATGGCTCTGATCTTTTTGAATTTGTTGAGACTTTTGTGGCCTAACATGGGGCTCATACTGGACAGTTTTCAATGTGCATTCATGAAGAATGTATATTCCTGGTTTCAGTATGGAATGTTCTGAATGTATCTGTTAAATCCATCATATCCAAAATGTCATTCAAAGTCATTGTTTCCTTGATTTTGTTTGAACTGTCCATTGATGTAGGTTGGGTGTTAAAGTCCCCTACTATTATTGTATTATTATCAGTTACTTCCTTTATGGTAGTTACTAGCTGCTTTATGCATTTGGGTTCTCCCATGTTGGGTGCATAAATATTTGCCGTTATTATGTCTTCTTGTTGGACTGTCCCCTTAGTGATTATATAGTGTTCTTTGTCTCATTACAGTCTCTGTTTTAAAGTCTTTTGTGTCCCATGGAAGTATTTCCACACCCACTTACTTTTCATAGCCATTTGCATGATAAATGCTTTTCCATCCCCTCTCTTTGAATCTGCATGTTTCTTTAGGTCTAATATTAGTTTCTTATATTCAGCATATAGAAGGGTCTTGCTTTTTTATCCATTCTGACACCCAATGTCTTTTGATTGGAGCATTTATTTCATTTACATTTAAAGTAATTATTGTAAGTATGTATTATTATCATTTTGTTTAATGGTTATTTTGTTTTATGGTTGTTTTTGTAGTTTTTCTCTGTTATTTGTTTTATGGTTGTTTTTATAGTTTTTCTCTGTTCCATTCTTCCCTTGCTCTCTTCTCTTAAAATAAGTTGGCTTTTTTTACATGCTTAGATTCCTTTCTCTTTATTTTTTGCATATCTATTAGTGGTTTTTGATTTGAGGTTACCATTTATTTTTATAGAACAACTTCTGCACTTAGCAGTCTATATTAATTTGGCCACTTAAGTTTGACCCCACTCTTTTACTCTATACTTTAAATTACTTTTATGAGTAGCTTAACTAATTTTTACAGATATACTTATTTTTACTGCTCTTTTGTGCTTTTTACTTAGTCCTGATTGTGATCTTTCTTTTCTGCTCACAGAGTCTCCTTTACAGTTTCTTGGGGCTGCATTAGCGGTCATAAATCCCTTTAACTTTTGTTTGACTGGGAAACTATCTCTCTTCCAATTCTGAATGATAGTCTTGATGGATATTCTTGGCTGCAGATATTCCTTTAAGTATTTCAAATATACCCTCCCTCTCCCTTCTAGCCTGCAAAGTTTCTGCTGAAAAATACACTGACAGTCTTATAGAATTGCCGTTGTATGTAACTCTTTTCTTGTCTCACTGCTTTTAACATTCTATTACTACTTTTTACCATTTGAATTACTATGTGTCTTGGCATGGACATCCTTGGTTAATTTGGGGGGAGGATTTCTGTGCGTTTTGGATCGAAATTCTATTTCCTTCACCAGATTCAGAAAGTTTTCAGTTATTATTTCTTCAGATACATTTTCATCCTCCTTTTCTCTTATCTTTCTGGAATCCCCATAATGTGAATGTTACTGCATTTTATGGAGTCACTGAGTTCCCTAAGTCTCTTCTCATTTTATATATATATTTTTTTTTCTCTCATCTGCTTGACTTGATTACTTTCCATTGCTCTGTCTTCCAGGTTGCTGATTAGTTCTTATCCTTTCTCTAGTCTATTTAATTCCATCCAGTGTTTAAGTTTCATTTATTGTGTTCCTTATTTCTGGTTCTTTCTTAACTCTTTGTTAAGGGATCTTACTAACTCATCTCACTAATACCCTCCACTCTTGGCTCAAGTCCAGTCAGTATATTTATGACCATTTCTTTAAATTTTCTATCAGGCATATTACCTATCTCCATTTCACTTGGGTCTCTTGATGTGGTTTTGTCCTATTCTTTCATTTGAGATGTATTCAACTGTCTCATTTTGTCTCATTCTCTGTTTCTCAGTGTTAGGAAAGTCTGCTCTATCTCCTGCTCTTGAAAGTAGTGACCTGGGGCACCTGGATGGTTCAGTGGGTTAAGCCTCTTGCCTTCAGCTCCGGTCATGATTTCAGGGTCCTGGGATCGAGTCCCACATTGGGCTCTCTGCCAGCAGGAAGTGTGCTTCCCCCCTCTCTCTCTGCCTGCCTCTCTGCCTACTTGTGATCTCTCTCTCTCTGTCAAATAAATAAAATCTTAAAAAAAAAATTAAGAAAATAGTGACCTTATGAAGAGGAGGTCTTACATTACCCTGCAATTCAATGTCCCCTGTTTACTGGAAACTGGTTCTTCAGAAGTGCCTCTTACATGTGTTGTGTGTGCCCTCATGTGGCTGAGCCATGTTTTCTTTCAGTCCAGTTATCTGCAGTGGCTCTCTTTTCCTGTCTTGGGCAGGATTTGGTCCCTGTTGTGTTAGTGGGCCAGTCTGGGGCTGCATTGGGCTTGAGGGAAGTCAGACCAAATATTTTCCAGAGAAGCAGTAGCACCAAACTGCATGGTACTTTACCTGTGTTGTCCCTTGAGAAGCTTCATCGGTGGGAGAGGCCTGCAATTACACCAGTTGTTTGTCCCCAGCCTACAGCTGGAGACAGTCTGACTGGTTTGTGTGATTATTTTTCCCTCTCCCCAGGTCAGGAGTCACTTTGGAGTAGTGACTCCATGCTGGTCCTCAGTGAGAAGAGACTTACTGCTGCCAGGACCCAGGCCCCATAAATCACAGGAAGGAGGGAGGGTAGGGTTGTGGTAAGGTTTGAGCTGTTCTCAAACAGCTAGAGGAGGGGGCCCATGGTGCTGAGACACACAGGCCTGGCTGAAGGGGGTGGATCCCCAAACCCCATGGGGCAGGGCACCATATAAGCAAGTGAATGTCCACAATGCTGGTTTCTGCAGGTGGCCATGTGTTTATGATAGGGAAGAGGGAAGAAAACATTGCCTTTTTGCTCCTTTATTTTTGGAGGAGTCTCCCAGAATCTCTGTCCTTCCAGAGCACACTCTGAGAGCAGTGATTCTCCCTCCAGTATGCCCCACATGTTTTTCAAACTGCTGTTTCTATGCTGTATGTCCCTAGGCCGTTTGTTCTGCTGTCTCTTTAAGGTCAGGGATTCCGCTTCCTCTAGCCTTCCAGGCTTTCCCAGAACGAAGCCCACTGATTTTTAAAATTCCAGGCTGTAAGTCCTGCCACTAGTAAAAACTCAAGAAATCTGTCCCCTGGTTTTCACAGTCAAATACTATGGGGATTCATCTTCCCTTTATAGGCTTCCTTGTGTGATAGTCTGTTTCTTTCCCTTCTTCATGCCTGTGGGTCCTTCCCTCCTATGGGCAGTTCTGTGGTCCTTTTTGCGCCCCCCCCCACTGTGTCTCCACCCTCCCTACCCTCTTCCTTGTGGCTTTTTGTCTGCATTTACTTGGGGAGTTCATTCTGCCAGACTTTGGGTCATTTTCTGCATTATTTATATGGATATGAATGTTACCTAGTTGTATCCCTGGGACAAGGTAAGTTTAGGGTCCTCTTACTTCGTCTTCCCAGCAATGACCTCATTTGTGTTTTTAATATGTCAGCATTACAGGTTTGCCATATTTTAAAGTAATTTGAACTCAAATGTGGAGACAGTTAACAAAGGAACCCAGATCTAGGCTGTGTGTTCTCATTACTTCTTCCTGTCACATGTGGGTTGGTAAAATATACAGAATCTCCAACATTTAGCTGGATGAAAACAATACCTCTCTTGGCTCATCTTTAATCTGGTGACTAGACCCACAAAGGCACTTTGGCAGCCCTCTTCATGTTTTCATTTGTTTTTCTTGCAAAAAGCAATAAACATTATGCCAGCCAGCACCACAAGCCACAGCCTAAAGGGCAATAAATAGAGAATCAAACAAATAAATGAGAAGAATAGAATAAACTGTGTTGCGCCAGAGATGGCTATAATTAATGAGTGATTTTTAAAAATAGGTGGATTCTTTCCCTTTTTTTAAAAAAAAAGTGATTTTTGAAAGGAGGAAATGGATGAACCATGTATTTCATAGATAAAATGGAAACTTGAAGTACTATAGCACCACTACTATGACCCTTGAGATGACACAGGCATATTACTTCTGAGTTATAAAAGTAGAACGTACCTATTCTTAAAGCTGTATGTTCCTACCTTGACTGATTGATTTAAAAGTAGCCTGAGTGGGGTGCCTGGGTGGTTCAGTGGGTTAAGCCTCTGCCTTCAGCTCAGGTCATGATCTCAGGGTCCTGGGATGGAGCCCCGCATAGGGCTCTTTGCTCAGCAGGGAGCCTGCTTCCCCCTCTCTCTGCCTGCCTCTCTGCCTACTTGTGATCTCTCTCTCTCTCTCTGTCAAATAAATAAATAAAATCTTTTAAAAATAAAAATAAAAAAAAAATAAAAGTAGCCTGAGTAATCTGCTAGTAGATTCAGATAATACTAACACATTGACTAGGATCATTATCCATGACACTCTAATATTGCTATTTCAATCTCATGCTTTTTTAACTGAATCGAAGATGCCATTTAGTCACAAATTCTATGGGGATAGAAACAATACAAAAGAAAATTTTGCCATTTCAAAATGCTTATTAAGACAAAAACATTATGGTTATTAGGTACCAGGTATAGAAGTGACCTTTTGGAATATCTGCCAGATAATAGTGATTCCCTGTTTTTGGGTGACTTGTTTATACAAGTCTTCACGAGTTCTAGTAAGTTCTCACAAGTTAGAGTGCCAGACAACCATGTCATTACTATCAGATGTGGACACCATCACCAAACTGGGCTGGATTCTTTCTCCTGAGAATTTGTTATTGGGACTGAGGGCCAAGGAATTACTCTCTGTATGGTTGGGACTGCAATGTTTGAAGGGAATGTCCATGAGTGATCAAGAGAAACTCAGTAGTTTGCAGTAACTTCTATTCTTTCTGGAGGTCCAATTTCATTCTTGTTTTCAAGTGCCTATGGCAATGCTGAATTTGTGTAACAACTCTCATTCCCACCTTTTAAGTTTAAGTAAATTCTAGCAAGCTTCATTTACTTGGGAAAAAATGAATTCTAAACTACGGGATTATGGGGAGAGAAATCAATATACTGCTTATGAAATTCTTGTGAGTTCTTTGCTCCAACAGAGCCTGTCAGAGTGGAAAATGTTAATTTGATGGGACAAGACAACGTGGCTCTGAAAAACAAAGCAAAAGAAAAAATGTTGTTAATGGCATTGAGCTCTACAGGGAGTAAAGGCTGAATTACATCATATTAAGGTAGGCTTAAGTACTTTTCTCTCCTAAGGGTAGATTTACTCAGACCTTTTGCCTGCATTAAAAAAACAGAACAAAGATTCTGCCCATTGGGTCTTCTGCACTAAAAGAGTACCCTTGGCTCCATGGCTATCTTTTATAATTCCGTAATCTAGCCTTAAAGTAGTTAGAGGTTACAAGGAGAAGAATTAAGTGTGTAATTTATTCATTCATTCAACAAATCTGTATTTACTGCCTACTATGTGACCAGCAATGTACTAAGTACTTAGGATTTAGAGGCAATCTGGATCAACCGTGTTTTTGTAAATTGGAAGGAGATAGGCAATATTCCTGCTCTCCTGGAAGAGGAGAGGATTTCTTGGTTCATAGGCTACAGTTGTTCAAGAAGATGGTTCTGACTTCAGTTTGACTGATTGTAAGAATTGGATTATTATCAGTTCTCTCCATCTCTATGGCTCTATTGTCCTGTGTGTTTTCCTGATGATAGGCTCATTCCATATGACAGTAAAAATAGTTACCATCACCTTTGATCACAGTTAGTGATCTGTATTAGATCTTTCAGGGCACCTAAGCACAATTGAATATGCAAGAATTTTGTTAGAGAAAGTGCCTGAGAGAGAATTGGGAGGGAACTGGGGAAGACAGGGTAAGCTATAAGACCACAATGTAAGTCTGACGTGGAAGGAAAGTTAAGTAGAAGTGTTCTAGGTTACTGTGTATTCTAAAAAATGTTCATAGAAGGGCCATCAGGGAGTCCTCAAGTCAAAGCTGGTTGTTAGAGAACACTGTGCTGCCCAGGCATGAGTCTGCTTTACATTCATGCTGCATGCCATCACAGCATGCCAGTAGTAGAGAGTATGGCCTTGATGGAGATGTAGTTAGAGATTTCAGAGGGCCACAGCTAGGGCAGTTAGCTAATTAAGTTCTTTGTTTGGGAGGTTTGTGAGGCTTATTCCCAAGGAGGTTTAATGATCTCTAAGATAATAAAAACACAAGCTTCTCTAGTACAGTATAAAAATTGGTACTCCAAAACTCCCCCTGCCATTTGCTTAATCATAATTAACTTAATTTTCTTAAAACATAATTAGCATAATTAACATTAATCAAAATAACTAATCACTTAGTTATTTTAGAAATCATAATTCCTGAGATGGGGTCACATGGGGCCCCCATATTAGGTACCATGATTTCATAACCACATGTTAATCCATGGAATAGAGGAGAGGTGGTTTCTAAAAGGAATATTACACAGAAAACTTAGTAGATATGCACTAATACGTATGAGTTTATATATGTATTAATGTATGCGTGTGTACCTGTGATGCACCAAGACGTTAGTGCTTTATTTGACCTTTAGTTTTAAAATAAGACAAATGAAATAAATAGTAAACAACTTGAAGATAAGTTTTCTAAAGATAAATCCATAAAATAAAAAGTGTTAGTTAAATTTAATATTGAAGTTCAGATAATGGATTCTCTAATATGATTATATTAGTATACATTTGCATATATTGTATCAATCTGTAGTTACATATAGTATATGTATAAATTATATAGAGATTATAAATTGACCTTATCTTTTGAGAAGAGGTGATTTCATGAGACAGTTTTCCGCAAGTCTCTTTCATTTTTGCACATCTTGTGGATAAGAGGCATTCAGAGCTTTTGCTCCAGCCTAACTTTTCAAGGATGTTTATATAGCTAACGTCATAGAAAATAAAAATCATGTCTTCCTCCATAATGGAGGGCATGTTGGTTTGCTTTGTTGTGTAATAATGATAACATCCTCCTCTGGAGCAAAGGTTGGGCAGTTTGCTTACAGCCATTATAAATGAATAGACTCCCTAAGCATAGGGTTTCTTAGCTGTACCGCAAGCGCTCTTCATGCACAGTGTCTACCTGGGACCCACAGCATTATCCTCAGGGAACTTGCGGGGGAAAAGGAACTGACACAGCAAGAAGCTCGAGCTGCCTGGTGTGCCATGAATAATTACAGTGCTGTGTTCCTCACCCAGGAGTCTCACGTTACACAAGCATTCCATGAAACTGTGAGAGACTAACTCATTAGCTTGCAAGTAGGTTGAAATGTCATTCTTTACAATTTTTTTATTAATATATAATGTATTATTTGCTTCAAGGGTACAGGTCTGTGAATCATCAGTCTTACACAATGCACAGCACTCTCCATAGCACATATCCTCCCCAATGTCCATAACCCAGCCACCCTATCCCTACCCCGCCGCCCAGCAGCCCTCAGTTTGTTTCCTGAGATTAAGAGTCTCTTATGGTTTGTCTCCCTCCCAATCCCATCTTGTGTCATTTTTTCCCCTCCCTTCCCTCCCTTTCCTCCTTCCCTACCCACCATAACCCCTGGCCCTTCCTCTCAAATTCCTCCTATCAAAGAGATCATATGATAATTGTCTTTCTCCGATTGACTTATTTCCCTTAGCACAACACCCTCTTGTTCCATCCACATTGTTGCAAATGCTAAGATTTCATTTCTTTTGATGGCTGCATAGTATTCCATTGTATATATGTACCACATCTTCTTTATCCTTTCATCTGTTGATGGACATCTAGGCTCTTTCCATACTTTGACTATTGTGGACATTGCTGCACCCAAATGTTTATAGCAAGTGCCCTTTTGGATCACTACATTTGTATCTTTAGGGTATATACCCAGTAGTGCAATTGCTGGGTTGTAGGGTAGCTCTATTTTCAACTTTCTGAGGAACCTCCATGCTGTTTTCCAGAGTAGCTGTACCAGCTTGCATTCCCACCAACAGTGTAGGAGGGTTCCCCTTTCCTGCATCCTCACCAACATCTGTCGTTTCCTGACTTGTTAATTTTAGCCATTCTGACTGGTGAGGTGGTATCTCATTGTGCTTTTGATTTGTATTTCCCTGACGCCAAGTGATGTGGAGCACTTTTGCATGTGTCTGTTAGCCATCTGGATGTCTTCTTTGCAGAAACGTCTGTTCACGCCTTCTGCCCATTTCTTGATTGGATTATTTTTTCTTTGGGTATTGAGTTGGATACGTTCTTTATAGATTTTGGATACTAGCCCTTTATCTGATAGATCATTTGCAAATATCTTCTCCCATTTTGTCGGTTGACTTTTGGTTTTGTTTATGTTTCCTTTGTTGTGCAAAAGCTTTTGATCTTGATGAAGTCCCAGTATTTTATTTTTGCCCTTGCTTCCCTTGCCTTTGGTGATGTTTCTCTGAAGAAGTTGCTGCAGCTGAGGTCGAGGAGGTTCCTGCCTGTGTTTTCCTCAAGGGTTTTATTGGATTGCTATCTCACATTGAGGTCTTTCATCCATTTTTTGTGTGTGGTGTAAGGAAATGGTCGTTTCATTCTTCTGCCTGTGGCTATTCAGTGTTCCCAACACCATTTGTTGAGGAATCTGTTTTTTTTCCATTGGACATTCTTTCCTGCTTTGTCAAAGATTAGTTGACCATAGAGTTGAGGGTCCATTTCTGGGCTCTCTATTCTGTTCCATTGATCCATGTGTCTGTTTTCGTGCCAGTACCATACTGTCTTGATGATTACAGCTTTGTAATAGAGCTTGAAGTCTGGAATTGTGATGCCACCAGCTTTGGTTTTCTTTTTCAACATTCCTCTGGCTATTTGGGGTCTTTTCTTGTTCTATATAAATTTTAGGATTATTTGTTCCATTTCTTTGCAAAAAACTGATGGTATTTTGATAAGGATTGCATTAAATGTATAGATTGCTTTAGGTAGAACAGACATTTCACAATATTTGTTCTTCCAATCCACAAGCATGGAACGTTTTCCTATTTGTGTCTTCCTCAATTTCCTTCATGACTACTTCATAGTTTTCTGAGTACAGATTCCTTTCCTCTTTTGTTAGGTTTATTCCTCGGTATCTTATGGTTTTGGGTGCAATTGTAAATGGGAACGACTCCTTAATTTCCCTTTCTTCTCTCTTGCTGTTGGTGTATAGAAATGCAGCTGATTTCTATGCACTGATTTTATATCCTGCTACTTTAATGAATTCCTGTATGAGTTCTAGCAGTTTTGGAGTAGAGTCTTCTGGGTTTTCCTCTTAAAGTATCATATCATCTCCAAAGATTGAAAGTTTGACTTCTTTGCCAATTCAGATGCCTTTTATTTCTTTTTGTTTGATTGTTCTTTTTGTTGTCTGATTGCTGAGGCTAGGACTTCTAGTATCATGCTGAATAGCAGTGGTGATAGTAGACAGCCCTGATATGTTCCTGACCTAGGGGAAAAGCTCTCAGTTTTTCCCCACTGAAAATGATATTTGCTGTGGGTTTTTCATAGTTGGCTTTGATGATATTATGGTATGTATCCTCTATGCCTACACTGTGAAGAGTTTTGATCAAGAAAGGATGCTGTACTTTGTGAAATGCTTTTTCAGCATCTATCAAGAGTATCATATGGTTGTTGTTCTTTCTTTTATTAATGTATTGTATCACATTGATTGATTTGCAAATGTTGAACCAACCTTGCAGTCCTGGAATATATCTATGCAGATAGGTCATGTGAATAATCCTTTTAATGTACTGTTGGATCCTATTGGCTAGCATTTTGGTGAGAATTTTTGTATCCATGTTCATCAAGGACATTGGTCTGTAATTCTCCTTTTTGATGGGTCTTCGTCTGGTTTCAGAATCAAGGTAATGCTGTTCTCATAAAACGAGTTTGGAAGTTTTCCTTCCATTTCTATTTTTTGGAACAGTTTCAGGAGAATTAGTATTAATTCTTCTTTATTATTTTTTTAAAGATTTTATTTACTTGATAGACAGAGATCACAAGTAGACAGAGAGGCAGGCAGAGAGAGAGGAAAGGAAGAGGCTTCCCCGCTGAGTGGAGATCCCAATGCGGGGCTCAATCCCAGGAACCTGGGATCATGACCTGAGCCGAAGGCAGTGGATTTAACCCACTGAGCCACCCAGGTGCCCCTTAATTCATCTTTAAATGATTGGTAGAATTCCCCTGGAAACTGTCTGGCCCTGGGCTCTGGTTTTTTGGGAGATTTTTGTTGACTGCTTCATTCTCCTTGCTAGTTATGGGTCTGTTCAGGTTTTCTATTTCTTCCTGGTTCAGTTTTGGTAGTATATATGCCTCTAGGAATGCATCCATTTCTTCCAGATTGTCAAATTTGCTGGCATATAGTTGCTCATAATATGTTCTTATAATTGTTTGTATTTCTTTGGTGTTGGTTGTGATCTCTCCTATTTCATTCATGATTTAATTAATATGGGTCCTTTGTCCTTTCTTTTTGATAAGTCTGGCCAGGGGTTTATCAATATTATTAATTCTTTCAAAGAACCATCTCCTAGATTCGTTGATTTGTTCTACTGTTCTTTTGGTTTCTATTTCATTGTTTTCTGCTTTGATCTTTATTATTTCTCTTTTCCTGCTGGGTTTAGGCTTTCTTTGCTGTACTTTCTCCAGCTCCTTTAGGTGTAGGTTTAGATTGTCTACTTGAGACCATTCTTGTATCTTGAGAAAAGCTTATATTGCTATATACTTTCAGGACCGCCTTTGCTGTGTCCCAAGGATTTTGAACAGTTGTGCTTTCATTTTCATTTGTTTCCATGAATTTTTAAAATTATTCTTTAATTTCCTTGTTGGCCCATTCATTCTTTAGTAGGATGTTCTTTAGCCTCCATGTATTTGAGTTCTTTGCAACTTTCCTCTTGTGGTTGACTTCTAGTTTCAAAGCATTGTGGTCTGAAAATATGCAGGGAATGATCCCAGTCTTTTGGTGCTGGGTGAGACCTGATTTGTGGTCCATGATGTGATCTATCTTGGAGAATGTTCCATGTGCACTAGAATGTGTATTCTGTTGTTTTGGGATGGAATGTTCTGAATGTATCTATGATATCCATCTGGTCCAGTGTGTCATTTAAGGCCTTTATTTCCTTGTTGATCCATTGCTACAGTGATCTGTCCATTTCAGTGAGGGGGATCTTATTGTATTATTGTTGATGTGTTTCTTTGATTTTTGTTATTGTTTTATATAATTGGCTGCTCCCATATTAGGAACATATATATTTAAAATTGTTAGATCTTCTTGTTGGACAGACCCTTTAAATAGGATATAGTGTCCTTCCTCATCTCTTAGTATAGTCTTTGGCTTAAAATCTAATTTATCTGATATAAGGATTGCCATCCCAGGTTTTTTTAAATTTCCATTAGCATGGTTAATTGTTTTGCACCCCCTCACTTTAAATGAGGTGTCTGGAGGTGTCTTTGGGTCTAAAATGAGTTTGTTGTAGACAGCATATCAATGGGTCTTGGCTTTTTTTTCTTCTTCTTCTTCTTTTTTTTAAATCCATTCTGATATCCTCTTTTGATTGCAGCATTTAGCCCATTTACGTTCAGAGTAACTATTGAAAGATATGAATTTAGTGCCATTGTATTGCCTGTAAGCTGACTGTTACTGTATATTGTCTCTGTTCCTTTCTGGTCCGTTACTTTTAAGCTCTCTCTGCTTAGAGGACCCCTTTCAATATTTCAGTATGGGTGGTTTGGTGCTTGCAAATTCTTTTAGTTTTTGTTTGTCCTGGAAGCTATTTATCTCTCCTGTTTCAATGAGAGCCTAGCTGGATATAGTATTCTGGGCTGCATATTTTTCTCATTTAGTGCTGTGAATACATCATGCTAGTCCTTCCTGGCCTGCCAGGTCTCTGTGGATAGGTCTGCTGCCAATCTAATATTTCTACCATTGTATGTTATACACTTCTTTCTCGAGCTGCTTTCAAGTTATTCTCTTTGTCACTGAGACTTGCAAGGTTTACAGTTTGATGAAGGGGTGTGGACCTATTTCTATTGATTTTGAGGGAGGGTTCTCTGTGCCTCCTGGATTTGGATGCTTGTTCCAGTCACCAAATTAGGGAAATTCTTTGCTGTAATTTGCTCCAATATACTTTCTGCCCCTCTCTCTTTCTTCTTCTTCTGGGATCCCAATTATCCTAATATTGTTTCATTTTATGGTATCACTTATCTCTCAAATTCTCCTCTTGTGGTACAGTAGTTGTTTTTCTCTCTTTTTCCCAGCTTCCTTATTCTCCATCATTTGGTGTTCTATATCACTAATTCTCTCTTCTGCCTCATTTATCCTAGCAGTGAGAGCCTCCATTTTTTATTGTACCTCACTAATAGCTTTTTTGTTTTCAGCTTGGTTAGATTTAAGTTCTTTTATTTCCCAGGAAGGTATTTTATTTCTCCAGAAAGGGATTCTCTATTATCTTCCATGTTTTTTTTGAGCCCAACTAGCGTGTTGATAATCGTCATTCTGAACTCTAGTTCTGACATATTACTAATGTCCATTTTGATTAGGTCCCTAGCCATTGGTACTGCCTCTTATTTTTTTTTTTTGTGAGTTTTTCCACCTTGTCATTTTATCCAGACAAGAATAGATGAATGAAAGAACAAAATACTAAAAAGGTAGCAACGACCCCAGAAAAATATCCACTAACCAAATAAGAAGGGACCCAAAACTTGGGGGAGAAGAAAGGGGGAAAAAAGAAAAAAGAAAAAATACACACACACACACACACACACACACACACACACACATATATATATTAGACTGGTGAATAGAACAGAGCCACACATTTGATTTTGGGTGTATTTTGGTCTGTTAGAAGAAACTACCTCCAAAAATTTTAAAGAAAGAAAAACTTATATATAAGCAAAAATAAGGGTAAACACGATGAAGGGATGGAATATTACTATAAAGATAAAAACTTAAAAAGAGTCTAAAAAAGGAATTGATAAGATAAAAAGTTGGTTGAAAAAATAAAAAGGAAAAAATGTGATCAGGCTGAGATTGGAACAAAGCCATGTGCTAAATTTAGGGTATGTTTTGATTAGAAGATACTGTATTCCCAAATTTTAAAGAATGAAAAACCTATATGTATACAAAAAATAAGGCTAAATACAAAGAAGGGATAGACTATGACTATAACAATGAAAATTTAAAAAAAATTTAAAGACATTGATGAGATAAAATAGTTAAAAATGTTAAAATAGGGGCTCCTGGGTGGCTCAGTTGGTTAAGCAACAGTCTTCTGCTCAGGTCATGAAACCAGAGTCCTGGGATCAAGTCCCACATTGGGCTCCCAGCTCCATGGGGAGTCTGCTTCTCCCTCTGACCTCTCTCATGCTCTCTCAAATAAATAAAATCTTTAAAAAATGTTAAAATAGGAAAGAGGAAATTTTTTTAAAAAATAAAAAAGTAAAGAAATTTAAAAATTTTAACTTTGAAAGACTAAGAAATCATGGGGGAAAAGCCATGATTTCTATGTGTAGCTTTCCCCTAGCTCTGGATTTCTGCAGTTCTCATTGATAGTGAACTTGGTCTTGGCTGGATGTTCTTGCTGATCTAGGGTAAGGTCCTGTTGCCATGATTCTCAAATGTCTTTGCCCAAGGCAGAATTGCACCACCATTGCAGGGGCCAAGCTAAGTAATCTGCTCAATTTTGGTCTCAGGAGCTTTTGTTCCCTGAGTGCTTTTCATACAGCTTTGGAGGACGAGAGTGAAAATGGCAGCGTCCCAATATCTGGCCCTGTAGGAGTCAAGAGCTCAGGGCCCCCCTCCTCCGTGCACCCACAGAGAAAAGCAGTCAGTCACTTCAATCTCCGTGGTCTTTGGCCACACTCCACGCTCATCCAGCCTGTGACTGAACATTTTTATCTCTGGTTCATGACTCCTTTTGGAGTCTCCAAACCCAGCTGATTCCTACAGTGTGATCCCATGTCACTTCTCTGTGAGGAGGAGGGATGGGGTCTCCCTGTATCTGCCACTTATGGGGTTCCTGCTCAAAGAGCAGCAGCCCAACTGTGCCTTGGATCATGGTTTAAGGTAACCCCGAGCTGGGAGCCCACTCCTTGGCTCTGTCTCTGCAGCCGGCTTTCCCACTCTGATACCTGGGAACTCTGCCACACTCAGGCACCCCTGATCTTTTTGTGACCCCGCAGGTCCTGAGACCACACTGTCCCCGTGAGGGCTCCCCCACCCCCACCCTGCGCTTAGCCTCTGGAGCAACGTTCCTTAGTGGAGTAGACTTATAAAAGTTCCAATTTTGTGCTCTGTTCTTCTACCACTTGCCGGGAGCTGGCCCCTCCCCCCACAGTCTCTCTTCCTGTTTATCACCTCAGATTCATTTCTCCACACGTCCTACTTGCCAGAAAGTTGTCGATTTTCTGTTTCTAGAATTGCTGATCATCTTCTCTTCAATCTCCTGTTGAGTTTGTAGGTGTTCAGAATGCTTTGGTAACTACTTAGTTGAACTCTTGGGACCTGATGATATTTAGGTCTCCTATTCCTCTGCCATCTTGCTTCTCCCCCACTCATTCTTCACAGTTCTTAATAGATGCAAGTAAATGAATGAGATTCTAAATATATAATATACTATTTGTGATAGACAGCAGTATGCATGACATTCAGGATTTTATAACTGAAGGAAACCTTTAGATCATCTAGTTCCCAACTGAATGTTCTCCTTTTACAGTTAAAAGAACACACACTAGAGAGATTAACAAAATTGTTCAAAGTAACAAATTGATAAGAATCCGTTAAATTCACTGTCAAGTTTGCTTTATTCTACCTGCATTGAGTTAACCCCTGTCATTTAATATGTCAAAGTTAAAAGCAATGAATAAAAAATTTGGTACCAATGTTGGAGAACACTGAGCACTGAGGACTAGTATTCTTTCAGGATTCATATGAATGAGAGCAAATAATTACACAAAGTATGTTTTTTGATGCCTATAAGAATCTTCTTTAACTGGTTATCTGTTCTATAGGCACCCAAATTAGAAAGATATTAAACTGTAACAAAATATGGTAGGATGCAGAATTTCTTTCATGTATTAGACACACTGTGTTTATATTTCTTTCCTATCTTGTTCATAATCTCATAAATCTCTAGGTCATTTTATTTACTAACACACTAATTTTAAATTCTATATCATGGTCCTTTTTCATGGATCTACTACCTTATATTTTCAACTGTTTACTAAGACAAGAGTTGGCAATGTATTTGATTTGTCCTGGTTTTCCCTTGGTCATTATGTACCAGATCACTTTCTATTTATGTCCAATGAATGTGGAACTGGTTACCTACAACTACACAGACTGCAGCTTGTTTGCTGTTGAAATCTTATTTGCAAACTTCTATTTGGTGATTCAGCTTCTATTCTTAATTACTCCAATTTTACAACTTACTAAATATTTGCCTTACTAAAAACTTTCAAATTCAAGACAAGTGACCAAAATCATGTAATTAGCAAGTGGAAACAGGTTTATCAGCCTAATGTCAGACAAAAGGGATCTGGACTTTAAGATAACCCAATGTACTAAATATTTATGTGAAGGAAGACAAAACAATAACCTGAAGTTATTTACTGCTGCCAGGTCAGAGGTTTGAGAGAGAAAACAGTTTAGACTAAATAGTTGAACATCTTTGTTTTTAGTAGGGAGAAGCAGTGACATACTGAGTCCAACGTTTATTACAT
Organism: Lontra canadensis; assembly: GCF_010015895.1. Lineage (NCBI taxonomy): Eukaryota > Metazoa > Chordata > Mammalia > Carnivora > Mustelidae > Lontra > Lontra canadensis. The sequence goes on along the minus strand of NW_022630996.1, from coordinate 47,585,636 downwards.
TTTCCATGAATTACCCAAAGGAAATGCAAAAAAAAAGTCTGATCCCATTCAGAGTTCTCCATTATATTTCAATTTCGTTCCTACTGGACTGTACATTAAAACTATTTTTAAAGTGATTTGTATTACTTTTAAAAAGATAAATTTTCCTTGCAAGTGCCTAAAGAATATTTCTAAAAACTGATCATGAACTGGGATCCAAAGAAAATCTCAATTTCCAAAAGTAGAAATCAACAGCTTACCTTTGAAAACCACAATGCAAAAAAAAAAAAAAAAAAAAAGCTAAAACATTTTTAAAAGCTAGCAGTAAACATCGTCAACAACAGAAACTTATAAATTTTAACAATACCCTTCTAAATAAATTTTAGATCAAGTAGCTCAGAAATATCTAGATGTTAAGAACAGTAAGAATAATACATAGGCATCCTCTTGGATACAAATAAGAGTAAAAATCATAAGAAGATTTTAGGTTCAGATGCTTCCATTAAGACATGAGAAAGCTTGAAATTAAGTGGGAACTAAGAGTCTAAGAATTTAAGACAACAAAGTAGACCAAAATACAGACTTAGTGAAGACAAAACAGAAATTGGCAAACCTGGTAAATAAAACTAGTAATAATTTAAGAAGGCAAATATCATACATAATACTGGGGCACTTGAGGGTGGCTCAGTCGGTTAATGTCTGCCTTCAGCTCAGGTCATGATCCTGGAGTCCTGGGATCAAGTCCCCAGATCGGGTTCCCTGCTCAGTGGGGAGAACCTGCTTTTCCCTCTTCCCTGCCACTCCCCCTGCTTGTGCTCACTCGCTCACTCAATTTCTGACAAATAAGTAAATTCTTTAAAAAAAAATACACACAATTTTGGCCCATCTGGTCTCACTGAAGGTTAGCATGTACAATTATTTTGTATTTTAAATCTTCCGCCAACGTTTTATTTTCCTCAATGTCTGGTGAAGTTTTGGTATCATTAGGATTTTTTAAATTGAAGTATGAATAACATACAGTGTTATACTAGAATGTATTGCTTTAACAATTCTATACATTACTCAGTGCTCATCATGCTAGGTGTATTCTTAATCCCCTTTATCTATTTTACCCATCCTCTCAACTACCTCCTCTCTGACAAACACCAGTGTGTTCCCTGTATTAAAGAGTCTTTTTTTTTCCTGTTTGTCTTTTTGTTTGCTAAATTCTACATGTGAGCAAAATCATACACCTTTTTTCTTACTCTTATTTCTTTCACTTAGCATCACACCCTCTAGGTCCAACCATGTTGTTGGAAATGGCAAGATTTCATTGTTTTTTTATGGGTGAGTAATAATCTGTTGCATGTACATACTACTTCTTTATCCATTCATCTATTAGTGGGTACTTGGGTTGCTTCTGTATCTTGGCTACTGTAAATAATACTGCAGTAAACACAGGGGTACGTATATCTTTTCAAATTAGTGTTTTCTTTGGTTAAATACATAGTAATAGAATTACTGGATCATATGATAATTGTGTTTTTAATTTTAGAAATTTCCATACTGTTTCCACAGTGGATGAGCTAGTTTGCATTCCCACAGCAGTGCACCAGGGTTCTTTTTTTTCTCCACATCCTCACCAACATTTGTTTCTTCTGTTTTTGACTGTAACCATTATGACCAGCATGTTACCTCATTGTGATTTGGATTTGCAATACCCTGATGACTAGTGATGTTGAGCATCTTTTCATGTGCCTCTTGCCCAGCCATCTTTATATCTTCTTTGGAAAAATGTTTCTTTATGTCCTCTGCCCAATTTTTAAAATTAAAATTCAGTTTAGTTAACAAATAGTGTATTAGCAGTTTCAGGGGTAGAGTTTAGTTATTCATCAGTTGCATATAATATCCAGTGCTCATTACATCAGGTGCCCTCCTTAATGCCCATCACCCAATTAACCCAATCACCTCGCCCTCCCCTCCAGCAACCTTCAGTTTGTTCCATATAGTTAAGATCCTCTTAATGTTTGCCTGCCTGTTTTTATCTTATTTTATCTTTTCCTTCCCTTCCCTTTGTTCATCTGTTCTGTTTCTTAAATTCCACTTATGAGTGAAATCATATATTTGTCTTTGACTGACTTACTTTGCTTAGCATAATACCCTCTAGATTGCATCCACATTGTTGTAAATGGCTAGAGTTCATTCTTTTGGATGATTGAGTAATATTCCATTATATATACACACATTCCATTTTATGCACACACACATACTACTTTATCCAGTCATCTGTTGATGGACATCTGGGCTCTTTCCATATTTTGACTATTGCTGTTATAAACACTGGGATACATACACCCCTTTGAATCCCTGGCTTTTGTATCCTTTGGGTAAATACCTAGTATTGCAATCCCTGGGTCATAGGGTAGCTCTATTTTTAACTTTTTGAAGAAATGCCATACTGTTTTCCGGAGTGGCTGTACCACCTTGCATTCCCACCAACAGTGTAAGAGGGTTCCCATTCTCCCTGTCCTCACCAACATCTGCTATTTCTTGATTTGTTAATTTTAGCCATTCTGACTTGTGTGAGGTGGTATCTCATTGTGGTTTTGATTGGTATTTCTGTGATGCCGAGTGATGTGGAGCATTTTTTCATGTGTCTGTTGGCCATTTGTATGTCTCCTTTGGAGAAATGTCTATTTGTGTCTTCTGCCCATTTCTTGACTGGATTATTTGGGGGTTTTGGGGGGTGTTGATTCTGGTAAGTTCTTTATAGATTTTGGATATGAGCCCTTTACCTGATATGTTATTTGCAAATATCTGTTCCCATTCTGTAGATTGCCTTTTTGTTTTTTTGTGAATGTTTCCTTCACTGTGTAGAAGTTGTTTTTATTTGTTTGTTTTATCTTATTGTAATGCCAGCGGTTCATTTTTGCTCTTGTTTCCCTTGCTATTGAAGGCCTGTCTAGCGAGAAGTTGCTGTGGCTGGGGTCAAAGAGGTTGCTGCCTATGTTCTCCTCTAGGATTTTGATGGATTCCTGTCTCACATTTAAGTCTTTCATCCATTTTGAGTTTATTTTTCTGTATGGTGTAAGAAAGTGGTCCAGTTTCATTCTTCTTTGTGTGGCAGTCCAATTTTTCCAACACCATTTGAAGAAACTGTCTTTTTTCCATTGGATATTATTCTCTGCTTTGTCAAAGATTAGTTGACCATAGAGTTGAGGGTCCATTTCTGAGTTCTCTGTTGTGTTCCATTGATCTGTGTGTCTGTTTTTGTGCCAGTGCCATATTGTGTTGGTGATTATAGCTTTTTAATAGAGCTTAAAGTCTGGAATTGTGATGCCACCAGCTTTGGTTTTCTTTTTCAACATTTCTTTCACTATTTGGGGTCTTTTATAGTTCAATACAAAGTTTAGGATTATTTGTTCCAGTTCTGTGGGAAAAAAAGTTGATGGTATTTTAATAGGGACTGAACTGAATGTGTAGATTGCTCCAGGTATCATAGACATTTTCACAACTTTTGTCCTTCCGATCCATGAGCATGGGACATTTTTACATTTCTTCGTGTCTTCCTCAATTTCTTTCATGAGTATTCTATACTTTTCTGAGTAGAGATCCTTTCCCTCTTTGGTTAGATTTATTCCGTGGTATTTTATGCTCTTGGGTACAATTGTAAATGGGATCAGCTCCTTAATTTCTCTTTCTACTGCTTCATTGTTAGTGAATAGAAATGCAACAGACCTCTGTGCATTGATTTTATGTCCTGCAACTTTGATGAGCTCCTGTATCTGTTCTAGCAATTTCTGGGTGGAGTTTTTCAGGTATTATATATAGAATATCATGTCTATGAAGAGTGAAGTTTGACTTCTTCTTTGGTGATTTTGTTACCTTTTATTTCTGTTGTTTAGTTGCTGATGCTAGGACTTCTAGTACTATGTTGAATAACAGTTGTGATAGTGAACATTCCTGCTGTGTTCCTGATGTTGGGGGACGGGAACTCTCCATTGGGGTTGATACTTGCTCTTCCCCGTTGAGGATGATATTTGCTGTGTCTTTCATATATAGCTTTTATGATGTTGAGGTGTGTTCCCTCTATCCCTATATCATGGAGAGTTTTTATCAAGACAGCCTGCTGTATTTTGTCAGATGCTTCTGCATCTATTGAGAAAATCATACAGTTCTTACTTTCTTTTATTAGTATGATATATCAAGTTGATGGATTTGTGATGTTGAACCAGCCCTGCAGCCCAGGAATACATCCCAATTGGTCATGGTGAATAATCCTTTCAATGTACTGTTGGATCCTATCAACTAGTATCTTGTCGAGGATTTTTGTATCCAAAAATCAGAGATACTGGTCTGTAATTCTCCCTTTCAGTGGGGTCTTTGTCTCATTTTAGGATCAAGGTAATGCTGGGTTCATAGAATGAGTTTGTAGGTTTTCCTTCCATTTTTATTTTTTGGAACAGTTTCAGAACAACAGGTGTTAATTCTTCTTCAGATGTTTGGTAGAATTCCCCCTGGGAAGCCATTTGGCCCTAGATTTCTGTTTGTTGGGAGATTTTTGATTAATGATTCAATTTATTTGCAGATTATGGGTCTGTTCAGATTTTCTATTTTTGTTTCAGTTTTGGTACTTTACATGTTTCTAGGAATTTATCCATTTCTTCTAGATTACCTAATTTGTTGGCATATAATTGCTCATAATATGGTCTTATAATTGTATGTATTTCTACGGTTTGGGTTGTGATCTCTCCTCTTTCATCCATGATCTTATTTATTTGGGTCCTTTATCTTTTCTTTTTGATAAGTCTGGGCTATGAGTTTATCAATCTTGCTAATTCAAAGAACTAACAGCTAGTTTCATTGATCTGTTTTTTTAAATTTCTATATCATTGATTTGTGCTGTGATCTTTATTACTTCCTTTCTCCTGCTGGATATATAAAGCCTCTAGGCTTTATTTGCTGTTCTTTTCCCAGTTTCTTTAGGTATAAGTTTAGGTTGTGTATTTGAGACTTGCTTCTTGATGAAGGCCTGTACTGCAAAATACGTCTCTCTTAGGACCACCTTTGCTGTAACCCAAAGATTTTGAACTGTCATATTTTCATTTTCCTTTGTTTCCATGTATTTTTAAAATTCTTCTTTAATTTCCTGGTTGATCCATTTATTCTTTAGTAGAATACTCTTTAACCTCCATGTATTTGTGGTCATCCCAATTTTTTTCTTATGGTTGACTTCAAGTTTCACAACACTGTGGTCTGAAAATATGCAAGATATGATCTCAGCCTTGGATTGTTTGAGTTCTGTTTTGTGACCCAGTATATTATCTATTCTGGAGAATATTCCATGTGCACCCAAAAAGTATGTGTATTCTGCTGCATTAGGATGAAATGTTCTCAATATATTTGTTAAGTCCATCTGGTAAAGTGTGTAATTCAAAGCCCTTCTTTCCTTGTTGATCTGCTTAGATGATGTATCCATTGCTGTGAGTTGGGGGGTTAAAGTCCCCTACTGTTATTTTATTATTAGCAATGAGTTTCTTTACTCTTGTTATTGATTTATATATTTGACTGCTCACAGGTTAGGAGCATAAGTATTTACAGTTTTTAGATCTTGTTGGATAGACCATTTTATTATGCTATAGTGTCCTTCTTCATCTTTTATCACAGTCTTTCATTTAAAATCTAGTTTGTTTGATAAAAGGATGGCTATGTAGCTTTCTTTCAATGTCCATTATTAGCATGATAAGTGGTTCTCCATCCCCACACTTTAAGGCTGGAGGTATCTTTGGATCTAAAGTGAATCTCTTATAACCTGGGTCTTTGTTTGTTTGTTTGTTTTTTATCCATTCTGATACCCTTTGTCTTTTGATTTAAGCATTGAATCCATTTACATTCAGAGTAATTATTGAAAGATATGAATTTAGTGCCACTGTGTTACCTGTAAAGTCACTATTCCTGTAGATGGTCTCTGTTCCTTTCTGGTATTAATTACTTTTGGTCTCCTTTTTAATGTTTCTTGCAGAGCTGGCTTAGTGTTCATTAATTCCTTTATTTTTTGTTTGTCTTGGAAACTCTTTATCTCTCTTGCTATTCTGAATGACAGCCTTGGTGGATAAAGTATTCCTGGCTGCATAGTTTTCCCATTTAGCATGTTGAATATATCATGCCAGTCCTTTCTGGCCTGCCAGATCTCTGTGAACAGTTCTGCTGCTAGCCTTATGTGCCTACCCTTGTTAAGGACCTCTTGTCCCAAGCTGCTCTCAGGATTTTCTCTTAATTTTTGTAATTTGCAGGTTACACTATAATATGTCATGGTGTTGACCTATTTTTGTCGATTTTTGAGGGGAGTTCTCTGTGCCTCTTGGACTTAAGTGCCTCTTTCCTTCCCCAGATTAAGGAAGTTCTCAGCTATAATTTATTCAAATAAACTTTTTGCCCTCCTCCCACTCTTCTGGGATTCCTGTAATACAGATATTATTTCTCTTTATGGAATCAGAGAGCTCCTTAAGTCTACCTTCATGATCTAATAGTTTTCTTTCCCTATTCTTTTCAGCTTCAGTATTTTCCATAATTTTCTCTTGTGTATCAATTGATTCACTCTTCTTCATTCATCCTTATTTTTATGGCCTCCATTTAAGACTGCATCTTGATTATAGCATTTTTAATTCCAGCCCGATGAGGTTTTTAGTTCTTTTGTCTCTATAGTAAGAGATTCACTAGTGTCTTCTATGCTTTTTTTCAAGCCCAGCTAATATCTTTATTACTGTTGTTTTAAATTCTAGTTAAGCATCTTATATCCATTTTGATTAAGTCCCTGGCTATGAGTACTACCTCCTCTTCTTTTCAGGTGACTTTTTCCTTCTTGCCATTTTGTCTAGAAAAGAAAGGAAGAAAAAGAAAACAACAACAAAACTTAAGTGTTTCTGGTATATGCTAGAACCCTCTGCTCTTGGGTTTTGCTGCTCTTTCCCATGGGTCCATCCTGTACAGAGTTGGTTCCTCCTTGCTTATAGTGGGGAGTCCTTAGACCTTTAACTAGGTCTGTTTTGTTTTGTTTGTTAAGGTAAGCCTGATCCAACACAAGAAAAAAGGAAAAGGAACAAAAATGCAAACAAATAGGCAAATAAAAAACTATAAGCCTAATTCCAAAGAACAAGAAAGAAGGAAAAAAGTAAAGAAGGAGGAGAAGAAAAAAAAAATAAGCCTGATATGAAAAATAAGAGAAGGAAACAAACAAATCAATACATGGACAAAAAATTAAAAGCCTGATACCAAAAAAAGATGAAGAAAAAAATATATATAAAATACTAAAAAAAAATTTTTAATTAAAAAAAAAAAAGTAAACCTGGTCCTCTTTCCCCCAGAAGCTGCCATTTTGGAGCATTGTTTAACCAGTAGACTTGTTACATGCAGGGGGCCTGTGTTGGTCTTCTGAAGGAGAGACCTGCTGGGCTGGCTTACAGGCTGACTTGCCCTTGTAAAGATGCCCCTGCCAGGCACAGGGGGATGGGCTTTAGTATAAGGGACTGCGGCCTCAACTGGAGGCATTGTGTTTCTGAAATCCAGCTGTGCTGGTGGGCAGGGTGTGGAGGGCTGGTGGAGGAGGAAGACAACATCACCTGTTCTCTCTTCCCGGGCTTTCATCAATTCCCTACCCTTAACCTGTCTGTGTCTGGGCTTCTGGCATGCCAAGAGCCACAGATCTCCTGTATTTTATCTCTGGCCAGTGGCTGCGATTCAAAACTCCGAGTTTTAAAGGGCCTGACAAGATGCAGACCCACTCCTCTCCCCTGAAGGAGAGACTCACAGTGCGCCCACCACCGTCTTGTCCCCACAAAGCAGTCACACAGTACGCACATAGAGGCTAGAACTTAACGCGATGCACAGTAAAAACCTGGAACCAGGTTATCTGCTCTGCATGCAACTCCGCTCTGTCCCAGAAAAGCAGTCGCACAGAGGCTTGAGTCAATTAATGAAGACCGTGAAAAGCAGCAACCAGGTTATCTACAGTCTGCCCATGTCTCTCCCCTCTCCTCAGTTCTGTCCTAGAAAAGCAGTTGCTTTGTGTGCATGTGGTGGTTTAAATCTATTGTGGCTCACAGCAAATTGCTACAAGGTTATCTGCCCTCTTTGCCCACCTCTGTCCCTGCCGTTGAGTGCTGCTCAATGGCTCCCAGCTGGCCTTTTGTCCTTAGAGAGGCAAAATATGCTCTTCCAAATATACTCCAGGTAGGAGAGCAGTTTCTCCTAGTGCTACCCAGAGATCTCCTCACCTCGGCTGATTGTGCAATCCCTACCCACTGCTCTCTTTGCCACTCTCCCTCTCTCTCTCCCTCTCCCTAACTTTGTTCTGCAGCTTTTCTCTCCCCCAGTTCATGGCTCCAAACCTCGCATCTGCCACATTCTCTCCCTCCAGCTGTGCAGATTGTTTTCTTAAGCCATATTGTATTCCTAGTCGTTCAAATAGATGTTGATCTAACTGTATTAGAGGAATGAGGCAAGCTCAGGGTTACCTGCTTCCCCCTGCTACTCCACCATCTTCCTCTGTTCGTTTTTAAACCAGATTATTTGGTGGGTTTTCTTTGTATTGAGTTGTGGAAGTTCTTTATATATTTTGGATATTACCCCTTATTGGATATATCATTTGCAAATATCTTTTTCCATACAGTAGCTTGCCTTTTTGTTTTGTTGGCTTCCTTTGCTGTGTGAAAGCCTTTCATTTTCATGTAGTCCCACTAGTTTAATTTTGCTTTTGTTTCCCTTGCTTTAGGAGACATCCCTAGAAAAATATTGCTACGGTCAATGTCAAAAATTAATGATTATGTTTTCTTCCAGAAGTTTCCTGGTTTTAGCTCTTCTATTTAGGTCTTTAATCCATCTTGAGTTCATTCTTGTGTATGGTGTAGGAAAGTGGTCTGGTTTCATTCTTTTGTATGTAGTTCTCCAGTTTTCCCAGCACTATTTGTTGAAGAGACTGTTTCCCCCCCCCCCCCCGCATTATACACTCTGGTCTCCTTGAACATAGATTATTGACTCATGTAAGCATGAGGTTACTTCTGGGCTCCCTGCTCTGTTCCGTTGGTATATATATCTAGTTTTATGCCAGTATTATACTGTTGTGATTACTACAGCTTTGTGTATCTTGAAATATGGAATTTTGAGAACTCCAAGTTCTTTCCCGGGATTTCTTTGGCTATACAGAGTCTTCTGTTGTTTGATAGAAGGTTGAGGATTATTTTTTTCTAACTATGGAAAAATGTTGGTGTTTTGGTAGGGAGTGCAATTTGTGGATTACTTTGGGTCGGATGGACATTCTAACCATGCTGGTTCTTCCAATCAGTCCATGAGCATGGAAAATCTTATGTCATTTCCATTTCTTTTAGCAAAATTTTAGTTTTTGAAGTAAGCTCTTTTGCCTCCTTGGTTAAGTTTATTTCTAGGTATTAGATTATTTTTGGTGCAACTATAAATGGGATTTTCTTAATTTCTCATGATGCTACTTCATTATTGGTGTATAGATCTGCAAATGATTTCTGTATATTAATTTCATATCCTGTGAGTTTACTGAATTCATTTATCAATTCTGGTAGCTTTTTGTTGGAGTATTTATATCATTTTCTATATAAAGTATCATGTGACTTGCAAGTAGTCAAAGTTTTACTTCTTCCTTACCAACCTGGATGTGTTTTCTTCTTACCAGAAGCTATGGCTAGGACTTGCAGTACTGTGTTGTACAGAAGTGGTGAAAGTGGACCTTCTTGCCTTGTTCCTGATCTTAGAGAAAAAGCTATCAGTTTTTCACCATTGTATGTGATGTTAGCTGTAGGGTTGTTTTTTTTTTTTAAGATTTTTTTTTTTTTAATTTATTTGACAGACCACAAGGAGGCAGAGAGGCAGGCAGAGAGAGAGAGAGGAGGAAGCAGGCTCCCCGCTGAGCAGAGAGCCCTATGCGGGGCTCGATCCCAGGACCCTGGGATCATGACCCGAGCCGAAGGCAGAGGCTTTAACCCACTGAGCCACCCAGGCGCCCCAGCTATAGGGTTTTCATATGTGAGCTTTATTACACTTAGTTCATAATGATCATAATGGTTTTTATCCTTTCTCTTCATAATGTGACTTATACATTAACCAATTTGCATTTCTCAAATAAATCCCTCTTGATTGTGGTGAATGATTTTTTTTTTTTTTTTTGGTAAATGTACTGTTGGATTTGGTTTGATAATATTTTGTTGAGTACTTTTGCATTTATGTTTATCAAAGATAATAGCCTGTATTTGTTTTGAGGTGTCTTTATCCAGTTTTGGTATCAAGGGATTGTTGGCTTCATAGAATGAATTTGGATGCTTTCCTTACTCCTTTATTTTTTGGTAGAGTTTGAGAATAAGTATTAACTGTTTGGTACATTTCACCTGAGAAGCCATCTGGTCCTAGACTTTGTTTTTTGGGGAGTTTTTAGATTACTGATTCAATTCCATTCGGTGGTAATCAGTCTGTTTACATTTTCTATCTCTCATAGTTTCTTAGATATTTCTAAGAATGTACCCATTTCTTCTAGGTTATCCAGTTTGTTGGCATGTAATTTTTCATAATAATCTATTGCAATCTGTTGTATTTCTTTGCTGTCAGTTATTATTTCTTCTCCTTCATTTCTGAATTTGTGTCCTCTCTCCTTTTTCTTGGAGTCTGGCTACAGTGTAACTAATTTTATCTTTTCAAAAACTTTGCTTTCTTTTGGCATCCATGTGTATGACAGAACAGTCTATATTAAGTTAATGGGCATTTAAGTTTAAACTCATTCTTTACTCCTCTCCTCCCCACATTTTAGGTATATGCTCTATTTTGTATCCTTTTATTTTGTGAGCTCCTTTACTGATTAAAGAAATACTCATTTTTACTGCTCTTGTGTTTCCTACCTTCATACTATCACTTTTGAACTTTCCTTTCCACTCACAGTACTCTTTATTATTTCTTGCAGGGCTGGTTTAGTGGTCATGAACTCCTTTAGTTTTTGTTTGTCTGGAAAAGTCTGTCTCTCCTATTCTGAATGATAACCCTGCTGGTTAGAGAGTATTCTTGTCTTCAGATTTTTTTGCTTTCAGCCCTTGAATATATCCTGTCAGTCCTTCCTGGATTGAAACTTCTGCTAAAAAAAAAAAAAAAAAAAAAATCTGCTGAAAGCCTTATGGGGGTTTAAAAATTTTTTATCATTTGATTTTGTTATTTTAAGTATGGGTTGGTATAGGTCTCCTTTTATTGATTTTGCTGGGGGTTCTCTGTGCCTCCTGCATCTGGATATTTGTTTTCTTCCCCCATTATAGCAATTTTCAGCTATTATCTCTTCAAAAAAATTTCTCTCTTCTTCTGGGACTCCTATAATGCAGATGTGACTATGTTTGATGGAGTCACTGAGTTCCCTAAGTCTACTTACATTTAGCCTTTCTTTTCTCTCTTTTGGTCAGCTTAATTACTTTATATTACTGTCTTCTAGGCCATTAACTCATTTATCTGCCTCTTTGATCTTGCTGTTTATTGCATCAAGCATGTTTCTGATTTCCTTTATTGCTCTTTGTTTCTGATTGGTCCTTTTTTTATCTTTATGCTAAGGGTTTCACTGATGTCTTACATTCTTTCCTCCAGTCCAGTGAGTATCCTTATGATCCTTGCTTAAGTACACCCTCATGCATATTACTTACCTGTGTTTCACTTAGGTCTCTGGCTGTGGCCTTGTCCTATTCTTTAATTTGGGACAAATTTCTCTATCTTAACATTTTGTCCAAGTCTCTATGTCTGTTTGTGTTAGGAAAGTCAACTATGTCTCCTGTTCTTGAAGATAATGGCCTTCTGAAGAAGAGGTCCTATAGGGTCCTGCTATGCAGGGACTCCTGTTCTCTTGGGCCTGGTGCTTCTGGCATCATCTCAAATATCTGTGGCATGTGCTCTGCTGTTTTGTCTTGGCTGGCTTATCCCTTAAGCCTGTCCTCTGCAGAGGCTGTGCTGTCTTCTTGTGGGTTGTGTTTGGTCCCTGGCCTAATTTGGCACATTGTAACTAGGTATTCTCTGGTCTTTGTATGAAGTAAGACCTCTAACCACTGCCCAGATCCAAGGCCCTGCAGAGCTCACAGCTGGGAAATGTGGTGTTAGCAGAGATTTACATTCATCCTCTGGTGGGGGCAGGGGACCCCCCCCACACCCAACTGGGACTGAGGCATGTATGACCGAGAAGGCCAGTTTCACTAAAGAATGGGAGACTGGGACTTGGTGTAACCAAGTTTGGTAGCAAGGGATGCAACGGGCCCCGAGAGGCCTATACTGCTGCTAAGTGGCAGGAAGGGAAAATGGCACTGACCAGTCCCTTTTTCCCTAGAAGATTCTCTCCATGAACATGGGGATGGCATCAGGTGGGCATGGGCGATTTCAAATGCTCTGCATCCTTTGCAGAGTTCCAAGTGGCATCGTTTCCATCTGGGTGGCCAGCGGAGTCCTCTGGTATGTCTCAGGTGTCCATAATCTATAGAACTTGGGTACCAAGCCTTCGGGGACAGAAGTCTGAAAACCCAGCCTAGGGTTAGAGTTGGGACCTAGGGGCACGACATGCCCAATCTGCTGTCACTGAGGTGAGCTGCTCTCGGGGCAGAGTTGAGGGTCAGAGGGACAGGATCTGGGTTTGTGTCTAGGGGGCTGCTTAACTTGGGGATTTCTTCAGGGGGGACAGAGCCGATTTGCCATGCTCTGAATCAGTTGTGGACTTCCAAATGGCACGGTTTCTTTCTGGGTGGCAGGGGGAGTCCTCTGGTGTGGCTCAGGTGTCCACAATCTGTAAAACTTAGGGGCTAAGCCTCTGGATACAAAAGCCTGAAAACCCAGCCTAGGATTAGGGTCAGAGTTTAGGGTCATGGCAAGCCCAATCTTCTGTTGCTGGGGTGAGATCCATGGGGAGCGTGGCAGACTTGAGGGCGTGGGTCAGGGTGAGTGTCAGTCTCTGGGTTTGGGTCCAGGGGCCACTGAACATGGGGGTGGCCTCAGGTGGGCTTTGCAGATTTCTTGGCTCTAAATCCTTTCTGGACTTGCAAGTGGTACAGTTTACTTTGGAGTGGGAGGCTGAATCCCTGGTACAGCTCAGGTATCCCAAATCTGTAGGACTTTGGTGCCAGGCCCCTGGAGACAGAATCCTGAAAACCCAACCTAGGGTTAAGGATAGGGTCTTAGGGGCACAACAGGCCCAATCTGCCAGGATGAGATGAGCTACCCAGTGGGGCTGAGTTGAGGGCATGGGTCAGGGTGCATGTCAGGCTTCCAGTTTGTGTCTCTGGGGCCACTGAAGATGGTAGTGGCCTCAGTTGGGCACTACAGTTTTTCCTGTTATGAATCATTTGCGGACTTCCAAATGGCATGGTTTCTTTCTGGGTGGCAGGCAGAATGCACTAGTATAGCTTAAGGGTCCCCAGTCTGTGGCACTTGGGTGCTGGGGCTCTGGGGACAGAGGCCGGTAAACCCAATCTGGTCAGGGTTAAGGTTTAAGAGCATGGCATGCCCGATCTGCAGACACTGAAGGCAGTTACCCTGGGTGCTGCATTGAGGGGGTGGTTCAGAGTGTGTATTTCTTTCCCTGGGACCTCTGAACGTGGGGGTGGCCTTAGGTGGGCATAGCAGATTTCTCCTGTTATGAATCATTTGTGTACTTCCAAATGGCATGGGTGTTGGGGCTCTGGGGAGAGAAGCCTGAAAACCCAACCTAGGGTTATGGTTAGGGCTTAGGTACATGGCAGGCCCAATCTGTGGGCTGAGGTGAGCTCTCCTGGAGCCTGAGTTGAAGGGGTAGGTCAAGGGTGAGTGTCAAGCTCTGGGTTTGTGTCCAGGGTGCCACTAAACATGGGGGCATAGCCGATCTCTTCTGCTCTGAATCTATTGCAGAGTTCCAATGGGAAAGGTCTTTTGGTATGGCTCAAGTGTCCCTAGTCTATAGGGCTTGGGTACTAGGCCTGTGGGGACAGAAGCCTGAATATCCAACCTAGGGTTACAGTTAGGGCCTAGGGGCATGGCAGGTCCAATCTGCGGATGCTGAAGTGAGCTCCCCTGGGGCCTGCGTTAAGGGGATAGGTCAGGGTGGGTGTAAGACTGGGGGTTTGTGTTCCTGGGGCCACTGAACATGGGGGTGGCCTTAGGTGGGCATAGCAAATTTCTCCTGCTCTGAATCCTATCCAGAGTTTCAAGTGGCACAGTTTCCTTCTGGATGGCAGTCAGAGTCCTTTGCTATGGCTCTGGTGTCCCATCCGTGGGGCTTGGGTGCCAGGCCTCTGGGGACAGAACCCTGTATCCCCAACCTAGGGTTAGGGTTAGGGCTTAGGGGCACGGCATTCCGGAACTGCTGGTGTGGAGGCCAAGTCCCCTGGCAGGTGAGCTGAGGGCATGAATCACTGTGTCAGGTTCCAGTTTCTTGTCCAGGGGTCCGCTGAATGGGGTGTGGCCTCCGGTGGGCATCACAGATTGCTCCTGGTCTCATTCCTTTGTGGAGATCCCAGTGGCACAGTTTCATTCTAGGTGGCAGACAGTGTCCCCTGGTATGGCGCAGGTGTCCCCAATCTATAGGGCTTGGGGGGACAGAAACCTCAATGCCGATCCTAGGATTAGGGCCTAGGGGAATGGCAGGCCCGATCTGGTGTCATTGAAGCAAGGTCCCCTGGGACCTGAGTTGAGGACGTGGGTCAGGGTGAGCGTCAAGCTCTGGATTTGTGTCCAGGGGACCGCTAAACATGGAGGTGGCCTCGGGGGGATAGTAAATTTCTCCTGCTCTGAATCTATTGCAGGGTCCCGATGGCACAGTTTCCTTGTGGGTGGCAGGCAAAGTCTTTTGGTATTGCTCGCGTGTCACACCAGTCTATAGGTCTTGGGTGCCAAGCCTCTGAGCACAGAAGCCTGTATACCCAACCCAGGTGTACACGGTTAGGGGTAGGTCATAGTGGCATGGCAGGCCCGATCTGCAGGTGCTGAGTCTAGCTTCCCAGGAGGTTGAGTTCAGGGCATGGGTCAGCATGAGTGTCAGGCTTTGGGTTTGCTTCCCTGGGGCCACCAAACGTGGGAATGGCCTCAGGTGGACATCACAGTTTTCTCATTATGAATCATTGGTGGACTTCCAAATAGCACGGTTTCTTTCTGGGTAGCCAGTGGAATGCACTGGTGTATAACTCATGGGTCCCCAATCTATAGCACTTGGGGGCCGGAGCTCTGGGGATAGAAGCCTATAAACCCAACATAGGATTGGTTAGGGTTTAGGAGCATGGCAGGCCCAATATGCGGACACTGAAGTGAGCTCTCCTGGGGGCTGAGTTGCGGGTATGGGTCAGGGTATGTGTCAGACTGGGTATTTCTTTCCCTGTGGACTCCGAACATGGGGGTGGCCTTAGGAGGGCATAGGAGATTTTTCCTGTTATGAATCATTTGTCGAGTTTCAAGTGGCATGGTTTCCTTCTGGGTGAGAGTTGGAGTCCTCTGGTTTGGCTCTGGTGTCCCCAGTCTGTAGGGCTTAGGTACTAGGCCTCTGGGACAGAAGCCAGAAACCCCAGCCTAGGGTTATGGTTAGGGCTTAGGGGCACATGGGGTTCCTGGGTGGCTCAGTGGGTTAAAGCCTCTGCCTTCAGCTCAGGTCATGATCTGAGGGTCCTGAGATCAAGCCCCGAATTGTGTTCTCTGCTTGGCAGGGAGCCTGCATCCCACCCCCCTTCTGCCTGCCTCCGTCTCTCTCTCTCTCCCTACCGAACTCAGGGAGCTGATGTGAGCTCCCCCTGGGACTGTTGAGGGCATGGGTCAGTGTTTGTGTCAAGATCCAGGTTTTTGTCCAGGGGTCTACCGAACATGGGGGTGGCCTTCAAGGGGACATTGCAGATTGCTCCTGCTCTCAATCCTTTCCTGAGATCCAAATGGCATGGTTTCATTCTGGGTGGCAGGCTCAGTCCTCTGGTATGGCTCAGGTGTCCCCAGTCTGTGTGGCTGGGGTACTAGGCCTGTGGGGGTGGAAGCCTGAATACCCAACTTAGGGTTACAGTTAGGGCCTAGGGTCATGGTAGGTCTGATCTGGTGGCACTGAGGTGAGCTCCCAGAGCCCTAAGTTGAGGACTTGGGTCAGCGTGAGTTCAAGCTTCAGGTTTGTGTCTTGGGGGTGCCCTCTGGTGGGCAGAACAGATTTCTCCTCCTCTGAATCTATTGCAGAGCCTTAAATGGCACGGTTTCCTTGTGGGTTGTGGGTGATGTCTTCTGGTATGGTTCAGGTGTACCCAAACTGTAGGGCTTAGGTACCAGGCCTCTGGGCACAGAAGTCTGTATACCCAACTTAGGGTTAGTGTTAGGGACTAGGGGTGTGGCATGCCCGATCTGTGGGCACTGACGTGAGCTTCCCGGGAGGCTGAGTTGAGGGTCAGAGTGAGTGTAAATCTCCAGGTTTGTGTCCCTGGGGCCACTGAACATGGGAGTCACCTCAGGTGTGCATCACAGTATTCCCCTGCTAAAATTGTTTGTGGACTTCCAAATGGCATAGTCTCTTTCTAGGTGGCAGGCTGAATGCACTGGTATCACTCATGTGTCTCCAATTTGTAGCACTTGGGTGCCAGGGCTCTGGGGACAGAAGCTTGAAAATCCAACCTAAGGTTAGGGTTAGGGTTTGGAGCATGGCATGCCCAATCTGCGGGTGCTGAAGTGAGCTCCCTGGGGGCTGAGTTGAGGGCATAGGTCAGAGTGTGTGTCAGGCTGGGCATTTCTGTCCCTGAGGCCACTGAGCATGGGGTTCGCCTTTGGTGGGTGTAGCTGATTTCTCCTGCTCTCAATCCTTTGCGAAGTTCCAGTTGGCATTGCTTCCTTCTTGGTGGCAGTTGGGAGTCTTCTGCTATGGCTCTGGTGTCCCTAGTCTGTAGGGCTTGTGCTTCAGGTGTCTGGGGACAAAACCCTGAAAACCCAACCTAGGGTTAGTGTTAGAACTTAGGGGCACATGGGGTGCCTGGGTGGCTCAGTGGGTTAAAGTCTCTGCCTTCAGCTCAGGTCATGATCCCAGGATCCTGGGATGGAGCCCCGCGTCGTGGTCTCTGCTCCGCAGGGAGCCTACTTCCCCCATTCTCTCTGCCTGCCTCTCTGCCTACTTGTGATCTCTTAGGGGCACAGCATTCCCAAACTCCTCGCATTGAGGCAAACTCTCCGGGGGGCTGAGATAAGGGCTTGGTTCAGCATGTGGGTCAGTGTCCAGGTTTTTGTCTATGGGGCCACAAAATGTGTGGGTGTTCAAGTAGTCATGGCAGGTATCTCTTGCTCTCAGTCCTTCGTAGAGATCCAAATGGCACGATTTCGTTCTGATTGGCTGGTGGAGTCTTCTGGTATGGCTCAGGTGTCCCCAATCTATAGGGCTTTGATGACAGGCCTCCGGGAAGAGAAGCCTGAAAACGCAACTTAGGGCCTAAGGACACGGCTGCCCCAATCTGCTGGCTCTGGGCTTAGCTCCCCAGGGGGCTGAGTTGAAGGCATGGGTCAGAGTGAGTGTCATGGCATCCGCTGGATGTCCAGGCGTCCTCTGGATATGGGGGTGGCCTCAGGTGGGCATAAGATTTCTCCTGCTCTGAGTCCTTCTTGGAATTCCAAGTGTCACGTTTCCTTCTGGATGGCAGGCAAAGTCTTCTGGTATGGCTCAGGCGTCCCCAATCTATAGGGCTTGGATACCAGGCCTCTGCAGGCAGAAGCCTGAATACCCTGCTTAGGGTTAGGGTTAGAACCTAGGGGTGTGGTAGGCCCGCTGTGTGTGCCCTGAGGTGAGCTTCCCTGAAAGCTGAGTTTAGGATATGGGTCAGGGTGAGTATCAGGCTCCGGGTTTGTGTCCAGGGAGTCACTAATTGTAGGGGTGCCCTCAGGTGAATGCCCGTCAGGGACCCACAGTGATGGAATCAAAAACCTCCCACTGTGTCCCAGGCTCACTCTTCAGATCACTGTTTCCACATATATGTGTGTGGGCTGTGTGCCATGTCTTTTCTCCAAGAGCAGTGCAGTGACTTTTAGGGTCTATGGGAGCAAGTGTACTGAACTTTAGAACTCAAAGCTTTAAACCCTGCTACTTGCAGGAACTCCAGAAATTCAGCCCCTATCAGAGGCTTTCCAAGCTAGTTGCTGTGGGGATTAGTTTTCCCCTGCACTTGCTTTCGTGTTATTCTGTCTCTCCCTTTTCTGTGACAGTGATTCCCTCCCCCCCTGTAGCAGCCAGGATCCCAAGCCACATCTCTGTAGTAGCTACCTTCTTTGTTATGGCCTCTTGTCTCCCTTTAGTTGTGGATTTTGTTGTCAGGCTTCAGGTCAGTTTCTGGGGTATTTGGGATGATTTTGTAGTTAATGATATTTGTGGGTTGAGGTGAGCCTTGCTCTGCTGCCATCTTACCCTGTCCTGGATTCCCTTTTCTTTTTTACTACAGGTTTTCAATTTGTTGTTCATAAACAACTTAGGTTTATAGCAGTCCCTTTTAAGTTGATGCTTAAGTTTAAACCCTTTCTCATGGGTTGCATTTTTTACTCATTCCTCACATTTTATGTATATGCCTTACTTGACATCCTCTTATTTTGTGAAACTCTTGACTGATTTACATAGATAAAATTTATTGTCCTGCATATGTGCTCTAACCTCCATACCAGTTTTGTTAAGAGAATAATCTACTTTTATTTGCATTTAGCTGTGAAATTTTTTAATTTCATAATTTTCTTACTTCTGGTTATGGCTTTGCCTCCCCAAGAATTCTCTTTAACTTTCGTTGGTCTGGGGAACCATTTCTACATATATTCTATGTATATATATGTAGTGTGTTCTTGGTTGCATTTTTTCTTTTCAGTACTTTGAATGTATCATGGCACTCCTTCTGGTCTGTAGATTTTGTACTAAAAACTTATCTGCTAGCTTTACGGGGTTTTGCTTGTATGTAACTTTTCTCTTGTAACTTTAAAATTCTCTTTATCAGTACTTTCTGCCATTGTAATTACTATACGCTTTGGTGTAGATCTCCTTGGGTTAGGTTGGTTGAGGCTCTCCATGCCTCCTGGATCTGGATGTCTGCTACCTTCCCCGGGTTAGTAAAGTTTTCAGCTATTACTTCTTCAAATTTTATTGCTTGTATCTCTCTATTCTCTTTCTGAGATCCCTACAATGCAATTATTGTTATGCTTGATGATGTTGCTGAGATTCCTTAATCAGTTTTTATTACTCTTTTTCTCTTTAGCTTGGCTGATGTCTGTTATTCTCTCTTCTACATCACTGATCCTCTTGCTTCGTCCAGTCGACTAATTCCCTCTAGTGTATTTTTAACTTTAGTTATTGAGTTCTTCATGTTTATTTTTTATATTTTCTCTCTCTTTGCTGAACATAGCACTGAGATCTTACTTCTCTCAAGTCCACTGAGTAGCTTTGTGACCATTACTTTAAATTCTCTCAGGTGTATTGCCTGTCTCCGTTTCATTTAGCTCTTTTACCGTGGTTTTGTGCTGGTCTTTTTTTTTTTTTTTTTTTTCTATCTTTAAAGATTTTATTTATTTGTCAGAGAGAGAGGGAAAGAAAGCGAGCACAGGCAGACAGAATGGCAGGCAGAGGCAGAGAGAGAAGCAGGCTCCCCGCCGAGCAAGGAGCCCGATGTGGGACTCGATCCCAGGACGCTGGGATCGTGACCTGAGCTGAAGGCAGCCGCTTAACCAACTGAGCCACCCAGGCGTCCCATGTGCTGGTCTTTCATTTGGTTTATTCCTTTATTCAGTCTGTTTGTTTCTATGTATTGGGGAAGTCAGGTACCTCTCCTCTTGAAGTGGCCTTTGGAAGAAGAGTTCCTCGGGTGCCCTATAGCACAACCCCCCTGTTCAGCAGGACCAGGTGCTTCAGAGCTGTCTCCTATGTGGGTTGTTTGTGCCCTACTGTTGTGAGTGACCCACGTTTGCTTTCAGTTGCAGTCAGTTGCAATAGGCTACTAAGCCTATTGTGGGTACACTGGTTTGGTCCCTGTGCTGTTAAGGGGCCAGTGCAGGGGCCACAATGGTCCTAGAGTTGGATGCTGTCAGCAGTCAGACCCATGCCTACCCCCACCTGTCTGCCAGGGTTGTAGTCTCATGGACCTGCAAAGCATTCTGACCTCCTTGTCCCAGGGGACTTCTGCTGATAGGCCAGGGCCTACAGTCAGGCCCAATGCCTGCTCCCAGGCCCAATGCCGCTCCCAGCCTGTCTGCCGGGACTGTGGGTACAAAGGGGTGTGTGTGTGTGTGTGTGTTATCTTCCCCTCTCCTCGAGGTAGGAGTCACTTTGGAGTGGTGTCAGTTCCTGCTGCTGCTTGTAGGGTATGTTGAGACAGAAGCTACATTGCAGACACCTGCCAAATGGGGTGAGTTGGATGGGTCAGATATGCAGAACATGGGGGTGGAGCATAAAGTCTTAGGCAAGATAGATGGAGTATGCTTGTTCTACCAAGTGTCTACCTATCTAGCCTGTGGATGGAGGGAAAGGTACCTGTCAAATATTTTGTTCTTGGAGAACTCTTCTGTCCCTTCCCCTTTAGCACAAATAGGTATTAGTCAATATTCATGTATACCCCAGGCACTTTTCAAATTGCTACTTCTATGCTATAACTCAGGCAGGTTATGGGCCTTTAAGGCCAGAGAATCAGTTTCCTATGGCCCTCAGCTCTCCTGAAGCTAAGTATGTGAATTTTAAATACTCAGTGTTAGGCCCTGATGATTGCAAAACTAACAAAGTTAAGCGCCTTTGGTTTTCAAAGACAAATGTTAAGGGGACTTGTCTTCCTGGTGCAGGTCCCCTGTGTCTCAATGAGGGTTTAATTCCTAACCATGTCTCCACCCCACTCCTACCCTTTTAGCTGTGGCCTCTTATCCACCATGAATTGTGGGAACTCTGTTCTGCTGGTCATTTTCTGAGCTCACTCATGTGACTTATCTCAGTGTGTTCCTTGGAAGAGGTGAGTTCAGGATCTTCCTAACTCTTACCATCTTCCCTGAAGTCTTCTGCTGTCCCCCCCTCCACCACCCCAGAAATTAGTTTCCATATAGTTTCTACAGTGGCTTCACTAGTTTATATTCCCACCAACAGTGCAAGAAATTTCTTTTTGCCACATCCTCATCAACACTTGTTCCTTGTCTTTTTGATTCTAACCACTCTGACCTGTGTATAGTGATATCTCATTGTGGTTTTGATTTGCATATTCCTGATCATTAGTGATGGTGACCATCTTTCCATGTCTGTTGGCCAGCCATCTGTATGTCTTCTTTGGAAAAAGTGTCTATTTGGGTCCTCTACCCATTTTTAAAAATCAGATTATTTGGGATTTGCTTTTGGTGTTGAGATGTGTAAGTACTTTATATATAGTGTATATGTTAACCCTTTATTGGATATATCGTTTGCAAAAACCTTCTCCTATGCAGTAGCCTGCCTTTTTGTTTGTTGGCTTCCTTTGCTGTGCAAAAACCATTCATTTCCCTGAAGTCCCACTAGCTTAATTTGTTACCTTGCCTGAGAAGATACCCCTAGAAAAATGGTGTTAGAGCCAATGTCAAAAAATTAATGCCTGTTTTCTTCCAGGAGTTTTAGTCTTAGTTCTCACTTTTCGGTCTTCATTTGGTCTTCTGCTTTTGTATGGTGTAAGAACATGAGGCCCAATTCAGTGCTATGTAGAATGTAAGTGGTAAAAGTGGACATCCTTGTCCTGTTCCTGATGTCAGAGGAAAAATTCAGCCTTTCACTATTGAGTATGAGATTAGCTTTGTGTTTTCTCATACAGTTTTTATTATGTTGAGGTATGTTGCCTCTAAACCTGTATTGTTGAGTTTTTATTACAAATGGACGTTGTATTTGCCAAGTGATTTTTCTGAATCTATTGAGATCATGTGGTTTTTATCCTTTCTCTCAATGTGATATAGCCTGTGATTGACACATTTGCAAATACTGAGCCACAACTGCAACCCTGGAGTAAATCCCTTGATTGTGATGAATGATTTTAACGTATTGCTGTATTTAATGTATTGTATGTATTGTTGGATACCGTTTGCTAATGTTTTGTTGAGAATCTGATACCAAAAAACATATACAAATACTACCAAACCCCCCCCCAAAAGCATAGAGGCCATTATCTCTGATGAACCTAAATACAGAAATCCTCAACAATATACTAATGAGCCTCACATACCATTTTAAATCTTTTACCCACAAAAAGACAAAAACAGAAAAAACTTTATAAATTTTATTTAACATACTATATACCAAAAATAGAATTTCACCAATATACAAAATTGAGATATTTTACATTATTTGTACATCTTCAGAATCTTGGACTTTATACTGATAGCACATGTTAATGTGTATTAGCCATATTTTAAGGGCTCAATACCCACATTAAATGGTAGGAAAAGAAATTGGTCTGTATCTTTGCATTGTTTGGTCTTAGTGACTACTACTCCCCAAATTCTATATTCTATCATTAAAGATTTGGATCAAGATATACTACTAGCAGAATTTAAATATTAAAATTAAACCATGTGAAACCAGTGTAATATCGGATACTAGAAAAAGGCAACAGAATAGTTGCCATGTGAAGTTCATTTCATCTACCCATCCTCTTAGAGATATTAACACAGCTAACAGTGTAGACAGTCTTGTTGTTAGTATTTATCAGAATTACTAACTCTCTGTATTTACTCACGTATGTGTGCGCATCTGTATCTCCTGTGACACTCCATAATGGAAGGAACCACATCTTTCCTTAGATGTGTTTACACACAGCCATATGGTCAGGTACTGTTAATTCAATGAATGTGGCCAAGCTTTGATTATTAGCTTGAAACAGCTTGTCATTTCATTACTCAGTGTTTCCTAGTAGTTAAAAAGTCCACATTTTCTCAATGAAATTGTCTTAATCATTAAGTAGTTGAGAAATTCCCACTAGGACAAATAGCATTTATCATGTCTTAATCAGACTTTACTGCTCCAAACACAGCAAAAGCAGAATAGTATAAGGAAACAGCCTTCTCTATCAACCTCCCTCCATCTGGAAGGCAAGAATAGTCAACTGTTAATAGTGGCATGGTTCTTAACAGCTCTGGAGACTTCAGGAACTCCTTTGGCAAACCATTCTAACTTGAGCCCAGAAACACGGTGGCAGCCATGACCCGCCCCCCCCCCCCCCCATAAAAAAAACAAGAAAAAAAATCACACCCATTAAAAAAAAAAAAAAAAAAAAAAAAGCTCCAACTCATTCTTAAATGATATGAATAACACTATATTACAAAGTCCTTTTGCCAGTCTTCAGAGTATAGAAATAATTTTATTTGAAATGTAAAAACTGGGAAAATGTTAAGACTTGAAAGAGTAACTCTTACCTTTTTATTTTGTATACAATAAAATGGCTGTTTAATAATATTGGTGTTTCCCACGGTAATGATCACATTAATAATTTAAGCACCAAAAACTCCTAATCAAATGTTTCCTGTTTTGTAGACTACAGGAATACACGAGCATTTCATACCATTCCCACATTTATCCATCTTTTATCTAAATCTTTAAAAAGCTGAATATTTAAAATGCATTAAAGAAAATTACTTTTCCCTTTTCTTTTTAGGTGAGTGTTCCAAAAGTGGGGTGAATTCAGCTTCCTCACTGTGTTTTCTTTTCTTTTTTTTCTTTTTATGGTCACTCTGGTAACCGCTGGAGTCACTGCCTTGGAAAACAGGATCCTGGTCCTGATCTTCCTGGTGCTTTTTCTTCTTCTTCTTCTTTGGTTCATCCTTCCAGAGGTCATTATCAATCTGCAGGTCTGTCTCTTTGTTCATTGTGGCATCTGCATAATCTGCTAGCTCTCTATTACCACTTTCCACTTCATATGACTCTGGGTCTTTCTTCTTTTTCTTTTTCTTTTTGAGAGGTTTTTCAATAATTTCTTCAGGGCCAGCTTCTGTTATTTCTTCAGAAACTCCAGAGCACTTGGTCTGTAAACTGAATTAACAGTTGAAAAAATTTACAGAGGACTAAACAAAAGGAGTAAGATGAGATCAAGAATATACCAAGTGTTTTTTTTCTAAATGACAGCAGGACAAGATAAAGTATGGCATAAATTTCTAATATTCTGTTATCCCTTAGCCCATTAAAATGTCTGAGAAAGGTTACAATTTTTTCTAAAGTACTTCTTCCAGACTGTTTTCATACACAGAAATGGCAAATTTTATCAAAAGTAGCTTCTAAATTTAGGTTTGGTTTAGAAAAAAATTGGTTACAATAAACCTCACCCTACCATGTGTGGCTATTAGCCACACATCTGACTAGTGATAAAATACAGTTCCATTATCCATGAAATTAATGGAGTTTATCTACTCTATCAATCCTCATTTCATTTTTTTCTCGTAACAGTGCTTGAAGCGATTATTACTTTCAAAGTTATGAGTTAACACTAAAATAAAAACAAGGATCAATGCAGTAGCCCTCTGGAACTGCAGAGTCCTATGTAGTGATATTAGCTACAAATGACTAAGATACTACACAAATACACCAGACATTTCTATCATCACAGAAAGTTCTATTGGACAACAGTTCTAAAATGTTAACCCATACTTTTAATAATCAAGGCAAAATCTAAAAAAAAAATTAACACCAGCAATACTCCCAAAGCTGTTTTTTCTTCTTCACTCCATTCTCAAGATGACAATAGTTCTTACAAGAATTTCAATACCAGAAAATTAAATTATCTACCTGGCATAATGACAATCAAATTTTTTCTTTCAGCTGTGTAAAAATAGAAGCCTAAGAGCTATGCAATATGATCAAGCTTTTGGTTAACAAATTAAACTAGAAAATAGTAAGACCGAGTTAGTAAAATACAGAAGAGTTAGGTAGATGTGTAGAGCTTCAGAATATTCAATGCTTTGCCACAGCACTTAAGATTCCTATTTACATTGATTTTATGGTTTAGAAGCATGGAAATTCTAATAAAACTTATTTTAAATGAGGGGCTTATGTTATTCAGAATTAAACAGAAATGACTAAGTATCAAAATTAAAATAATCTGATTAGGAACTGACCTAGTGATATTTAATTTTCCCCGAATGCAGAATACTCCAGCAGCATCTGAGTCCAAACGAAATACTTCAAATTCTAGTTCATCACCCACGTTTATCTCCAGATTCTGCCACTGTTCAGCAGGCATATGCTCAGGTTTAGGGATGGAGGCATTGAAACACCCATGTACTAAACAGCCAATGTGGCTGGAGGACACTTTATTAACCGTACCCTGGGAAGAAAGGAGGGAAAAAAAAAAAATCAAGAAATCCAAAGACTTTAAAAAGTAAGTGAAACTTAAGCTTCAAACTGATCTTCAAAGAGAAAACATCCACAATATGGTGTAATTTGATATAGGAAAAGTTTTTAAAATTTACGTTATACTAAACCATTATTTTAGAATACTAGCTTTTAGAAAGCCCAAACTTAGTAAGTAATTGCATATCAACTGCCTAACTGGATAAACAACTACTCTTCCTACCCCTAAAGAAGCAAAAACAAAACAAACTCCTTAGCTCCCACTACAGGATTCCCTGGGGAATAGATTATAACCATACTGAAACCAAGCAGAAAATACTCTTTGATATAACCTAAATGTGGAAAGACCTCAAAGCAGGAAGCATATGCTTTCTATAACTGGGAGCCATATTATATTTCTATAAACAGTCTGAGCCCTCTTTAGCTTCTTCCTTAACTTCAGCAATGTATCAGAAGACCGTTTACCCTTCCTATGTAGATCCTGAACAGGGCTACTTTGAATCACAATAACATTTTTAGGAGCTTTAAAATACATGCTATATGATTTTAAGCTCAAAGTTTTTTAAAAAGCCTTAGTTTTCTTCCCCTAAGAATCAACATATGTAACATACATAAATGAACATCTGAAACACTTTTTTAAAATCATCTGTTTTAAACTTTGACATTAACATGTATGCAGCCTTGTTTAATGTTAGCAACATAGAAAATTCTTTGGCTGTCATTATCAAAAGGCTGGTGTTCCCAATGGCACATGCTGGATGGTATGGACAAACTGCAGTGCAGCTATACACTGGAGTACTTATTCAACAGTAAAACAAAACAAAACAAACCTATCAAGCCATGAAAAGAAATGCATACTGCTAAGTCAGAGGCAGCAAGCTGAAAAGGCTACATACAATAGGATTCCAACTATATGAAATTCCAGAGAAGGTAAACTCTGGAGACAGTAAAGAAGATCAGTAGTTGCCAGGTTTCAAGAGGATGGAAGGAGGGAGAGGGATAAACAGATAAAATACACAGAATTTAGAGCAGTGCCCAATTATTCTATAAACTACAGTAACAGGGGACACATGTCATTGTGTTGTACATTCCATGGGTTTTAGGAGGTACAACAGAGAAAACTATTTTTTTAAAAAGTCTAGAATTAATGTATTGCTATCAGCTTAATCATAACCAATGTATCCTACTAACGTAAGATGTCACTGATAGGAGTAACTGTGTGCTGGAGTGAGAGAGCGAAGAGAGGTATTATTTTCAACTCACTTTTTCTGTAAATCTAAAACTGCTGTAAAAGAATAAAGCCTATCAATTTAAGAAATAACACAAAAGTAAACTCTTCAATATAGAATTCTGGAACAACTAAATAACCATATGAATAAGAAAATGGATTTCAAGGGCCTATTCACACTACACACAAAAATTAAAGATGGGTCATAGATCTAAATGGAAAACCTAAAACTAAAAAATCCTACAAGGCTTACAGAAACTATCTTCACAATCTAGGAGTAGGCAAGTTTCTTACATAGGATCCAGAAAGCAGTAACCAAAAAAATAGGACAAATTGGACCTCATCAATATTAAAAACTTCTGTTTATGAAATGATACCATTACAAGTTAAAAGACAAGTCACAGACTGGGGGAAAATATTCACAATACATTTATCTGACGAGGATTTGTAGAAAGACTATGAACAGAACTACTCAACCTCAATAATACAAAAACCCAATTAAAAATGGGCAAATTACCTGAATAGGCCCCTTATTGAAACACATGAAAAAGAGCTCAAAGGAGAAATGCAAATTAAAATCATAATGAGAAACTAGTATATGCCCCTAAGTAATATTAAAAGACTGACAAAACCAAATGCTGTCAAGGATGCAGAACAACTATTAGTGCTAAATGGTAAATTAGCCTGTTTTTTGTAAAGGTAAAAAAATACCTACCCTCTGACTTAGGAGAAATGAAAATGTACATTCACAGCTTTATTCATA
Source organism: Lontra canadensis (assembly GCF_010015895.1). Taxonomy (NCBI): domain Eukaryota; kingdom Metazoa; phylum Chordata; class Mammalia; order Carnivora; family Mustelidae; genus Lontra; species Lontra canadensis. The sequence goes on along the minus strand of NW_022630996.1, from coordinate 47,558,384 downwards.
ATAGCTTTGTACTGGAAACAACCCAAATGTCAATCAATAAAGACAGGCAATTAAATTACGATACAATCATACAACCAAATACCATAAATAACAAAAAGAAATGAACTACCAATACACCAAACAGCATGGATGAAATGCAAAAACATGTTGAGCAAAAGAGGTCAGATTTTCAAACACTGTGTAATGAAAATTCCATTAACATGAAATTCAAGAATGAGTAAAACTAATTTTATAATAAATGCATTCAGAACAATGATTGTATCTAGAAGAGAGAAGACTGAACTGGAAAGGGCATGAGGCTCTTTCCAAAATAGAATGGTATATATGCTCTTAACAGAAATGATTGAACTGCACACTCTGATCTGTGCATTTTGTTGTATGTAAATTATACCTCATATTTAAAAAAAATGAACTGTCCAAATTTATTTAAAGACTGGAACTTGTAGGAAATAAAGTAAAAGGACTGATTTCTTTTTATTTCATACTTCCTGTATAGTATTTCCATGTGTACATTTACAGTAACTTACACAAAGCAGATACGTGTGGGAATTTTTAAGTACAAATCTACTGCCAATTTTATTAGAGAAGAAAAGCTATACTATAGCCATATTACTGTTATGGAGGCTGGTTGTAGGATCCCAGCTGGGCAGGCCCACAATACTCTACCACTTTAATTAATAATGAAAAACTTTTTTTTTTTTTTTAAAGATTTTATTCATTTCACAGAGATCACTAGTAGGCAGAGAGGCAGGCAGAGAAAGAGAGGGGAGGAAGCAGGCTCCCTGCTGAGCAGAGAGCCCGATGCGGGGCTCGATCCCAGGACCCCGAGATCATGACCTGAGCCGAAGGCAGAGGCTTTAACCCAATGAGCCACCCAGGCGCCCATGAAAAACTTTTTAAAATTAAAAATGTCTTGTAGATTCTGACAGTAAAATTTGACCTGTATTTTAGTAGCAATAAAGGGTTAGTTAATATTTCTTAAATGATTAAGCAATTCCTGTAACATTTTTCATTAAAAAAAAAAAAAGTATGTGTATGTAAAAGTGCAAACACACGGAAGTGCTGGTAGACGAGAAAGACAAGTGCAGAGCATAATGGGGTATAGTTCAGTCAACTTGCCATCAATCTATATATTTCCTGCTTCTCCTGAAAAACTAAAAGACCTACCCCACAGGGCCATGGCACATTATAAGTGCCCTGACCTCATCCTTCATTCACTTTCATTACCTGCCTGCTCCCACAACACTCTGAATTTTCAACTCCTCTGATACACTACTATATGATTTGAATCCTTTATAAAGAAACTATTTGTGTATAATTAAATAATAAACTTCACTGTTATTTTTTTTCCCACTGCTTAAGATCATTCTGGTGCTATCCAAAGAAGAGAATAAATTCTGAGACACATTCTCTGCACATTCAAGGAGGTTTAGAAAAATGGAGTTTAAAAACTTATCAATGTTGAATTGATGGTAAATTTTTTTAGGAACCAACAACAGCAATCCATTTGCTTCCCAAGTCTCTTAAAATTTTTCATATTACACTATTATACAACTATACAAAGAAAACTTAGTGAGAAACAAAGAAAATATATATATATATATATATATATATATATATATATATATATATATATATATATAAAAATACATACATACCATAAGCTTTTGTCCCGGTTCAGGACAGAAAATAACAAAATCTGCTTCGATGTTAAGATGAATGTGTCCTTGATCATCATAAATATCTCCCAGTTCACCCACTACTTTGATGTTGTCATATGCAATGGGGACACCTAAAAGGCTATTAAAAAAGAAAAAAAAAATTTAATCTTCTCTTAAACTAGGCCATTATCATACTGATTAAATATACTGAGTCTAAAAATTATATACCTCTTAAACATAACCTCACATGCCAAAACACAACAGCATATGATTAATCCCTAACAACTTGAGTAACTCACTTTCACCAAAGGGTTTCAAATATACTGATGAAGTTAAAAATGATTATTCAAGATAGGTACCCAGAAACAAAATGTCCAATTCTACATGAGCAGCAGGTTGATTAGCTATGCATTTGAATTCCAGTCATGCGAGAATGAGAGGAAAAAAAAAGACCTGCAAGAAAAATTTCTCTATTTCTGAGTATAACCGAATCAAGGCAATTTTGGTATTATCTACCATAAATGAAAATCTGCACTAGATGACCCGCAGTAAGAGAAGTATTAGAGTCAAAGCTGAAGCCCCTGAATTTTTTTTTTTAAGATTTTATTTATTTATTTGACAGACCGAGATCGCGAGTAGGCAGAGAGGCAGGCAGAGAGAGAGAGGAGGAAGCAGGCTCCCCACTGAGCAGAGAGCCCTATGCGGAGCTTGATCCCAGGACTCTGGGATCACGACCTGAGCCAAAGGCAGAGGCTTTAACCCACTGAGCCACCCAGGCACCCCAAGCCCCTGAATATTAAAGCCAATGACTTAAGGGAGAAAAATCCTCAAACTACAACTGTTAATAATAAATAGAGATGCTAATAAATGAAATACATAGTTTTACTTATTAAGACCTGATTTTGCACTTTAGTCTACACAGTACGACAGGATTGGGGGCAACTACGATTTCTAAATGTAATTTCCAAGTACTTAAGAAATTTTAACTACTAAGGAGGAACACCTGGTGGCTTCACTACCATACCCAATACTTTGTTCAAGAAAACTTCCCAGACTCTCCAAGGCAAGGCTGAAATCACTCCTCCTCTAAAAGACACAATGGCGGGGTGCCTGGGTGGCTCAGTCATTAGGCATCTGCCTTCAGCTCAGGTCATGGTCCCAGGGTCCTGGGATGGAGCCCCGCTTCGGGCTCCTTGCTTGGCAGGAAGCCTGCTTCTCCCTCTTCCATTCCCTGTTTGTGTTCCCTCTCTCCTTGTCTCTCTCTCTGTCGAACAAATAAAATCTTTAAAAGACACAGTTACACAGCATCATCACTGAACTTAATCTCATTTTATTGACTATTTGTGTATATTTGCATTCCACACACTACCCTAAGATCCTTGAGAGCACAGAACGTTTTTGTCGAACTCTACTAAATTTCTAAAACTACTCACATAGCATAAGAGAAAGAATTTATCCCTAACAGCTGTTGCTTAAATAAAATAGCCAGAAACCACTGGAAAGGAACTTTAATAACTATCAACTCAAGACCAAAAACTCAAAAGACTTACTCCAGAAAGCATTTTTTTTCAACTGTTAATTTCAGCATGTGTTTTCCCAAGCAGAAACTACATCACTAGGACAGTCGTCAAGGCACAAAAAACGCAGAAGTCTACATGACCTCTGGAAGAGGTAATAAATGGACTTATAAATAGGTGGACACTGAATCTCATTCTAAATACTATGTATATCTATATATATATATGTGTGTGTATATACATATATATGCATATACACACTTCTTTATATCTATACATATATCTAAAATTTGTATGCGTGTAAATACATATATACTTTATATATTTATATATACACACATGGACACACACATATATAACATATCAACATCAAGTCATGTTTGCATCATTTCAATGTACATTAAAATTTCCAGGAAAGAAGTAGCAAATTCAAGGGTAGATTAAATAGGAAACTCTACTGAGAACTACTCACTACTTCAGAAAAGCATTTCACCAATGGAGAGACTGTATTTTTTCTCTGAGTTGTCAACTCAAAACCCCTGCTACATCAATCCACCTTTGTAACAGAGCTTTGGACATACAAATTTGTTTTCCAAATAAAATACTAAAAATATTGATTGCTAAACATAGGTTTGTCTACTTTTGTTTTATTACAGAAAAAATAAGGATAAATTTGGATCTGTTCATAAACATGTTTTATGCTTATTGAAAGATTGCACTAGAGAGGGGGGCTGACCCTGGGTGGGAGGGACTCCTTGAGGGCAGAGAGGGGAAAGAAGACCTCACCCCAGGTTGGGGGGCTGCACTGACAAGACAAATCCCTGTAACATTTGGCTTTGAAAACCAGAGGGGCCTGGCTTCTCCGTGTTATTTTGTTTTTTGTTTTGTTTTTAAATAATCAACATGTTATTTTGTTTTTAAATAAATATTGATTTACAAATCAATAGCCTCAATACCTTAAGAGGTAGGAGGGGGATAGAAAACGGAGTCCCTGCCCTTGAAGAGACAGCACAACAAACAGCCCAGCTGAGATACAGCACAGAAGCAGCAGTTTGAAAAATACCTAGGGTACACAGGAAGGAGATTTATTTAATAATCTCAGAGCATGGGCTGGAGAGGCAGGGAACTTTGGGAGATTTCTTCAAGAACAAAAGAGCGGGTGGGCACCACTTCCCTCCCCAGTACCCACCCCATCCTGAATACAGGGACAGCTGTAGGACTCAACACAACACTAAAACCTCCACCTAGCTTGCTTTTTAAAGCATGCCCCAACCACCATTTGTGTGGATCCACTCCCTCCAGTCCTCTGAAGGAGTTTTCTCAGTCTGCTTCATCTCCTCTCCTACAGCAGACCAATGTAGTTGATCTTTCTCACACTTTGTGTAGCACACCCAGCTCCCCTGTTCTCCTTGTAGATCTTGTCTGAAGCCCATCCACAGTAGTGCTGCAAGCCTTGCACTGTGCATGCAGCCCCAACACGGGTTGGGAGACAGACATCTGGTCTAACTGCAGACCCAGCCCATCAACAGAAACTTCAGGTGACCGCACAGGGAAAGCACTCTTGACTTTGGTGCTAACACAGCTCTGGCAAAAGACTGCTCTGGCTCCATCCAAGCCCAAGGTGGCCCCAGACCAGCCTACTAACAACACAAGGATCAAACCCTGCCCACCCAGGCAGAGAGAGCCATTGTAGGTGACTAGCCTGAAGGAAAACATGGCTCAGCCACAAAAGCAGGGCATACACAACACACATAAGAGACACCCCTGAAATGCCAGGTTCTGGTGAATAGGAAACATTGCACTGCAGGGCATTACACGACCTCTTGTTTATTAGGGCATTACTTTCAAGAGCAGATGAGTTTCCTAACAAAGAATTAGACAAAATGAGAAGGAATAAGTAATATACCTAATAGAGAAAGTAGTGATCATAAAGATGATCATTGTATTTGAGAAAAGAGTGGAGGATATCAGTGAGGCCCTCAACAAAGAAATACAAAACATAAAAGAAACAATTTAGATATGAAGAACTCAATAAGTGAAATTAAAAATATACTAGAGGGAATAAATCATAGCTGGAGGATGCAGAAGAATGGATCAGCGACCTCAAGGACAGTGTAATGGAAAGCAATCATGATGAACAGAAGAAAGAAACAGATCATAAAAAATGAAAATGGATTGAAGGAACTCAGGACACTATCAAGTTTATTAACATTTGCATTATGAGGATCCCAGAAGGAAAAGAGACAAATGGGAGCAGAAAATTTATTTGAAGAAATAACAGCTAAAAACTTCCTTAGTCTGGGGAAGGAACTAGACATGTAGATCTAGGAAGCACAGAGGGCTCCAGACAAAAGCAACCCAAAGATGTCCACACCAAGACACATAGTAATTAAAATAGCAAAAAATAATGATAAAAAGAAAATTTTTAAAAGCATCAGGAGAAAAGAAAACAGTTACATAAAGAAAACTCCTTAAGGCTTCAGTGGAGTTTTCAGCAGAAAGGAGTGGCTTGATATATTCAAAGGAAAAAAAAAACATAAGGATACTCTATCCAGCAAGGCTATTATTCAGAATAGGAGAGATAAAGGATTTCTCAGACAAACAAAGTTAAAGGAACTCATCACCATTAAACATAATAACAAACAAGGAAGTAATCAACAGTAATGTAATAGTAGAGACTTTAATACCCCACCTCCATCAATAGAGAGATCATCCAAACAGAAAAATCAACAGAACAGTGACTCTGAATGACACATCGGAACAGATGGATCTAACAGATATACACAGAACATACCATTCTAAAGCATAAAATACATTCTTTTCAAATGCACAAAGATTATTCTCCAAATAGATCACAGATTAACAAAATTGATAAATCTTAGCCATACTCATCGAGAGAAAACTCAAACAAAATCAGAATTGAAAGAGAAGAAATAACCATCAGAGAAATACAAAACATTTTAAGACATTATTAAAAATTATATACCAACAAATTAGACAACCTAGAAGAATTGGATAATTGCCTAGAAACTTAGAACCACCCAAAACCAAATAAAAAAGAAACAGAAAATTTGAACAGACTGATTACCAGCAATGAAATTGAATAAATAACCTAAAAACACCCAAAAAATAACAGTCCATGGCCAAATGACTTCAGAGGTAAATTCTACCACATGTTTAAATACTTAATACTTATTTTCAAAGTGTCCTAAAAAACAGAAGAGTTAAAAAAAAAAAAAACCTTCCATATTCATTCCGAAGCCAGCATTATTCTGATACCAAAAGAGACACCACAATAAAGAACCACAGGCCAATATTTCTGATGAACATAGATATGAAATTCCTCAACAAAATAAATCCATCAATATGTTAAATAAATTATCCCCATGAACAAGTGGGATTTCTTTCTGTGAAGCAAGAAAAGTTCAATACTTGCAAATCAATCAATGTGATATACCACATCAAAAACAGACTAAAAACTGTGTAATTTCAGGGCACCTTGGTGGCTCAGTTGGTTAGGCATATCTGCTTTGGCTCAGGTCATGATCTCAGGGTCCTGGGATGGACCCCCAAGTTGGGATCCCTACACAGTGGAGTCTGCTTCTCCCTCGCCCTTTGCCCCTTGCCCTGGCTTGTGTACATGTGCATGGTCTCTCTCAATGGATAAATAAAATCTTTTTTTAAAGTAATTAATTAATTAATTAATTTTTGAGAGAGAGAGAGAGAAAGAGCATAAGCAGCAGGCAGACAAAAAGGGAGAAGCAGACTCCCTGCTGAGAAGGGAGCCCCATGCAGGACTCAATTCTAGGACCTGGGATCATGACCTGAGCTGAAGGCAGATGTTTAACTGATTGAGCCACTCAGGCTCCCTGGATAAATAAAATCTTAAAAAAAAAAAAAAAAAAATCCCAACAACAACAACAACAACAAAAAAACCCTAATTTCAAATGAGGTAGAAGAGGCATTTAATAAAGTGCTACAGCCATTCAGGATGAAAACCCTCAACAATCTAGGTTAGAGGGAACATACCTTAACATAATAAAGGTCATATATGAAAAACCCACAGTTAACATACTTGATAGTGAAAAACTGGGAGCTTTTCTCCAAAGAACAGGAACAAAAACAAAGATGTCCACTCTCACCACTTTTATTCAACAGAGTTCTGGAAGTGCCAGCCACAGCAATCATACAATGAAAAGAAACAAAAGGCATCCAAATTGGTAAGGAAGAAACAAAAATTTCATTCACTGTACATAACATGATACTATACATAAAAAACCTGAAAGACTTGGGGAGACTGGGCGGCTCAGTTAGTTAAGCATCTGCCTTTGGTTCAGGTCATGATCCCAGGGATCTGTGATCTAGCCCCAAGTCTGGCTCCCTGCTCAGCAGGGAGTATGCTTCTTCCCCTCCCCTCTCCTGGTGCTCTCTCTCCTACTCTCTCTCTTTCAAATAAATAAAATCTTAAAAAAAAAAAAAAAAAAAAAGAAAAGAAAAGCCAAAAAGACTCCACCAAATAACTACTAGAACTGATACATGAATTTGGTAAGGTCACAGAATACAAAATCAACATACAGAAATCCATTGCACTTTTATACACTAATAATGTAGCAGAAAAAAATTAAGAAAACAATCCCACTTACAAATGCACCAAAAATAGTAAAATGCTAAAGAATGAACTTAACTGGGGGCGCCTGGGTGGCTCAGTTGGTTGGGTGACTGCCTTTGGCTCAGTCATGATCCTGGAGTCCCACATCAGGCTCCCTGCTCAACAGGGAGCCTGCTTCTTCCTCTGACCTTTCCCCTTTCATGTTCTCACTCTCATTCTCTCTCTCCCTCAAATAAACAAAATATAATCTTAAAAAAAAAAAAAAAAAAGAAAGAATGAACTGAAGTAAGGAGGTGAAAAACCCATACTCTGAAGACTATAAAACACTGATGATAAATTGCAGAGTGGTATTAAAGTGGTATGTCTACATACAATAGGGTGCCTGGGTGGCACAGTTGGTTAAGCATCTGAGTCTTGGTTTCAGTTTAAGTTGTGATCTCAGGGTCATGAGATTGAGCCCCACATCGCACTCCACACTCACTCAGCATGGAGTCTGCTTCAGTTTCTCTCCCCTTCTTCCTCTGGCCCCCACCACCATGTCTCTCTAAAATTTTAAAGAAACTTAAGACAATGCAAACAGATGGAACGATATTCCATGTTCATGGACTGGAAGAACAAATACTGTTAAAATACCCACAGTATCCAAAGCAATCTAGAAATTTAATGCAATCCCTATCAAAATCCTAACAGAATTTTTCATAAAACCTGAACAAATAATCCTAAAATTTCTAAGGAACCACAAAACACCCCGAATAGCCAAAACAATCTTGAAAAAGAACAAAACCGGAAGTGTGACAATCCCAGATTTCAAGTTATACTATAAAGTTATAATAATAAAAACAATATGGTAGGGGCACAAAATAGACACATAAGATCAATGGAACATAACAGCCCATGAAACAAACCCATGAATACCAGCTCAATTAGTGTGCAACAAAGGAGCCAAGAATGTCCAATGGGAAAAAGACAGTCTCTTCAACAAATGGTGTTGGGAAAACTGAACAACTACATGTGAAATAATGAAACTAGACAGACCACTTTCATACCATACACAAAAATAAACTCAAAATGGACTGAAGACCTAACTGTGAGACTTGAAACCATAAAAATCCTAGAAAAGAGCATAGGCAGTAATTTCTCTGACATCAACCCTAGCAACACTTTTTCTAGCTATGTCTCCCGAGGCAAGAGAAACTAAGAATAAACTACCATAACTACATCAATATCGAAAGCTTCTGTATAGCAAAGGAAACAATCATCAAAACTAAAAAACAACCTACCGAATGGGAGACAATATTTGCAAATGACATATCTGGTAAAGAATTTATATCCAAAAGATATAAAGAACTTACATAAGCCAACACCAAAAAACCCCCAAATAATCCAATTAAAAAATGGGGGAAAAGCATGAACGTTTTTCCAAAGACATACTGATGGCCCACAGATACATGAAAAGATACTCATCACTCATCATTAGTGAAATGCAAATCAAAACAATGGGCTATCATCTCACACCTGTCATAATGGTCAAAATAAAAAATACAAGCAACAAGTGTTGGCAAACGTGGAGAAAAGGGAACCCTTTTGCACTTTTGTTGGAAATCAAACAGGTGCAGCAATTGTGAAAACCAGTATGGAGGTTCTACCAAAAATTAAAATAAAATTAGCATATGACCTAGTAATTCCACTCTCAGGTGTTTACCCAAAGAATACAAAAACACTAATTTAAAAAGATATGTGCATCCTTATGTTTATTACAGCATTATTTACAACAGCCAAATTATGCAATTAGCCTAAGTGTCCATTAACAGATGAAATGATAAAGTGGTATGTCTACATACAATAGAATATTACTTAGCCATAAAAAAGAATGAAATCTTGCCATTTGCAACAACATGGATAAATGCAGGGTACAACACTAAGTGAAAAGAGCCACTCACAGAAACACAAATACCATATGATTTGGTCAGATGTGGAATTTAGGAAACAACACAAATGAACAAAGAAAAAAGACACAAGCCAAGAAACAGACTCTTAATGAAGAAGAACAAGCTGATAGTTACCAGAAGGGAAGTGGGTGAGGAGATGGGTGAAACAGGTAAAGGGGATTAAGAGTGCACTTATTATCATGAGCACTGAGGAACGTATAGAAATGTTAAATCATTATATTGTACACCTGTAAACAATACTACTTACTACTTAGTTTTCTCTAGAAAGTTTCTAAACATTAAGAATTCTAACAAATGTTGGGTGCCTGGGTGGCTCAGGTCAGGATCCCAGGGTCCTTGGATAGAGTCCCTCACTGCTCTCCTTGCATAGTGGGGAGCCTGCTTCTCCCTCTCCCTCTGCCACCACCCCCACCACTTGTGCTGTCAAATAAGTAAATAAAATCTTAAAAAAAGAAAAGAATTCTAAAAATGTCACTAAGACTACTAGAGGGGCAGCTGGGTGGCTCAGTCAATTTAGCATCCAACTCATGATTTCAGCTCAGGTTGTGATCTCAGGGTCATGGGATTGAGCCCTGAGTTGGGCTCTGCGCTCAGAGCTTGGGATTGCTTGGGATTCTCTCTCCCCCTCTCCCTCTGCCCCTCTTTCCCGCACAGGCCTGCTCTCTCTCAAAATAAATTATTTAAAAAGACTAGTGGAAATAATGAGGGAAGCAACTGTGTATGTAAAGAAAATAAGATATGTATTTTGGGTAAGAAAGTATGAGAAATGGGAATACATTTTTGTTGAGGGGGGAAATAGTAATTTTTCCTAAAGTAAGACTCATTTAAAGAGGGGAAAACAGGAGAAAATCTTAATGTAAAAAAAATAAATTTTTAAAAGTTGCAGGAATAATGTGAAAAAAGAATAATGTGCAAAAGAACGTGTAGTTACGACAAAGATTGGAATTAACAGTCGGGGGCACCATTTATGCTAAAATAACAGTTGCTTTGATGGCTGGGTTTGTGGAAAGGATCACTTTTGCTGATGCCTTCAGTTGATGACTCACCTCTGTACCACGTCATTGAGAAATTATACTATATTTTCTTTTGTCTTATAGGTATATTAACCTCATGGTGCTGTTTATATCACTGCCACAGGTATGCAGCCCAACTCCCAGTATCTGGCTCTAGGGTCATCACAGAAGAATGGCACATAAACTGTACATGCCATACACACCACACAGGCCATAAAGACGTCGGAGGTAGAGTGCACGAATACTGACCCCATGTTTGGCGCTCCATCTTGTTCATTTCCAAGTGATGACCTCCCTCAGGGGTACATGTTCCAGGTTCCCTGGAGGTTAAAGTGTCCTGACCAGAATATGGGAAGGCTCCTTCTGATCTTCCCTGAAGTTATTTAGATAACTAGTAGGGGTAACATACTTTCCTCCCCCCTCTTCTGGAGGACATGTGGCCCCATGAAGTCTGTTAAGTGTTAGACCTCTGACCTCACTACAATGCCCTCTGCACATCCCTTCCCACTCTATAAATGTGAACTAGGGTCCAGCACTGTGGAGCATAGTTATGTGGCTGCCTGGATCATCACCTGCCCAATCTCCCCCCACCTGCTGTAAATTACCCAGAATGAAACTCAGTGTCAACTGTATGGAGTCCCCCACTTCGATTTCCAATTTCAAAGTGCCTTCTCATTTTCAGGGATACTTTATTGTCCCTCCTCACCTCCCAACACTCCCTTTTCCTCATTTCTTAAAGTGAAGTAAGTCCTCCTGATCCTACAGGATGGCCCCAAAGTCTGTAAACCTACCTATACAGGATAAATGGTTGACTGACATTACATATCTTAATAATGTTCAATGAGCGGTCCCTAATTAGAAATGCATAGTTCGATGTGTGCTGCTTTATTTGCACTGAGTAAGTCAGAGTCTTTACCCCACAGGGTTAGTGGGATGCCCCAATGTGGTAACAGGAGTCAGGGGAAAGGAGGGTGCAGAGTGGGCAGTCCTCATCTGTTCATAGTGCAGCCTGCTCCACATGGCCACACTGTCCCATTCAGTTACAGAAATTATCATTCAATCAGTTCCTTATATCTCTGGTGTAATGGCTCTGACGAGACACTCCAAGTGGCTTCCCCCTAGCCTGTCAAGCAGAGGCTGACTGGTTCCAAAGAGGTAAAATACTTCAAACACTGCTTCTTTCCAGATTTTACGACCATTTTTATGTCCTTAAATCTCTCAAATCCATACTCTAGTCATCTTCTCTTGGACAACCATAACAATCCTTAACTGGTCTCCACGTCTCCAGTCTCACTCTCCTTAAGCCACCCGCTAATGCTACCAAGTGTGGTTTCTTAAACCGTGTATCTGATTGTTCCAGAGACCACATATGTACTACTCTCTCCAGAGCGCACCAAATTTCAGAGTTGGAGGGCACCAAGAGGATGAAGTGCTAAGCCTGCTTAAGCAAACAGAAAAAGAAAAACAAAAAAACAAAAAACAAAAAACTGGCGGACAGGAAGAAGAAGAAAAATGTCCATCCTGAGTTGCCACTGCCTCCACCCTCCACCTCTGTTTTGCCCTCCTCTCCAACTGCATGCAATATCTTTCCCCTAACATAAACCTTGCTCCAGATACATAGTACTTACAATCCTCTGGCCAAAGCAGTCTATTTTATATCTGCTATCCATTTGTTTATGCCACATTTTTTTGCTTAAATACTACCATCTCAAAGAACCCTTCTCCTGTTAAGTTGTTCTCAAAGGTCTAATATCAAATTCACTACTCTTCCTCTTAATGTAGTTTACCTTAGATATCTGTCATATTTTAACACTTCATTGGATTTATCTGGCTTACATTTCTATCTTTATTAGAGCTTACAGTTTGTTTGTTCTTAATCCCAAGATCCTGGTATCCAAAATAGGCACACAACCAGTGTGTTGGTGCTTGGAGTAAGCTGTACATTCTAGACTTGTTTGATTCTTAACCTTCTCAGGATCCCTTGAGAAAGTGAACACTTTGGATACTTCGCCCAAGAAAACAGACTGCAAATTTCCCAGAGGGGAGGGAAGGGGAAGTCATGAAATTCCTGAAGAGCAGTAAGAAATCGGTAGAGATTCCACTCGTCCTGGTTTTAGAACCCTTGCTTTTGAGGCAAAGCAGTCTACTGCAGTATTAAAGTACACGTGCTCCCTGCCTCTGACCCTCCACTTTTGTAACTCCAAGTTTTTATCTGAATATATTAATTTAAATGGACCACAAAGTTTTTTTCACCCTCAAACCCAACAGACAGGCCAGTTAGACTGATTAAACTGTTTTTTTTTAAAACCAAACCAAAACAAAATGTGTACTTTCCTCATCCATGATCAGGTCCAAGACAAAAGAACCCAGCGGAAGTAGCAGAGCCAAAATAAACAACAGAAACTCTTTCACGGCTTACAAATAAACGACCGTACTAATGCTTTATAAGCAATTTTCTACAGAATGAGAGACTATTTAAGTACTGTATCCGAAACTTCCAATGTCAAATGGGAAAACACACAGAACGGGGCCTACCGGGTCTCTAGACCCCTGGTCTATTCTTACCCCTACACGCCAGTTCTACAAGCTTCTCCACCGGCTCCACCGACACAATCCACGTCACCTTTGCGCTTCCCTTCTTGCCTGCGAAATGGACCCCGTACAGATCCCAACTAGGGAGATATGGGCCTTTTGGGCCGGACGAAGACTCCAGAACGCCTCCAGCCTAAGCTCCAGGTGGCCGGCGCTTTCTTTCCCATTCACCCCTTTTCTGCTACGCCATCAGCACCTCTTCCCGCCGCCCCCTCCTGGGCCTGAAAGAAGGGGTGGCAGGCTGCTTTACGGCGTTGTGCGCTCGGCGGAGGAAAAGACTGAGACTGGTACCTCTCGGAATAGCGCAGGAGCTCCGCATCTAGCTGTTCCCGGATACCGGTGCGTTTCCGGTTAAGGTAGCGCGGCGACAGGGCGATGTGTCTTCGGTGCGGGCCCGCCACCAGGCAAGAGTACCGGCTACTCACCAGCGCACAGGCGGCAGCATAAGTCGGCAGCTCCAGGCAAGGCAAGACGCCGGCCTGTCCCACCACCGGCCCCTCAGAGGCCGCCTTTGGCGGCGGAGCCTCTGAACAACCCGCAGCCATGCGGCTTGTCAGGTTTCCCGCGGCGAGCACAGCTGACGCAGGTATAACTGGCTATCTTAGGACGCCGGCTTTCTGCGTCATCCACCAGCTGGCACGCCCTTAGGACGTTTCTCTCCTTAAGTTGCATTACGTACATCTGACCAGCAGAGGGCAGCAACTTTTTCGCACTTGAGACGACTGGAGGAGCTAGGAGCCTGTGCTGGAAGGAGCATGCTGGAAGGAAGACCAGCCACCACGTCCTCTCTTTAAGGCAGGCAAGCTTTTATTTTCGCTAACGTCCTCTTTGGATTTAGTACGTGGGTTTAATAGGGGTTTACACTTTGATAATTTCCAGTAGTAAGATGATCTGGTAAGTTTTACAAGTGTGGAAAATACAATAATAAACTTTAAAATTTTAGGGAATATATTTTCTGCAGGGAATCCAATCCTAAAAAGCAGCTCAGATGCCTCAAATGCAACACATCCTACAATAAACCCTCTCTCCCGTCTGGACTCTCTGCTCATTCTGTAACAACTCATTCAGTAAATCTTACCACCACTTCCCAAATGGCTCAGTTCAGCTGTTACCCTTGGAGCCTCTCTTGTACTGTTAAATATCAAATCAGCCCCAAGGCTTGCGGGCTCCAAAGCGGAAATATTAGTCTATTCAGATACTTACATCTGTCCTCGCTTCCGAAACTACAGAAGTGCCTGTGGGAGTTTAACCCTGTGGTCAAGAGGATCCTCTGGAGCACCTTCTCTGAAATACGAATATAACTATGACTTGTCCACATAGGAACCCCGGTTTCCTCAGGATAGCACGAACTCCTTAATATGGCTCTTAAGTTACTTACAAGACCATATTAAGGTCTGCTGCCAGCCCAGCAGTAGTTTCATTCATCACACTCCCCACTTTACATTATCTGTTAGCCACCCCCCCAACTTTGATTTACTTTCATCTTGTTCCCTTTTTCACCAGCTCCTGCTACCTGGGAATATAGTGACTTTTCTCAAATGGGAACACTGTACTCATATGTCAAATTTTAGCTTAGATTTTTGCATTCTCTTCTTCTGCAGTGTACTACCATCCTATCCCTCTTCCCCCATCCCCATCTAATTAAGATAGGGGATTGTTTCCCCACTTTTGTAAATTACCACCATCAAGCACTTCTTTTTATGGTAATGTTATGTCAGTTGCCTACTTGTCTGACTGTTCCTTCCTAGACTCCAAAGCTCCCTTAGGGCAGGGACTTGTCTTTTTCACCTCTGCAACCCTTTATGACTCAAAATAAAACAGCCAAATGCATAGGAATGGATGAATTAATGAATGAAAGAATGAAAGAAATAGCAGGCGACAAAAAGCTCAGAGTCTAATGAGGAAATAGGATCTAAACATAAATATACAACAGGATTACACTGTGTAAGTGCCAAGAGAAATGCATAGCATTTAGTGGTGTGACTTCTAACACATCTCCACCTCCCCTGGGTACTGCAAAAGGTTCTAAACCTCTCAATTCACAATTATGCCTGTAAAATGGGGTTAAAAATAATGTACCTATTCTGCTCACTAAAGAAGTGGTAGGAAGTTCAAATAAGATAATTGAAAAACACTCTCTCTAGTATTCTTTGATTTCAAATTCAGCATGAGATATTACTGCAATGAAACTGCTCCCAAAGCCCAGTGATAAACATAAACCCATGAATAGGAAATTTAATAGCCTTTACCTGGATTTAATTGGAAAGTTCTGCAAGAGCCCTAGGCAGGACCCCTTTGTTTAGTGTTTTCAGCTTTGGCTACTCATTAAGATCACCTGAGGAGCTTTAAAATCTGATGATGCCTTTCATGTGGTGAAGAGCACTGGGTGTTATACACAACTAATGAATCCTTGAACACTACATCAAAAACTAGTGACATACTACTATATGCTGGCTAATTGAAGATAATAATAAAAAAATAACCAACCAACCAACCAAACAAACAAACCAGAATTTGATGCCTTAACAACATCCCCAGACCAGTTAAATCAAAACTTCTCCTTGAAGCCAAGATGCCTGTAAATTCTCTGCGGTGAATTGAATGAAAACAATTTGTCCAAAGCAGTGTAGTAAAAACAATAAGCTGGACATCCGGACAATAGAGCCAAAACAAAACTTACTTAAAATAAACTACCCCAGCAATGATTTTGCACTAATTTTAAATAATACATAGTTTTATAACCCTTTGTGTGCTCTTAAGAAATTGGCTTGTTTGGTTTTGAAAATTGTTTTCTACTTTTTAGTTTTTTAAAATTCTGGCTTGACTGTTAGCTGCTATCCACAATCTGTAAGATTTAAAAGAATAAAAGAATACATATAAATGTTCACCATTATGGAGTTAATTTACCAAAGTAACCTGTTTCATCTACTACCCAGAGAAGAAAAAGAAGTACAATGAGATTCCTCCCACCTATTTCCTATCCCACACAAATTCACAAGGTTTATTTGACCAAGGGACTATAGTTGGACTGTACTTTTTTTGACTAAAATTTGATCAAAATGGCCCAGGAAGTCAGGCTTTGCTGGTCTCTGTCTCATGAAAAGCCCTGTCAAGTCAAAGTCAAGCATGCGCGAAGATAAGCCCTTTTCTATAAGAGAGAAGATTGGATGTGACTTAGTATCCATGTCCACTGACACCCCCCCACCCCACCAAAAAAGAGAGATATCAATATTCCTGCAACTCTCTGGATTTTTTTTCTTTTTACCATCGACCTCCCCCCACTCCAACATGCACACATATACACTTTATGACGTTAGTGCGTTTCTATTTCTCACAATCAACGAATCCCTGGAGCAATATAAATGTGCAATCATCTGTAGTTTGCTGGAATAAGTTATAAAGTAACTTGTTGCATGTGTTCTGATTTTTATGGAAAATATGCACACTTAGGTGATTAGAAGAGAATCTGGATGTATAAACACTATGTGTTAATATTAGTTATCTCTTAAGGGTGAGTTAATGACTTTTTTTTAAAGTGTGAATTTTCATTGTAATGCGTGTGCATTGTTTTATATTTCATAAAGGAGAAACTTAATGAGGGAACGGATTCCTATTGTTGGCAATTTGGTTTGTTACAAGATATCGTCAATTCTTAGACAGTTTAATATAGTGTGAGGTGAGGAGCCTGGGGCTAAAACTACATTGTGTGAGCCTGAATCCTGGCTCTGCCACTTACTAGGTGTGTAACATTATTAGGCAACTTCTTTCTTTTTACAGAAAAAAAAAATCTGAAATTATTAGAAGAGACTTAACTGAAAAAAATGGAATTAGAAAGGTTAATGTAGAAAGGTTTACACAAAATAGTTTTAGATGAAGGACAGTGCAGGTAAAATGGCATTGCATCAGTTGGGTTTTGCTTCATGACAAACCATCCTCAAATCTGGTGGCTTTAAGAGCAATCACTAATTCAATTTGTGATTCTATGAATACAAATCTGGCCTGGGCTTAGCGGGACTCACTCAAGCATCTGAAGTCAGGTGTGGGCAACTCCATGGGTCTCATTCTCTAGCAGGCTAGAGTAGGTTTGCTTTCCTCGCATCTGTGCATGTTTTTGATCAAGACTTTAAGGAGTCCATGGTCAACTCATCAGTTATAATATGCCTGTTTTAGCCTGATGAAGCCTGTAAAGCTGAACTTGGGAGCAGGAGCTTGGAACTTCCTTGAATGAAGAGCAAAGCAGAGTCCTGGACCTACGAGGAACATTCATATAAAAGTTTGAATAAACGTTGGAGAATAACTTGGCCCCATCTCTGGGAATGAATTTTTTTTTAAAGATTTTATTTATTTGACAGACAGAGATCACAAGTAGGCAGAGAGAGAGAGGGGGAAGCAGGCTCCCCGCTGAGCAGAGAGCCTGACGTGGGGCTTGATCCCAGGACCCCAGGATCACAACTCGAGCCAAAGGCAGAGTCTTTAACCTACTGAGCCACCCAGGCGCCCCATCTGGGAACGAATTTTTTGTTTTGTTCTGGTGTTACTAATATGATTAATTTCAGCTCCTCTTCAAAGTACTACCCATACAAGCAATTCATATACATAAACATTTGATTCAGCTTAAAACAAAGATTTCAATATAGTGTTCTCTTAAAATATTTTATTGATAAAATTCACTCTAGCTATGAACTATATTTACTGAGATAAAAATGTGCAATTTTGATAGTTTTTTTAAAAAAGATTTATGTATTTATTTTAGAAAGAACAGGCTGGGGTGGGGTAGAGGGTGAGGAAGAAGAGAATCTCAAACAGATTCCAGCTGAGTGTGGACCCCTATGGGAGGTTTGATACCACCACCCTGAGATCATGACCTGAGCCACAATCAAGAGTCTGATGCTTAACTGACTGAGCCATCTATGCACCCCTGAAATTTTGTCAGTAGGAATAAAGTATCTTCAGTACAAACTAGTTGTTTGAAATAAATATGCTTAGTTTGAGAATAGTTTTGGGGGTGCAGGAAATGCATGTTTAAAATTTGCCTAAAGAGGGGCGCCTGGGTGGCTCTGTGGGTCCTGGGATCGAGCCCTGTGTCGAGCTCTCTGCTCAACAGGGAGCCTGCTTCCTCCCCTCTCTCTCTCTGCCTACTTGTGATCTGTCAAATAAATAAATAAATAAAATATTTTTTAAAAATAAAATTTGCTAATGAGTTTTGGAAATTACACCAAAAAAAGTCTGAACAGGATACTAATGTACCAAGCAGCTACTGGTTGATGCTAACTACATGTAATTCACAAATATGGCAGCAGATGGCAACTGTGAGCTTTAAGTTTCTAAAGTTTAGCTTTAGCCCAAAGTACTTCAGAGTGGCAAGAATCAAAGCACCTGTATATCGACAGTTTGTTTTTAACCTACGATCCTTCAAAGAAAGGACCTGGCATCAATTTTTAACTCTGAATGTTCTTCTTACATGCTTATTATATTGCTGAACTAACAGATGTGCACCGTGCTTACACTAAGGAAAAACAATGAGAGTACATTATATTTTAGTGGATATACAAGATTTTACATTTTGCGAGCTGTAGCTGTTGCTGAAAATCCATAGAAATGGAGTCATTCAGATGTATCTGTCCGTAAGTTAAAACCCAGCTGCTTTATTTAATAAGGTAATGTTTTATTGGTAGTGAAATCATGCCCCATAGGATTAATGAGGTTGAAACCAGCAGTAGAAAGCTTGTTTTCCAGAGAACGGTTTCCTCCCATTAAGCTATTGTGTCTTTTCAGACTCCACTAACAAACTCAGTAACTATCTCTGCAGAAGCCTGGACTCCAGGTCAACCGATCTAGCTCTAGCCTGTGAACATGCAGCACCCTGCATTCCTTACCAGAGATAAGGAGCCCAAGACCCCATTTTATACTGGCTCTCGGAGCATACCCACAGTCCCTTCTCCTTGTCCTAACATAATTTTCTGACCTCAGGGGCTAAATTTCGCTTCACCGGTGTTAAGTCTCCAGCCCAAAGTGAATGTGGGATGTCTCTTACATACACTTTTGCTCAATGCACATGCTCCATCTTTCTTCATGAATAGTCATCTGTTTTCCTGCCCTTTTCATCAACATGTATATAATCTCAACCCCCATGATTATAAAAAAACTTGTTTTCAGGGGTCCCTGGGTGGCTCAGTGGGTTAAAGCCTCTGCCTTCAGCTCAGGTCATGATCCTGGGGTCGAGCCCTGTGTCGGGCTCTCTGCTCAGCAGGGAGCCTGCTTCCCCCTCTCTCTGTCCTCTGCCTGCCTCTCGGCCTACTTTCGATCTATGTCTGTCCAATAAATAAATAAAATCTTAAAAAAAAAAAAAAAAAAAAAACTTGTTCTCTTCCCCTTCAGGCAAGTGGATTTGAGACTTGTCCTCTGGTTTCCTGGTTTACTCCCTCTCAAACAGACCTTTTCCTTGCTACATACCTGATGTCCCAGTGACTGGCTTTACTATGTGTCCATCAGGAAGACGGATTTGGGTTTGGTTGCACTCATCCTTAACGGTCAGGTCCCTGGTTGTCATCAGCACCACCTGAAATGTGGTTAGAAACGCAAATCCTCAGGCCCCACCCTAGGCTTCCTGAATCAGAACTCTGGGAATGGAGCTCAGCAATCTGTTTACCAAGCCCTCCAGGTGATTATAATACCTGCAAACTCTGGGAACCAATGCCTCAAAGCATCTTGAAATGCAGGAGAGAGGTTCTGAACTGATCATTTTTATTCAGGTATAATTGACATAAATGCAGTAGTAATTAACAATGTAGCTGATTATTTCTTTCGTGTGATTTAGCAAACACAGTAGAGTTTGCAAAATAAGTAGCATAAAATAGTATACAATTTACATAGACTCAGAGAGGTAGAATGCCAGTGGTTAATTTCCACACATTTCATAAACTGAATGAAAAGCTTCAGTTTATGTACCCTTCTAGATGGTACTGGAAGGGATAACATTATGGTAAGTTGTACATTGGAACTAACAAAATTAAGTCAAAAGATGATTTATTTCCAAGGAGTATAGAACAATCTTCAGGAAGGAAGGAAAACAATTCCCTATATAACAGGTGTTGTTCTGGGACGCCTGGGTGGCTCAGTCGGCTGGGCTGCTGCCTTTGGCTCGGGTCATGATCCCCAGGTCCTGGGATCGAGTTCCGCATTGGGCTCCTTGTTCAGTGGGGAGCCTGCTTCTCTTTCTCTGCCTCTGCCTGCTTGTGCTCTCTCTCTCTCTCTCTCTCTGACAGATAAATGAAGTCTTTAAAAAAAAAAAAAAACAGGTGTTGTTCTTATTTGTATTAACATGTGTGCGTATTCCATTCTCTCTCAGGCATTGTTAGATCCTCCTTCAATTCCATTGCTGAAATAGGAGGCACAACCATTTAAATTAACAACAAATAAGCCACATTTTCTTCTGTAAATAAGAGAAGGTAGGCAAAAATTCTTTATCACTGTCATCATTTTATCTTAAACATTGCTTTGCGTCAATTACCTTCCTACCTGAAAAATGTTTTATTAATTTTTGTTTTAGTTCAGAATTTCTCCAAAAACACATATAAAGCACTGGTTCCCATGAAAAGGCAGTGTTTGTTCAACTTCTTCAGTCTAGAGGCAACCTCTTTTATTTGTAATGTATACATAGTTTTTACAGTGTTAATTATTTGTAAATCATAGTAGGTACTTACGGGGGAAATAACAAGAGCAAAAGACCACAAATAGTCATTGTATTCTCACTCTCTAACAATGGAATTGTGTCTTTCTCACTTTTGTGGTAACGAAATATAATAATGTTTAAACACCTTAATCTGTATGCGTGGATTTTATCTCTTGGCTATAGTTTAGATGCTCTGATTATTACCTAGAACATAAAATCATATTAATTTTCAACTCCACTTACCTGAGGTTGCAAGTATCTATCTAGGTATCAATTATTAACAGAAAGGCAACGACAGAGACCATATACCACATCTTCTTTATCTATTCATCTATTGATGGACCCTTGGGTTACTTCCCTAATTTGGCTATTGTAAATAATACTGCTGTAAACATAGGAGGGCATGTATGCCTTTGAATTCGTGTTTTTGTACTTTGGGATAAATACCCAGTAGCACAATTAGTGAAATAAGTCAGTCAGAGAAAGACAAATGCCATATCATTTCACTCACACGTGGAATCTAAGAAACAAAACAAATGAGCAAGGGAGAAAGAGAGAGAGATTTGAGAAAGAGAGAAAGAGAAAACAAGAAACAGACTCAACTATAGAGAACAAACTGATGGTTACCAGATGGGAGGTGGGTGGGGGGATGGGGGGTATAGGTGATGGGGTTAGAGAGTGCGCTTATGAGGGTGAGCACTGGGTGATGTCTGTGATGTACGCAGTTGTTGAATCACTCGGTTGTAAACCCGGAAATACTTTAACACTGTGTCTTAACTGTACTGGAATGAAATTTTTTTTTTAAAGAAAGAAAAAATAGTCAACGTGTGTGTGTGTGTGGGGGGGGGGGTTCTTGAGAACCACTGTTGGTTGGGAAGGAGTAAAGGAGGTATAAGATGGGTGGTGGGGCTCCTTTCTGAAGCTATGATGTCATCTTCATATAATTTACTGTCCTTTTATGAAGCCTACGGTTGGTATTTCTTCTAAGGCCCTAGTTCCTTTCCAAATGGACTTTTTAAAAAAAGGGATTTTATTTATAAATAGACACATAGAGAGAGTTAGTGAAAGAGAGAGCACAAGCAGGGGGCGCTGCAGACAGAGGGAGAGGGAGAAGCAGACTCTCCATTGAGCAGGGAGCCTAATGCTGGGCTCTATCTAGGACCCTGGGATCCTGATCTGAGCTGAAGGCAGAGGCTTAACCAAATGAGCCACCCAGGTGCCCCCCAACTAGATTTTATTGCAACAAAGTTTCAACATCTTTTGAAAGGTTTTCAAATCCAAGGAATTAGCCAGTAATATTAACCATGGCGCTTTCAAGAATACCTTTGGACATTCTCATTTAGTTCCATCTGCCTTTAGCTCACTGCAGAACAAAAATAGAAAACCATTTCCTTTTTTTTTTTTTTTTTTTTTACCATTACCTTAAAGCTGTAGTTTAATAAACCACCTGCTGCCTGCAGAGTCTGTGTGAGCATGAATTCACAGATCCTTGACACTAAATGGATTCCGAAGAATATGATATGGAAAGTTTGAGGGTGGAAAGTAGATAAAAATGAAAATTAGACACGATGTATTTTGATACACAATTTACTCTCAAGTCATTAAACAAAATGCATATTAATGGATCATATCCAGACTCCCTCTTATGGCCACAGGGGGCTCTTAATAATTCTGCACTTTGGAAATTATTACAATAATGAATTCATCTTTATCCCGTGGCAAAGGGGACTTTCCCAGTTGTGAAAGAATGCAACAGTGAGCAGAACTTTACAAGGGAAGATATTACATAAAAACCACAATTTTTCAATAAAATGAAAATCTAGACCTCTAATATTCACACTGAAAGGAGTGTTCCTCATTGAGAAGGATCAATGACTAATGAAAGCTTCCCTTGTGTCTCACTTTCCCTTGATGTTTCTTGTGTTACCTGCTGTCATGCACATATTGGCTTTAGACAAACACTGTATAAAGTGTCAGCTCCCTTGAACAAAACCTCTTCCTCCTATGTTCTTGGCACAGATGAGTAGGCTAAGCTAGAGATTTAAAAGAAGAAAATGACAGATACTACAAGCAATGAACTTACCTGGTAAATAAAGGCAAAATTTTGTTCATGACAAAATTGTTTTTTTCTACAGCTTGCTGATCCCATCCCCTCAAGAAACCCAGGGGGGAAATAATCTTGCCTCAGTTTCTCACTTACGGCTTCCTGCCTGTCTCCAATGACCTCATAGATTTTCCATCCTCTTTACATTCAAGATATGGAGAGCTCCTGTTTTCTCTTTAGTTGTCCTTTAGGATACTTCTTTTGCATTCCTATTTCCAGTTGGAGCACACGCCTGTCTGCTGGTAACTAACATTTTTGTTGAAGCTGCTTTTGTCACTAGCTGCTGCCCGCTTGGTGACCAAGGCTGGATTTCACCAGCTGGTTCAGGGGTGGGAGACCCGTGAAACCAATCCGAGTGCCTAGAGCGAGGTGAGAAGCTGTAGCGGTCAAAACTTGACAACTACAGAGGTTAAAGTCTCAGGTTCAGATGCAGGACCCAGAAACTGAAATCAAAGCACTGCCACAGAACCAGAAATTTGGATCTGAAATCAGAAGAAGCTGAACAAATAAAGGGCTGTGGTTCCAAGGGGATGGAGTTATGGTTTTATGGACTTGAGGGTATATAAGTTACATGACATGATTGAATGGCTCTAAGATTCATGGGTACAGCAAGAAATGACCTTACCTTTCAGTTGAAATATTAATAATGTCTTACCACGTTATCCACATTTCATGTTAAATAAATTATATTAATATGATTGAGGAATATTCACATTTATAGTTGCACATTATCATAACCCTTGATAAATGGTTCTCACCAGCTGCACTACTGTCCTTTTTGTTGGTAGATAGCACTAGGCTAGTATTATCACTATTTACTCTGTTGTGTCTTGGAAACAACATTCTTTCCAGCAATTTGTTTTATCTTAGAAGACCTAGAACCTTCTTAATAAGCTTAAAATTTTCTTCTCAAAGATCAATGTCAAAGTATTGATATAATTAGAAGATAAAAAAGACACAGAAGTCCAGATCTCAAAAGATATTTTAGATATTAAGGAGTGAAGTGCACATCTAGACAGTATTTGTACACTTCAAGGACTTAGTATGAGTAAGACTGAATATCACCTCTTTCCTTGGCTGATTGACAATGAGGGACAGAGTGAGGGATGGTAGAGCCCCCCACAATGGGAACTGTAGCTTTTCTTTCCTGAGCAATGATCTTGGAGAGCCCAAGGGATATCTTCCAGTCCTCCATCAGGATGTTGTGAAATGACATTGGAGGACCCCTGTCTTAGTGAGGAAGGGAGGACAAATATCCTGATTGATTAGTAACAAGGAGCAGTCATGAGTCCTGATTCTTTGAGGTTAGCTAAACACTTGATGCAAATTTGACAAAATTTTAGAATTTTCTGTGAAGCTCTTAAGGATTTCTTAAGGATCTTCTTAAGGATTTCTAGTTAAATGAAGGCTACGTCCTTATAACTAGTTAATATAGACAATGTTGAACTATTAAAATATTGAAATCAATTTGTTTAGATCTAGAGTTTGACTTTTTATAATACATTTCCTGGGAAATACATTCCTAGTAAAAGACCCTTATATTCAGTAAATATTTTTCCTGGCATAAAGAATAATAAAAAAACACTTTTGTATAATTTTACTAGGCATCCACATTTCAAGCAATTTCTGAATTGGTTTCCTCTGCTCTGAGTAACTCACAACCTGTGATTTATGGTTTTGGAATAATTGAATTTCTTGGCTGTCACATACTTTGAGTAAGAAGGATTACATATGTTTCCAGGAAAACGATTTAAGGAAGGCAAGAATGAAGTGAGGCCAAGTTCTGAAACTTTATTTGGAAACTGTGTTCTAACCAAATGGTACTTAAGATGCTCTATCTAAATTTCTTAAACATGTTTGCTAAATAATCTTTGAAAATGCAGCTTTGGACATACGGTTTCTAAACATGCCACTTTTGAGCTTAAGTCAATGAAAAGAGTAGAGGACCACAGACTGTCATTCTCACCTTCCCAAGCATAAGAAATGCAGAATTTTTCATTGACGTATGGTAATAGGCTGAGTAAATTTCTTCAAAAATAGAAGTTACACAACATCTCATTTTACCTGTCAAACACAAAATATTTAGTTATTTACTGGAATATTTCTATGACCAGAATTTTTTTTTTTTAAACATGAAAATTCTAGCAACTTTTAGACTTTATTATGGATTTGGCCTACACTGTATTTTTCCTTGTTCTTCTTGGTCTATGGACTTAACTGGTCCATCAACTTCAAATTTCATGGAGAGTCCAATTTCTTTACATTTTATTTTAATGATAAGGACTGTGGTTTTGACTAGCATTGACCGATAAGACTTTCTGAGGTGATGTTTACCCTGTGTGGTTATCGAGTACCCGGAATGTGGCTAGCTCTATTCAGCCGAGAAACTGAATACTTAATTTTGGTTTGATTAATTTATGTATACATTTAATCACACATGGTTAGGTTAGTGGCTACACTATCAGAGAATATAGGTAGACCTTAGAAAAGTGAGTTTATGACCCGGAGCAATTCACGTCTACATTTCACGTAGCATTAACATGGGCTGCTTTGGATTGTGTTCTAGGGTTTTCCTCAGTGGCTCTCAAGTAGGAGGCAATACTTACCTGCTAAAGAGAGAAGTGAAAATTTGTTAGGACATTTTTGTTTGTCCTGGGGTATCCTCCTGACATTTACTAGATGGGGGACCAGAGATGCTTAATGGCTTAAAATGTAAAAGGCAGTTTGCACAATTACTGTCTACCCCAAAAGCCAGTAGCAACAATTTGACAAGCACCAGGTCAGCAGAATTCTCTGAATATTGTGATTTCATCTGTGAGATCCCCTGCGACTTCAGTACTATCTATAGCTAAATCTGTTTCCTACAATGTCTATCTGATCAATGCCTGCCTCTGGGGGACCTCACTTTCTTATGGTCATTTTGTTCTGTATCTTCAACCACTCCTTCTCTACATTTCCTGTCTCAGAAAATACCCTGTCTGAATTCCATATCCATGAGCCGGGACTCTCTCTCCTCTTCATTCACAGCACCCTGACCTCTGCCTATCTAGGGGACAATTCTGTCCCCCAGAACCTAGTGGGGGAAACTATTTTTTCTATTATGATGAAAAGAGAGTTCACACCATATGCAGTTTCAAAACACACCATTTTATTACATAGACACATCAATAGAGTCATCATACCATGTTCCACTTCTAAACAACTGTGTGTGTGTGTGTGTGTTTAAACACACACACACACACACACACGTTTAAGTTTCCAAGCAGAATCCACTTTTATTCTTTTATGCTTACAATAACTTCACCTTTTTGTAGCTAGTTTCTACAGCACACCACCACACTATTTTGTCACATATTTTGTTTCTGCATTTACTTTCCCCCAAGGGTAGGCACATACTAAAACTATAATGTAGTCACTTAAAGTATTCTAGTTTATAGATCAATTTATTGTGAAAGTTGAATTTTCAAGTACTTGAACAATGTCTTCCAAACGTCCCCTACTTATCTCAGAAAGAATCACTCTACATCCCAAATAAATCCCTTCTAAATAACCGAGCCCTGAAAATATTGGGTTAAAAGAACTACATTTAAAGACGTATCTATGTCTGGTTATATACACAGTAGCCTATTTGGGTAGCTGTCATGATTGCATCTCTTCTTAACTCTATATTGAAGCAGTGATATGCCTACTTTGTCCTTTGATGGGTGATTTCATAAATTATTTCAAAAGGCATTAAAACATCTTACTGATGTATTAGAACTCTGTATTATACAAATATGTCTACAAAGAAATGCCACCTAGAGTCAGTGGTTATTCCTTCAGTACAAAACTACATCTTTGAGTAAATTCAGTAGAGCCACATATATATAAAATATCTGCATCTATAGTTTAGATTTTCAGTGATAAAGATTATGCCTGTTGATGGCATCAAAAGAACAGTGATAATGTTAATTCACTATTTGAGGTTGTATTTATGGGCAACTTCTGTAATCTACTGGATACTGAAGTTATTCATATGAGTTAGGAGCCTTCAAGCACTACAGCAAACAATCATAGCCCAGCTATTTCTTTTGACTATCTACAGCCAGAATTTTTTTTATGAGTCAACTTAAATAGGGTAGGTGATGATCACGATACTCTAAAACTAGAAGACCTTCAGATTTCCATTAACTGGAGTTATTATTTTGTTATAATTAAAACCCATATTTTGTTTCTAAATGATAACATGTTCTCGTCCTGAGTATTAATGGTTGAATTTACCTGTGGTTCAATAAGTAACTCATACAAATGACCTGAAAATTGATTAGCTTTGGGGAAAAATTAAAGTATCCAATACAATGAAAACCACATATTTTAAAATATTAGATTTCTTTATCTGTTATCAGAGGTTGCGTTCTCATAAATATTTTCAAAGACCATGCTATTTTCTTGCTTACTCATATTGTCACAGGTGGCTATTTTAACATTTCCCTGTGGAAAAGAAGGACTGAATTTAACTACATAAATGTAAGCCTATCGTTTTATTTCCTTCTACAAAGACCTCTTTCAGGTTCTTTGGATATACATATTCTTAAAAATGGTCTGTTTATATTATTTTCATAAATTATAAAATTTTGAAAAGATCTAAATTAAATTCTAGCAAAGCAAATTATAACTTTACCTTTTGGGCATACATCATCTGTCCTTTTATATAATTTAATTGGGCTGTAAAGTGTTTGAAATGTAAGTATCATGAAAATCACAATTCATTATGTCTATATTAATAAATGTGGAAATATGTGATTTAAAGTTATGTTTATAAATCAGTATTAATCATCGTTATTACAGAAATGCCATTAATAGTAAAATAGCCAGATAAGTAATTTATCTTTATACTACACTATTCAGATCACTCAACTCCATAAATATCAGTCACAATGATATTTACACACAGCAGACATAATAAAAAGAATAAAAATGAACAAATTTAGTAGAAATCAAACATGTGATTTTGTGGGCATAGAAAAGCCTTGAAAAATTGCTTTCCCATCTCTTTGGGAATAGAATCCTGATAATACCCCAACAGCATTACAATCTCTTTTTGATTATCTATTTACATTCATGTATGCTATAAATATATGCTGTATATATTTTCTATATTTACAGTATATATACACACACATACACACATGTGTTATTTTATTCTTAGGCTCATTCATGAACATGCAGATCAATCTGCACAGTATAATCAAAACATATTTATTTTCCTTAAATGATATTCATTTATAACTTTTCACCCTTGTGCAAAAATGCAAAAATATCATACAGATTAGTATGGTCTCTCTCTAAAAAAATTTTCTTCTTTATGCTTTAGGGTTTTTTTGTCATTTACAAATAAATTATGAAATATAGTTCATTCACAAATTGGAAATAATTTTAATGTTTTTACAACAAGGCATTACTGAGGTTTTGAATTGTGGTATTCTTGAAGCCACTGTCTTTCAAAACAAAGACATAAATAATTTATTGTTATTTCTTGATATTTGTACTTTGATTATTTATATGAAATATGTCATTACAAATTTAATACTCATGCTAGTCAAATAGTGTTTTTGTAGAATATGAATTTTTCTTTCTGTTTATTCCTTTTTTTTTTTTTTTCCTGAAAAGTCTTTAGAACAGTCTGGAATGTCTGTTCAAATTACTGCACCAGAACATTTCTGGAAGGTTCTCACCCAAAAAGAAAAAAAAAAAAAAAGCTGAAGAAGTGAGGCAAACTGAGGGAGAATGATTATACTGGGTGCCCATCAGGGAAAACAGCAAATATAAGAACTGCTTTAATTTTATCCCCTACTCCTTTGGTATTTCCTTTCCTCATGAAAATCCTAAAAAATGTTCAGTTCTTTAAAACATTGATTATACTCTTCCGTTAAATATCAGTTGTGGTCCTCCATTGCTCATGTTGTCTGTCATTTCCTGTTAGGAAAATAAGATGAATTAGTTAAAATTTACTTTCAGAGTAAGATATTGATTTGGCTAATGGGTTTGCAAAACAGAAATTTCAAGCCACTGAAAAACTTCCTGAGTTTTGGGGAAGGGCAAGGATTGATACTGTTGTTGCATTTGAGAAAATGAAATTTCATGGCATCTTGGAGCACATGAAAATGCTGAAATGATAGTCTGTTAGACCAAAGTCTTCTATGCACAAAAACACTTCAGTCTGTCCCCAGTGCCCTGAGTCTCTTCTTTTCTTTCTCAACTTTACTTTGGAAAGACCTCACCTAGAAAGAAGATGGTTAAATACCTACACTTACCCCTTGCATTGGCTTCTCTGCTGAGCGTGTCAGCGAAGTGCCCACATAGCCTAGGGGTTACCTCATTCTATAGAAAAATGTGTGGCATTTTTGCAAAGAACGGAAATAGGTCCACAAGGGGATTATTGCTTATATGCAATGGTGGATCACAGTGGGGAAGATTGGTTTTCATGACACTATCATTCATACAGTAAAAAAAAAAAAGCCCAACCAAACAAATAGTAAAACCTCTTAATATGTTTCTTAAGGGATCAATTACAAGGACGCTAATAAGGAAAACTACATGGAAGGCAAATGAAAACTTAGAAAGGATGAACTAATGTTAAGTTCCATTTGCAATTTGAGAAAATGTTAATTTAAGAAAAATTTAGATGTTTTGAATTCATACTTATCATTGAACATTAAACTCCTCCCTAAATATGAGAAGGTAATGAGATGTGAAGCCCATTCACATTTATAATGGCTAGTGTGCCATATTATAAAGAATATTTAAGCAAAAATATCTAAAAATCTTTCCACATGTGAACAAGCCTATTTGCAAAAGTGTAGTAAGGAAAATTCAAATCCAAATTCTTGTTCATTTACTTTAAGCCTATCAGTTTATATTTGATTGACATTTGGGGGAGAATTAGAAATGTGTCCTTTTGTAAACTTTATAAATTCTTCCCAATATTTATTTGAAAAATGAAAAGGTATCCATGCCCTATTTTGACTCTCTTCTCTTAGAAAATTCAATATAGGAGATGAAATAGAATAAAGATACTTGCTTCTTGCTTTGGCTGGTTTGGAAAGTTGCTCAGGGAGAGGATCTGTGAGGGATGGGAAGGTAGAAATTGGCCTGGCTTTTGAACTTTGCTTTGAAAACTTTGTTGTTTTGAAAGATGTGGTGGAACTTCTTCCAAGAAAATTGGGAGAAAGGAGACAAGAGGCACTGGGGACGTGTCATCCTATCACATCAAGCTCTGTCTCTCCAGGCAAAGTGCCTGGCCTCTTCCAGGTCCTAAGGAGTAATCTCATACCTGGCTGGCTATCCACTATATCTCCCTGGTAAGGTGCCAAGAAAATACAAGAAAAAAGCCGAGAAACTCAAACTCTTTTAGGATGAAGACTCTGACAGAAAGTGAAGAAGGTTCTTTGGCGCCAACAGCCTGTTTCTGTGGCCTGGTGATGGTTCAGTGACTGGCTCACTGGGCGTGCAGATGGTAAAAGTAGGCGTGGAAACACCGTGGGGTTGTTGGGCTGAGATTAAGTTCATCAGCAGGAAACCTGATTTGAGGCTTCATTCAAAAACTCACTGTGGGTGGCAAGTTAAATAGAAGCGATTCTTCAAAAATGATCTTTAACAAAATTTACTCATATGCCTTTTTCTATTCCGCATACGAGTACAAAAACAATTTCCTAATGAACTAATAAAAGTAAAATTCTTAGGTGCTTCTTCTCTCTAAATGAATTTGCATTCAGAACAGTAGCTTAGAAACCATAAAAAGTAATCTAATGTAGAATACTTAATTGCAGCATTAAGAAAAAAAATCCAGTTTTCAAAAAGCTTAAAAATGAAAAGCATTTTCCTAACTAAATTCATACTAATGTGGACACTGTAAAATCAAGGGTAGGAGAAAAGAGCAAAAATTGGGTTTTAAACGCATTAGCATTTTTAGTTTATTTGCAAATAGGCATGTCCAATTTGATAAGAAGAATATGTTCTAAATTTGGGCAGGACCAAATGTGACTATTTGCAAGTGGATATACTCTCCACCATTGGGCCAGAGTATCAATGAGACTTTCTGGATTTCCGATTATATCATTTAACCAAAGTGAGAATGACATTTATTTTTAGCAACCGAAAGTATAGGAAATAAATGTGAAATGTATCACATCAGATAATTTTGTCAAAAGACAGGTCTCACACAGCATTTTTACTGTATTAGTGTCAAACTTATGTCATTTGCTCATGCAACTTTGGCATGAAGGAGATACTGTTTGTCATTATAAGATACGCCTATTATTAAAAACAGAACTCGGGTCTGTGAATGATGGTATTGAGTCAGAATCATGATGTAGCAGAAAATAAAGGAGTCATGAATCATCCAAACAGGAGTGTGTTTGGATGCTTATAGGAGGCTGAATATTTTAAATACTCTACCAACTTTCAAGCTGCAAGACTCTGCCATGTAGGTTTCTGTTGGGTCCTCAAAGTAGTTCTCGTGACAGTGATACTTTGAGGAGCAACAAATATCGCAGCATCAGTCCAGACTGATCTGCTGACATCATGGCTTCCTAGAAAGAGGCATCGCTTCCTGAGGTGACATTACAACATGGTAACTCCCTAGAAATCAGCGTACCTTGTAGGTAACTCTGGTGTCGGGGGCACCACCGGGCAGCTGGGCAAGTCGGTTATTTCAATAGCCCTCAATCTCTAATGTAAATATAACAATCATACAATAAATATTGTACAAACATACACACACACAAAAACTAAATCACAGTAGTATAAAAATAGAGCAAATGAGCTACTATCCAAATACTTAACGGTAATCTATTTTTAACAACCCATTTCTTTAAATTATCACTCCCGTTAATTATACCATAGTTTTTTTTAAGAACATGTGTACATCAGTTCCAAATCGCTTTTTTCATGGAGCAATTTAAGAATATCTACTCTCTTTATTTGAATGTATTGATTGCATACAAAATAGAAACACTTAAAACTATGTAATACATATTTTTTTCTTCAGAATCACATTACGAAGGAATATGAGGTAGTAACTCTTGCTTACTCTGTCTTCTATTCTGTGGTTTTATTTCCATGATATCAAGTGAAATATTATCTTAGCCAGTTTAGTTTACAGATGTTTTATCTTTTCCTTCGTAGATCCAATAACAGGAACTGAATTAAGAAATACGTGCAAAATGCAACAAAACACAGACAGCTCACTATATCATCTGTCCTTTAAAGCAATAAATGTTACTTCCTGTTTGAATGAGTTTTATGAAACAATTAGGCAAGAATATTATTTAAAATATAGGCAAAGCTACCCAAATATGCACGAAGTTTAGATGAGAATTTAATGAAGCTTTATGTGGACTGTACTATCTGCACTGGCAGGCAAGGCTTTTTGTTGCCTTATTAAAAGGTCCTTTTATGCTTCAAAATCTAATTTACATAATCAGATGCATCTACTTACAAGCACAAGAGGTGAGCTAGAAAGGGGAATTCATCAGATTTCTAAAACTGGCATTGTTGAGAGGGTATTTAGTTTTATGTGTTTTTCCTCAGTATAATACATAAAAATCCATATTTATAAGGCATTCACTATTTTATGAAATGCTATTTTAGGAACTGTGTTTTGGTATAGATAGAGAGCTATGAAACTGTTGAAAATAGGTGTGCCCAAAATAACAGAGAAAAAAAATAATACAAAATTTCTATTCTTAGCCCAATAGGGCCAAAGTTGTAGAAAATCCCAATTCCTCAAATTCTCGTCTAAAGCTGCCAGTTGACTGACCAAGATTTGACTGCAGTCTTCGTCACATGCTAGCGGTGAGCAGAAAAGGTACAAAACTTACTTTCTCAGCCATTTCATGAGAGTGGTGCAGCGAGTGCTCCCTCTCCGAAAACATCCTCCTCTGTTCGTAGCTGGCTAGTCGACAAGTTAGCCAGGAAGAGAGGGTGCAGCCGCCGATCCCGATGCATGCGAGGGACATGGAGGCAAGATGCAGAGAATAGAGGGAAGAGTTTTTCTTTGTCACTGCCCGAAGGAACTGAACATTCAGGATGCCCCCAATGAGTCCACAGATGCAGCAAGCAGAGAAAAGGATCATCTGGGAAGAAAAAAGAAAGGGAGTGTCAAAGTTGAGGGAGCCAGGCTGACCCAGAACACAGTGCCTTGTCCTGCTGCACCTCAAGGATGTCTGAGCTACGGTAAAGGGAAGGGGCTTTGGTGCTTCTCAGAGGGCAGGCGCTCTCCTTTCACCAAGTTTCTGTGCAAGCAGACTCAGTGGAGAGAGCATAGACCGCAGGGTTTCTGGACAGCTGACTGTATAAAGGCTAAGGATACATCTTTTGAAAACCCTGAAGTAAGCAAAATTTGTCTTCAAGGTAGATTCAGACTTAAATCATATTTAGTTACTATGTGCTTACTATGCTAGGAACCTGCACAGATACGATCTCATCCAGCAAACCTCTGAGAGAAATTGTGATATACATTTTGGACCATGAATGGTGAGCAGGTAACACTCAAGTTTAGGGACTGAATCCAGATTTTCTGACTCTAAACACAGTTTCACTATGTTAATCCCCCTAAAATATATAAATATCTTCTCATTGAACTGTCATGAGTCCCACCAAACTTCAGATCTTGATACTTCTCTAGCTATATGGGTGTGGGGAGTTTGCTTCCTTCTCTTTTTCATTCCTGGGAGTTTTATTGTGTGTCTGTCTCCCCAAATGATAGTTTAGGGACTCCCTGTGAACTGGCCTTTAATATTACAATTTTTTTGTTACTCTGTGGCACCACAGTGAAGAATACACAATAGACATTCCAAGAATACCCTCTGGTTGTTTTGGGGGAAACACAGGATGGGGCTTTGCTTTTGATCCTATTACTGGTTTGATCAGGGTCTCTGTTAAGAGACCTTGGGGGTTTTATTCTACCTAAATATCATAAATTTAACTGAATATTCCAAAAGCTTTAATGATTTTATTTTATATTTGCATTTAGTTCAAATTCCCCCATGGGCTCTCCTTATACTTTATAGTGTGATACTAATTTAATTATCCACACTTATTTTCATTTTTCTCCAGAACATGGTCTTCAGTCCAGTCCTCTGTCTTGCCAATCCTACAGCTTGTTCATTCCCACCTCAATGACATTTTCCATTTCCTGGAAATGATGTCGCTTCTTTCTTGGACTCCTAGATGGAAGACTCAAAGGCAGTCCTAACTTCTTTGGAAAGCCTTCCTGGATTTGCTGCTCTCCTCCTTTGGCAAAATTCCATTGGGCAAACAGGTATGTAACATAATATAGCATTTAATTTTATAGTATCAGGAATTATTTGCTGTTGATGTGAGCTGAGTTTAAAATGCATTTATTGAGCACCTAGCATCTTTTAGGCCCTGAGTGAGGCAGCTGCTGGCATTATTAAAAAAAGAGTAACTCATAGTTATTGCCCTTGAGTATGTTGGGGTCTTACGTGAGAGAGACCTAACATTTCAACCTGGCATGGCAAATATTAAGAAAGAGGGATGAATTGGTTGCCGTTGGAATAAGGAGGAGGAGAATGTAGCCCAACCAGGAGCTTCAGACAAAGCTTCCCTGATAACATGTCATCTAAACTAAGGGCATGCAGTTCCCAGAAAAGGGTAAGACCCCAGATATCTGAAATAGCTTAGTGAAATAGCATGATGGGCAGAAAGAATTATAAGCACTTTGCAACTTGTAACTCTAACTTAATTCAGCATCCTTATTGTGTCTGTTTCACAGTATCTATCTCCAAGACTGCAAATCCAATGATGGATGAGTATATTTTTACGGTGGATTAAATATAATACTGAGTATCAATGACCAAATAATTGAATCATCCCAAGTGGGGACCTGTTGCTCCCAGTTTCATATAGAATCAGTATACTATCTTTAAAGTATATTCAGACAGTATGCAGTTTCTTGGGAAATACTTGGGTGTTGGCTCATTCTCAGAAAATACGGGAAGATGTTACATTCTAGCCTTCAAATAATGAATACTGTTAATTAAGAAAGTAAATGACAAATTATTTGACTATTATAAGAAAATATGTAATCTCTCCTGCTATTAGTCTCATTCAGTCTTGAAAGTCATGACATTTCATTAACACGTGCCAACAGAACATTCTCACCTAGGAATTAAAATGTTAAAATCTATACCTACATTTATAACCACACATGATTTTCAAATCTCACCAGACTAGAGAATTTAGACTCCAGAGATATTTGGAGTGGAGAAATTATCATGCAATTTGATTGAAGGGTAGAGAACCCTTGATAGCTAAATGTCATCTATGGGAATATCAAAGAGTAAAAGAGGTTAAAGTGAATGGTAGTTTATAAAAAGTTCAGCTCTAATGAATTTTTTATAACTCTTAAGAGAATTTAGAAAGACAGAAAAAAGACTTTCTTTTCCCTTATCCTATGAACTGAATATTTGTGTCCCTCTAAGTTCAACTGTTGAAGCCTAATCCCTAATACTATAGTATTTGAAGGTGGGAAGATAATTTGGTCAGGAAGATAATCTCGCAAGATAATTAGGTCAGGAAGGTGGAGTCCTCCTAATTAAGGTCAGTGTCTTTATAAAAGAGATTCTAAGAGTTCTCTTTCCCCTTTTGCCAAATGAGGACACAGTCAAACATCTGCAACCTGGAAGAGAAGCTTACCAGAACCCAACTACACTAACTGGGTCCAGCCTCCAGCCCCGTGAGAAAGAGATTTGTGTTGTTCATAAGCCACCCAGGCTACAGTTCTTTGTTATAACAGCCCAAATAGATGAAGACATCTCTCCTCCCTTTCCTTCCCCTGTTCCTTCTCCTCTGCCTCGCCCTATTTTTCCTCTCCCTTCCTCATTCTGTCTTTGCCCTTTTCTTCCTTTCTCTTCCTCTCTCTCTCCCCCTTTCTTTTATTCCTTCCTTCCTTCCTCTCTCTCTCCCTCTCTCTTCATTCCTTCCTTCCACCATTTCTCCCTCTCTCCTTCCCTTCCTTCTCTCTTTCCTCTCCTTCTCTCTCTCCCTTTCTCTCTTTCTTTCTTCCAAATCCCAAGATATTGTTATTATATAGCCATAAAGACTCCGGTAAAATAAAAGTAGGGAGAGAATGAAGGTCATGTTTAAAAAGTAATGGGAGATTGATAGATGCAAACTACAAGCCTCCAAAAATTTGTATCTAAAACTTTCCATTTAGGTAATTTTTAAAAATTACATCTCACATGGCTAAAGCAATAAGTGCTTCAATTTTTTTTGGTCACAAGAGGTATCCTCATACACACACAAAATATGTGATTTGAAAAAGTAGTTAAACAAAAACAACTAATACTCCCATCCCTGCCCTCCTGAGATAACTGGCCTCCCCCTGGAAACCTCCTTTTAGGATCAAAGACTGCTTTCTAGGGTCCAAGTGTAATATTAATTTTGCTAACTTACAATGGTCTCTGATCTTTCCTATCACACACAAAAAAATAAAAAATGCTTTTTCCCTCTTTTGAACTCTCCAAAAAAACATCATGGAGGGAAGTGGGGAATCCCCACTTCAGCATACAGAAGTTCTCCTCCAGCCATTATCAGAGTTAACTGGGAGCAAGTTCCATACCCCAGGAACCCATGATAGTACTGTAAAACATCTGAAAACACTTATGTTTGCATTCACAGTAATAAAATAAAATTAAATAAAAAAAATCATTGGGAAGTAACTGTAACTATAACAACACAGCTGTTTTGCTGCATTGCAAAATTGACTTCACAGTCAAAGCCAGTAATCCGTAGGCCCAGTTCCACATTTAAACAGTTAAATTTCCCATGAACTCAAGCCATGTCTTTTTTAGCTTATTCAAAGATTCATGTATCTGAGTGTCTAGGCGTCTATAAACTGGAAAAGTGGAGACTGTCAACCACAGCAGTCATTATGGGTTCCATATTCATGCATTTAAAGAGTATCTCAAAGCTTTTCTTTCTTTTTCTTTTGTCACAGTCTCTAATATTCTTGATGGGCTTTTTTTTTTTTTTTTAAATGAAAAAGCCACTATTTGTCAGTCCTCTTTTCATTCTAAATGAGTAATATTCAGTACGTGAAAGTTGGCTTGTCATCATTTCCATTTTCGGGTTCCTATATTTCAAATACTTCAATGCAAAATACAAACAAGGCAGAAACTTACGACAAGTCCAGATTTTTTTTTGGCGCACAATATTCCACATATGCCACAAAGAAGGAACTGGAAGGGAAAAGAACAAAAATTATTCTATATTCAAAGATAAGAAAACCTCTTTTTTTTTTTTTTTTTTTTTTTTTTAGCTTATAGCTCACTCATGACACTTGCTCCAGGGAAGAATGAAAATTTTACATTCCCATCAAAAGCTGGAAAGGAAAATACCTCATTCTAGAAGAGTAAGAGATAAAAAAGCTAACTTTAGTGAAAATTTGTTCTTTGCCAAGTTGATATAGGTAATCCTGGTACTTAAGCAAAACCAGAGTCAGTTTTATATCAGGCAAAATTATGAAATAAATAAATTTAGAGTTTTGTTCCTCCTATTTTCTTTCATTGTCTTCTTATCCCTTTCTACTTTCTTAGGGAGAAAAAGCAGTGTGATATATTCATTCATAATTGATTTCTAAGCAATTAGAAATCAATGGGCTCTACTACAGGTAGTGAATCTCACACAAACAAAAAGAGAAGGCATCAGAAAGGGAGATGTCCTTTAGGGACATTCTTTGTACCTCTCAAACTATGTCAGATAAAATGGTGACCTCATTCTACCAGAAATATGGTACTTGTGCATACGTTGGAAGAACTCAAGGAGATGAAGCTGTTGATGGCATGTCATTTCTTGTAAATAAGCACATTAGTGACATAATTGCTTTGCAAAGAAGAAGCATCAAATAGTCTACCAATGACACACTATTAGATACTTTGGTTATCGGAAAATGGTAAATCATTTAACTTGGTTAGAAATATTTAGAGTCATTTAAATGTGCATTTATATATACATCTGGCTGGAAGCAAACCATATAAATAAAATAATACAGTCATTAATAAATAATAAGCTCACTAAGGGCTTTCAGACTAGCAAATAAAGCTTGCAGTGCAGTTAAGTTTTTCCTTTTGATCTTCTTTTTAAAATTGTGCTATCTCAAGTCAGAACTAATAAGGTAAGTGGTTTTAACTGGGTTTCACACATCGGTAGACTTTATAAATATATACATAAAAATATCCTAAGAATTATCTAAAATAAATAAAATGCTTGTGAGAAACATCACCAAAATTGGAAAAAGAAATAACAAGTTACTGAAGTTTCCCTTTGCAGGGATCTTTCCATGTAAGGGAACAAAATAATTATAAAGCAGGCAATGATGCAGCAAGACAGATCAGAGCACAAGGATATATAAGGATTTGCTTAAAACATAGATGATCTTTCAAACTAATGGCAAAAAGA
The DNA here is from genome assembly GCF_010015895.1 of Lontra canadensis. Lineage (NCBI taxonomy): Eukaryota > Metazoa > Chordata > Mammalia > Carnivora > Mustelidae > Lontra > Lontra canadensis. The sequence goes on along the minus strand of NW_022630996.1, from coordinate 47,519,805 downwards.
TCAAGATCCAATGGAATTAGGGCAGTTTACAAACTTTCCCTAACATAATACACCAAAACATCTATGAAACAGTTTGAATATGTAAATGTATATAAAAAAACAAGTATAGTAAAAAATAACACACCTCTCAAAAGCAAAAAATAAATTGGGATCATATTTAGAAAGCCTATGACAAACAAGGGTTAACTTATTATTAATCTAATAAAGTTATTTTAATACCTTAAACCATGAGAACATAAAAATTCAGAACTTTATAAAACTTGAATACTCGTATAGTTTTCAGAAGTTTTAAAAAGCTACTTCTGAGTAACCATTGGTCACCCCCCACCTTTGTGTCTTGGGTCCAAATGAACTTGTCCTTAAGAGTCCTTAGGACTCTTCCTTACCGATCCTGTCTCATGTCTATTAAGGCTGTGCTCAAGCCATTCCACTTTGTACCCCTTGGTGCTTCCAAGCTTCCGATCAGCATGCCCTTGTCCTTGCTTGCCTGACTAACCCATTACGCACCCTGAAAGTCCACTCACCCAGAACTCATTCCTGAAGTAATTTGAAAGCAATGTAGTTTTGCGTTCCTTGGACCTCTTCTGAAATCTGTAAACATTGCCATTATTTATTCACAGCCAAGCTCGAGGGGACTTCAGGAGCTTAGGCCCAGTTCTCCTTCCCAGCCACTTGATTAGAACATCTAAGTGGAAATAAAATTACTTCCTTCTATGGTCCACTAAGGAAGGAAGGTCTGGGCTTGGGGGTGTGGGGGGAGGTAGAATACAAGGGGAATCAAACAGTATGTTTCTACTCTCAATCAGGCCTGGAGAATAAATACTTCCTGATAGTTACTTCTGTCAGGGTATCCAAAATCCTCATTCCCTGGAGGAAACTTGTAATTTGAGAAAACATCTACACATGTAATGGGCGGTATATAAAATCATGAAATTTATGAGGAAGCTTTAAGGGGTGTTAGCAGAAATTTAGCCATCACAGTTTATAGAGAAGTATAAAAACAGCACAAGAAAGCAGTAAACGATCTTTCAATTTCACGGGCAGTCTGTAACCCCAAATCACAATGCTGGAATGGATTTTTTTTTTTTTAAAGGTTTTATTTATTTATTTGACAGAGAGAGATCACAAGTAGACAGAGAAGCAGGCAGAGAGAGAGAGGGAAGCAGGCTCCCTGCTAGGCAGAGAGCCTGATGTGGGACTCGATCCCAGGACCCTGAGATCATAACCTGAGCCAAAGGCAACGGCTTAACCCACTGAGCCACCCAGGCACCCAACGCTGGAATGGATCTTAAAAGATGACTTAACTTAGTCCTTGCAGTTTGCACGTGGGGAAGTACAGGTCCACACAGTCTTGGTGACTTGCTCAAGGTCACTCATCAAGGTCACAAATCACCCATGTAATCTAAGGCTTTTTTAAGTGAGTTAATTTATTTCTAATAATGTAATGAAATGCTCTTCAAAAGGATTTTTCAGTGCTAGTACAGGGCATCATATTAGCAAATCCAACCAGAAGTGTTCAATGAACACCTGGTCATCTATAATTGCTCTCTTTGCCCTTCCTGTTGTTAATTTTTGTTGTAATAAGAATGATTATAAGATCAATCATAAAACAGTCTACAATTAAGTGAACCTTATTATATAGGGAATTTGTTATATTTCAAAATACTTTTTTTTTCTCAATATAACTTTATCAAGGGTGCAAAGCACTCACACCACGTTATGAAACAAGTGAAAAATAGATCTGTTTAAAAAAATAAAATTGACAGCTGGAAACATGTATATCTGAATTAGAGACACACTTTTACATGAGACAAATAATTGTATTTCGGAGAAAATGGGCTATGTAAACCCAGGGAGAGTTATTTGCTTTGCTTTTACTATAAAGTTATATAAATGAAATGATCTAATGACAGGGAGTGCAACTATGTAATGAAGCTAGTTAGCCCTCTGAGTGGAATTCATCTGATTCTAACTTAGATTAAATTCAATAGATGACTAAGGTTGTGATTCATTGTAGGATGAAATGGAGCTGTAATGGAAATAGCATTCTGTATTTTGAGTGGATGCTGTTCATGCACAGAGCCTTCTGCTTCTGCTTAAGATGGAAAAAGAACAAAGATGTCGTTCCCACGTAAACAATAAGAAAAAGCCAAAAAAACGAAGACAGGGAGGGGTAACTTTGAGAGCCCATCAGAATGCTGAAGTCCAAGGCAATGAAATACCTGCAATTCAAAGAAGAATAAGGCCCTGTAAGGAAATTCTGGACACACGCTGTGTCTTTTGTTGCAGAGACAGGAGAAGGGGATGTGGGTTGTCGCGAAAGTGGGTGTGGGTGAGGGAGGGGTAGGCGGAGCAAAGCTCTGCTCTGTCCTCAGTCTTTCTTTGTTATGAAGCCAATGCTTTAAGCCCCTGGCAAAGCGGTAGCAAAGCTTATCATTTCCAGGATTTATGCAAATACAGATTGCAACTCTAGAGGAATTATAGAAAAAGATAAATGCACCAAAGATAATCACTGTACTAGCACAATCAGTTCCTAACTAGAATGACTGCCTTTTGCACTAACAGCCTAGGAGAATATATGAAGAAAAAGTACAGACAAGATTCTGGAAAAAAAAAAAAAAAAAAGTACATTTGAACTTTTGACATCCAATCAAATTCTCATTCACACAAGAGATTACAAAAAAGACAGGATCATTTGGGCAAAAGCACAGTGGTGGGCTAAATTATGGCTCTTCCAAGAGATGTATGTCCTAATCCCCCAGAATCCATGAATGTTACCTTATACAAGAACAACAACAAAGCCTTTGCAGATATGATTAAGCATCTCAAAATGAGATTTTTGTGGATTGTCCAGGTAGGCCCTAAATATCATCACAAGGGTCCTTTAAGAGGAAGAGAAGAAGGCGGAAAGAGACAGAAGGTTCCAAGAAGACACAGAGAGACACAGGGAAGGAGATGTGAAGAGTCCACACTGCTGGTTGTGAGGGGGAGGAGGACTGTGAGGCCCAGGATGTAGGCAGTCTCTGTGAGCTGGAAATGGATTCCTTCCTGCGGCCTCCAGAAGGAATCTAGCCCCACAGACCTATTTTAGATTTCTGGCCCCCAGAACTGCGAGAGAATAAATTTCTGTTGTTTTAAGCCACTAAGTTTGTGGCAGTTTGTTCCAGCAGGAATAGGCTAATACAGGCTCCAAAACGTTGTACATGACACACTCTACAAGAATTACTAGAAGTTGCTAAGGAAAACAAGCAGGGAAAACCATGAGATAAGAAAGAAATGTAGGAGAAAAACACAAAAGAAAACAAAACGATAAATCTTTTACATTCAAAAGTATTGATTGGAAAAATTAGTATCTGTTTAGAATGGATATTGCAAGCGACTCTGGCCTGAGACAGGGTGAGGTGGGGGTAAAGAGGATGTAAAGAGAGTTGGAAGACTCTTATCATTTAGCAGAATAACATAATAATTATAATACGTAATAATAACTAGAATAGCTAACTAGTTCTAGATATTGACGGAAAGTACAACTTTAAATCTGTGCCTTAAAATACAGACTGAGAAAATAAAAATAAAGAGAAAAATACAATTTGATAGTAAAGACTGAACCGACAGATGTCAGGGAAGTTTAAAAAAGTGAAAGGAAATAAAGTGAAACTATAAAATAAGCTGGAATAAGTAATTCAGTAGTGTAAGCAATCAGACTAAATGTGAATGCATTCAGTTTTCCTCGTAAGAGGGAAAATAGAAGGGAAAAAACAGTCCACTAGGTAAAGAACGAAAGGGATTTGCTAAAAGATCCCTAAAATGAACAAATGAATGAAAACCTCTTCTTTCCTTCTGCCTTTCTGTCTCTGTCTGCCTCTCTGTTTCGTTTCTCTCTGACCTAGATGCTCGTTAATGAATACTTTATGGAGTATTTCTTTCTGTCCAAGAAAAGCTTATTCTGGGAAAAGACTATGAGTAAAAAAAGGGATCTTGTAGAATTTCTCAATTTTAAATTATATAATGGAAAATGTTGAAACCGTGGTTGTAATGGAAGCAGATAAAAACAGGGACCAGAAGAACAAGGAAGTGTTAGGTGAAGGGATTATGAAAGATAGTGGGCCAATCTTGTTTTAAGAGAGCTATTAAAATTTTTGCCACATCACATTGAACCATCTCAGATGAAACAATCTTCACTGAAATTCACTGCCCATTACACAAGATACACATACTAGAAAGTAGAAACAATGCTACTTGCCCCCCTCAACATAATGAGCTGAACCACAAACTGAGCTTAATACTTTGGTAAGCTTTGGGACACCTGGGTGGCTCAGTGGGTTAAAGCCTCTGCTTCGGCTCAGGTCATGATCTCAGGGTCCTGGGATCGAGCCCCACATCAGGCTCTCTGCTCAGTGGGGAGTTTGCTTCCCCCACCCCCACCTCTGCCTGCCTCTCTGCCTGCTTGTGATCTGTCTGTCAAATAAATAAATAAAATCTTTAAAAAAAAAAACTTTGATAAGCTTTAATGATTTATATAATTTTGTCAAAATTAATGGTTTCTTTAAAAGATAGAGAAAAATGATCAAGAAAACAAATATTAAATTTTGGGAGACCGACTGGAAAGAAATCTATTTCTGGTTAAACTGTGTATCTCTCCTTGTACATGGATTGAAAGTTTGATGATTTGCTTTGCTATCACCCGTTCTTGTATATTTTTATTCTACTTCAATCACCTGTTCAAGTATGATAACTGGAGTCTCTTAAAGAATTATTTTGTAGCTTAGCACACAAAACGCTACTGTGCTAATGTAGTTCATATTTTCCCTGATATTGTTGCTGATGTGATAGTGATTTTCTGGCTGTCCTTATCAGGATGAGTAGTTTTATTATCAGTTAAATATAATGAATCATAAGCCACTGCATAAAGTAGATGTACCTTCCATGACCACCACATTTCAGTTTTACTTGGAAAGTTTTTTTCAGTTCAACAAAGTCATAGTAGTGGCTGAAATACAGTATTTATGTTGCAAAGCATTTTGATTGTCTCTCAGTTCTCTAGGGAAAAAAATGTATTGAAAAAGGGAATTTTCTTTCACGATGGGCGAGCGAGTGAAGAAAAGAAATTATGGAGCAAAGAAACAGTTTTGAACCTCATGCTACATAAAAGTGCAATTGAATGTGTTATTTCATTTGCCATTACTGGTACTGTTAGGGTGAGAGATCATCTATTTTTATATCCAACTTTGCCACAGCTATGCTGTTGAAAAGAAGTTTCTAGATAACAAGATGGAATTTCAAACTGAATGAATGAATTGGTAGATGGGTGGAAGAATGTATCACAGGATGCATGGGGAGGGGCAGAAACTAATCAGATTTGGCCAATTACAGATACAAAATTGGGTGCAATTATTCTTTTCATTTAATTAAATCCCATTAACTTTTTTGTTTTCCTGAAACACTCATGATTGGTCAGATTAGGTTAATTCTCTTCTAAATGGTGGCATTTGAAAATAATTTGGATGGTTTTAACCTTTTAAATGTCACAATCCTAGCTTTGTGGGTTTCAAAAGTTTCCTTCCCAAACCTCAGGTGTCCTTGAGATGTTAGCATGAGTAGAACTTTCTATTAAAAAAAATTGCTGAAAAAAATATTACCTTGACACTGAATGGTAACTTCCAGAAGATCTTTTTTAAATGTGAGTAACTTCCCAAACTAAAAAAAGTTGTAATCTTTTAAAAATCTTTATTGATGTATAATTGACATATAACATTATATTAGTTTGTATTCTTAATTATGTGAGACAGAAAATGGCTTGGGAAAGGGCCCTATGATTATATATCCCAGCTGTTGATTTATTTTCTCTCAATAGACAAAGCATAGGTATTTCCCCTTGGTGTAACCAGAAATTGGGCAGTGTCTCAACACTCTCAACTGAATGCTGTTACTTACTATCACCTACTCTGCTCTATAAACAGCTCTGACTGATTATAATTCAATCTCCCCTTTAAATGTCCTTTATACAGACACTGTCCCTTGATGCACACACTATCCCAGTCACATTCAGAAACTTGCTCCTGGAAGAAATCAGATACTTGTCATTTAGTCAAGATCAAATAATGTAAAAAACAGTCAACAGGTATCACCAAAAGCTTCAGGACATTAATAAAATCAGAATAAAATTTGTTAAAACGTGAGATCAATTGGTCTGTTACTCTGGGGTTCTTTCAAGCTCTTGGATACTATGGCTGGCAAGCCTTTCTGTCTGAAAGCAGAGATTCTAAAGGAAAAAGAAGAGTTCCTCATTTTATAATTATAAGCCATGGCCTGTTCCTGGATGGACCATAACTAAAGGCAGGTAACTACCATCTATACATGTTCCCTCTGAGGAAAAAGAGAATACTATGGTAGGCAGAGTAGGGTCCCTAAAATCAACTTCATCAAACTTTAGAGCTTATGTCACAATTGTAGCAATCCAGACCACATGAATCCTCCTTGAAATCTTTTGTAAGATCTCAAAGTGAAGGGATCTCTTCCCAGTTGAGGGCAGATGTCTCATACAGTAATTCCATCTGAATATTTATCCAGTTCCAATTACCAAGATTTCCCTCAACAACCAGATAATCCGAGAAAACACTTTTGGCTGCCTTCATGATTAGACCCAATTCAGATTATGTGACCTCAGTTACGAAGCCTTGACAAGACTTTTTCAAGTAATTGCCTCTGTGAACCATTTTTATCAGAATGACATGGGGATATCTGTTATAAATGCACAGTCATGGGCCCCCACTGAATCAAATTTTGGTGGGGTGGGGGTCCCAGAATCTGCATCTTGGATAAATTCCGCAGTAACTGTGATGCTCCTTAGAGCAGGAGAACCTTAGGTATAGAATCGCAGGACTGATTTATTTCTCCCGTTTGGCTTAGGTGAGCTGGTGCCACCGGAGCTGTCCACATGTGGGACCCACCATGGGAGTAGAAGGCCTGAAGGGGGCAGCGATGGATGGATGTCTAATACCAGACTCCAGAGACTCCCTAGGCTTATATAATGAAGGAAGTTTCTTCTCTTTCCTGAAGGATTTAATGGAGAGTATTTGTCTCTTCATTCCCAGGGGCAAAGACAGTTATCAGAAGCACCCCAGGAGAAGTAAGGGTGTTTTGCTCATTCATATTTCTATCAACCATGATTCAGAGGGTAGGGAAGGAAACTGATGTTGTCTTCTCTGGATCCTACTGTCGACATTTTATGCACTTGCATGGCAAGTTTTATGTGGCTTCTCTTTGACAGGTTCACTTCCCCCATCAAAGAATAGTGACTTTTAAGGTCTTTTTGCTTTTTTCTCCTCCCCTACCCAATTTCCCCGATGATAAATCACTTCTGGTGATCAGAACACCTAGACTGAAGCAAAAGTGGAGCTCTCCATGCTCCACAGAGAGCCTCTAAGGAAGAGAACTGGTTCTTTAAAGGACATTAACAAAGGGAAGTTTTCTTGCCCAACTTTTTCTCTTTATTGTTGTCTGTCTCCCTCTCTCTTTTAAGAGAGTCTGGAACAGGTGATTAGAGTCTTGCAAAAGTTAACACAGAGAAGAATTTTACTCCCACTCTGTGGTTCAGCATTATAGTTTATATGACTTAGCCAAGTTTCTATGTCTGCTACAGTTCTCATAATGAATATTTTGGATCAGGTAAGAAATAATAGTTTTCTTCCTGAATGTATTTATGCCAGAGACTGTCAGCATACATAATTGGACTGTGAAAACCATTAGGTTGGAAAGAGTAAGCTAGTATGTTTCCAAACTCCATGGGTAATCACAGTTGCAGAGCACTATTTTTAACACACCTGAAATTTACTAGCGGTGCAAGTGTCCTTTCTCTCCACTTCCCTATTTAGTTAACTTCAAACTGATTTTAAATACTGACAAACATGCATGACATCTTTCCTGTAACCTCAATCTGACTGCCAGAGAGCCTTCAAGCAAGGTAAATAGGGAAACTTGTAAATTAATCCTCAAAAGAGGTCAGTGGAAAATTTATAAAACTGAGAGCTGATTAAAAATTCCTCATTGCCTTAAAAGATCTAAAATAATATCTCTTAACACAAATTAGGCTGTTAACACTAACAGATTCTGGGAAGCGACTCTGGAAAGTGAGGCTTTTGAGGAGCAAATTTTGGAAGGAATCATTTAATTGAAGTACAATAATGGTGCAGAAGATTTATAAACTTAATAAAGGACCCAGGGAACATGCTGAGTTTCTGAATTGCTTCAGAACAGTTCTGAATGGTGGTTTCTGAGCCTTAGTGATTTATGTTATTGATGTGATGGCTTTCAGCTTTCTCTGGATAAAGAGGACCATCATAAAATAATTTTGAGCCCTTCTTCCAACCTCCCACTGATTCATTTCTTTATTATTCAGCAACTGTATTATCCCAGTGAAGTTGCATGGACAGTCTTCATAGTATTAAAAGGTGATACTACAGTGAATAAGAAAATGTTACGTCAGAGAGCCAGACATTAGGTACTGGCTCTTAAAGGGGCAAAAAGATTAAGCCTGACAGATTTTCTATTTCCTAGAGTTAAGGTGTGCTTTTACCGAAAAACCCACAAAGATTATAGGAAAAAATAATAAAGTAGAAAAAAAATAATTTTGGAGCATTAAAAAACAGACTTGGGTAATGGGCTCTGGAGAAAATATTAAATGCTGCACTCTCCAGCAAGATCCTTCAGCACAAAGATTATTTGCCTTACTGGAATAAAGTTTACAAGATATCTTAGCAGAGGGACCTTTACCCTCATCTTCCAGTTCTTTTAGTTTGATTCCTGTTAAAGGACCCCAAATGGAAATACTTTCTCAAGTATTCTGTTGGGATAAATTCTCAAATTTCCAAAGTTTACTTTTTCAGAAGTTCACAACACTTACTATTTGGGTTCTCTCTCCCAGTATTTCTGGGAAGGCTAAAACAACCACTCTACTATTTCCACTTTGTGGGGAGAGGAATTAAGAAGCCAAAAAAATCATACAGTAAGTCAGTGGCAGAAGTTCAATGAGAGCAGAACATGGGGGTTCCCAAATTATTACTTATTGTGCATTATACCCCATTTCATGTTAGCTCTAAGTAAATTAGAAACACCTTGTCAAAAAATATGTTTTTTAATAGACAAATCATAAAACATTCCTAATGAAAAGCTTATAAGAGAAATCTCTCTGGTGGGAAGGACGGCTATACAAGAATGACTATCACCGTGCTGTGAAGTGTGTAAACCTGATGATTCACAGACCTGTATCCTTTGGGGCGAACAATACATTATATATTAATAAAAAAATTAAAAATTAAAAAAAAAAACGAATGACCATCACCTTAGTTTTAAACTTCGTCTGGAATTTGTGTTTTCTTTTTCCTCACAGTCACTATCATTTTTTTTTTTTAAAGATTTTATTTATTTATTTGACAGACAGAGATCACAAGTAGGCAGAGAGATAGGCAGAGCGAGAGGGGGAAGCAGGCTCCCCGCCCAGCAGAGAGCCCGATGTGGGGCTTGATCCCAGGACCCTGGGATCATGACCTGAGCTGAAGGCAGAGGCTTTAACCCGCTGAGCCACCCAGGCGCCCTGTCACTATCATTCTTGGCCTCAGCTGTGGATAAAACTTAAAGTAAGATAAATCCCTATCACCTTACCATTACTAAAATAAGCCGATAGTTTCAAAAGAGCTTGACAAAAAAATCAAAGAAGGTACAAGAGCAACATTAAGGAAGGAATTGTTTGACGCACAGCAGTGGTCCCCTTCCTGATGCATAGCTTATCAGCTCTGAAGGCCCTGGGCCATTCCACATCCCATCTGAAGGACCCAGGACCGATGATTCCAAGAGGATACCAAACTTCTGGAGACAAAGTGTCAGGGGCCACTTTCAGGTTCAACTCCACCCAATTAAAATTATTCTTTTGAGGATTCTATGAGTTAATTTGATAAAAATGCTGATTTTTTTTTTTTTACATTTCATTCTGATTTCTTTCTTTTTTTTTTAAGATTTTATTTATTTATTTGACAGAGAGAGATCACAAGTAGGCAAAGAGGCAGGCAGAGAGAGAGGAGGAAGCAGGCTCCCCGCTGAGCAGAGAGCCCGATGCGGGGCTCGATCCCAGGACCCTGAGATCATGACCTGAGCCAAAGGCAGAGGCTTTACCCACTGAGCCACCCAGGTGCCCTTCATTCTGATTTCTATCCAGATTTCATGAAATAACTCTGAGGACCTTTATTTTTATTCATTTTAAAGTACCAAGACCATAAAAATGCCTATCTATGGGATTACCTGATTGAGGAAAGATACATCATAAAGAATAGGTACATTTGGTCCTGCAGGACATGCATATTCACAGGTTGGAACAGGACTATCAAAAATTCTGTTCATTGGAGTATCTGGGAAATGGTGTTGGTTTATAGTGTTGCCTATAGTTTCCGGATTTAAATGTTGTAATCAAGAATAATGGCTAGGAGTTAGACAGAGGGAGATTTCCACTCATTACCAGGAGCATTTTTCTTATGAACAGACCTGTCCACAATGTAGCCTGGGCTTCCTCAGAACAGGAATGAGGTCCCTCTGGGAATGTTTGGAGAGTGACTGAATGGCCACCTCTTAGGGTGCAGAGTACAGTTCTGACAAGAGATTGAAGTAGGATTCTATGAAATATACTGACATTCTGATTGAGATTTACCACATGGCTACAAGATCCATTTTCAAAGAAGTAGAGTGTAGTGACCAGAAGTGGCACTGCAATCTACCTCTGATGCAACAGAAGACATTTCAGGCTCCTCAGCGTCTTGGGCTGTTTGCTGTTGTGACCATAAATTAGCGAGGACAATGTATACAGGTATGGTTAATTGCCACTACCGAATATAGAAAGCCAGGTAACAATTTACTGTAAGTGCAGAAACAGCCGTGCTATTTTTACCTTTCTTTTTATTTAAGGTTAATAATAGATGACTCTTTATGGTTCCTAGTGTATAAAATTATAACTGGCATCCACAGACAGATTTTATAGTTTAGGCCACTTGCCAAAACATTAGTTAATTTATATTCTTTATAGTGCTGTGGGAGTTGGGGGACTTTAATACTTTGCCTAGAACCTCAGCAGGAAGGAACTACAGCCAGATCTAGATTTAGAACTTAGGGTGACGTGATCAAGATGGTGATATAGATTGTTCCTGACTTCGTTCCCCCTCATGAGAAGTAACAGCTATTCAAGAAGACCCCACTGAAAGAACCCTGGAACACGGGTGTGAGACTGAAGCACCCCACGGCCCCACAGAGACCAAGACAGACTGTATTTGTAGGGTAAGAAAGGCAACGACATAATGACCACATTGCCCCTCCCCCAGACCATGCGTCACCATGCAGCAAAGTCTTGCATGAGCCTCTGGTTCCTCCAGCGAGAAAAAAGAGAACCCAGGAGGGATAACCAATCCTACCGGCACTGTGGGTCATTTTATGGGAGCCCCTACTCTGACCTCATACCATGGGGATTAAAGGGGAATCTATGGGATTTAACCATCAGGAATGTGACTGTGATAGAGAAGCAGGGGAGAGGTTTGCAACCCCCAGCACATGGATCTCAGTAGACTGAGTTTGTACCTGAGCTGGTATTGCCCAAGGGAACCCCAACCATCATCTCTGTCCACCTGTAGAACCAGGTCAGGGGCACACACAAACTAACCAGGGAACTCAACAAGGTGCAGATATGCCCGATTCAGATACCCAGTGAGGAGTTCTGTGGGCCCTAGAGCCTGATTTGCCCATGCCCAGGCAGAGAGCTGACTCACAGCCTTCCCTGCTGTGGGGAGTGTTTTCTGGGCCCATCTGACCAGAATGGCTGGCAACAAGCCCTGAAGCTGTACGGCCCAGTGGCACTCGAGCAGAGAGCAGGAAGGCAGAGCTGAACGCCCCCAGAGCAAAGCTAGTACCAGATGTGTAGCCCAAAGTCAGCAGAAGAAAGGATATAATAGAGATCAGAGCAGAAACAAATATAGGAGAGAATGGAAAAGCAATAGAAAAGATGAACCAAACTAAGAATTTGTTCTTTGAAAAGATAAACAAAATAGATAAACCCTTACTTAGACTAATCAAGGAAAAAAGAGAAAGGACCCAATAAACAAATTATAAATGAAAAAAAAGAGACATTATAACTGATACCTAAAAAGACTCCAAATAGCCAAACAAATCCTGAGATAAAAAGGACAAAGCAGGAGGCATCACACTTCCTAAATTCTGCGTGTACTATAAAGTGATAGTCATCAAAACAGTATGGTACTAGCATTAAAGCAGAAAAACAGAACAATAGAATAGACTCATGAGCCCAGAAATAAGCTGAAGCATATACGCTCAACTAATATTTGACAAGGGAACCAAGATGTTCAACAGAGAAATACATGGTGCTGAGATAATTGGATATTCACATGTAAAAGAATGAAATTATCTTACACCACTCACAAATATTAACTCAAAATGCATTAAAGACTTCAATGTAAAACCTAAAACCATGAAACTCCTAGAATAAAGTATAGGAAGAAAGCTGTTTAACATGGATCTTGATAATGATTTTTTGAGTACGACACTTAAAGCACCTACAACAAAATAAAAAATAAACACGTGGGACTAGATCAAACTAAAAAGGCATCTGCACAGCAAAAGAAACTGTCAACAAAGTGAAAAGACAACCTACAGAATGGGAAAAAAATATTTGCAATCATATATCTGATAAGGGATTAATATCCAGAATATCTAAATATATATCCAAAATATATTAAAAAACATACAATTCAATATATTAAAAAGTTAAAAAAAAATTAAAAAACAGGCAAAGGACCTGAATCGACATTTCTATAAGGACAACATGTACGTGAAAAGATGCTCATCATCAATAGTCATTAAGGAAATGCAAATTAAAACCATAATGAGATATTACCTCAAGCTCATTAGGATGGCCATTATCAAAAAGATAAGAGATAACATTTGTTGAGCACTTGCTAGATATCAGGCTCTGGGCTAAACATTTTAAACACATCACCTAATTTAAGTCACATATTCAGTTGAGAAAATTGAGTTCTCAGACAAATTTTTCATACCATACCGCTGGCATTTGGTACAAGTGGTATTCAAACACTGACCTTTCTAACTCTAGCGGCTAAACTAATTTAGGATTTTTTAATAATAATTTTACCCCAACTCTTTGTTAGGGTAGTGATGCAATGGGAACAGATGAAGGAAGTTCAGGTCCACAGATAAATTACTAAATTGTGGTAAGGGAACTTTTCCCCCTAAAGGCTACTGGATCCTAGTGTTTAAGGAAGTATTCTCCTACCACTTGGTGGCAGTAGCTACCAATTAATTCACAGCACTGTTTTTCAATTTAACTTAAGTAGCGGTCTTACTTCTATATGGGAGCAGTTCTTTAAAAAAAATTTCTCCTTTCAATTAATTAACCTTTTCATGTAATACATTTATTTCCAATAAATAAATATATTTATTATTACTATTATTAATTATTGTCTTGGACATCAGTTCTGTGGATTTCCCTTTAGAATAAAGGTCATAGGTAAAGACAATAGAAAAGTTTCCAGTTTCCTCCATTCAACCTTACAGCTTCAGAGGTGTTCGCTGAGTGGCTGACCAAAATTGGATAATGACAGAGCTTGGAAAGAAGAGACAGGACGGCTTATCAAACCGTAAATAGAAGGGAACTTATAATCAATAAGTATTAGCATGGGATTATAATAATCAAGAAACTTCAAGCATGTTTTCTCAATCCACATGTACAGTCCATTTCACAGAAGAATAAGCGAAGGTCCAGAGAAATCTAAGTGATCTTACAAAAGAGATTGGGAGTATACAGCTAAGAAATGGCAGAAGCAGAATTCAAATCCTGATCACTCTGATGCCCAAGTGTGTGCACTCTTCCCTGTCTCATCCTACCTTTCTGACAATGGTATTATTATTCTAAGGAAGAAAGAAGTCACAAAAGATTTCTAATTTTCAGGATCGAAAGGGAATATTAAAATTCTAAGGATGTTTAACTCTCCAATATAGAGACAAGAAAAAGAAATGAGTTTATGGTCATAAAGAATATATTTAGTTTAGCTTTAAAGTCAGGTAGAAAGTTAGAGTAGTCTACCAAAATGAGCTAAGGCAAACCTGTTTTGGGGAGGTGCAGGTAATAGTAGTCTTAAATAGTTGTATGGAACTATGTGAAAGCAGAAGACTGAACTAAGGTACTAAAATTTAGGACTTGAAATCATGGTATTTTTCTTTTTTTAGAATATGTTGGGCCATGATGAAATGCTATAACACCATTTTAACAAAACAGCAGACTACAAAACTAGGCACATTTTGTTCTAATTTGCAAAAATTATTATTTTCATACATGCAAAGCCAGGGCAATAATATCACAATGCAAACAGTGACTTTGTCTGAGTGGTGGGATCACTGGTCATTTTAATGTCATTTTAGCTCTTTTATATATTCCCAATTCTCTAATATAAAGTTTTAAAAAATAATAGGACGTTTCATTTAATCTTTCCAGAACTTTGTTCTGATCATATGATGCCATGTTGATCTATGGTGTTAGCATTTAGGAATTAATGAACATAACAAGACAGGAAAAAAGCCAACAGAGGCAACTTTCTTAAAAGTGAGAGAGAACCTCCTCATAAAGTATGCTTTGGAAAGAGCTCATCAAAATATTTTCCTTGATGGTTTTTAAGTTCCCACCATGTGAATGATTTATCTGAATTAAGTCACAGAATCCCCAAAGGGCATCCATTTAAAATCCATCCTATAACTTGGGTGGGTTTTACACACAAAAAATTAGTATCCATGTGGGAAAAACACCATTTTCCTGCTTTATGTGTATGTGAGAATCCTCTATAATAATCCAGAGCAGTGCTAAATGTCCTTGAGAGTCCTGGTTTCAGGGAAAGTAAAGGTCAAGGCTTTTTGTGAGTTTGCCTTGTATTCCTTAACAGCTCCTCCAGATTCCCCTCCTCCCTTAATCCTCTTTCTTCCAAATAAACAACTTTCACAAACAATTCTGCTTACTGAGGCTAAGCTCCATCTGTTGCTTTGGAAACTAGAATGCCAGTGAATCTTAAGGTGTCCAACATCAATATTATTTGAAATTCTGACTCGACAAGAGTCTTTTCAGTTTAGGATTGATCTCTTTCACTAAGGGAGGCGGGATTTTTCAACTTAAAGTCATTCTGATTGTCAGAAAGTTTTTTCTTTCATTAAGCCTGAAGGCTTTATGCCTGTGATACCTACCCATTGCCCCCAGAGTATGACAAATACACCATTTAACCTTGTGTTTTCTCTAGGGCAAGCATGCCTCTGTTTCTCAGCCATCTTCATGACCATTCTTTCTTAAACCTTCTGTTGACTCTCTCTCTATTGCTTTTATTTTTTTAAGTAGGTTCCATACCCAGCATGGAGCCCAGTGTGGGCCTTAAACTCACAACCCTGAGATAAGACCTGAGCTGCAATCAAAAGTCGGACACTTAACTGACTTGAGCCACCCCAGTACCCCCACTGTCTCTGTGTTTCTTTAAGAAAAAAATGCCAGCCATGGAATTGCCTGGTAAGCAAATCAATAAATTGGCAGACCTTTTAGCCAGGAGATTTCTTTCTAACAAATTTCCAGCTCTTTGATGTTCCTAATCATTATTACTTCTGGCCCATAACATTTGCCCTCCCTGCTGGTATCTTTATCTCACGAGATACAACATGCATCAGCCTTTACCTACCGAGATTGGCTGTCGAGTGGGAGACACTTTTAAGCGCTGGCCCTCTGGTGTTCTATACCAGTTGCCCGCCATTTTGTACTCTCGGAAAGCACAACACAGATTAAAATATACTGGGTCTACAGCGTTTATAAGTCTAAAAACAAACACTATCCACTATCCATTTCCTTTCCTTTATGAGTAGTTCTATAATTTACAGAACCCAAAAGAAATGATATCATTCCCTCAGAAATAAAGAGAGGTTTGCACAATTTGTAACCAAAATACAACTTCAGGATCTGTGAAGGAGGAACAATCATGTACTATGTCTTTTCAAATATTTGTTTTAAAGATTACAATTTCATAATGCTCGTTTCCGTGAATAGTGTTTTGTTCCCGAAGGTGTCTGTGAGGAGTAACTACAGTGGCTGGAACAAGCTGAAGGGACTGGTTAAAATGTAACGTGATTATAAGATTTACTCTGATTTCAGAGGGAAAGAGTAAGAAGAACATCCGATTAGATAAAAGGGGTATCACGGTTATTTTGGGTTTTAGTGCAGAAGTAGCAAGAAGGGGGTTGGCATGATTTTTCTGCTAAATAGCATGAAGAGGAAACACCTATATTGGGAGAGAAAATAACCCCTTTGCCCTGACAAGATAGATAGTGTGATGGTTATGCATCAGCTGGCAGAATGAGATTACAAGTAGGAAAAAGGCATTTGTGATGGCTTTTCATATTGTATTTGCTGGGTACTCTGGAGCAGTACAGGAGTCATAGGTAGGCCCCAGGACATTTCTCAATCTGGGGATAGGTTAGTTGGTGGGTGCTGTCAACTAGGGTCTGGGATTTAGAATCAGTACTGTTCTTTATGGGCAGAGCTTAAAAGATACTGCATATCTTTATGTACATAGCACAATGGTTAGGAGTACAGACTTTGGAGTAAGGAAAACATGGGCTTTAAATTTGGCTGTGCCACACAAATTAGTGGGACTTCTAGCATCTATTTAAACTCTCTGAATCTCAACTTCCCCATCTGTAAAATAGGCACACTACTACAAGTATCTTAAAACTTACCTTGCAGTGCTATTAAAAGGATTAATGAGATAAAGTTTATGATGTTTATGATACACTTGGTATAATTTCTACTACCCAATAAACCACAAATATGTGAAGTTATTAATAAAATTATTAAAATTATATATATATATATATATATATATATATTTAGTTTCTGATAAGTACAGACCAGTATCTGAATTCCTGACAGGAATTATAAAAAAATACTTTAGATATTCATTCTTTGTTTTGTTTTGTTTTTTTCTCATTCACAGAATCTTGCCATGGGCTAAAAACTGTATGTAACTTTGCTCTTGTTCCCTCCCTCATGGAGATGGTTTGTTCCATATCAAATCAGTATGTACCCACTGATGTATGCACTATTATTTTCTCTAATTTCCAGCAGTGATATGATGAGCAGCAATTAACAAGACTTTAAGGCTTACTAGTGGAGTATCTTTTAGAAAGTAATTTTCAGATGTATTAATTTCTATTTGATGTAGAGAAAGTCTTCTAAGTGTTCCCAATAATGTTTGCCACTGAACGTGGTATTTCAAAGCAAAATGTCACGTCTAAAGTGGGTCCCTGTTCCAAGAGACCAGAGAATAACACAGGATGTTGGTCACCATGAAAGCTTCATCTATTTTTAGCTCAGCCTACAATCATTCTACAGCTCAGTGTGCTCACAGCCAGATGCATGGGAGTCAACAAAAGAGATCCAGCAGGGAGATTACGCTCACAAAATAGGAGTTTCAAATCTGCTTCCCCTCGTTCCTCTCTTGTTTCTATCACTCTAACCACTATTTTCACAAAACTCAGAGGTACTTTTGATTCCCTCCCTTTCCATATCATTTCTACCAATCCATTGCTGTGTGCCATGAATTACACACCCACAGTGGACCTCTTATTTCATTCAGGCCCTCGCCAGCCAGATAATCCCCTAGATTTTTTAGAGTTTTCTGGAGAGCCTCTCTGCCTCTCTTTCTGGAACATCATCTGAAGTCCATTCTAAGCATGATTTTTAGTACCTCACTCCTTCATACAATTTTTTTTAATGACTCATCAAATGTCTTGGCTTGTTATCAGAGCCTAGATGGATAGTTCCAATCCAGTTTGCAAACTGGTCCCCTGCTGATAGCCTACAGCCAAACTGGACTTAATAATCCTTGTATATATTCACTGTATCATCTTTGCTTATATCTACTTTTCCACTTACAAAATTTTGTTCTTATTCTTACCTATTCTCCAGGGCCCATCTCAAATTTTCTGACCAGATGTGATTCCATCTTTTTTTCTGATTTCTCATAGTATCTTGTGTGCATCTTTTTGGACCTTGTTACATTTTGACTCAGTTATTTTCATGTTTATTACATTTATCACTAGACATTAAGCTCCTTGAGAGATGTTTTTCATATTTATAACTACCACCAAGACCCTGCTCCCAAACAGAATACTTAGAATGGTCTCTGGTGTACAGTACACACTTAGGAAATTGTTGGAATGGAAGAGGAAGGTCTTTGGTCATGGTGCTTATCAAGCAGTAGGTTCTCAATAATTGTTTGTTGAATAAAGTAATACATATAGTTTTTATTCCTACCTTCAGTAAAATTGCTCATTCCAAGAGTATCAATGATACTCTACTGACTATTCTTTTATTTTTGGAATAGTCTCTGCACAGGATTCCATTCCACACCCCTGACTGCCCTCCTTCTTTTCTGTCCTTCACTCATCAGTCCCACTGTTGGGTTCATTTTCTCCTATCCTTACTCTCTGCTGGTATTGCTGAAGGGTCAGTTCTCACTCTGTACTCTTCGCGGCTTTCACTACTACTTCTCTGCCAAAAACTCACATCTATACATTGAGTACTGGCCTCCATCTGAACTCAGAAACAGAGTTCTAACTGTATTTTTCACAAAGATGCCCTCCCCCAATGTCAAACTACACATTTTTATCTTTCTTTATTCACTTCTACTGCTTCAGTTATTATATTTGGTGGCAGAAAGCCATTATTTTGGTCTTTATAATTTATTTACCCATTTTCTGGCAATCCTACCTCTTTTTTCTGCTGAGGAAGTCACTGTCCCTCACTTTCAGTCATGTGTTTCCTACCTCCCACAGCCCTGTGAACCAACTTTAATGAACTGGATGTTCTGTCCTCCTCGTCACAGTGATTGCTTCAGAGATGACCACAAGATACAAGTAAGGCCAACCAGAGGGAATGAGAATAAATTCTAGAAATTTTATTTCATCATTCAGGGAGGCAGACTATCTTTTCCACTGGCTTAGGCATGGTGATGGTGTGATCCAAGAACTGCTAGTCAACCAGAAAAAATCAGGCACTGAGGTGCCTCACAAAAATACTTGGCACTCAGAACGTCCTAATCATTTCTTGAAGATACTGAGAAATATTCTCCTGAAAATACTGTCATCATCCCCCTGAAGATATTATCCTCCTCCAAAACTTCTCAATTCTGGAAATAGCATAGCCATCCACTGAGTTTTCTCACTCCTGACATTTGGGACTCCTTACTGACACCTCATTCAAACTCTCATGTATGTCAGTGAACCACACAGTATTCTTTTTGTCTTCAGAATATAGCTGAAATATACTGCTTCTGTTCACTCCCATTGCTTCCACTCTGTTCCAAACCACTATCATCTCTCAACCGTATTATAGCAAAAGCTTCCAAATTTGTTTTTTTCCATCCTTGCCTTCATCAAACCCACTTTTCTCTGAACTTACTTCCACATTTCAAATATTTCAATTTTATTCCATTGCCTTTAAGAAAAAACTCAAAATCTTTACATGGTCTATGAAGTGTTTCATAATCTGCTTTCTTCTACAGCCTCAGTCTTCATTGATTTCTCTCTTAACTTCTTGGAACTCATCAAATTCCTTCTCCCTCAAAGACTTGACATCTGATGTTTTCATAGCCTGAAATACTACTATTCATCTCTGACTGGCTAACTATTATTCCAATTTAAATATTACCTAAATATTACTTCTTCATAGAAGACCCCCTCTTAACTGTCTGAACTGAGTTCCCATTTTAAGCTCTTACAGCACTCTGACTTTTTCCCTTTGTAGCATCATGATTAAATACTTGCTTGTATATTTATTTGTTTAATGTTTGCATCCCTACCACAGACTGTGTCTTGAAGGCAGGAACATTATCTTCTTGTTCTTTACAGTAACTCTAGAATATAACATAAGGTCTATTATAAATTGATGGATGAATATTTCATGAATAAATGAATCAAAGAGGCACAACTTGTCTAAACTTAATTTGTTTTCTTGCCCTACAAACCTGCCTCTGTTTTTGTTTTTCTGAGCACAGTATACTCTCATTCTCTTTAACCAGGGCAGAGAGTCAGCCTTAATTTCCAATCTCTTCAACTCTCATTTTTCATAGCTGTTTCCCACCAAGTCTTCTTGAATCTGCCTCCATAAAACTTCTCATGTATGCCCTTTTTATTTCCATTCCCACTAAAGTAAGCTTCCTTCTGATTCTAAATTTTAACCTGAAAGATGTACATAATCCCCCTGGCTCTAATTCTTCACACTGCTGCCTAGGTGATTATTCCTAAAATACATGTTGACTCATGTTACTCCTATCCTCAGAACCTTTAAGAGATCCATCCATTTCTTAAAAAGTATGCAATTCAAATTCCATAGTATACTCTATATTCCTCAAGTTCCTCACAGTTAGTCAAGCCTACCTCTCTATACTCTCTTCTTTCTGCACATTGTATGTTCTGAAACCAACATGCTCTTTACCATTCTCAAGCTCTCTGTGCATCATGTCTCTGCCAGTCTGGAATGTGTTTCCTTCTTCCCTTCCCAATAAGCCCTCACTACTTGATTTTTTCAGACGTGCCACCAAAGGCACATCCTCCATGAAGTCTTCTGTCTCTCTTTACTTTCCTTTGTGTATCCACAGGATGTTCCTACACTGCATTCTGTATTTAACCGTATTTATTTGGATTTAGTAGGAGACAATATAGTTTAGGAATAAGAATGGCTTCTCTACAGTCAAATGGGCTGAGTTTGAATCATGGTTTCATCATTTTCAATCTGTGTGACTTTGAGGAATTTTCTTAAATTATGTGCCACAGTTTTCTCTTTAATTGAATGCATAAGAGAACATACTTCATAGAACTGCTGTAAATAATTAGATAAAACAATTGGGGCAAAGCACTTAGAAAAATTTAAGTGTTCAATATCTGTTTCTTTGTTTTGTTTTGTTTTGTTTTGTTTGCTTACATCTGTGCTACCGGCTATAAAGCTCCTGGATCCAGAGTACAAATAATTATCTCTATCTACCTCCAAATTATCAACAAAGTGCTTCATTTAAAGTAAGACCAGTAATTGTCAAATTGATTAATTGGGAAGCTCTAGGGTCCTGTATATCTTGAAGCTTTGTATTACCACAACTGCCTCAAGAAGATCCTGTTAAAGGTCTTGTTAAAGGAGCAACTATTTAGGAAAGCAAGGAAAGATGAGGGAGAATTATTAGAATTCTTAAAAAGGGGGATGATGTGAAAACATTATCACAAACATTGTAATTGCAACTCTAAACAGGAGAATACACAAAGGAATCTTATATAAAGAAGCTGAAGACTTAGAGTAAATGATAGTATGGCTTGGTAAATGTTGTTACCAAAGTGCATCTTTTGATGGAACTCTTCTTTGTAATCCCTGGGCTGAGAGGCTATGATCAGGCACTCTTGAGAAAAATCTGTACTTTAGAACAGAACCCTATGCTCCCATTCAGTCTTCCTTTGTCATTTTAACTGCATTAGGCAACTCAACTGAATTCTCCTGGCCTTAACCTTTAAAGTGAGGGAGTTGGATTAGATGGGATTCCTGCATTCCTTCTTGCTCTGACACTCTCTGATCACTAATCTAAGTGGCCCTGTTTTCTCCCCCCACTCATTTTTAGCAGACATTTCCTAGTATTTATGAGGTATTTCTTAAGTATCTACCATGACACTATCACAGCTCTCTGACACAGAATATGCCATTTGTAATGAAATGATATTCTCCATTCCCTTTACAGAAATGAGGAGACTAATACTAATATATGGTTATGGATTAAAAGAAACAATCCAGGTGAAAGTGCTCTTCCTATGGTACATGGTGGGTGCCGATAAAAGCTCATATTCTCCCTCTAATTGGAAATTTTTTTCTTAAACATCAAGATCCTGTAAATATATTAAGTTGGTCTGTGAAGCCTTTTCAACCCCTCCATGCACTCCTAGTCAGAACCTAACAAAATATATTGTTGTAATACTGATGTACTGATCATATTCTGTGGTAATTATTCACTACCAATCTGTCATTCCAAAAGGTTCTGAACTGTTAGTCAGGTGTTACATATTTGTAATCTTTAAAACTTTAGCACTAACACAGAACCTCACACGTACAAAAAGTTCCATGAATACTTGCTGATGAATGGATGAATGAATGATTGAATTTCCAGTTAGCAGGAGAAGTGAGAAAAGCCTCTCTTCTCTCAAAACACTTTTGGTACTTGGCAAATGATACCTGTAATCCTCTTAATGAGAAGTCACCCGCAGACTTGGATTTCACCGTTTCAACAAGAAAGACTGAAACACTTTGTCATGGGGGCAAGTAACTTGGGTGTTCATTTTGGGAAATGCCAATGGAAAACTTAGTAGTTTCTGCTGTCTCTACCAGTCAACTAAGCCAATTTAGCCTTTCAGTTCACTAATAACTCAAATTGTCTTGAAGGCTTTCCTCATCCATCTTAGATAAACAAAGCATGAAGATGTTCTGACTAGATAATTACTTCTCTTCATAGGAAAAATGTATCTAGATGAGAGAAATTAGAAATCTAACATATGCCAAAGATTTGAGTCTCTTATACAACTTTGCAGTTTCTTATAGTTACCTTAAAAAAGAAAAAGATGAAAAATAATATATTTTATTCAACTCAATATATTCAAGTTATTACCATTTCTCCATGGACTCAACATTAAACAACTGAAATATTTAATAGTTCTTTTTTCCATACTCAATCCTTGAAATCCAAGTGTGTACTTTATACTTACAGGACATCTCAACTTAGATCAGCTACATTTAAAGTAGTTAACAGATATATGTGGCTAATGGCTACTCTATTTGTGCAAATCTAGATGATACCTAATTCTAGTTATGGTTACAAGTTGAAGAAGACAGTTTCCACCCCAAGTATCTTTTTTCTCTCTCTTTCTTTCTTTCTTTCTTCTTTCTTTCTTTCTTTCTTTCTTTCTTTCTTTCTTTCTCTTTTTTTTTTTTAAGAGAGAGAGAGAGGGAGAGAGTGAGCGAGTAAGCGAGCCTGTGAACAGAGGAATTCGGGCAGAGGGAGATAGAGAACCTTCAAGCAAAATCTTCATTCACTGAGTATGGAGGCCGATATGGGGCTTGATCCCGGGCCTTGAAATCATGACCTGAACCAAAATCAAGAGTCTGAGGCTTAACCAACCGAGCTACTTAGGCACCCCTCCCTCCCAAATATCTAATCACCCAGAAGACAGGAAGCCTTCCTAAATTAGTTAATTTCAGTTATGTGTGAGCTCCAGAGGCAACTTAATTTCAAGGGCCTGGCTTTCCTGATAACCCATTGGGGGATGTCTGCCAAACTTCTATCTTTAACTCATCTAATACTTTTACCTTGAAACTTCCTCAACTCCTCATATATCCCTCTAAGACTTTTTTGCATATCTGGGTCCCTAAGATGTTTGGTGATACCCCCCAGCTACAGCTGAAAAGACATTAGCAAAATCATGAGTTAAATTTATATTTCTTCCTCAAAAACACTGTCCCTTTGAGAAAATCATTTACTTTTTAAGTGATTAGGGTTTAAAGGTGGTGAATACTGATTTTCTTTCATAAGAAAGAAAATGTCTTAATGTCACAATAGAAAATTCAGCTTACCCTATCACTAGTAAATACACTCTGCTATAACTGTAGTCAAGGATGCATTTATGGAAAAGTGTACCTTTTTAATATGGCCTTTTTTACATATAATGTATTATTTGCTTCGGGGGTACAGGTTAATACAGCCTTTTAAAAGTCATCTATTTTTATAAAATATTTTGACAATTTTTTAAAACAGTATTGGATGAAGGCATACTACACACACACACGTTTGTTCCTACTTGCTTCAGGCAAATTATGTACTAAATTCGATTGTTAATTAGGATTTCTATATGTTTGAATTAAAAAGAAAACCCTCAGACAGAAAGTATTCAGAACAACAGGACCTTGACATTCTCTGTCCAAGCTCTCCAAATGTGTATAGTTCGATAAATGAGCCTTGGAATCTCTTTTTTAAAGGCTTCTTGAGCACAGTTTGCTTGCTTACCTAATTGACGACTAGCTCTTGTGGGTTTAGAAATACTAGCTAACCTTTAAAAATTACCTTCAATTTCCCTGTTGCTTTGGAAAAGCACCATGGAGAACATGCCAACGTTTCTGAAGAAAACTGTTTCCTTGAAACTCCCAACTGGGAGGAGTCCCTTAAAATTTGTTAAAATCCTTATATCCTCATGATAGTTGAACAGTGCCAATAATTTGAGATCATTCCTGTTCAGTGTGAGGCAGTGACCGAATAACTGCATTTCCCTTTTGGTTGAGCATTTATCTTAGGGATTACTTAATATTTTGAGGCATCTGTGAGAACTGTGTTGGACTAAGAATTAGATGACTTGCCCTATTGTCCTGGTTCTACAGTCAGACAGCAGGGCTAACTCTCTGAACTTTAGTTTACTTATCTGTAAAAGGATGAATTATTTCTATGTTTCCATCCAGTTTATACTGTGTGACTTAATTATTTATTTATTATTTTATAACTGAATTTTTTTTTAAACATTTTATTTATTTATTTGACAGAGAGAGAGATCACAAGTAGGCAGAGGCAGGCAGAGAGAGAGGAGGAAGCAGGCTCCCTGCCGAGCAGAGAGCCTGATGTGGGGCTCGATCCCAGGACCCTGAGATCATGACCTGAGCCGAAGGCAGAGGCTTTAACCCACTGAGCCACCCAGGCGCCCCTGTGTGACTTAATTATAATTCTCAACTGAATGAGGAAACATTTTAATGGTGTTGTCTTCTTTACCCTCAGCTATGCTTAACCTCAGATCAGATAGAAAACACAAGAGCCATCAGACACTCCACTCACTGTTTGCCATTAAGTGTGACAAACTGTATCTTCAGTCATACTCCTCTTGCTTTCTTTTCTTAATATACAAAAATAAAATTTATCAACACAAAACCTGCGCTTCATCTCTAAATTCAATCATCCTTCATCTACTCAGATTTTCTCCTCCATTATTGACCTCAGCAAGGAAAAGTGTTCCAAAATCTCCCTTCAAAACAAAAACCTTCCTTGACTCTAAATCCTTTTACATCAATTGCTCTGTTTACACAGACCCTTCACGACCTTACTTACTGTTACCATATTCTTACTTCTCATTCTTTCTTTAGCAGACTTCGCACTGGAGTATATGTCCAATTACTTCAACTGCTTTCGCTAAGATCTGCAATGACTTCCACGTTACAGCCCTCATCTTACACGGAAGCTCTCTCCTTTGGACTTCTCTGACACCACGGTCTCCTGGTTTTCCACACATTTCTCTGATCACAACTTCTCAGTCTCTCTTTTCTACCTCTTCATCAAGATCCAGCTTCTGAATTTTATATTAATTGAAGGTTTTGTTTTGGGTGGTTTCAACCAGTAACATGGCTTTAAAAATATCTTTAAATGTGCTTAACGTATTAACAGACTACTCCCTTGTTTAGCTTTCTAGCACAGTCTTGTGTTCTGGACTGTAGACCCATCTGATAGTTCACAGCATGTCTCCAATCTCACAGGTGACTCTAACTTAACAGATCACAAGTAGATTCTTGATCTCTTCCCACCCTTCTACCCTACACAACTGTATCCTACACAGACACACAGATGCATCAACACACACACACACACACACACACACACACAGGTTTTCCTTTTCTAATCATCTAATTCTCCAAAGAATACATGGGATCCTATCAGTTGCTTAGTTCCCAAATCTGAGACTCATTCTTTTTTTATTTTTTATTTTTCCTAAAGATTTTATTTATTTGTCAGGAAGAGAGAGAGCGAGCATGCACAAGCAGGGAGAGTGGCACGCAGGGGGAGAAGCATCCTGATGTGGGATTTGATCCCAGGATCCCAGGATCATGACCTGATCCGAAGGCAGATGCTTAATTGATTGAGCCGCCCAGGCAGCTGAGACTTATGCAGCCCCAAGTGAGCTTCTTTAAGTGCCAATATAATCTTGTCACTTTTCTGCCTATATTGTATTAGTTTTAATAGGCTCCTTTTATAATTAAGGGGGGATCAAAACACTGTAGTTTGTATATAAAGCCTTAAGTGATTTCTCCCCCTATTTGTCTCTTCACCTCAGTGAGGACCTTCTGTCTCCTCCTGTTCATTTGCCATAAACCAGTCACCCTGGCCTTCTTTCAGATTTTCAAACACATCAAACCTTTCTTGTCTGAGGGTCTCTACCCATGCTATTCCCTCCAGTTTGAACAATATTTCCCCCCAGCTTCATCTGGGTAGTGCCTCAATATCCTTTATAAGATTTTGCTTCTTCAGCGATGTTTTTGCTGATTCACCCATTATTTTTTTTTTATTCTCCCATTAAGTTATATTCTTCACAAGCCTACACTTCTCCTGTTTAACATGTCACAACCTGTAATTGTTAATCTGTGCATTATTTGTTCATTGTCTATATATTTTTCAAGATTAAGCTTCAGAAGTTCAGGGATCATGATTATTTTATTCCTAGCTAGAATCCTTAAAACCTTACTCAGACTGTAAAATGCTGTAGCTGTAGAATCAGTATTTGTTGACTAAATCTTATAGGAAAGAGAACTAAGGAGAATGAGAATCTGACTCATGAGAATTGAATTAGGAACCCGACTCTTCTGATTTACTGTGGCACTTTCTTCACACTACATTGTCATTCCTCTTCTTGACTCATCCCAACCCAGCGCAGACCATGTTGCTCAGGCCCATTAAGTGTCTTTACCACCGATCTCAACAACATCTCCATAAGCCTAACCCCTAGGGATCCCAGGCCCTGAGCTATGCTCTCCCACCATACAGCTCCCTGAGATTTCTCTTCCTTTTTTAGATTTACAGATCTCAATGGCCTTGGCGTTCCCCTCTCCCAATTCTTTTGCATTTTTAGCATAGTGCTCATCTTTTAAAGAAGTCACTTTTCCACTTTCCTATTTATATTTCTTTCTTTTCTTAGTCCATGGAAAACCCTGCTAATTATGCAGTGTTATTTTTTCCCTTAAGCTAGAACTAATTTCTTATTTGCCACCCCAAAACGGAGTACTGAAAAAAGCAAGGCACATAGATCTATATACTATACTTCCTCCACTGCAGAAAATGTTGAAATGTTCAATATTTCAAAAATTCAACTGGAAAAGGGTAAATGTACATTTTTATCAATAAAGCCATGACCTCTCACAAATACGATTACCTTCTCAATAAAAAAAAAAATACCAAGAGGTTAAGATGTACAACAGATATACTGTTGTGATAAGCATCAGGCCATCTTGGTGGCTTAACAGATAGCATGGGATAAGAGGCAACCATAGTGAATAAAGAAATCAAACCAAAAGCACTCAGGGGAGAGATTGAAAGAAAAACCCCACAGTGGTAAATGGGAATGCATAGCAGGTAGTGAGACAAACCTTTTTCAGAGACTGTAAAGCAACTGAATGAAACCAACAATCCCAAGAATGAATCCCAGAAGATATCATCAAACATAGTATGTAGCTGATTGGCATGTCAAACTCTTCTACATGAATCCAAGTTCAAAAACCTAAGAAACTTCCCACAGCCCCAGTACCCAATTCTTTCAGTGTACAGAAAAAAAAAAAAAAAAAAAAAAAGCATTGATTCTCAGAATGCCATTCTTTCACATCTCTCTTTCAGTGTTTGTGAAATGCAGTCTCTCTTGTATTTAATGCATTATACATTGTGTTCTATTCACCTCTGCTTTGTGATAGTCTTTCCTTAAAAAAAAAAATTTGTTGACTATTTTGAGTATGCTGAGTAAATAAGGCTTTTTAATGTTAGAGCTGTTTCTGCTCCAAAAATAGGAGGAAATTTTAACTAAAGGAGAATTTTAACTAAACTTGTGAATTTTGGGTAAGAAGGACTTTGAATCTGCAGTACATTTAAGTGTCAATTGTCCAAATAATTTTTATGTATAGTCATTACTCATGCTAATCTTTAAAATGAGACAAAATAAAACCATCTCATAGATTTCAGTAACAAAATCAGAAGAGTTTGTTTCCTGAGCTCAGATTTCTGTTATTTTAGCCAATTATGATAAATAAATGAATTTTAAAATTAAAAACTAATAAAAAATTAAAGAAATGATTATTTCTGGAGGGAAGCAAAAGAAGATGCAATCAATATTGAACACCCAACTATGGAAATATTGTCAATAACATTCTGTTTATTAAGACAACTTTATATATACATATATATATAAAATATGTATATAATATATATTATACACATATACTTTATATATATATATACACACACATTTAGTTTATATATATTATACAGGACCTCTGTATGATCTATTTCATGGTAATAATGTAATAAGTACTTGTATATGGCTTAAGGTAATTTAACCTAATGTGGGTTATACCGATTTGCATTATTTCTGTTTATATGTTTAAGAATTCTTATCTCTTTTAAGTAAAATTAATGTAGATGCTGTATTATATTTGGACAATACTCCAAATATAACACCCACAACTTGATACATGTGGAAAACACAACAAAGATTATAATGTAGGAGATGAATTTGGTGAGGATGAAACCAAAATAAGTATTCCCTTGGGTATGTGCCAGCTTTGAGTCTATGATTTGTGACCTGTTCTCACAGAATTGAAAACAGCCAGGGACTCCAGGGGACTAGAGGGTAGAAGTTATGCTCTTCCCAAGAATTGTCAACACCACAGAAAAATGTCCATCCAACATGCCTGGCAGTTTCTGAAAGCCAGCCAGTAATGGAAATAAGTTGTAACTCACAGAGGATCACAACATTGTGAACTTGTGCCCAAATCAGGAAACAACAGCCTACATGCAGCATACGTTGCATATCAGTGACTATTACCAACTTCCTTGTATGAGTTTCTTATCTCTTCATCTCCCCTGCACACACATAAGAGCACATGCATGTGCACACACACACACAAACACATGAGTACACTCTCTGCAGGTGATTTTGACCGCTAAATTCTAAATCCTTTAGGTTTTCATCCCTTAAGTGAAGAAACTCATCTGCTGAGATAAATGATACAACAAAGCAGTTGGAATTTTTAGGTGATGTAGTATATTATAAATATAAACTGCCATTGTTATTATTAATATCATTATTATCATTGTTATTTTAATTCCTCAGTGTAAACAATATACAAAAATAGTTGGTGGGAAACAAGTAGAAAGAACTAGGAATTCCAACAGCCCAGCCAAAAATAATGATAAAATCAAATACACATCTCCATTTGGTAGAACAAAAAAAAGTGTACCTCTTTATCCCAATATTGACCTAGAAAATATTCCTAGGACCCTGGGACATGCACACTAAATCACAACTATTAATGTTCAAAATTGGTTATGAAAAGTACATATTTTCTAAGACAGGGTATATGACTTAACTGTTACCAAGCCTTAAGTCCAAGATCAATCTCATCAATGGCCTTACAAGAAACTCTCCCTCAGAAATGTATAAAAATAAAATGTCTATTAATATACAAATAGAAACCACATACAGAAAATTGATTTTCCAGAAATACAGCACTAGCATGTAGTCACTGCTGTGGGCTAGTCATGGTTATTAAACACTTGATATGTATAAAGCCTTTTATATAAATATTACTTTTTAAATTTTTGAACTCTGTGAGATAGATAGTAGTATGGCTATTTTACAGATAAGTTAGCTGATTGCTCAGGGAGGTAATGTAACTCACTCAAACTTAAAACAACTATCAAATGCTAGAGTTAGAATTTGAACCCAAGTCTTAATACCTTCAAAATCTATTTTCATTTTTTAATGTCATGCTGATGTCTCCAATTAAATAAATACATTATTATTTTTATATGTCAGGCAGCCGTAAGAATAATTCAACACAAGGAAATTATGATCTTACAAATGCACCATCAACAAGAAAGTCACTTGAAATGGTGTTAGGATTGTGATGGTAGATTTACACTTCCCTCAAGTCCCAAGATTTCCAAGTCTTTCTTTCCTTTGAAAGAAGACACACATTGTGGAATCATGGGCTGGTGTTTTGCCTTGAATTTGAGCAGCAATGCCTAGCCCAACCGCATTGGCCTCCTGATCACCAAGTTCTACCCTGCAGAGTTCACCAAGTTTAGTTAGGAATCAAGGGCAGAAGAGTCTTACTCTTTTAGGACATTTTAAAAACTGGTCCCATTGCATTTAGATGAATTAGATCTTCACTCGCCAGTTATTATGTGAACGTATCTCTGCTTTAACAAGTCCAGTCTCCTCAATACTCCACAAATTCTCCATTTTATTATTCCTTCCATGACTTTACACATGTTAATAGCTCTGATTAGTACATCTTCTCTCCTCTGCCCACTGGAAAGCTGCCCAATCTCCAAGGCCTGGATAAAGATCTCCCTTCATATGGGAGTCAACCCTGGTCCCTCACGGATAACTCTCATTTTGAACTATGTTTAAATATGTTGTTTTATGTCTTCCTGACTTGCTCTCATAATATTTAATGATCATTTGAGATGCATAATTTTGTTTTACTTTTTAAGGTTAAAGCCTAAGCTCTAAAGGTAGGAACAATTTAGTCTAATATTTCACACTCTTCGGGAATATGGAGGTTGTTCTTGTTGATCAGTTGACTGTGCCATTCTCTTCTGGGAAACAGAGACAAACAGTGATGGGGGTTGGTCTTTATGCCATTTTGCCTGATTCATATATCCAGGGGTGAAAGCAAATAATGAGGTCAGACTTCAGTGAATGAATTTTTCATGACAATTTCCCTTGTTCCACACAATGCAATAGAAAAAGTACAGATTTAAAATAAGACTGTCAGCTTTAAATACTAACTCAGCTGATTAAACAATAGTGGGTTCTAGGTAAATCACTTTCCCTTCATAAATTTTATAAAATACTACATTCTTCACAGAGTTATTAAGACTGGAAAAAATAATTATATAAAAGCATCTGGAACACAGTTAACTAATAATAAATCACATTTTGTATTATTTCTACAGGAGAAATAGCTCAAGGCACTCTGTCTCCCATGGTGGTCTTCTTAACCACTAATATTTTCTTACGTCTTGACCACATAATTTTGTTCAATATTTAAAAACAGATCAGGAACTAATAGAACTGATAATTTCTGATACTGATGCTAAAAACCATGGGCACTAACTAATGTTATAAGAACTATTGTTGAAATCTAGATATTTCATTGATTCATCTATTAATAATACAACATGTAATAAACATTGCTTCAAAAGTACTTGGATAGGTTAAGCAAAACTTAGAAGTCTCCAAGATATTAAGTATCTTTATTAAAAGTATTAATTTGTACTTTTATTTTGACTAATGACAAGAGCTCCTATAGTTTAAATATTTTCAAGGACTTTGTTTGTGGCATAAATAGTGGTTCCTATATCCCCACTTTTTGACTTGCCTAACTTAGATAATTGTCTAATTTATCTCATTATTGAATATTTTTATGTGTCTTATAGCAGCAACTGTTTCCCCATTCAGTTTTAAGCTGAATATTTTACATGACTTCTCCAGTGTAGATATTTTGGTGCATTTTTGTAGTTGCTAACATATATACGTGAATTAAACCAAAAGCAAATGACACATACTTTGAGGAGTTAAAAAGATGAGTTAGAGTAGAGTTGATTGAAGGTGCTAGAGAAATGTTTAGAACCAGTACTAGTGTGGTCTAGGTCCCAGGCAGTCATAGGACAGCATGAGGACAGTAGAGAGAAGCAACAAATGCTCACTGAACACTCTATGCCAGGCTTGGTACTGAGAGTAACCCATGAAACTGGTACTTGTGTTTCTCTCCTTGACTTCATGAAGAAACATAAGTGATCCAGTAGCACAGTTATATGGAGTGAGATATATGAATCCAATCTGTCATTCAATTTGAATAAAGTATATATAGACTAGATCTGCATTCATGAGAAGAACTGCATAGTATCCTATATCCCAGAGGAAAGCAGTCATACAATTTCCTTTCTCTCTCTCCTAGAAATACGCTGAATGAGAGTCTTTATATACTATCATCCATTTATTCTGGAATTGTCCACTTGGCATGTTGAAATAAACATCTATCTGCAGAGTGACCACCTGGTAATTTTACCAAATTACTGAAACAGTAAAATCAAATATATTTGAAGACTCTGACCTTAGTTATTCATACATCAAAATGCCATTTAAATGAATAAGATTATATAAAGATATATATAGTACAGTAGTAGAATGAAATTTTGTTTAATTCACAAGTAAATGATCCAACATCATTTGGACATAAAATTATTGAGGTTTTCTCCCCTTCAGTGGGTATATACACACATATTCACCAAACTCTATTCTAGTTTTTATGGAATTTTGAAGACAAACATTTCCGTTTGGACAGCTGGGCTATGCTTCCCATCTACCCACAGAATTAAATATTATCTGAGGGCTAAGTGAATATACAAAAAGTTAAATTTCTTGGCCATATTTGAAACACGCATTGGATGATCTGGTTAATAATCATGTCAATATTTAAAGCCAACATGAGTGTTTTAAGCAAAATCATACAAATAAGGGATTTGACTCTTCAGATCATGTTTCTATCAAGCAAATTGACAACAACTGGGTGACCAAGCAATTATTATCAATTATTCCCTAATAGTTCTACGCCAAAGTCTTTAAGATCAGTTATACCCTTGAATACCAGCCAAAATCCTGAGACAGAATTTGTCATAGGCTGTAGACAGAAATTCAAACACATGTCACTTATATGTGGATGAAATACAGACTAAAATAAAACATCTTATCAGATAATGGCAAAAGTGACCATTTTTCTTCTTTTATAGCATTACCAATCAATACCAGATATAGACATTTTACGTGTATTTCTTTGGCACACAATATAGTTCCTTGAATAATAACTACACTTCCTAGTAGTTTGGCTTGTCTAACTGATTTAATTGCCAAGTATCTAATAGCCTTAACCCCAGTAGATAAAAGTGGCACTTAAGAATAACAGTATGAATCAGATAAGGAAGATTCTTTATCTGGAGTCTACAGAGTCCACAAATGGGCTTTAATATATCCAAGAACTTAAAATTGATCTGTATGTTCAAATGATACTATTTCTATGTGGGGAAGTATCTGTGCAATTACACACTAAATTTATAAGGGTGACTAATTTTGATGAGGTGGTAGAGAACTTTAGTTTTGATTCTTTTTAGTTTTGATTCTTATTTATCCTTTGAAATGAGTATTTGTGCATGAATAACATATGACTAAAACTAACTCCAAAATTGGTTGTAAATGTATATTTGTAATATTTTATGAAGATGGGGCAATGATTTCATCTTATGCTAGGAAATATGAATCTTTTATGTTATATAGTTTGAATCTGGAAAAAAGTGATACATCATCTGGTTAGAGACATATTAACTTCAAATTTTATATATTTGAAGTAATGTCAAATGTTTGAGAAGCTTCTTTGACCTTGTTGTGTTTGTTATTCCTTAAATGAATTGGACTAGATTTACTCATTAAAATTAATACTTTGAGGCAGCTCTCATTTATGTATAGCACCTCTCTTATATTGCTATAGTATGGATCAGAATGTACAGTAGATGGCTTTCAACACAAACCTACAAATGGCTGAGTTGTTGCCATGGTGAACCAGGAGTCCACATAACAGGTGGCCTTGATTATGCTATAAATTTCACTCACCTAAAGTATCAGATTTATTAAGTGGAGAAAGCTATAATATACAAATAAAGTATTGTCTAGAAAAATAAGCAATAAGAATCATTCAAACTTTGTATGATTTAGGTATATATTTTTTTATTACTATTTAAGAAGACTGTGTTTACATGTGGGGTAAACTAGGCTTAGAAAAGTTCCTTTGAGGGGCACCTGGGTGGCTCAGTCGGTTAAGTGTCTGCCTTCAGCTCAGGTCATGATCTCAGAGTCCTGGGATTGAGTTCTGTATTGGGCAACTTGCTCATCAAGGAGCCTGTTTCTCCCTCTGCCTGTTGCTCCCCCTGCTTGTGCTCTCCCTCTCTCTCTCTCTGACAAGTAAATAAATAAAATCTTTAAGAGAACACTTCCTTTTAACACATTTAATTTATAGAATAATTATTAGGTATAGATGGATAGAATTTGGGATGGTAGAAATCAAATACAACTTAGCACCAGATGTTGTTCTGGACACAACAATCTGAATCTCTATATTTCTAAGTGCCAATCTAGAACAACAACAAAAAAATAAATCCTCTTGGAACCATTAATCTGTGTACCACTAAATAGAGTCCATTTCCATTAGAGATGATGCACTGGAGACAGAGAAAAGTGACTATTGCATAGCAACTTGGAAACAGCCCTGTCTGGTTAACTCTGGTCAATAAATCTTACACAATCAGTTATATTTTACATGACTGTCTTTTCCAAAGCAGTTGACCCAATGGTTCCCTCATTGTTATCTGAAAGTATTGTCTTCCTTTAGGCTTTCAACAGGTGACTCTATTAGCTATAACAGGTAACTAAGAAGAAGCTAAAACCCTGTAAGGAATTCACGGCTTTCTTTCTCTATAAAATTTCAGTGAAATAATTTTTTTCCTAATTGTCCACACCTTTAACTGATCACAGGGAGCACCCTTGCCTGACTATGAAATAGTGACTGGAAATATAAGCACCCATCTCATGAATTTTTAAGCTCTTTATTTTATTTTACTATTTTATTTTTAAGCCACATTTAAAAAAATGTGTGTATTTGGGTTCAAAGATCAAAATAGTTGCCTGAATTCTTAGTGCACTTGACCTAGATAGAAAGCTTATGATGTCAGAATACATACATAAAAAGTAATACCTTCATAGTACACTTTTATTTGACTTCAAAAATTTAATTCAAAGATCTTGTAATAATGACAATAATGTGTTGAAAAAGACTTCATGACACCAATCAAAACTCACTGATTATAGACTGTGGTTATCATGACAGGTTAATTATTATAAAATCCCATCTAGTGTTCATAAATAATACAGATTTTTAAATTCCTAAAATACCAAAGAGATCAATAATGTTGATCTAGTTTTCCTTTGCATTTCCTTGAATCTTTTCGGGAAGTGAGAATTGGCATTATTATTATTATTATTATTAAAAGTTTGAGGAAATAAATCTGTTGCCTCCAACTGGCACATAGCCTCTCGTGCTCTGGCCCCAACCATTCTTTCCATCCTTATCTTCCCCTCACACATAAGCACCAGAAAAATAGAGGAGCCTATTCCATCTGGAATATAACCCATACCATCCCAGTTCGTGCTTTCATCCAGGCTACTTGAAAGGCTCTCATTTCTCATGCCCTTCACTGTCAGTCTGTTGCACCCAGTATTAGTGGCTTGCATTCATTCAATGCTTACTACGGACAATGCTTTTACTAAGAGCATTATTTCATTTGTGCCTTTTAACAACCCTATTTTACAGAATATGAGAAACTTTGGTAGTCATCCAGATAGTAAATGACAGATCTGGGATCTGCACCCAGGTAGACTTTACATTTCACCTGTGATGCATTAACTTAACACCGTGATACAAGTCCCAGTAAACTGTCAAGGTCTAGAGAAAACAATTGTTCTCCCATGGATATTTCATTGACTTCCCCAACTTCTCTCCATTATATCTGCCCCTGTATCTCTCTGAGTCAAACCTTAATTTCTCACCACTGATAAAGTTAGTAATGTACTCCTCTCATTTCCTCCGCTAGGTATTCTGATTCATCTTAATAGTCTTTGTGTCAGAGAGTGCAATGGGAAGCCCTCTATTGATAATGGTTAAGTGAATTCATCATTGACAGATATGAGATAATTCAAACTATATCACAAATGACCTCTGAAAAACAATTTAAAAAATCAATTTAGCATGTCTATAATGTAATAAGTAATGATCAAGACTGAGTATTTCTTCACAAATTTGATTTTTAACTTAAGTTTATAAGAATGATCAAAGAAGTGATCCATTTGGGCATCCTAGTTTCAAAATTCATTCATTCAATTACTTACATTTAAAAATTTTTTTTAAACAGAATTCAAAACATTGTTCAAGGATCCTAGGGGAATTTTGGTTACTCTAAAGAACCAGTTGAAAATGGAACTAATTCTTCATGATAATGACTATATATACAGTCATTATCACGACTTGCTTTTATTTGCTTTTTATTGAGCTGATTCAAAAATTTATTTTTTTTACTTCCTTTTTATTGAGCTGATTCAAAAATTTATTTTTTTTACTTGCTTTTTATAGAGCTGATTCAAAAATTTATTTATTTTTTGTACAAATACGTATGTTGACTCATTTAGATAATGGTAAATTGTCTGGGAAGAAAAAAAATAATTGTTTTTCTTAAATATGCCAAGCAAATATAACCATTTTTTTAATTCTTGAAGATAAAATGGATACTTTAATATCATTTACAGACAACCTTCATTTATTCACCCAATTTCTCACATTTAAGAGGGGAAGTGATTTGAAGAGTTATTTGTGTCTCCTCTCTTGCAAGCCATCAAAAGGTCACTTTTTCTCACCTTTGTTTTAAATTTTGGTATTATATTTTTTTTTGACAATTGTCTCACAGAAGTTTTGAAGTCTATTTCTGTTTAAATAATAATAATAACACATAAGATATAGAATGACCAAATTTAAGGTTTGCCTTTTAGCCTTTCATATTTAAATTTGAAGTGTATGTTGCTAAAAATTACATAATAAAGAAAAGAGTAATTATTTGCAGGTTATAGTAATTTACTGAATTCAGAACAAGGATTCTTAGGAAAAACTCAGCGTTAAAAATGAGTACCACCTTTACTTTTCCTTTTAACTTTTGCAATTTAAAAACATTTGCCTCATTTTGAAAAATTAAAATTAAAAAAAACCTATTTTTCCACAGCACAATTGTGCCAGTTTTTAAAATGCTAGAACTTCCTTCAGGAATGAATTACTTCAAAAGGATTTTCTTAAACTTAGTCATTTTTTCCCCCTCAGTGACTCAAAGCACAAATAACCAAACCATGATTGTTAATTACACCTATTGATCATCAGTGACAGAACAGCATCCTATTAAATTATCTTGGAAACTGGAAACAAGCTAGAAACCAAGAAACCAGCTATAGAACTTAAAGGAGAAGAAAAAATTATTTTCACTATTAGGCCCACACTAGGAATAGTGCAGTTATTTTATTGATTGTTGGTGGAAGAAGTGGCTCTCTGAGTCTTTCCTGGAGATTAACCCAAAGCAAACAAGAAGGTCATTGGGTCTGACATCTGACCTAGAGGAAATTAATGACCTTTTCTCTGAGCATTAGGTACTCTTTAAGCTGAGTTATTCTCCAATGAGAATGTTGTTACCTATCATAGCATTCATTGTTCAACTTATTGCCTAGAACTTACAAAAGAGTTTTTAGATGTGAAGTATCAGAAAGCTAGCAAAGAGAGATTAAGGGCAATGTTTTCTGGGATAAAATACTCCTTTTACACTCACACATTTTTGTTCTATCAGTGTTGCCTTTAGTGTACCTTGGACACTGTTGCCCAGAAATAAATGCATAAATCTACTCTTGCTTGTTTCTGATACAAGAAAATGATGTAACACATTCATTTTGGTTTTTCCTTGTAAAAGAAACAGGCTAAGTGAGTCTGCCCTTGACAGGTGTGACTCCCTAATCAGCACCACTAGGCAGCCTTATGCAGCTTCAGCTAGTGGAAACTCCCATCCCCCACCCCCAACTTTAAACAAAGCCATTTAATTTGGTCTTAAGCCAAGGTAAGAGAAAAAAATAATACCAATTAGTAAGTAAAAGGACAACATTAAGAGGCAGAGTCTGCCAACAAGAACCCACATGCAAGCCAGAGGAGATTTATGATTTTCTTCCCCAGGGAGGGAGTGACTAACGCACGCACACTGACCATCACCGTAAAGAGGTAAAGAGAGAGTGAAATGGCTCAACGTACACACACCCCGCTCCATACCGGGGACGAGTCTCCGAGCTGCGGCTTGTGCTCTCGGAGGGCCAGGCTGAAGCTGACCGCCCCCACGGCCACGCTGGATACCCCCAGCCCTATCTCCAGCACAGAGAGCACCAAGAGGCTCCCAATAATCTGGCCGCTGGTGCACATCCTTCCTCGGTCATCATTCCTTCCAGATCAGAGAGGGAAACCAACCATCCACCTTCTTCCTTCCACTATCCTCCTTACCCCTTCCGCCCCCTACCAGACCCCAAAACTTTTCTTTCTTCACCAGCGAAGCATTATCCACAAGGACTAGATTTCCAGAACCGGAGACCCTCTTCCCGGACTGGGCCAGAGCAAAAGAGTCGTTCCACCCCCTGGTACGTTCAGGCAGGAATCGTAGAATTTTCCTGGGTTCGGTGGTCTGAGTCCAGGAGAAGAGAGTGCACCGGTAGAAGGGCTTTCTTTCAAGAGGCAGCCAGAAACCTGGAGGAACCAGGAGCAAGGAGCCCCGCTCGCGAGGCGCTGTCCAGAGTTCTGCCGCTTCCCAAGTCTCTGCAGGAAACCTGCTCGCTTCTAACCTCCCAGACCCTCAGGCTCCCCTTTCTTTCCTGGCGGAGGAGATGAACCTTGCTTCCCGGAGATCCAAAGCGGAACTGCTCAGAGCCTCTCTCTCTCTCTCTCTCTCCCTCTCCCTCTCCCTCTCCCTCTCTCTCTCCTTCTCGTCTCCTCTCCTTTGTTTTCGTGGTAACACAAAGTGCTCCTGCGAGTCCTTCGGTCCCCAGGCTGAGCGGGCGGATATATTCAGTACCACGCTCCTCGCTGTTGCTGTGTCGCCAGAAAAAGCGACCTTGTCTGATGGCCTTTCCCCGTCTGGGTTTCTTCTCCCTCGTCGTCGTCCTCTTCCTCCCCCTCTCTCTTGGTCTGATTCTCTTTCATTTCAGTGACCTCATTGGGATTTGAGAGGTTGATGGAGGAAGGAAAAGCTGATGTGGGTCTACTCTTGGCTGGCTCCTGACCAGCCCCGCCTCGGGACCCTGACCACAGTGATCCAAAGGATCCCTACCTCTTCATCTCCCCTACTCGCTCCCTTCCGGGCTTTTATCCATATGGAAGGGGAGGGATGCCTACGTCAACGTGGGGCTCATTCTGTGTGAAACTTTCTTCTGCGTGCGCACGGGGTAGGGTGGGGGC
This sequence comes from Lontra canadensis, assembly GCF_010015895.1. Taxonomy (NCBI): domain Eukaryota; kingdom Metazoa; phylum Chordata; class Mammalia; order Carnivora; family Mustelidae; genus Lontra; species Lontra canadensis. The sequence goes on along the minus strand of NW_022630996.1, from coordinate 47,480,489 downwards.
GCACTGGGCAAAGAAAGGCAGAAAGAGCAGAGTGGTGGAGAAAGGCCAGACTCCTAAATTCCCTAGGACTCCTAAGGACTCTCATCCAGGAACGCCTCTTTCTAAAGAGCGAGACTCAAGCCTGTTCATAAGGAGCGCCTACTCTCCGTTGTCACGACCTGTCCCTGTGTGTCAGTGGCAGAATGGTGTGGAGACGCAACTGGAGGGACAGTCTTCTGTGGGGATATTGGTCGCTGTTCCTCTCCAAAGGGCAGACCCTTACTCTTACCCAGCAGCAATGCTACTGGGTAAGAGTAATACATTGTAATACATTGTATACATTTAAGTATTTCATTGGAAAAGGCATTAGTAAAAACAAAAATCTGGCTCGTGGAACAACTGACAGTCATTCAGAATCATTAAGGCAGGAGCCAACACTAGCTTGGGTGTTTTGTATTGTAGTCTGATGCATATGGGACTCTGGGAGTCTAGGAATTGCTGTGTCTGGACCCCATTTTCATGTCCCTGGTTTTACCTCATGAAAAATCACAAGGTAGTTCATCAGGGAGACTCAGGGAGCAGGGAGATGAGAAGGTGTTTTGGGGGTATGAGCCATCTTTCTCAAAAACTGGGTTTCACAGTTGGAGATAAAATGAAGGAAAATAGAAGGAAGGACCATTGAGTTAAGAAACATTATACAAAACCAGGACACCTTGACCTCTGAATACATGCAAACCAGTGAAACGCAGGCATCTCTCTGATTCGAAGTTTCTTTTTTTAGAGCCTCAATGCTGAGGTCACTAAAGCTGAGTGACATACAAACTATACAGCATAAGCGCCAATTTCAGTTTTCTTAAATTTGGTTCAGGGCTTGTTCAATAGTGTAAATTCAATTCTACACTATAATATACTTTCTTTATATTTATACTCTATATTTTAAAAAACTTGAGTCCTCTCTTCTCCTAAAAATATAAAAGCAGGAAGAATGATAACTTATTAGGCCTTCAAGGGTCTTCAGTTTTTGTGAAATTTGGGGAACAACTTAAACATTTATGCTCATTTGTGAATTCATTTTCCATATCTTGAAAACTCAGTCTGCCAGACAGCCAATTGTTAGAATCCTTCAAATATTTTTTGGGTTTTAATGAAGCACAGTTGATTTTATTTAAATCTTGTAGAAGTCATCTAAATGGTCCAATTTATATGTAGAAATAATGAAGTATCTAGGTTGCCTAATTTTGGTCTGTCTTTAGTTACATCTTTTCCTTTTTTTTTTTAATTCTTCTCCATTTGAAAGAGAATAACAAGCTACAGTAATTACTAAAACAGATTGGTTAATACAGACATTTGGGAGGAGTGTAACTTATAGGAAGGGAAATTAATTTTATAGGAACATACAGGTAGTGTTAACAATAGGTGGATTTCAAAGAGAGAAAGAAATGAGTAAGTCACATATTATGTTTGAATTATCCCTGAATGTGATGGCTAGAAATATGTTTACTTAAATACCCCAAAGCCTAATCATATGCCTGAATATAACAAACCTTGAGAGATCCTGGGTCATTAAAACAAAGCCCAAACCTTACGAAAATAAAAAATATATGGAAGAAACTATAGCCATCTTCACTTACCAATAATTACAAGTGAGTCACACTTAAACAGAAACATTGATAGGAATAAAATGAAAAATAATAATTATCCATAGGAAATTATGTTTTGTGTTTAAAAACATGGGGATCGATACTATTAGTCTTTCAAGAGAATATTACCTGTTCTGGGAAAAAAAGTCTATTTTGCATACCCTTTCAAATGATATAAAAGTAAACAAAAGGATCACTAAAATTTACTCATAATCATGGAAACCATAACAAAAATGGATTCAAACTGGCATTTTATATCTTGCAAAACTATTTGTTAGAGAAAGAATTATAGGATAAAATAGCAAATCAAATTAAAACTAAATAAATATATGCATAAGTAGGGCACATTGTTATGCAAATACCAAAGGCTCTACAATAAAAAGGTTTCATTTTTTTTATGTCATGTTACACCATAAGAGCTATTCATGAGATCCAGCAATACAAGGCTCAATACTTGCACATTTTCAATAAAAGCCATAGTTTGAAAAATCTCAAGTTTGCCACCTGCTGGCTTGTTTATGATACAGTGAACATGAATGTGTAGGTAACTTAAAATAATTCTTATTAAACTTATTAGCTAATCAGAAAAAAAATCCTTCATAATCACCCTCTTTAAGGACCTATGTTCTGCCAATAAGTATTTAAGAGTTCTGAGAAACTCGTGCCTTCATCTTCCCAAATAAGACCTATAGAAATTTTAATATATGGGTAACAGAAATTATAAGAGTTGGTAAAAAAAAATACCACCTGTCTTAATATAATGAATCAAGTGGATGAAATAAGCAACTCAATCACTGATACAGATTTAGTAACTGAAAGGTCAAAATTTTAAACTGATCAGTTTTGGAATCTGATATAAAGTGTTCAAGCTTTTATTTTATTTATTTATTTATTTATTTATTTGACAGACAGAGATCACAAGTAGGCAGAGAAGCAGTCAGAGAGAGAGAGAGAGGAGGAAGCCGACTCCCTGCTGAGCAGAGAGCCCAATGTGGGGCTCGATCCCAGGACCCTGGGACCATGACCTGAGCTGAAGGCAGAGGCTTTAACCCACTGAGCCACCCAGGCGCCCCATGTTAAAGCTTCTATAAACTAAATTTATATGGTGACCCAAGCACTAGACGGAATGACTAATGAAGTCTAAAGATTAAGGAAAAGAAAAAAAAATCACAAAATCATTACAGACAATGTAGCAATTTTTAAGCGTTATAAGTCTATATCTTAATACTCTTGAGTCAACGTGGTTAGAAATGATTTTATCTAAACACCTAGGATTTGATAAAGAGACTGCTAAAAAAGGGAAATATTAAGAAGCAGAGATAATTAAAAGTGAATTTGTCTTTTCTTTTTTTTCCTACTATCTACTAAGATAGTAGATCCTAGAAGTCATTATCTAATAGTATTGTCAGTGCTTACAAAAATTAGAGAAAGCACAGTGTACTTAGTACTGTATTTATCATAATTTCCCATTTATGCCTGAAATATTCTTTGATTACTAACAACTGTTATCATGAAAAAAAACCCCAAATGATGTATTTTACAGTATTTCTACTCTTAATAAAGTATGGGTGGGTATTTCTTCTCCTGGCCATTATAGGGTAAATGGATTGGACTACTTCCCTACTATATACAATGTATTCAAATAAACTGTTCGGATACTATATGACAAGCAGCGCAGCACTGTAATCTCCAGGAAAGGAGAAATAAGCAAGGTTTTCTATTCTGGTCTTTCTATGAGAAAAGGAGTACCAAGCAGAACATGGTGGTCTTACTGAATTTCTGGGATATATAGCAGAGTTTCTGGAGGCTATTTCCAGGACAAAGTATTAGAAAGGAGGGTATTTCATGGAGAAATAGATCTCCATGGGATCACTTGAGTCCGCTGTTAAATTCTTAGCTACACAGTCACGGGATATAACTCCATAAGCCCTCAAGCAGAATGATTAGAAAACTAAAATCTGAAGCTTACAAGATGTCACAGAACGTTAAGATTCATAGCAGCCAACAAGACTCTTCGTTGAACACTCAGCCTTTAGTGGAACTCAGGTGGGGCACACATAGGTAATAGGGCTAACCTACACCTGGAGGAAAGGCAACTCTATCTCTGACCTGAAAATACTTCAAAACAGGCCTCTAAAGTATCAGTCTATTCTGTAAGTAACTTAATAAAGTTTAACACATCTTAAAGAAAATGATAAACCGTCACTCAACAGTGTAAAAGTCAGAGTATACACTATCCAGTTATCTGAAATACAAAAAAAGTTGGAAAATGTGATCGATAACTGAGATATCAGAGATGATGAAATTAGATAACACTTTAAAATTTCTATTATAAGTATTAGAAATATGTTCAAAAATGAAGAGGAAAACATTAATGTGATACTATATAAATTGAAGATATAACAACAAAGTACAACTTCTACAGATGAAAAATTGTGTATCTGAAATTTAAAAAAGTACATTTGAAAGTAAAAGCAGATTAGACACTAAAGAAGAAAAGATCAGTGAACATTAAGATATAACAACAGAAATTAGAATTACAGCCAAAAAAAAAACCCCAAAACAACAAAAAACCCCAAGCCCACAATATAAATTAATCACCAAAAAACTATAAGTGAAAGACACAGAGAGAGAGAGAGTCATTAACATGTAGGGGAATTCAAGAAGTGAGGCATAGATGTAATATAAATTCTAGAAGAAGAGGCAAGCAAAAATACTTGAAGTAATACTGGCTTATTATTTTCCAAATGTGGTGAAAACTACAAACTCACATATCCAAGAAGTTCAATAAACCACAAGTAGGATAACACAACAAGGCATATTACAATCAAATTGCTGGAAATCAGTGATAAGGATTAAAAATTAGAAGCAGTCAGAGGAAAAAGGACAAATATGTACAGAGTAAAAGATGCAGGAATTCCAGACTTCTCATCTAAAATTATTCAATCCAGAGGACAAATGAATGACACTTTAAAGTACCGAAATTTAAAAACAAACAAAAACCTTCTATTAACCCAGAATTATATACACAGAAAAATTCTTTAAAAATGAAAGGAAAACAGATTCATTCAGACCAAATGCTGAAAGAATTTACTTAGTAAATGTATTTAATAAAGACATAAGATATTCACCATAAGAAATACTAAAAGAAATATTCTTCAAGTAGAATTATAAGATATGCCAGAAGGAAACTTGGGTCTATACAAAGGAATACTGCGCATCATAATGGTAGATATGTTGGTAACCAGAAGCAATGTTTTTGCATTGTTTCTGTAATCAAGACCAGAGATGCCATGCAAGATACAGTTTCCAATTCTAGCACAGCCAGGAAAATTAACAGCTAAAACAAAGAAGGCCCAAATTCTTGCAGCCAGAAAAGATGCAGTTTTCACACCACGTCCTTTCTTTTTTATTTTTATTTTGTTAAGTTTTCATTTAAATTCCAGTTAGTTACAATATAGGGTAATATTAGTTTCATGTGTACAATATAGTGATTCAACACACAACACCTGGTGCTTATGATAACAAGTACCCTCTTTAATTCTCATTACCTATTTTACCCATCCCTCCACCCTCTTCCCCTCTGGTAACCAGCAGTTTGTTCTCTACAGTTAAAAATCTGTTTTTTGGTTTGTTTCTCTCCTTTCCCCCACCCTTTGCTCATTTGTTTTCTTAAATTCTACATATGATGAAATGATATGAAATTTGTCTTTCCCTGACTTATTCCACTTAGCATAATACTCTCTAGCTCCATTCTTGTCATTGAAAATGGCAAAATTTCATTCTTTTTTATTGGCTCAGTAATATTATATTTTCTCTAAATATACCACTTCTTCTTTATCTGTTCATCTATTGATGGAACTTGGGCTGTTTCCATACTTTGGCTATTGCTGACAATGCTGCTATAAATATTGGGATGCATGTATCCCTTTTTATTAGTATTTTTGTATTCGTTGGGTAAATACCTACTAGTACAATTGGCTGGATTATAGGGTATTTCTATTCTTGACTTTTTAAGGGAATGCCATATTGTTTTCCAGAGTGGCTGCACCAATTGGCATTCCTACCAACAATGCAAGAGGTTTCGCCTTTCTCCACATCCTTGCCAATACTTGTTGTTTTCTGTGTTGTTAATTTTAGCCAGTCTGACAGGTGTGAGGTGACATTTCATGTAGATTTGATTTGTATTTCCCTGATGATGAGTGATGTTGAGCATCTTTTCATCTGTCTATTGTCCATCTGGATGTCTTTGGAGAAATGTGTATTCATGTCCTCTGCCCATTTTTTAATTGGGTTATTTGATTTTGGGGTGTTGAGCTTTATTAGTTCTTTATAAGTAAACCACCTAACCTTATACCTAAAGAAGATAGAAAAAGAACAAATAGAACCTAAAGCCAGCAGAAGGAAGGAAATAATAAAGATCAGAGTGGAATTAAATGATACAGAAGCTAAAAACAATAGAACAAATCAATGAAACCAAGAGCTGGTTTTTTGAAAAAATTAATACAATTGATAAACCTTTAGCCAGACTTATTATTTTTTTAAGATTTTATTTTTATTTATTTGACAGAGATGACAAGCAGGCAGAAAGGCAGGCAGAGAGAGAGGAGGAAGCAGGCTCCCCACTGAGCAGAGAGCCCGATGTGGGGGATCGATCCCAGGAACCTGGGATCATAACCTGAGCCAAAGGCAGAGGCTTTAACCCACTGAGCCACCCAGGCGCCCCCATTAGCCAGACTTATTAAAAAGAAAGGAGAAAGGACCCAAATAAATAATATCACAAATGAGAGAGGAGAAATCATAACTCACACTATAGACATACAATTACAAGAGAATATTATGAAACACTACTATGTATGTCAGCAAATCAGAAAACCTGGAAGAAATGGATGAATTCCTATAAACATATAAACCACCAAAACTAAAACAGGAAGACTAGAAAACTTGAACAGACTGATAATCAGTAATGAAACTGAATCAGTACACAAGAAACTTACAGCAAATGAAAGTTCAAGACTGGATGGCTTCACAGGAGAATTCTACCAAACATTGAAAGAAGAGTTAATATCGATTCTTCTCAACCTACACCCATTTCTAATTTCTGATACCCTTATATTTTTAAAAAATGAGTGCTAAGATATAATACTTCTGTTATATATATCTCAACTGGGGGCCATTTATATAATTACTCCAGGGGCAAAGAAATTGATAAGAACAAGCTCTTAGGTTGCATTAATAAACACAAAAGTAGATTAGCACAGAATGGTAGAAGTGATAGAACCCTGAGAAACCCTCTTGTTTCACTTCATTCTATATTTAGATCCTTTCTACCACATTCTTGACTTCTTCCTCAACTCTTCCAGTCACCAGGAACAGATTACATTTTAAAAATTCTGCATATTAAACCAACATTTACATTTTTGTGAATTCCCATCCACTGCACTCAATTCTATCTTCTGGAATAACAAAAAACAAGTAAACACTATTTTTATTGTCATAATCATGCAAATATCTTGCAATTTTCATGACTATGTCACATCCAGTGTTTACAGGAGAAATTTCCAAGTCCCTTCAAGATCATTAAAAAATGACCCAGACCACTGCTAATAGGGAGTTTTAATTTGTCCCTGTTTCTCTAAAGTAAAAATACATATTTGAAGTATAACGTGTGCATACCATCCAATAAGAACCAAGTAGTGGAGGATAATTTTCTCAGTAGTTCTATATTTTTGTAAATGTGCCCTGTGTACCACTGATTCAGGCCAAATTTTCAACCAATTAAAACTCCACATTATTTTTCCAGTGGACTGTCCTGTTTCCCCAATCTTGTACTCAGACAGTTGATTTTTTTTTTTTTTAACCTAAGGGCAGGTTCATTCATTTATCACTATCTAATTTCATCTTGTTGGCTTTGGCCCATAAATTTTTCCTGCTGGAATCTTTTTGAATGCTCTTTCTGTCATGGCATGCACTAGCTTGTCCTTCCAGAATTATATGTCATATGCCCCCAAGCAGTGGGCCTCTTCTGGTCTCATTCTTCTTGTTCTGAACATTTCTAAAAATGTCATTTTTGTTGTCTTTGGCATTTTTAACAAGCTTCTGCTCATTTACGCTTTGCTTTGCTCTTTATTTCCAGATTTCGGCTACTCTAGGGTTTAATCATCATGTATACATCCCAACTTTCAGCTTTTCATATTTCCCTCAAATATATGCTTATCTAAATAGTTCTTGGACAGGTTCAAGATTTAATGATTTTTACCCTTTTCTTGTCCCTTAAATGGGGAGTTATAGTTATAATCAAATTGGTTTTAAGAGATTCCTGTCCAGTTCAGCTATCAGATAGCTGAAGTATCTGGCTAGGGGCTTTTCTTGCAAACTGTAGAAATTTGGGTATATATCTTACTAGGTCAATATTTGTTTCCCCTATCTTGAGTTGAAACTAGCTTATAAACTCACTGAATAAATACTTAACAAATATCTGTTGAATACATGAAAAATAAAAATAAAAAAAGAATGACTGAAAACAGAGAGATGTTATTTTTCCAGGACTTTATCCACAACTTCAACTACTTATATTTATTACGAAAAATCCAATCAACATGGTAATCCCTCTACTTGCTTCCTTCACAACTCATTTAAAAATAAAATGTAAAAGGCAAATAATGACCTGGAAAAAAGTGAGAAACAATTATGACAGTTTCATTCTTCACATATACATAGCTATTTCCAGCCAAAAAGAAAGCAATTTGATTGAAAATGTCACAATGTATGAACAAGCCCAGTGTATGAACAAACCACGTTCATACCCAAACAAATATAACAAATGGCTAGTTTTTTATTTTAAAATGATAATTAGTATCGCTGGGGTGAAGTTAAATGGCTATTTTCATAAATACTGTAGAGATCTAAATAGGTACAATATTTTTAAAAGGTATTTAGTAATATATTTAATATATTTATACATTTTATCTATTTTAAAAGATATTTAGTAATATAAATCAGGACTTGGTAATTTGACTTATGCATTTTTATTCTAGTAAAGTATTGATAATCAAAAGGATTACATATAAAAATGTTTATAACAGTATCATTTGAAGAAAAAAGTTAAAACCAGCTTAATTTTCCAGTTAAAGACTAAAACTAAAGAACTGTAAAGTTATAAAATAGGATAATTTACAGTCATTAAAATTATATTTTAAAATCATATATTATCTAGCAATAAATGACTTGAAACTGTACTTTAAAAGTCATGTAAGTAAACAAAACAATCCTAATTTTCTTAACAAGTATGAATATAAAGAACACTGCAAGGAATTACACATTTTATTAGTGCTCTAGGTGGTGATTATAGATGTTTTTATTCTCTCCTTTATACTTTCTGTACTTTTCAATTTGTGAACAAAAAAGTATTAATTTTTAATCAGAAAAAGTTATACAATGAGAAACAGAAACTAAAAAGCACAGCAGTCTGGGGTTGTTTAATGTGGGTGGGAAAATATATATGAATCTCAATACCTCCACAGAATGTCATTATATGTAAATTTAGTTTAAAGTTCTAAGGTAATGATAATGTTTGAAAATTAAAGTTATATTAAATATTCCCAGCTTAAGAAGCTAGGGTAAGAAATCAGAAGTTTAAAAATAATTTTTTTAATCAGAAATCTTAAAATTAAAATAAATATACATTCTTCTGCCCTTAAGGAATAATAAGGGAATAGGGAAATTACAGTGAGAAGAAGAGTTTATTCTTCCAGTGATAGGCCATAACTGTGGTAGATCATATGCCACAAGGACTGAGTAAGCATAAGGTTTCTGAGATTTCAAAGCAAACACTTTTTGTTCAGCTGACGCTCTATCCTCTCAGCTTGTATGCCAGTTGCTGGGAATAAGTAAGAAACATCATTTAGTTCGGTTCACTTTCTGAGGTCACTGAGACACAAATAACATTAGTATTTTATTTTACTTCCTGCTTCTTCAATTAGTAAGATCTTGAAGAATAAAAGCAGCTTTTACATTTCATTGATAACTTAGGAGTGTTCTTTGTTCAGAACTCTGTACATAGCAAATGGCAGTTAAAAATTTTAGGTTTACCAATTAACTGGACAGTTGCATTGCCCATTACAGTAGAAGATTTAAAGAAGTAGGTCAACCTCTCTTCTGAAGGGCTTCAGAAGTTAGGAAGAACACAATTATGTAATATCAAAAACAAGTTAGATTAAATTAATTTTTCTTCTCAATTATTGTAATTAGTTTACCCACACCCCCACACACAGATCTTGACTGTGTATGGGCTCAGATCCTGGAAACATTTTTCTGAGCAGGATAAGGCAATACTGATTCATGAGAAAATACTGACGATGAATAATAGTTAACATCATGGAATGCCTACTGTGCACCAGAAACTGTTCTAGCTACTGGGTATAGACCATAAATATGACAGAATATCTGCCCTAAAGAGTTTACACTCTGTGGGAGATTCATACAACGAACAAGTCAGTAAGTGATTATATGACATAATTGGTGAAGTAAATTGTTAAGGTATGGGAAGGAAGTGATAGGTGGGTATTTTTGATAGTGTCCAGTAGGTGACACATGATCAGAGAAACTTGAATGCAGTGAGTGTGACAACCTGATGAAGAGCTGGAGAAAAAGCAAAGCAGGCAAAGGGCAGAAATGGGCACTGAATGTTTCTGTAATTGCTGAAGCCTAGTGAGTTAGGCAGAAAATAGCTGGAAATGAGGTTAAAGAGGTAGCCAGGGATTAGATTACTTAAGGCAGCTCTACCATGGTAATATTTGGTATTTAATTCTAAGATGATAAATTAGAAGGTTTTGAGAAGGTGAGTGACATAAGATGATTTATATTTTAATAAAATTCTATTTCTGAATCTGTTAACTCCAGATACCATCCACTGAGGGATGGGGTGGAATAGAAGAATTATGAATCTACTATATTATAAATGAAGGGTGGAACTAGGGAGGTAGTGCTGTAGGTGGTGAAAAGGACATTTTGACAATATTATGGAAGGGAGAAAATATGAATTAAAAAAATAAATAGAGCATTCAAGGGGGCACCTGGTTGGCTCAGCTGGTGGAGCATGTAACTCTTGTTCTTAGTGTTGAGTTCAAGCCCCATGTTGGGTGTAGAGATTATTTTTAAGTAAAATCTTAAAAAAAAAAGAGCATTCAACTGTAATCTTATTTTACAGTGCCCTTTCTCCTTACCTTCATTGGTGACATGCCCACCAACGGATTTGTCTCACAGCTAGATGAATTTGCAATCACTATAGGCAGAAGAGTATTCAGTATCTTTCAGTACTTGCGGGTATGATATGTGATACTGAACATTGCCAAGGAGATACTCTCTCTTTGGGGCACCTACTTCAGTAGTCAGGTGGCAAACATTTTCCATGGATTAAGTGGCTAAAGAGATGACCCAAAGGATTACTGGTGCCTAAGGATCACTGAAGCAGCACAAGGTGACAGAGTCAGGGGAAGGGGGATAGGTGGCCAGATGAAAGCTTCTAGAGGGCACAGCCTTAGGTAGTGTGTCTTTATTTTATATTGGAAAAAATTATTTTTGTGAAGATTTTTAAATTTATTTATTTGAGACAGAGAGAGCATGGGCATGGGGAAGGACAGAGGGAGACAGAACAGCAGACACCCCACTGAGCAGGGAGCCTGAAGGCGGCTCTATCCCAGGACCCTGGTATCATGACCTGAGCCAAAGGCAGATGCCTAACTGATTAAGCCACTGAGGTGCTCTGAAAAATTTTTTTTAAAAAGATTTATTTATTTATTTGAGAGACAGAGGGAACAGAGGGGAGGGCCAGAGGGAGAGAACCTCCAGCAGACTCCCAACTGAGAACAGAGCCCAAAGTGGGGCTCCATGTGAGTTTCCATGAGGGACTCCACATGGGGGTTGATGAAGGGCTTGATCCCAGACTCTAAGATCATGACTCTGAAATCATGACCTGAGCTGAAATCAAAAGTTGGGTGCTTAACCAACTAAGACACCCAAGTGCCCCATTGGAAAAAAAGTTTTAAGACTCTTGTGCCCTTTTAATTCCATGTAGGCCAGTTGCAAGCAGTCTTGCAATTATAGATGATTATTAGGAAGCACTTGATATAAAAATATCTTCTTGAATTTGAGGAATATTCATGTTACTATAACAAATTTCACAAGTATATGTGTAAATTACAGAAAAAAAATAGTGTTATAATTTTTACATTTCAAATATTACTTATGATGATTTATAGTAATGACTTAAAATTATTATCAACTACTGATCCAAATATAGATTCTTGTGAAGAATTTGAAAAGACCATTTTGACAAAGTTTTGATTAGGGATGATGTGTGGGGGAAAAAACTTGATATAATCTTATTTTCATAATGTTATGACATTATATTTGTAAATTTTATACAAATTCAAAATGTAATATTTTCTCTAATACTTTATATGATTTTAATCATAATTATGCCATCTAAAGAAAATGTAATGATTTATCAAACCTCATAGGAATGTACCCAAATTCCCACCAATTTTCCCCAGTAGGCCGTACATCTTCCATCATCTTCTCTATGTGCCTTGATTTGAGGAAGGTCAGGAAACTCACTTAATACTGTACCTCAGGAAGGAACAGTTAAGAACCTGGAGATAATTCAGATGCTCATGTCTAAATAAACTGAGAACTTACCTTGCCCTACTGCTTTTTAGGCTCTTTCAGAAAGAATTGGGGTAATATCTTTTCTTTCAAAAGAGCAAACTCATCTTGAGACTTGCTTTGCTTCAAGAGAAAGCCAAAAGCTTTGTTTTAGTAGAAGGAAAAGAATTGGAGGTCTCTTGGTAGGGTTGAAAGAAAAGATAGGGAAGACTGAATTTCCCAGAATTCAGGGACAATTAGAGGAAGTAATTTCCCTGTGAGTGATAAAATCTGGTCCCTGTGCTCATGCAGGATTTTGGGAGGTAGAAGGACATCTGATGGAGCTATTATATCTGATTCTTGGTACAGGAAGGATCCTTGGAGATGTCAAAAAGTCCCACTAGCTGAGAGGAGATGAATGGATACTCTAAGTCATCAATAGGCTTAAAATGGATCACATATGGATTAGGCCACCCTTTCCCAACCAAGGTTCTGAAAAAAAAAAAAAAATTAAGAGGAAATGAATATTTTGTCAATTTTAGCAAGGATGGTTTGTAGGCAGTACTATTTTAAGAACATAGGAGAAAAAATAATTCATTATATATAATGAATACCTTAGGACTGTAGGGCTTAACTCTTATGAAACCCCTGGTTGAGAAGAGCTGAGTTGGACAATAACCCTCCGAGGACAGACCATGATGGGTCCAGGACAAAATTATTCTCCAAATTTTTGGATTGTGTATGATCTCTTGAGCTCTTATACAACAATTCGTGGGTGGAGAAAATATCTCCCCGGCCCTTCATCATACTGACTTTTATGAGAAACTCTGAAAATAGTAATTTAAATTTTAATTAAAAACAATGTGATCTTTCATATAATATATGTTTTCAGGAGAATGTTTATGCCAATTTTATGTAATAAACAATTATAAATCAGAAGACAGCAGAAGAGTGAACAAATGCCACTTTCATGAGAATTTGATCATCTAAGAGGTACGGCTTAGTCTAAGATTCTTATCATTATATTTTGCATTACATGTTTAACACTTAGAGAAGATTGAGAAGAATCTGACAAAACAGGTTTCCTCTGTGAGGAAAAGTGGTATCCCAGCAAAACAGTAACCTGTCCATTTCATCAAGTATGGTTTTGTTTAATGTTCTATATGATCAATGATCCAAAAGATTTGGTAAGTAGAGTTTGGCAGATTCAGACATTCTTATTGTAACTTCATTGTAATACTGTACTACTCTTTGAACTTTGAAGAGTTTTAAGGGATGAGAAAACATAAAATGATCGATTTCTAAATATACAAGGATTGAACTTATTCCATAGCACTTAAATACCCTATAGAATCTGGATTCAATATGGTGCCAATAATTGGAGTTGGCATAGCATAATAATTTGTCCATTTTATATATAAATACTAAGCCAAATTTGGGCATGGACATTTTCCTTTGAGTTCAATCTTTTTATTATTTATTCAAAAATATATTTACTGCTTGCCTACAAAGAACTGTTTTATGAGCTGAAAACAGAAAAATCTATTCTTTTTTTTTTTTTGCTCAAAAAATTTAAAATATCATTGGGGCGTCTGGGTGTCTCAGTGGGTTAAAGCCTCTGCCTTCAGCTCAGGTCATGATCCCAGGGTCCTGGGATCGAGCCCCGCATCAGGCTCTCTGCTCAGCAGAGAGCCTGTTTCCCTCTCTCTCTCTCTCTCTGCCTGCCTCTCTGCCTACTTGTGATCTCTGTCTGTCAAATAAATAAATAAATAAACAATCTTTAAAAAAATTTTTAAATATCATTAGTTTTAATGAAATTACAGACACATCAATATATTTCATAAAACAGATCCTTTATCTTTCTTATCCACCCACTCAGAGACAAACAATTGGTAACAAGCTAAAAACAAAGGAAAAATTGTGCATCTGAAGTTAGTTAACTCTTAGTATATTTTAAGACCCAGTATATATGAAGACCAATTTTCATATTTTGGATGCTAAACAAAACCAAATCTTGTCAGCAAAGCATTACTCCCATAACTCACCCTCTGGCTGCTCAGACTACTTTTGTTTGCACCGTCTTGAGAAATGGAGCTTGCCTTGCTTCTCTGAAATGAGTATTCCATAGCTGAATAGTTATTACTCTCAGGAGACTTTTCTTTCATGTTTAACCTAAATTGTATTTTAAACAATGATGTCTACTACTCATAGATACACCTTCTTACACTCAACTATAGTCATTTATCCTCTTATTTTAGAATTTACACCTTTCTCCTATCTAGGAGCTATTATGTTCATTCTCACTGACAAAGCAAAACAATGTGCATTTTTAACCTACCATCTTTTGTTTTTCTTTCTTTTTTTTTTTTTAAGATTTATGTATTTATTTGACAGAGAGAGAGAGAGCGAGAGGGGGAACACAAACTGGGGGAGTGGGAGAGGGAGAAGCAGGCCTCCCACCAAGCAGGGAGCCCAATGCAGGGCTCGAACCTAGGACTCATGACCTGAGCCAAAGGCAGATGCTTAACAACTAAGCCACCCAGTGCCCCTTGTTTTTCTTTTTCTTACAGGCATAGAACTTCATGGGTTCTTTGTACCACTTTCTAAGCTCCCCACCACTTGGTCTACTGCTGGAGGCTCTTGAGCAGCCAAACATTAAAAAAATCATTTTCCAGGTGCAAACTTAACACAGTCATATGGAAAGTGATAATAATCCTCTCACCATGCTACACTGCCCAAAATAGCTATTGGCATCCTTCGACACTGTGAGGAAGCAAATTTTGCATTATCTTATTTCACTTTATATCCACTTGGCACTCATGCCACGTGACACAAGCTCATATAGGACCCCCTTGATGACTGAGCTTGAGGTAATCATACTCTAGATAAAGAATACACAAAGTAACTGAAAATGAGGAGTACATCACTCATTTCTCCTTCAGTGATACTGACAATCCAGTAGTCTGAAACCCATTACATAAGTAAGTACGGTCAATACTTGTTAAGTTCTTTTGTGATGATTTTACATACTTTGATTTTACTTACTCCTCACGATAACCCTCTGATATACTGTAATTGGGTAAACTCAGTTTCAGAAGTTAAGTAACTCAGGCTCTTGTAGCTAATTACAGACAGCTTCCATTAGTTCAATGAACTTTATGCGATGTTTTTTGTTTTTGTTTTTTACTGTGAACAGCACCAGCTGCATTGCAGCCTTGATCTATTTTTGAGTAGGGAAAAGAAGTTGGATAAACTGGTAAGAGGTGCAGAAAGGAAATGAAAACAAAACAATACCCACATGTGGTGTCTACACACACAGGTTTACTTCAGAGTTTTTGCTTTTGAGAGGACATGTAATAAAGAAACAAAAAAATGCATGAAGTGTATAGATTTATGGGGTTTTGCAAATTAAACACATGTAACTAGCACCAGACATAAGTCTTACACATTCCCCATGCCCACTTTTAGTTAACTAGCCAGCCCACCACATTCCAAGATTGACCAGGATCCTGACTTCTAACAACATATATTTTTGCCTGCTTTTCTATTTCCATCAGTGGAATTATATATTATACTTTCTTTTATATTTATCTTCTTTAATAATATTATGCTTGTGCAATTCATCCATATTTTTGCTTATAGTTCTATATTATTCTTCTAATTGCTGTTTGCTATTCCACAAATAGTAAATATACCACAATTTATTTATCCACTCTACTGCTGATGGGCACTTAGATATTACAAACAGTACTATTATAAATATTCTAGGATATACCATTTGGTAAAATAAGTGCATATTTCAAATACACACACACACATATACACACATACATGCACACACACGCACCTCTTTTGCGAATAAGATAGCTGAGACATAGGTTATACAAATATTCAACTTTGGCAGATACTGTCCAACAGGTATCCAAAATGGTTCAACCAGTGCCTTTTATTATTATTAAATAATTACTATTACTGATTATTTCTTGAGTTAGACTCCTACCATCATCATTAGTCTTTGAATAATGAGAATGAGTCAGGTACTATGCTAAGCACTATATATATATATATATATATATATATATATATATATACACACACACACACACACACACACACATCATATATATGTATATATAATATTTACATGATATATAATAAACATATATAACATATGTGATGAAAGATAAATATAAATGCATATAAACAGTGCAATATGTAAGTACCATATATGTATATACATACAGATATACATATAATACATAACACATATATAGCAATAATAATGCATATACTCCTTGAAGTTGGAGTATATACTCTTCTTTGAAGGTGGCTTACCTTCATAAATACTTTAAATTATTCTGCATAAGAAATTGGTCTTTTTCCCCTATTTATCCATTCATTCAGTCATTTGTTTATATCAGTATGACCTTATCGATATTTATTTTATACTTTGGGTGATAATACAATATGACTTAATTTGCTCAAATCATTCTCCCTTTGGCCAGTAAGAGCTCTTTCACTGGTTCCAGCCCAGGAATCAGCCATTTATCCAAGGATGTATGGAGCATGGTATGGTATTAGAGTATAGTAATAGAAACCAAGTTCTGGATATTTGGTGTCTGGTTGCTACTGGGATGTCATTGCTTGTAGGCTCTCTTAGGAAAAAATGGTGTTTATACCAACAAGTTTATATACACATTTATAAATATTTCTATATGTAGACTTCAATGTCAATATTAATCTAAACATGAGTTCATACTAATATTTAACTCTAATCTATTCACACATAAATCTTTCTAGGCTTCTCCCTATCCTTATTCATAAATTCCTAAGAAAAACATGACTCTCACCATCCATTTTTCTACTTACTTAATTGTTCAGTTCTAGTATAGAAGTATAGCAGTATCAGAAATGTTAACCAATACTCCTGTGGGAATTAACTTTATCAACAAAAGTACAGTGATTATTTACAGCTCCTTTTGCCCTTATTCTTAGAGAATCCATTTACTTTGAAATTACTTAGGTCAGCACTTTATCCCCACTCCCTTGAGTAAAATTGTTTCCTGTATTTGTAATACAGTTAGATTTTCTTGTCACAATTGGCATTCCTTCTTGGATTACCCAATAACCTAAATGATTTTTATAATGTTTTATAATGTTTTTATAACCTAAACATTGCTAACTCTTTTTCCTATAAAGTTCTGTGGGTTTCAACCAATTCACAATGTTACATATCTACCATCAGAGTATCATACAGAATATGTTTACTGCTCCCAACAAATTCTCATGTTTCATTTATTCAATTCTCCCCTCCCCCAAACCTATAGCTACTACTGACCTATTTACTGCCTCTATAGTTTGCCTTTTCTGTGTCATATAATTGTAATCATTTAATAATATAATCATAAAACTTCTCAGACAGTCTTCTTATATTTAGCAATATGCATTTAAAGTCCAACCATGTCTTTCTGTGGCTTGACAGCTCACTTCTTTTATCACTGAATAACATTCCATGACATAAATGTCCCTGTTTGTTCATCCGCAACATCATTATAAACATGCATGTGCAAGTTTTTGTGTGGACCTAAGATTCTGAATCACTTGAATCTTCAGATTGATTGAGTCTTTCAGCCCATGTTCATGCACTATCTCTTCATCTACTCAAATCTGTTATTTTTATTTTTATTTTTTTAAAGATTTTATTTATTTATTTGACGGAGAGAGAGATCACAAGTAGTCAGAGAGGCAGGCAGAGAGAGAGAGGAGGAAGCAGGCTCCCTGCTGAGCACAGAGCCGGATGCGGGGCTCGATTCAGGACCCTGGGATCATGACCTGAGCTGAAGGCAGAGGCTTAACCCACTGAGCCACCCAGGCACCCCTGTTATTTTTAAAATCAGAGTTGTATGGGTTTCTGCAGCTCTGGTCACAAGTAGATCTAGGAACTTAGCAATGACTTCAGGAAAATATCTGTTCCTCCATATTTGACTTCTGTGCTTTCTGTATTGGATCTATTCTCAAGTTAGCTCTCTCCAAGAAATGACCTTGGAAAATTCACTTATTTTCAAGAAGTTTAGCAACCTCGGGAGAGATGCCTTTTCCAATAGTGAAAGTTTAGGGTGGGACTTTGGAGCCTAAGCTGTATCCCATGTTCATTCTGAACCAGTCACTGTTACCCTAACTGGTCAATGAAGCTAGGAGATGAGGTCAATCCAACTACAATCACAAAGACTGAGAGTGGGAGAAGATTGGTTCTCTAAAGGAAAACTAAAGTTCCAGAAATGGAGTAGGGATTACTAACGCTAGCCAAGCAAGAGTCCGCTACAGTAAGGAGGTCTGACATCTAGTTCAAATCTAATCATGTACGGTTTTGATAGTAAAGAGATTTGGGTTCTGCCCATGTAAAGCAGAAATAAGTGGGTGAAAGCAGTTACTATGGTGGCTGACAAAAAACAACTAGTTTGGCAGGTTTCTATTCTTAATTGATTCAATTACCACTGTAAAATATAGTCTTAGATTTCTATCTGTTCATGATTAATTTTTGATTCATAACCCAGCTTTCCTGACAATTTGTCTTTAGAAATTTTCCAATAGAAATGAACTTGAGAAATGAGTATTAGCTAATTCAAAGAGAGTCGAGCCCAAATGAAGGAAATAGAGCCAATTTATATAAAGAGGCTCTAACTCATCCAACTATAAAAGACTATACAAAATTTGGGCTCTTGAAGAATATGCTTTAGATATATCATTTGCAAATATCTTCTCCCATTCTGAAGAGTGGCTTTTGGTTCTGTTGATTGTTTCCTTTGCTGTGCAGAAGGCTTTTATCTTGATTATTCCCAATAGTTTATTTTTGCTTTTGTTTCCCTTGCCTCAGGAGACAAATCTAGTAAGAAGTTGCTATTGCTCATGTCAAGGAGTTTGCTGCCTATGTTCTCTTTAGGATTTTGATGGTTTCCTGTCTCATATTTAGGTCTTTCATCCATTTTGAATTTACTTTTGTGTATTGTTTAAGCTCAGTTTCATTCTTTTGCATGTTTCTGTCCAATTTTCCCAACACCATTTGTTGAAGAGACTTTTTTTCCATTGGATATTCTTTCCTGCTTTGATGAAGATTAGTTGACCATATAGTAGTGGATCCATTTCTGGGTTTCCTATTCTGTTCAGTTGATCTATGTGTCTGTTTTTGTGCCAGTGCCATACTGTCTTGATCACTACAGCATTATAATATAACTATAGCTTTGCTTTCCTTTTTCAAGACTGCTTTGGCTATTCAGAGTCTTTGTGGTTTCATACGTATTTTAGGATTGTTTGTTCTAGGTCTGTGAAAAATGCTGGTGGTATTTTGATGGAGATTGTATTAAGTGTGTAGATTGCTTTGGGTAGTACAGACATTTTAAGAGCATTTGTTCTTCCAATCCATGAGTATGGAATGTTTTTCCATATCTCTGTGTCATCTTCAATTTCTTTAATAAGTGTTTTATAGTTTTCAGAGTACACATCTTGCAAATGACATATCTGATAAAGGGTTAGTATCCAAAGTATACACGGAACTACTATAACTCAACACTCAAACAACAACTAACCCAGTTTAAAAAAATGGGCAAAAGACATGAATAGACATTTTCCAAAGAAAACATCCACATGGCTAACAGACACATGATAAGATGCTCAACATCACACATTGTTAGGAAAATATAAATCAAAACTACAATGAGATGTTATCTCAAAGTTGTCAGATTGGTTAAAATTAACAACACAGGAAACAACAGGTGTTGGCAAGGATGTGGAGAAAGGCAAAATCTCTTGTATTGTTGGTAGAAATGCCAACTGGCGCAGCCACTCTGGAAAACAGTATGGTATTCCCTCAAAAAAGGTGAAACTAGAACTACCCTACCACTCAGCAATTGTACTAGTAGGTATTTACCCAAAGGATACAAAAATACAGATTTGAAGGGGCACAAGTACCCCAATGTTTATAGCAGGATTATCAACAACATCCAAATTATGGAAAGAGCCCAGATGTTCATTGACTGATGAAGACAAAGAAGATAGGGCACACATACACAGACACACACACACACGCACACACACACACACACACACACATACACGGAGGAATATTACTCAGACACATGATGTGGATGGAGGTAGGAAGTATTACACTAAGAGAAATAAGTCAGTCAAAGAGAAATACTGTATAATTTCACTCATATGTGGAACTTAAACAAAACAGATGAACATAGGGGAGAAGGAAAAGAGAGAGCCAAACCATAAAACTGTAGAGAATAAACCAAGGGTTGCTGGATGGGAGGTAGGCAGAGGGCTGGGTTAAATGGATAATGGGTATTAAGGAGGGCACTTGTGAGGAGCACTGGGTGTTGTATGTATGTGACAAATCATTAAATTCTATATCCAAAACTAATGAACTGGAATTTAAATAAAAACTTGAAACTACCAAAAAAAAAAAAAAGAGTATCATTTAGATCTAGATTTCACAGTAAACATCCACATTTATATTCATTATGTATAAATTATTATTCTTATAGAGCAGGTTAAGGTCAGAGGGTTTTTTTTAGTTGCAATATAATTGACATATAACATTATATAACACAGTGATTTGATATTTGCATATATTGTGAAATGACTACTACAATAAGTTTAGTTAACGTCCATCACCACACATAGTTATAATTTTTTTTCTTGTGATGAGAACATCTAAGTCTACCCTCTTGGCAACTTCCAAATATACAATACATTATTGTTAACTATAGTAACCATGCTGTACATTACATCCCCAGGACTGATTAATGTTCTAACTGGAATTTGTATCTTTTGACCACCGTCACCCATTTTGCCCACCCCCAACCCCCAGCCTCCACCTCTTGCAACCACCAATCTGTTCTCTGCACCTGTGAGGTTTTGTTTTGTTTTGTTTTGTTTTAAGATTCTATAGGTAAGTGAGATTATATAGTATTTGTGTTCCTCTGGCTTACTTATTTCACTATGCATATTTTTAAAAACAAACTTTGCTTAGTCTATTCTTCCTTTAGAGGAAGCATAGATGGGAAATATCTCTCCTTCCATAAGCAATCATAAAGTTCCTATGTGTAGGAGAAGAAAGAGCAGCTTTCTCAAATATCTAATACTTTGATATCTAATCAAAGTAGTGTTGCTACATATTAAGAGAGCAGATATGGATGAATTAGAAATACTCTATCCAGTGAATGAACAAGTTCATTTTAGAAATATCAATACGAATGTTTTCTGTGTGTGGCAGACTCCCTGGAGCACAGGCAAAGTCAATAGAGAAGGAGACACCTATTCAAAAATAGCTCTCATAAAATGTGAATTAGTCAAGAGAAGAAACATCCCATTATTTGTTGAGTTGAACTTTGCATGGTAAACATTTCATCTCTCATTCTATTCCCTTCACTCTCACTGAAACCCTCCAGTATCCTTAGGGGGAAGAACACACTGAATGGGCTATTTTTATAACAGTCCAGAGAGCAATAAGCAAGTTACAGAACAGTTTACGGATCAGCAGTGATCTGAAATGGAACACACACATTATTTGTTCCCTTGGCATTATTTCAACTCTTTGTCCACACTGCTACTTCATATATAGAAACATAATTATAGTATGTCCCGACAGGTACAAAGAATGGAAAAGTGATTCTTTTAACTCATTAAATATTCCTTCCTGGATTTAGGCTTGAGCCTTACGCTTGGGCAGATGACAACCTTACCCTGTTATGACTATCAGCAATGTAGCTTCTTTCCATTGTCTGGAATGCCATGTTTCTGGGAGGCTGTTACTGTGGGATCTACAGAGGCTACTGCCTTGCTCTCAGCTACTTGCTGACTATGCTGCCTTTCAGGAATAGATCCGGGACACATCACAGGGGGGAGAGTCTGTTAAAAATAACCCATTTTTAGGGGACACCTGGGTGGCACAGTTGGTTAAGTGTCTAACTCTAGGTTTTAGCTCAGGTCATGATCTCAGGGTCATGGGATCCAGCCCTGCACCAGGCTTCACGCTCAGTGCAGAGTCTGCTTGGGACGCTCTCGCTCTCCTTCTGCCCCTCCTACACCCATGCACTCTTTCTCTCTCTCAAATAGATACCTAAAACAAAAAAAAAAAACAAAAAACCAACCATTTAGGGAAGAGTTTGGGTACTGAAATGGAGTATTTCTCTCTTTCCCAAACCAGGTAGTGTTTCAAGGTATATTTCAGCTCACCATTCTTGACTTTTCCTCAATGAAACATGAGTCATTAAATCTTTGTTTGACTCCATTTATGGATGCTTGAAAATGCAGCAAAATGGATTATTAATAATTTATAATTTACTTTTAAACACCTGAAGTGGAGAGTTTGTATATATGTTTCTCAAAGGAGATTATTAATTGCATCAAGTCACTTAAACTTCACCCTTCACTCCATCACACCCTTTTAATTCAGTGAACATTTACTAATCATGGACCAAGTGGAAGGCACTCTGTTGAGATAAATCACACATGGTTCTTTTACTTATAATCTGGAGAATAAAAAAGATAGACATATATACCACTAATCCTAACATAAGATAGAATAGAATGCTGCCCAATTTTTATTTATCTGTCCAGTCTGGACCTCACAAAAGAATCATTTAAGTACATAACCCAGTCCTTTACCTTGATTTTTCCCTTTTCTCCATGAGAACAGGGACCAAGCCTGTCTTTGTCTTTTATTTTCCTCAATATATTTGGAACATATTTGCTACTCAGTGTATACACATCGAATAACTGAATGAATGAATATGTAAATGATTCAATAAAGGAGAAAAAGGGCAGGTTTATCTGGGAATAGATGTGGTGAGAGACAGTGGAATCTTGTGTGATTCCCAGGTTTCTGATTTTGGTAACTAGATGGATATTAAAAGTAGGATTTGGGGGAGGGGTGATATACAGTTTTGGAAATGTTTAATGGGAGGGGAAACAATTCTGTTGAGATATTCAGGATGAAATAAACAGTAAAGAGAAAAATGGGTATGGATCTCGGAAGACAGCATGGTGCACATGCAGATTTGGGAAATATTCCTTGCAGTTATGGGTGTGAATTAAGGGCATGAAGCAAGCAAAGAAGATGGTTAAGAACAGATCCTTTAAGAATGATCCTACAAGAGCTAGTTATTATGAAAATAAAAGGTTTTTCAATGGAATTCCACTGCAGATTTAATTTTTAAGGCTGAAGATCCTGACTGTTATCTAAAGACATTTTGACCTGACTTTTCTTGAGATATCAAGATACATAAGAGCAATGAAAATCAGCCACAAATGCGAAGTTTAGAGAAGGAGAGCAGAAAACAGGATTTAGAAAGGGTTAATAGAAAATAATTTACAAAGAAAAATACATTGCTCATCTGTTCATTTTGGAACAGAGATTTTCTTTTTACTCTGTACCATTTCTTTAGATCAAT
This sequence comes from Lontra canadensis, assembly GCF_010015895.1. Classification (NCBI taxonomy): domain Eukaryota; kingdom Metazoa; phylum Chordata; class Mammalia; order Carnivora; family Mustelidae; genus Lontra; species Lontra canadensis. The sequence goes on along the minus strand of NW_022630996.1, from coordinate 47,456,770 downwards.
CCATTCATGAAGCAGAAGGTGGAGAAACAGTAGGAGGAGAACCAATGTAGGGGCCATGAGGAGTGAAGGACAGTATCCAGGATCATGTTTTCTCTGTGTCAGCAGCTACAAGGCCCTAGACACACGTTAATTTAGTCCTGATAAGTGTCTGAATAATAGGTGTTGTGACCACTATTTCCACAGGAGAAAACACACTGAGAGGTAAGGGATTACTTGAGAGCAAGGGCATGTAGCTTTAAGCAAGGAGCATGAAGCACAGATTTCTTCAAAATTGGCCCACTACTCCTTGAATGAATACTTCAAGAGTCAGAATTTGTTATGACAATTATGTACATAAAAGACAAGAGATGCTGTCAACCAGGAATGTGTATGGATGACACAATGGTTTATCAATTCCAGGGAGGTATTGACAAGAAGTGTATTTCAGTTGGCCTGTATCAGAGCTGCCATTTTCTTTGTTTATGACTGAGCCTGATTTATTGGTGGTCTCTTCATATTGGTTGCTGCCCTGTCATATTAGTTATTAAGTATTTTAAATATTTCCTGTGGGAACGACGAATATCATGTAAGGTACTGTCTGCGATAATTAATCATGGTAAATATAGAAAAGAGTCATGTTATATGCAGAGAAAAAAAAAGGAGAGGAGAAATTTTGTCTGAGATCTCTATTATGGAAATTCAAATGACAGAACTGATTGACGTAATCTATACTAATAAAATCTATAGGGTTTTTATTCAAGAAACACCAGAGGTAGAACTTACTGCATTTTCAATTATTATCATAGCGGATAGACTATGCTTATTTTGGAGTCAAAGAATCTGTGTTCAAATCTTATCTTTCTTAACATGGCAGATATAAGATAATGAAAGTGATTTCGTCTCTCAGATCCTCTGTTTCATTACGTGTAAAATTAGTTCAATAATACTGTAATTGTAGACTTGTTATGAGAATTAAATGATGTATTTTAATAGGCTTGTCATAGTGTCTGGGATATTACAGACACTCTATGAATCATACTTTTATTATCATATTATTAATAGATGAAATTATTTTTTTGAAAGACAAATTTGGCTTGGCCATATAAACAAATTCCTCTTACAGGAGAAGAAATGTCAAATAATTGGAGGTGATACATTCTTATTTTAGTAAACTGAGAAAAAGGAAATGAAAGCAAAGGGTTATGTGCAAATATCCCAGGTCCTTTCCAATGCTGGCTTGAAAAGCATTAATCTTTGGAGTCCTTCTGAAGAGGACTATTACATCTTTAACCCAGAACTGTCCTTTATCCTGATCTGTGATATTATATTCTCACACACTCTTAAAAGTAGTTCTCAGTCAAATTCATTATGTGATTTAAATTTTAGCCAATGTTTCAGAATAGTAGAACTACATTTACCATGCTATTCAAAGTCCTCTAAAGATTGGAGCCAATCTGTATTTCCAAATGTTGTCTCCTATTGCATTTCAGTCATTCTGTGCTCTAAATCTACTGAACTATTTGCTCCTCACTATCCACATCCCACACTTTCCCACTTGATTCTTTTCACTTTGCTTAAGTTGTTGCTTTTCCCTGACCTAACTTCCTCATAATCTGTCTGTATCTACATCTACCCAAGCTGACAGGCCCTGCTCCTGAGCCCTGATCTAGAGAGACTTCCTGCAAGCAGAAGTAATCCTTCCTGCTCTAAATTATTCTAATACTTTGTCTTTAATCCCTCTGATGACATTTGTCACTTTCTTCATTAGATTATATTTAGGAATTTTTAGCTTCTCTGTGAGACATTTTTAGCACCTAGAAAAGAAGAACTGTAGCTGATTCACTTTTGTCCTCCCACAATGCCTGACACAGTGCCTGCATACAATACAGGAAATAAACAAAAACTTGGAGAAATACTTTATCTAGGTTTCATTGTATGTACTGTATCCATTACCACTTTAAGTTTATTTCTAGGACTTTGAGGTCACCTCTTTTCCTCAGGATATGCAATAAGTGTGGACTCTGTCTTTTCGGAGAGTGTATGCCATTTCTATGCCATAGAATCTTAAAGAGGCATCTTTACTTTTCACCTATCACCTGAGTTAAACAGATATTGAAGAATTTTCAAGTCCTTGATACTTTGGCTATTGCCTATGTTCTCTGAGTTTTTTGTTTTATAATGTTAGGAGTTAAGACTTTTTTGGTATTACAAGAAATAACTTACAAACAATTTTGTAGATTCTAAGTTCCTTTAAATTTTTTTTCTTTCAAGCATTAAAACTTCCTGTACTGCCATCTCTTCCTCACACATATTTTCAGTATTCTTTGATAAAAATCAGATGTTTGAATATGTTATAAATGTGTTTAAAGACGAATCCTATGCATTTTAAGTAGACTAGTGATGCATTACCCTGATACAAGTAAATTACACTTTTACAATTGACATGTTGATCTGAAAATCTGTGAAGATTATAAAAATAGAATACTCATACAAGCACATACTTTACATTGAATAAAATCACATATTTTCATTTATTTGGTAGTTTCAAGTCTTATTTAAGACAGAACTGTATTTGCTGCTATTGATAAGTTGAGTGTATGACTTAGAGGCTATTATCGCATGAAAAAAGGCAGCTTTTATAAAATGCAAAATGAACCTTAAGATGAACTATTCCACTACACACCCATCAGAATGTCCAAAATCCAGAGCACTAACAATACCAAATGCTGGAAAGAATGTAGAGCATCAGGAACTCTGGCAGTTTGGCAGTTGCTTGCAAGACTATACACACTCTTGCCATGTGATGCAGCAATTGTGCTTCTTGGTATTTACCCAAAGGAGAGGGAAACTTTTGTCCACATAAAAGCCCGTGTATGATGCCTCTAGTACCTTTATTCATAATTGCTGAAACATGAAAACAGCCAAAATGTCCTTCAGTAGGTGAACGGATACATAAACTTTAGTACATGCAACAACAAGAAACATGCGGCACTAAATGGAAAAGAGCAGTCGAGCCCTGGACGGACCTTGAAGGCATCATGCTGAGTGAAGTAAGTTAGAGAAAGATACTGTATGGTCTCACTTACATGTGGAATCTAAACAAACAAACAAATAAAAAACCTAAACTTACAGAGTGGAATAGTGGTTACTGGGAGCTGGGGATGGGGTTGGGGGTTGGGAGATGTTGATCAAAGGGTACAAACTTCAAGCTGAAGAATGAAGAAGTTCTGGGGATCTAATCTGTAGCACGGTGACTCTAGTTAACTGTATTATATAGCTGAAAGTTGCTAGGAGAGTCAATCTTACATATTCTCATCACAAAAAATTGTAATTATGTGAGATGATGGACATGTTAATGAATGTTACTGTATAATCATTTTGCAATATATACATATATCAAAACATCATGTTGTACACCTTAAACTAACAGAAAAGTATAAGTTAATCAAATCTCAATAAAGCTGGAAAAAATTTTAAATAAATGCAAGTAGGAAGTAAAGATACTCAAGGCTAGAGAAGTAAGCAGGAGTGAGATCATAAAGGCTCGTAGGCCTCAGTACTTTATTCAAAGTTGGTTAAAGTGGTCCAAGTGCAAGAGTGACAGGATGAGATTTCCACTCGGAAAGTTTGCTGGGATTGTAGCATCATTTTGAAAGATTATATTGGATGCAGGGGCTTGTTTAGAAGGATACTATGGAAACCCTGGACTAAGAGAATATTACTGAGAACAGAAAGGGGGAATGGATGTTTATGTTTAAGAGTTAGAATCAATGCATTTTGGAAATTGTTGAAGTGTGGGTTGAAGGATAACAAAGAATTAAATACAATGCCTATGTCAGTGCCCTGAGCACTATAAATTTGAGTACAGGACTGACTGGTTGGGAAATGAGGATTTTGAGCTGCTATGGAACAATCCAGTAAGTGGATTAATGGAGAGCTGGGTGGATAGATATACATTTGGAGGTGGGTGTGGGAATTTTGATTTGGGCGTCATGTTGTAACTGAAGACTAAGAAATGGGTGAAATGTCCAATAAAAGAACACGGACCTAGATAGAAAGAACCCAGGGAATTGCCAATACGCAATGAATTGGCATTGTGTACAGTGAAGATTGAGCAGTAAAAGCCAGGAACCTAAGAAAAGGAAAACCTAGAGGATATGGTGGGATTCAAGGAAAGATAAAAAAGTACTTCAGAAGGATGCAGTGGGCATCAGTTAATTATTGAAAGGTTAAATAAAATACATTATTCAAGGGATATATTATATGTGGTTTATTTATTAAACTCTATTTATTTATTTAGCTGTATTATTTATTTATTTATTTATTAAACTCTACTACCAGTAAGAAAAGGTGTTTATAACAGTACATTCTACTTTATAAAAACTCTTTATAATTTAAATGTAAATATAACTCTTTATAATTTAACTAAAATTGACAATCATGCATACCTCAAAATACAAGCAGTAATATTCAGTTAATTATCTGATAATCTGAAGATGCCTATGGTGACACTTAAATTTTAAAATATCAAATAGCTGTTGTTCTATAATTTAAGTTTAGCTAGCTGATGTTCTTAGGATGTATTATATTGTCTGTATAGTGATTTATTTTAAAATGCTTCAGAATAAACATGCCGGTGTACTTGAATCTAAACCTAAGGAGTAGTGTTTAGTATCCAAATTACCCTAATTAGGAGTCAATACTCTGGAGGTGGCTCTTCAAACTATAAATATAATTAGGAAAATTGTTATCAGGAGTGTGTTAATTAGCAGAAAGGATGCTAGAAATAATTCAGTATGTGTTGTTACCTGTGAAATTGTATGAAATATAAAAGCTTTATTTTTAAACTAAGGAATGCAATAAGGTGATATAATTTTGCAACACACAAAGCTGATATTCTAAAACACTTCTAGAAATAGACAAATATGCTTATTTTCTGTGTAAACAAAAACACAAATATTTTTAGAGGTTGTTGACTTAATATTCTTTAGAGGGAAGAATTAAAAATCAATTTCAGATTATGACTTTGTTGAGCTCAGTGATATAAATTAAAATGATAAATTAATTTATCCATTTGTACATATACATGTCCCAAAAATGTACATTAAAAAGTATAAACATTCTGGCTTGAATGAAGGGCTGTTTACATTTTAGGGTGTTCTTGAAGATCAACAGGGATGTCTGATAAAATTTTGGATTTTATTTTTTTTTTTTTTTTTTTTTTTTTTTTTTTTTTAAGATTTTATTTATTTATTTGACAGAGAGATCACAAGTAGATGGAGAGGCAGGCAGAGAGAGAGAGAGAGAGAGAGGGAAGCAGGCTCCCTGCTGAGCAGAGAGCCCGATGCGGGACTCGATCCCAGGACCCTGAGATCATGACCTGAGCCGAAGGCAGCGGCTTAACCCACTGAGCCACCCAGGCGCCCCAAATTTTGGATTTTAGAAACCACAATCCTTCACCTTCTCTCTCTCATTCCTTACTGTCATACTTAAGGGACCTACAGATGTTTAGCTTTTAGAGATAAGTTAAAGAAGTCCAGGTGGAGAGATGAGTCCCAATGGATAAAGGGAAATAAGTAGAAGAAAACATAACTCTCACAACCCTAATTGTCTTTCTGACTTCCAGCAGAATTTCGTGTTAACCATCTTAGAAACTTCCAGAGAAAGCTATTACACATCTACTTTTTAGTGTCAAGATATTTTTTTTTCTACATCTAATGCAAATGCTTGACTGACAAAATCCTTAGAACTACTTCCTTTTCTTCTACTTCCAGGCAACATGCTGTATTAGGAGGTGACATGTACTGGACGATTATTATTTAGTTGCTCCCCTGCTTGTTATTCAAAGGATTGTGACCATTGCTCATGGTAATCTAACTCACGCTAGTTTGGAAACTCCAAATCAGGGGTGGGGAATAATCCATCATTCCTGTGGAGCTGAGGAAGAAGGCTGGACAGAGAGCAGAGAGCAAAAATCAGAGATGACAGCAGTCCATATAGGGACGACAAGCCAAGTGTGGAAGTTTTCTGGCAGAGAGGAAAAAGGCAACCAGAAGCTAGCCAGAAATAGCATACCCCAGAATATAACATAAGTGATAACACTGTGGATTTCTTAGAAAGATAAACATGTAACAGTTTATAGATTCAAGAAAATTTTGCCTTTGAAGGTTGTTAAGAAGGGAGACCATGCATTTATTGGAATGTTGTTGTAATTACCAAAAACCATTTTGGAATTTTTTTGCAAAAACCTTCAGAACCTTTGGTATGTCCATTTAGCTCTCCTTAATGGAAGGAGATTCCAATCCATTAATGGAATATTTATCAAAATATATGGTTCACCATACACTGTCTCAGAATCATCTAATATGGCTACATAAATAGGAATTTCTCAGGTTAGGGCCCAGGGGTTGCATTTTTAGAGGCTTTTCAGATTCTCAATAAACTACTGCATTAAAAGATGATTTAGGGGATGCCTGGGTGGCTCAGTTAGTTAAGCATCTGACTCTTGATTTCAGCTCAGGTCAAGATCTCAACGTTGTGAGGTCCAGCTCCATGGGCTCCATGATGGGAATGGAGCCTTCTTGAGATTCTGTCTCTTTCCTTCTCTTTCTCCCCCTGCTTGTACTCTCTACATAAATAAGTAAGTAAGTAGGTAGGTAGGTAGGTAAGTAAGTAAGTAAGTAAATAAATAAAATCTTTAAAAAATACATGATTTGGTAAACATATAGAATTCTGTGGGGCCAATTCTGGTGGCTATGCACAGCTATACAAATATGGAACAAAGGTACATATGACTATAAATTAAAGCAATGGATTTTCTTGTGTTGCTTGTCAGCTACATTAGACTCTTCCCAAAGAAAATTTCCAAATGTTTTGAGCAACACTGTAATAGTAACATTTAGGTTATAGTTCTTTGAAAACTTTGAAGGTTTTTGAAAATGCATAAAATGTGCTATGTCTATTTTTAAAAGGTGCCATTTAAAAACAATCATACCTTGCAGTAAATTATTTTAAGTCTTGTCTGTATATTATGATAATATAAAAATACCCTGTTTCTCCCCCCAGGAGATTTTGAAGTATCCCCTTATGAAGGCAATAGGGTATGTTTTGTTAAGAATTACTATCTGTTTGCATTCAAAAGAACAAGAGTTATTTTTTCCAAAATAATAATAATTTAATTGGAATGAATAATTTAATTGAATAGGCTATATGTGCTTCCCTTCAAGGTTCTGATGCTTCCCTGAAGGGAATCATTTTTCGCACTTGAAAACATTGTCATAAGGAGGATGTGGGAGTGAAACTGGAAAGTAAACCCTTATTTACATACATTCTTCTTTTTTTGCTGGGCAAGTGTTGTTAGTAAACTTAAACACCCATTAAGTTTCATGTTCTGACCGAGCCCTTTGGAGGTGCTGTTTAGCCAGAGTTTTTCATATCTACTATGATCGAATTTGTAAGATGATTATTTAATTTTCTTTTTATTTTATTAAAGACTTCATATATTGAAAATAATGGTAGAACCTACTTCCTCCTACTAAATTAAAGGTGTTCTCAGTTAAGTAGTGGCCACAGGCAGGTGTTTTGTGAGAAGACAGTGGCAAAAAGTCAGTGAACACAGTTTCCAAAAATTATCTTGACAGCAGTGTTGTCCCAGGTGGCTGCTAAATCTTGAAATGTCCACGTTCAGCTCAGATTGCATCTTGGCATAAGCAATGACATGAAATTTAATGACACTGAGGTGTGGAGATGGCTGGTACTGTCCAAGAAGTCCAAGAAGACTGTCCAAGAAGTTTGAGACTTTCTTGGACAGTCTTAACATTAGTTTCTGCATTCCACATATTTGCATTTCCCCCTTTCTGTTCAGCACAATAGTTCTGCTGTGCTAAGGAAACTTTGCTAAGGAAACTTTTCATATAAGGAGAGTTGGTGAATGGTATTCACAGAATGCGCAAGAAAAAACATGAAATCTTAATGGTCTAGCAGCAGATCTCAGAGAGAAGTTTTGCTGAAGACTCCAAATTTCCTCATTTGGACTTGGATGCTTAGGCTTGGGCATTTGGGGAAAACTCACACAGCATGAGCGTTCTGACTCTGGAATCCCCTGTGTGTCATCAAGATCTGGCTAACTCAGCTGCATTTGGTGGGGGGGGGCATATTATAATGAGAATTTTAAATAGTTTAGTCTTCGGTATTCTAGCTATTTGTATTGACTGATTTTCAATTTTCTTAGGACACACTTCATAATACTGAGCTTCTTACAGCAGTTTCTAGTTAAGGCAGTATTTTCTCATAAGCTATTTTTTTGATGGGTTTAATAATTAAATTATATATAATGGCAGAAAGCATTCTAGTAATGCATGAAGTGCTTTATTCCATTGTTGTTACAAACAAGAACACCTCTCCCCTACTTGTCCCATAAAAAAGAGAAACATAAGCCATGAATGAAGGTGTCATTGCTATCTACCCATGAGGTTTCAGCTCTAAGTCAGAAAACCTGTCTCTAAATAATGCAATGACTGCTGTCATGGAGTTGGTTTGCATTTCATAAGGAAAAGGTGGAGAATAGGGAATGAATAAGAGCTATCTAGTTTCTAACTGTGTTATAGTTTATACCATAGTAATGATGTTCTTGTTTTCTCAGATGGGGCAGTGAAAGTATGGAAATTATCACCTCATTAGTTCTAGAGGATGGGAAGTCTGGGTAGATATGAGCAAAGACACTTTCCATTCTATTTTGTTTCCAATAATCTAAATGTAAAACCTTTAAGGATATTGAGGGGGAAGAATGACTGCCTTCATTTAGGACAGTAAGGGGTCTAGGCCCCATCCCTCCAGAGGCACTGCAAAATCCTACACCCTGAAACTATTTTATATATATATGTAATTGGTTTGCCTGTGTGTCTGAAAGTGAGTTATGACTCTTATTCTTTGTGCAGGCAGGGAATGGAGATGGTAAAGAAAGTTTGTGTCTTGTTGGAGATGTATTTATTCATAGTGGTTCTGAAGCTCCCTAAATTATTCTTATTGCATTATTTCCTGAGAGTAGGGAAAGATCAAAATATATTTAAGGCTTAAAGTGAGACTCTAAGGCTGTCTTTCTTTCTCACAGCAGAGTGTTTTTTGTTTTTTGTTTTTTGTTTTTTTTTAGAGAGAGAGAGGAGAGAGAGAGAGCGTGCGCACATGAATGTGAGTAGGGAGAGGGAGGGGCAGAGGAAGAGGGAAAGAGAGAATCTCAAGCAGGACTCCAGTGTGGAGTCCACAGCATAGATCTAACAACCTTGAGATTATGACCTGAGTCAGAATCAAGGGTTAAGGCTTAACTGACTGAGCCACCCAGGCACCCCTCTCACTGAAGTATTTAAAATGTTGCATTTAAAACCCATTACCATGATTTTCACCAATATAACATCCAAATGACTTCTCTATGTATCATTAGCAATACCTGAATAGAACATGATCCTGAATCAACAGAAAAGGCCCTTTTCTTCCCTTCCAGGGCCAATAGACCATAACCTTCTTCCCCTACTAAAGTACCTGACTGCTTGGCCTGGAATCACTCTCCTCTAGGCACTTTGTGGGTTAACAACATTGTAAGGATGGGGTGGCTTGGTGACGGACATTGGGAGGGTATGTGCTATGGTGAAGCCTGTGAATTGTGTAAGACTGATGAATCACAGACTTGTACTCCTGAAACCATTAATATACTATATGTTAATAAAAAAAAAAAGAGTAAAAAAATTTGTAAATCATGGGTGGTGCAGTTGGTTGAGTGTCTGACTCTTGGTTTCAGGTCTGCTCATGATCTCCGGGTCATGAGATCCAGCCCAGCATTGGGCTCTGTGCTGAGAGCAGAGTCTGCTTGAGATTCTCTTTCTTTCTACCTTTGATGTTTCCTCCCCAACCCTCTCTCAACTAAATAAAAAAAATCTTTTAAAAAAGTTTGTAAACCATATATCTGATAAACAAATAACCCAGTTAAAAATATAAACAAACATCTTATCGAAGGAGATAGACATGTGTATAAATATAATTAGAAGACAGAAGATAGAATTATATTTCCTTATAATAAATTATATATGACTTATTATCTCATCATGTACATATAATCATATATTATAAGGTATTGATTGGTACATGTGATTATAGAGTCTGAGAAATCCCAAGACCTGTAGTAGGCAAGCTGGAGACTCAGGAAAGTCAAACTTTACATGATGTTGGAGTCCAAAGGCCTGAGAACTGAGAGAACAAATGGTGTGAGTTCCAGTCTGACAGCTGGCAGGCTCAAGACTAAAGAAGATCTGTGCATTAAAGGGATAAGGTTCCCAATGACTGCATTCTGGATTCCAGCAGAAGTCTATCAGTAAGCTGCTGGAAAAACGTATTGTGTGTGATACTGTAGGGGTGGCTACAGGACATTGGACATCTGTCAAAACTCATAGAACTTCATAGCAAAAAAAAGTGTACCTTGGTGCAAAAATTTTGCTTTAGATAATATGTAGGACATCAAAGGATCTCAGGATGGAATGCAGATATGATTTTTAGAATCTAATTTTATGACAGTGTAAGGGAGAGTAGAAAAGTTGTTGACTTAAGTACCTTTGGAAATGAGTGAAGACTGTACGTCTTCATTTTATATCATCCGCATAAACTGTGTACAAGCACTGGGCTCCAGTAGTTAAAAGTCATTTCCCATGGATGACACAGGTTACTGAATATAAAACAATTCAGAAACAACCCACACATTCCTGTCTCCCTTATATCTGCTCTTCTTTTTGTTTTATTTTTTTCTGGTAACACAATCTTCTAGAACACTGCATCATCTATTTATTTATTATGCTAACTTCCCATTATTTCCCACTAGTTGAATATGAGCTCTACAGAATTGGGCATGTAGGGTCTAGATCATAGTAGATTCTCAATAAATTTTGTTGAGTCATTTTGAACTGAACATGCTTTGTTAAATATCAATATAATGTCCCGTGGAGACACCAATGCAAAGAAAGCTTTAGTGTGGAGACTCCAGAGCCAGTTCACCTAGAAATGAATCCTATCTTCAGCACAAACTTGCTCTATGACCCTTAAAATTCAACTAGGGAAACTGCCATGACATGTGGTTAAAAATCAGGTTCAAATATATCTTAATTCTCCCACCTATACACTTAAATTTCATTTCCTCCGGGGAGTAAAAATGGAGTTTTCTTCTCTATCAGTAATTTCAGTGCTTTTAAAGGCAACATTGAAGCAGATAAGAAAAAGAACTTTATCGTAGATTTCAAAGATGTGTATGTATCTCTAAACACTTTTGAAGAGTCTTTTTTTACTTACAATAAAAAGTACATAGACAGCCGGAAGTCCTTGAAGGTGAAAGGAATAAAGTTTTAGTTGACTGTCTACATCAGGGTTCATTCATGGTAGTATTTCTACAAGGACCGTGTGATGAATAGACCAATTATCAAGATTATTTGTTATATAAGCTTTCAAACTGAAATTTTTAGTTGTCTGATTTACCATAGATACAAAGCACCAATAGTATTGTGGAAATAATAGATTATTCTAAAAATTGGGCCAATCTGGTAGTGATTATCACAGATTAGAATGAAGGAAATCAAATACCCAATTCTAATGAGTAAAGTGTTAGGAGAAAATGATTGATTCTCAATTAACCACTAAATTCTGAAGATTGAATGCCAAAGTTTTTATCTAATGTACTCAAAATACCTTATTTCTCTTGAAATAATAATAAAAAATATGTTTGAGAAAGGTACTATAACTAGTTCAAAAGAGTAGGATAGTTTTAAGTGTTTTTCAAACATCTAAGACATTTGAGCATCTTAAGTATTAAGAATAGCTAAGTTGCTGAATTTTAAAAAATAGAAATAATAAGGAAGATAAGGTCCATATACACTATGGAGTATTATGCCTCCATCAGAAAGGATGAATACCCAACTTTTGTAGCAACATGGACGGGACTGGAAGAGATTATGCTGAGTGAAATAAGTCAAACAGAGAGAGTCAATTATCATATGGTTTCACTTATTTGTGGAGCATAACAAATAGCATGGAGGACAAGGGGAATTAGAGAGGAGAAGGGAGTTGGGGGAAATTGGAAGGGGAGGTGAACCATGAGAGACTATGGACTCTGAAAAACAATCTGAAGGGTTTGAAGTGGCGGGGGGTGGGAGGTTGGGGGAACCAGGTGGTGGGTATTAGAGAGGACCTGGATTTAATGGAGCACTGGGTGTGGTACAAAAACAAGGAATACTGTTATGCTGAAAATGAAAAAAAAAATAGAAATAATATTATCTACTGCCTGAGCCTGAATAATAAAACAACACAACCAAATGATACAGAGAATAAATAAACCTATGAAAACAGGACCTAATGATAAATTCTCTTTAATGAAACTTGACAGAAAGAGAATTTCAGTAAAATATTAATTCATAATCAAATTGTTGTTTCCTTGCAAAGTTGACTCAATGTTGTTGGCTATCCTCATAGCACCAAAACGGTCTTGACATCATTTGCACTTATCTGTTTTTCTTCTAACTTTCCAAGACCCATGCCCTCCCTGACCAGCCCAACTATAACAGTAGCTTAGTACAAGGTAATTCCAAAGTCCATTTAATGTAGATAATAATTATGAATGATTTTGGCTTCAATTAGGGTGACACAGGATGCCATCATCTCTTGGAGGTCTATTAATTAACAGTATCCCAAAGAGGAGACACACTCAATCCAAATTCATCAAATATTTCCTGAGTGTCCTGTATTATTTTTTCCCAGATGCTGACACAGGATCTGGAGGTACGAAAATGAACAATACGTTCTATCTGCCCTTACAATGTCCATAGTTATGTAAAGGAAACTGACTGTTCATGGTCTTAGAAAAGAAAATAAACAGTAATAATACAAGGTGATATATACCAACAATATTATGTGCAACGAATTTTACAGAGTGGAGACTGTATTTAGCAAGTCAGAAAGTCAAGAAATCTTCAAAGAAAAACTTAAATATGTTTTTAATTGATAACTGACAAATAAAAGTTTTATACCCATCAGTCTGAGCATAGGCATGCCAGAGCATTGACAAGGCCCTGAAGGGCCTTGAAAGGTATTCAGGGACCTACCAGTGTTTTGATATTTCTAATGCACAGGGGCTGGAGATAAGGCCCATCTCAAGATTCATTATTATTATTATTATTATTTTTTTGGCACACTAAAAACGTTACCTGGTTGGAAATTAGTCACTGAAGGTATGTGACCTTGACAGGGAGAAGAGAGGACTGTGATTGGATAACCTTTCAGAAAGCACACCCAGGCAGCAGTGCAGATGAAAGACCTTAGGGAAGGGAGAAGGAAAGCAGATGAGTTAGCATCTGCTGCAATGCTAGGGTGAGAGCTGACCAGTGTTTGAACTAAAGCAATGAAAGTGCAGAAGAAGAGAGCAGAAAATTTGTAATCAATTTAAGAAATTAAAGTGACAGGACTTGGTGATTAATTGGCTATTGGGGTAGATTATAAAGGGAAGAGAAATTCTAGAGGGACTCTTGGGTATTTTGTATACTGTATTAAGTGAGGAATCGCCTTCTACTGCTAGAAACAAAATGCCAGAAATAACAGTGGCTAAAATAAGTAGCAGCTCCTTTCTCTCTTCAGTGAGGCTGGTGTGCAGGTAAGCACCCTAGGACTAGACAATGGCAACACAGGACTGGTGGAGACCTAGGCTCCTTTGATCTGCTGCTCTACCACCTGTTGTTGTTCTTCTCCATTAGATGTTCCATTGTCCAAAGAATTGACAGAGCTCCATTATTATTTTCATATGCCAGGCAGGGAGCAGGAAGTGAAAGGATCAAAACGAGCACAGCTTATCCCTTTCCCTCCCTTTTTTAAAAGTCCCACAGAATTCCCACCTAACAACTTGAGTATATATCCCTTTGGCCAGAACTTAGCAACATGATCACATCCCACAGCATGAAGTGTTGTATTTTATCTGAGCACTCAGCCACTCCGAATACTTAGTGCTGGGCTACTAAACAAGAAACAGATATTGGATAGACAACCAGTCTTTTATGAGCATCTTGTAACCAACAAGAAAACGCATAGTGAAAGAAAATTAGGTGTGAGATAGAGAATAGGGAACAAGAGCTAATGCGTTTACTTTCGGATATTTTGAATATAGTACACGGTTGGTCTTAAGGAGCATACAGTCAATATCAGTCAGGTATTCAAGTGTCCAACGGAAAACCCAACTCTCAGTTTAAAAGGAAAAGCAGAGTTAGCTATATTATCTTCAGAGTCATCTATAGTATGAAAATGCTAAACAAAAGTCAAGAATTCCTGCTCTCATCAAGAGTATTAAAGCTGAAGATAGACATAAGTCGTGATAATGGAGTCGGGTATAATAACCACATTAGAGTACATTATTACACCTCCCCAGAAGATTTTTTTCTTAATTTGAAGTGTCATAAGGAATATGTAGAATATTCTCAATACAAATCAGGCTGAGGTCAGTCATGGCTTCTGCTCTTAGGAAGGTATCATAACCACGATCTTGCGTGAAATAGGATGACTCCGGATCTTTTTTAAGTTGCACTATTGCTCTAGATTAATGAAAAACAGATACTCTCTCTACGTTGTCTTATCTAAGTAGAAATCTCTGAACTGCTTCCTACCAAGCTCTAAGCAATGGACTGAAGAAAAGTAAAGTCTAAAAGGATCTATGTTACCTGATAAATATGACTCAACTCATGTCCTTTCATCAATCATCATGGAAATGAAAATAATAGCCTATTACCTTGACATCCACATTCTTGTCAGAAACTTTTTCAAATCTATGGCAGGTAACAACAAAGCAGAGTTATGTCCCTGTGTGTGGGAATTCCTGGGTTTTAAAATATCCTACCATTTCAAAGAGTCAAAGCACTCTTTTTTTTAAGTTGCATAGATGAATATGTTATATATTTACCTTTGTATCTTATGAAAGACCAAGCCTAGAACTATAGAGATGATATTTCCAATGAAAACTTTAAGACATGAGCCTAAAAACAGGTTAGTTGGGTGTGTTCTTTATGGCATATTAAGCTTTGTATTATTTGAAAATTTTATAATAAAAGTGATTTCATGTATTACATGTTGTTTTGATAAACAACTTCATTAGACTAAATACAGTTTTGTTCCTTTTATAATAATGTCCTAATTTTCAAGTACATTTTTATACCTTGCTTATTTTCTATAAACAATACTGGTATAATGGGTCTCAGATATAAAGGTCAAAACTTGTTTAGGCTGGTTCCTAGATTAACATCATTTAGTTTCTTAAAAAGGTTTGGATTTTTCTGCAAGTTAAATTGGTCTTGGCTTATCACATTTTGGAACTATAAGGAATGTTAATTTTAAAGTATTTTATTTCTCGAGAAATGATACCTCTCTGTGTTAGGATTAAAATTCAGTAGTGTTAAGTTATTGACCCTAGACCTAATGCTAATTTGCAGTCATCATTTAACTAGTCTCTGTGGATGAGTCAATAAAAGAATATGTGTGTGTATGTGTGTGTTTGTTTAAATTCCATAACTGGGGAATTCAGAACATAATGACACTTTTCCAGTTATAAAAGATAAATGTATTCCTTGCTTACTTTCTATTCCGTTTACTGTTGACTTTAATAATACTGAACAAACTGGTTATCCTTTAAAACATCAGTATAATCCTCTCATACTGGTCACTGGGTTTCATCAATCTTTTTAATAATATAATCTCTTTGGTAACATCATACTCTAAGCTTTAACGATGCAGTATTTAAAGAATTAAATAGAATCCCTCTGTAAAATCCCCGATATAATGTGTAACAGTAGTGTGCTCTAATCACTATATAATTTCCCCCGTCAGTAAATTCTTTCTAATCCTCAGGACCACATTTCTAAATCCTTAGAACTGTGCCTTCTGGAAAGGGATACTTTATTCCTTATTAAAAAGCTTTTTCAAGAGCTTTTCTTCAAACAGAGATGATCAAGCTAAATAAAACAGAAAAGGTTAAAAGAAAAATATTTTATTATACTTATCAGCTATGAGTTCACATGTTTTTCCTTTAGAAAATTTCAGTTGAAAAATTTTTTTCACATTCTCAAATACATAGTTATCTTCACAAAATTTATTAAAAATAAGCCTAAATGATAATACAATAAGTCTCAAAGTTCAGTACAATTTTAAAGCTTAACTGAATAGAGTGCTTAGTTTTAACTGTGTTGATTAATTCCATGACCCCTTTGGGTTCAAACCTTGTGATTAAAATTATTTATCAGACATTTTACTGCTCTCTTTTCATATAAAGAAAAATAAAATATTAAACATGATTGATTTTCTTAACTGATTAAGGACTTCATTGTGTCACTACGCTATAGCTCATGTGGTCACTTTTCTGCAGCGCTACACACATGTAGATGAAGAAGATGCAAAAAAGGGACAGGTAAACTGTCATTTCATCTATAAAAGCCTGTAATTCTTTTTTAAAATAAATTCTTGTGTGAATTTGTTCCTTTTACTTTTGTCCCTTTGACCTAAAATTAAAGCTAAAAACATTTTCATGAAGTTCCTTGGTCACGGAGTTTGAGTACATTGATGTATATGTCTGCAAATGAAATAATGGCTTAGACTTTCTCTACAGTTTCAGAGAAATCACATGCCTGGATTAGAGGGAACATGTCTGTTCATCTTCTGCTGAGTTTTATCTTAACGATTGCTTGTTGGCTTCACTAGGATTGAATGTTAATGAGATCTGTTGCCATATTTCTGCATTATTTCCGCCGCTATTAAGATTCATCACCCTTAAGGTAGCTGTACCTGTGGTTCCTATATTTCAAGCCTTTACTGAAGTTATCAGAAAGATAACAGCTAACCACTTGATTTTGGATGTCTGGAGTTCTGTCCTGTCATATGGAAAAGACTCAAGGAGAAATTAGCTGGTCACATGTAATAACATACTATACTGCAGATAAGGGAAAAATCCATCTGCTAAATCCAAAACCTTTACACAAAAGATAGCTCCAGGAAGGCCTCATTTGCTAAATGAGAAAGCAACCCAAGAACAACTGACAGCTGAGCATAGCCCTTGGATTTCACTGCAACAATTTTTTATACTGTCTGTGCTGCTATAACTGGAAGTGAGAACTATCAGGGTTTAGAATTCTCCCCCTGACAGATGCCTTTCTGACATCCATGTTCATATCATCTGATCTACACACTTCTGCTTCTGTTGCTGCAATCCTTACAAACAGCTTTCAAACAATCTATCTTTTACCAGGCCTCAAATATGATGTCTTAAAATATTTTGCACAAAAAAAGGCAACATGTTTTACTTCTATTTTCATTTGAAAATAAAGTATCATTTTGGAGTCATTTGGGATAAATGGTTCCAGGGTGTTTTTGTTTCTTTAGTTATATATATGTATATATATGTATATGTGTACATATACACACACATATGTGTATATATGTATATATATGTACACATACATATATATACATATATACATATATATGTATATATATTTTTCAGAGTCTTCCAGTTCTTTTCAATCAATTACTCCTTGAATTATGAGCTTCCTCATTACAAGATCATCACAAGGGAAAACAATCTGATCCCGTTAGGGTCCACGAATTCAAGATAGGGAACACCATATCAAGTAAATAAAAGATGATGTGTCAGGCTATTTTTCATGCATAGGGAGTACACATTTTAAGATTTTTCCAAATGAAACCATAGACATGAGAAGATGAAATCAGTTTCCTTCCCGAGCCGAGTCAGTAATCATGTAATCAAGCAGTTTTCATATTGTTAATTCATGCCTGAAAGAAAACAACGCCTTGGCAGAACATTGTGCGTTGGGTATACAGTGAGACTGTGCAGACATTTTCTGACAGCTAATCAAAAGAGCAGATCTAAGGCTTTATAGGAATTAAAACATTTCCAACTTTTCTCCCAGGGCATAGAAAGAAAAAAGTAGATCATTAAACAACAAATATCTGAAGTTAGAGTTGATGAAAATGTCAAGGATTTTAAGTGGCCTCTGATATGTTTTTCAAGTTGGGATTTTAATTTTATTTAACACTGAACTTTTCCCCTTCCTAAATCTTCAATGACTGACTAAATAAATTTGAAATAAAAGATAAACTATCATATTTGAAAATGTAAAAGACTATTAATTAAAACTCTGAAGGTCTGCAATAAGGCAAGATATTAATTATAAGCATGCTTAATATTAAAATATAATTGCAATAAACTAGCAAATTGTGAATGTAAATACAAAATACAAATCTCTTTTCTTGCAAAGGATTGATCTAATCTGTCATGTTTTTAAGATGGATATTTGCTGTGAATGGCCCTACAGTTGTATGATGACTTTCCTTTACTTACTAATAAACATTTAGAATGTTTCTGTTATCTCAGAAAGTAACAAGAGTGGAGTTACAGATTTTATTTTTTCAAACATGGTTTTTAAAATTTAATTTTTAAATTTTGTATATGGCTCTCTGTGGGACCCAGGCTCTGAGATCTGTAGAATTGATATAATCCTGGGTCATCTCAAATATAATGCTGTACTTACAGGCTAAGGATGGAGACAAGACAACAGAAGAGATTTATATAACTTTGACCCCCGTTATTTAATGGAATTGATTGGACTGCAGTGCGATGGGAAGAGGCAATAGTGAAATGACACTAGAGAATATTTTGTAATACTAAGGCTTTAAAAATCTTTTCCTGCCTTTCCTTCATGGAATAGAAATTACCATGTAGTCAAGGAAAACTCTTAAGAGTCTTCAAATCTCCTTGACCTTTTCTGATCTATAATATCTTGCAACTCCAAGAAGCCATAGCTACATGGGAGATGACCCCATACAGAGAAGAGAAAACAGCAAGACACAGAAATTGTGAGCAATTATTGCAAGATGTCCCAGAGACAATCTTGACCCCACCTATTATCGTGGGGGTTGTCTAAGAGGAATGCCCATCTACCTCAGGGGCATTACCTGAATAGTCAGGCACGCTAGTCAGAGAAAATGAGAGTTTTCAGGATACCATAACAAATATCTTCCTACTTCTTAGTTGCCCCCAACTAGGTACTCCCTCTCTACACCCCACTAGCAAAACAGGCCACCAAATAAAACTAGAGAAAGGATACACTTCCTTTTCCTCTTTTGAAAAGAATGATACTTTCATGGAAACCCCCATAATATTTAACAGGTACTTACGTGACAGTAACAGAACTGCAGAATTTTCTTTGTGAAGATTAAAAAAGGAGTAGGGAAAAAAAGACTGAACCTATCACCTTAAACTGACCTGATCCATCCGGCTGCTCAACAGTTGGTAGCCCCTTGAGACTGGAGTTGAGAGTACACACTGTCTAGCATCTGGTTTTCAGGTGGTCTATTAAAATTAAGAGTAAGTTCACACAAAATTTGCCAAATGAACCACATTTCCCAACAGAAAGATACAAAAACAGTCAAACAACACGTTCTGGCACACTTCGGAGATGAATGTATTCTCTGTCCTCTGGCCCCCTGATGAGGCCCTTGCCTGAGAAATTCATTCAAAGGTGAGAGCAAATCCATCTGACAGAAAAATCAGTCTGGTTTGTAGCTGAATTTGACCACACAGTCCTGTTTGTAACACAGACCCTGGACTACGTAGAGCTCTAGACATCGCGTGTTACTCTAAAGGTGTTCAGCACCAGGGAATACGGGATATTTACATTTTGTTCATGCCAGGGTTGTGCTGCCATTCTGGCAAACCCCCTATTTTGAGTGTCACTAAAATTCACCAACTGATTTCCAACTGTCTTTATGTTGATGTTCCCTCTGGTGTATATTTGGTTACTTGAAACCCCTTGATGGGGAAGCCATGTACTTCATTGCTTCAAACACTACCTCAGGTGTGAATTAGAGTCAATTCACACATTATTCTACTTTTTAGCCACAGTACTTTTAAAACAAGTTACCAGTATAATATTTAGGCAAAGTTTCCATAGTACAGAAGAAGGGAAACTTATTCTGAGGAATCAAATGAAAAAAATCAAAAGAAGGAAGAAACTTAATAATATGCAACATATAATATCAGGGATATTCAAGGGTAAATTAAATCTATCAAAGAGAATAATCTGAGATCAAGAAAGAGTGCCTCATTAAAAAATAAAATTATTGAATTTAAATGCACAATGGAGACCATGAAAAACGGATAATATGGAAAATTAGGCCCATGAATTAGAAGGACAATTGAAAGAATACTTCCAGAACACAGCAGAAAAGGGGAAGAGATAAATAAAAGGGAAAAAAAGAAATAAAAGACCTGAGTGATTCAAAATACCTGTTATATAAAATTCAGAACACGAGAACAGAGTAGTTTTTACTATTTAGGAAATCCAAAATTGCCATCTGAATATTTGTTCAACAACTATTCATGCTTATAATTAAACTCAAGAAGTCTAATTTTAATGCAAAATTTTGGGCACCTGGATGGCTCTGTCAGTTGAATGTCCAACTTTTGATTTGGTTCAGGTCATGGTTGTGAGACTGAGACCCTCGAGGGGCTCCGCGAAGTGGGGAGTTTCTTGGGTACTCTCTCTCCCTCTCCCGCTGTCCCTCCCCTGCTCTCTCTCTCTCTCTCTCTCAAATAAATAAATAAATCTTAAAGGAAAATAATTTTAATGCAGAATTTGAATAATGGTTGTCATTCTAGATCTGTACTGTCCAACATGGTAACTACATGCCACAGCTGGCTGTTGAGCACATCTAACTCAAACTGAGATGTAGTGTAAACGTGAAATTCATGCTGATTTTAGGACTGAGTATGAAAACAATATGAAATACTAGTTAAAATATTTAACATTGTTTACATGATGAAATGATTATATGATTGATATGTTGAGTTAAAATACCTTACTAAAATTTATTCATCTGTTTCTTTTCACTTTTTCAATGTATCTGTTAGGGAATATTTTTATTGGACAGTGCTGCTCTAGACAATACTATCTTGCCTTGGAAACATTTTGTTGCTCTTATTTAGAATTACTTTCAAAGCCTTGGGGCACATTCCTGGGAAAACTTTAGAAGCAAATTTCACTTGAATGTGGACTGGATCTTGGAAAATAGTCAAAAGTCATTTTGAACTAAGCCTGTTAAATGAGGTGGTGATAAAATTGGATAACATGAGGAGTCAAAATTAAAGTTCAGCAACTAAATATTGAATCTTCTAATTTTGAGTGACTCATAAGTTGGATTGTAGTACATCTCTTCAGACTTCAATTTTCCTTTTCTATAAAATTAGAAGTTTCTACTACCCTGTTTTGAAGGTTTCTTAAGCTCTCTTACAATTTTGTAAATAATTTCATTTTAGCCTTAATGTTACAAGGTTGCGGAACTGGTTTTGGAATCTGTTGAAATACCTAAAGAATTATATTTTAGCCATTTTCAAACCCATTGATGGCACTATTCTCCACTGAGAATAGAGACTTTAACCATCATAAAACAGGCCCACTGAGGCAAGCATTTCCTATTCTTTCTTTCCCTTTTGTGTGTTATTTCACTGGGCCCTCTCTTTGTAAATGAAATAAAGAATTACATACCCACACACCATACTTATTCATCCCTATAAAGACCCTTTAGATTTCAGAAAATGGTTCCTTCACTTTTCCTTTTTTTCAACTATTTTGATTAATAAAAGATACCTTTCTTTGCATTTGATTTATTGAGCCTATGTAGTTATACTATTTGTCTTACATTTTGATAATTGTTCCTTTGATGATGTTAACTATAAACACTTCAATAAGAACTGAAAAGAATAAAATTATTTTAAATGGTATTTAGAGAAAAGTCTTTCAAAACTAGGTGAATAGATTTATAAAGGTAATAAATCTTTTGGTCTTTTTCCATGTGGTTCTGGCAGAATTTGAAGTAGAAAAATAAATAAAATTCTTCCACTGCAAATGTATCTGTTATGTCTCTGAGCAGGAATGTGCTTTTTAATAAAACACTGAATGTGCATATGCTGTTGTGTCAAATAACCTAAGGTTAAAAATACATATTCAGTCATAATCTCAAATGCTCTGAAGTTTTCCCCTCCATTTTGAATAAAGTCTACTACAATCACTTTTTTTTTCAAGGACTCTAGGGAAAATGCTGTATTCTTCACACACTCTGTGTGGTTTATGTGTTTTTGGCTGGTACAAAGGTTTTTCACATGGTCTCTAATAGATAACATGAAGCCATTTCACACTGAATAAAAACAATCAAAGGCATTTGTTAATGAATTATTTAATTTATTAAACATTAAATAAATATTAATTCTGGACATAGCAATAGGCATTTTATCTGTGACCTGAGATTATCTAATCTTCAAGATAAATTTCAGTTCTATCTCAATGTGATAATTAAGCAAGTTGGAAAAACAATTCTGAAACACAGTAGGGGCTCACAAAATACTTGTTGAATAAATGAACCATTGAACTCTGTTGTAATAATACAAATAACTAATATTTATTAAGTGCCTGTTCTGTACCAGACACCATGTAAGAATGTGATGTAATTTAACAGATATAACAAGTTTTCACAAGTTACATATATTTTTAAGTTTTTATTATAATTCTGGTTAGTTAATATACAGTGTTGTAATAGTTTCAGGTGAACAATTTAGTGGTTCTACATGTTCGTACAAAACCCTGTGCTCACCAAAAGTGTACTCCTCAATCCCCATCACCTACTTCACCCATCACTGAGTCACCTCCCATCTGGTAACCACCAGTTTGTTCTCTATAACTAACAGTCTGTTCCTTCCCTTGTCTCTCTTTGTTTTTTTCCCCTTTGTTTTCTTAAATTCCATATATGAGTGAAATTATATGGTATTTTTCTTTCTCTGACTGACTTATTTCACTTAGCGCTTTACTCTCTAGCTTGATCCATGTCATTATAAATGGCAAGATTTCATTCTTTTTTTTTATGGCTGAATAGTTTTTGTGTGTGTGTGTGTGTGTGTGTGTGTGTGTGTGTGACTTCTTTGCCCATTCATCAGTTGATGGACACCTGGGCTGCTTCTGTATCTTGGCTTTTGTGAATAATGTTGCTATAAACATAGGGTGCACGTATCCCTTTGAATTAGTGTTCTTGTATTCTTAGGGTAAATACCTAGTAGTCCAATTGCTAGAGTATAGAGAAGTTCTATTTTTAACTTTTCAAGGAACCTCCATACTGTTTTCCACAGTGGCTGCCAGTTTGCATTCTTGAAAGAATTTTCTTTTTTTTTTTTTTTTAAAGATTTTATTTACTTGTCAGAGAGAGAGAGAAAGAGAGAGAGAGATCACAAGTAGGCCAAGAGGCAGGCAGAGGCAGAGGGAGAAGCAGGTTCCCTGCCGAGCAAGGAGCCCGATGTGGGACTCGATCCCCCGACGCTGGGATCATGACCTGAGCCAAAGGCAGCCATTTAACCAACTGAGCCACCCAGGCGTCCCACCAGTTTGCATTCTTACCAACAGTACAAGAGAATTCCTTTTTCTCCACATCTTCAACAATACCTGCTGTTTCTTGTCTTGTTGATTCCAGCCCTTCTGACAGGTGTTATCTCATGAGGTGATATTTCATTGTAGTTTGGATTTGCATTTCTCTGATGATGAGTGATGATGAGCCTCTTTTCATGTGTCTGCTGGCCATCTGGATGTCTTCTTAGGAGACATGTGTGTTCATCTTTCTGCCCATTTTTTTCTTTTTTTAAAAAGATTTCATTCATTCATTCATTCATTCATTCCTTCATTCATAGATCCTGTGCATGAGTGGGGGGAAGAACAAAGAGGAGGGGGGTCTCGATCTCACAACCCTGATTCATGACCTGAGCTGAAATCAAGAGTAGGTCGCTTAACTGACTGAGCCATATGGGCACCCCTCTTCTGCCCATTTTTTTTTTTAAATAAAGATATTTATTTATTTATTTATTTGACACAGAGAGAACACAAGTAGGAAGAGAGGCAGGCAGAGAGAGGAAGGGAAGCAGGCTCCCTGCTGAGCAGAGAGCCCGAAGCGGGGCTCGATCCCAGGACCCCGGGATCATGACCTGAGCCGAAGGCAGAGGCTTAACCCACTGAGCCACCCAGGCGCCCTCTTCTGCCCATTTTTAATTGGATTATTTGTTTTCTGGGTGTTGAATTTTGTAAGTTCCTTATATATTTTGGATATCAATAGTAAATGACATCAGATATGTCATTCGCAAATACTTTCTCCCATTCTGTAGGCTGCCTTTTAATTTTGTTGTTTCCTTCACTGTGCAGAAAGTTTTTCTTTTGATATAGTTCCAATGTTTGCATTGCCTTAGGAGATATATCTTGAAAGAAGCTGCTATGGCTGATGTTAAAGAAGTTACTACCTGTGATCTAGGATTTTTATGGTTTCAGCTCTCACACTCAGGTCTTTAATCCATTGTGCATTTATTTTTGTGTGTGGTGTAAAAAAGTGGTCCAGTCTCCCCAACACCATTTGTTGAAGACTCTCTTTTTCCCATTGCATATTCTTTCCTGCTTTATTGAAGAATAAGTGACCATATAATTGTGGGCTCCTTTCTGGATTTTCTACTCTGTTTTATTGATCTATATATCTATTTCTATGTCAGTACCTTACTGTTTTGATTACTACAGCTGTGAAATATAACTTGAAGTCTGGAATTGTGATGCCTCCAGCTTTGTTACTCTTTTTCAAGGTTTCTTTGGCTCACTGGGGTCTTTTGTGGTTCCATACAAATTTTTAGGATTGTTTGTAATAGGTCTGTGAAAAATGTTGGTGGCATTTTGATAGGGATTGCATTAAATGTGTAGATTGTTTTGGGTAGAATAGACATTTTAACAATATTTGGTTTTCCAATCCATGAGCATGGAATGTCTTTCCATTTCTTTGTGTTGTCTTGAATTTCTTTCATCAGTGTTTTATACTTTTCAGAGTACAGGTACTTCACCTCTTTGGTTAGGTTTATTTGTAGGTATCTTATTGTTTTTGTAGCAATAGTAAATCGGATTTTGCTCTCTCTCAGAGGTTTTGGATCACTGTATTTTGTTTCCATGTAATTTTTAATTTCTTCTTTGATTTCCTGGTTGACCCATTCATTATTTGGTGTCACATTATTTAACCTCCCAGTATTTGTGGTCTTTCTGTGTGTGTGTGTGTGTGTGTGTGTGTGTGTGTGTGTGTGTTTGACTTCTAGTTTCATAGCACTATGGTCAGAAAATATGCATGGAATTACTTCAATCTTCCTGAGTTTGTTGAGGTATTTTTTTTGTTGCACAAGTTATATATTACCCTAATTTGACATATGAGGAAAGGAGTTGCAGACAAGTTAGGTATCTGACTTAGGGTCACATAGGTCATAAATGATGGATTTGGAATTTAGATCTAGGTCCAAAAAACTATAAAGATGATCACTGAAGCCTCCTGACATTGTCATCCTAACACCATGATGTTCTGACATCATGTCATCATGTCATCATGTCAAGACACATCCAGGTATGGTCAGCTAATTTGTGATTATGATCAAGCATGGGTGGTTGAAAATGAAATTTGATCACCAAAATGGTAGAGGCAGTGAAGAATTGACTCAGAGTAAATTCAGTACTCCAGCCAGACCACATTATCCAATGTTAATGATCATAATATGCTGACACTGATTTTACTATATAGCTCACATATTTGAACGTGCACAAGAAATATATTGTATTGATTTTCTATCGTTGCTGTAAAAAATGCCACAAATTTCATGGCTTAAAATAACACAAATTTATTATCTTACTATTCTTCAGGTTAGAAGTCCTAAAATCAAAGTGTTGGCAGGGCTGTGTGTCTTTCTGGAGGCTCTAGAGGAGAAATTCTAACTCTGCAGTTTGTTGAGGAATGGATGATGTACTTTAGCAACTGTTTAATCATGAATGGATGTTATACTTTATCAAATTTTTTTTTCTGCTGCATCTATTGAAAGGATCATATGGTTCTAGAGGCTACTGGCATCCCTTGGCTGTAGCCTCCTTTTACCATCTTCAAAGCCAGTAGCAGTGGGTTGAGACCTTCTCATATCATATCATTTTGATTCTGTTTCCACTGTCACACACCTTTCTCTGATTTCTTCTGACTTTTTCTACACTCAAAGCCCCTTGTGATTGAGCCCATTTGGATAATCCAGTATAATTTCTGCATCTTGAGATCCTAATGATAGTCACATACCCAATGTCTCTTTTGGCACAGGTTTCAAATATTAGAGCATGGATATCTTTGAGAAATTGTAATTTTATCTAACATATACTAGATAAGGTATCAGTGTCCTTCACTGTTAGTATTCAGTATCACCATCAATATTCACTATCAGTACCACTATTCACTATCATTATTCATTATTCTTTGCTTTTGTCTTTTGTTTCTCAAATTTATAAACTGTTAAGACTTGGTTACCTGAAAAACAGATTGAGATTCTGAGATTTTGAAGGGAGACTTTTTAGAATCAACACTCATCAGTGAGTGAAGAACACAGGATAAAAGGTGAACTGTAATGCAATCACACAAAGGTCATGGACAGTCCCATGCAAAGCTGTGGAGTTGGGTGTCCTTCAAAGTTCTATCACCTTGAGGTGGATACCTGGATTTTGATATCCCTGCATCAACCAGTCACTGGAAACAGGCTGCTTCTCCAAGTCTCCCCACAGCTGGTGTGGTATAGGGACTAAACTAAGATCCTCAGCAACCAACATTCCCATTACCTGGGAGAATGGGTGTCACCATCCTGAATGGATTCTGCAAAGCATCCACAAAACAAACTAATCCAATTCAAGAGCAATATTTTATGCCATGCTTTATGTCACTATTCTTCATTGTAGGAAAATCCTGGAAAAGCTACTCTGAGTTAAATACATTCATCAAGGAGCAGTAGAACCCAGTATTCATACATTTAGTCGAACTTAGTTTCTTGTTTTCCTCTGGCATATCCTTTGGCATAATCTACCCTGCAAGCACACCATTTATGATTTTTCCTGTTGTTTTTTTTTTTTCCTAGCTGCAAAGTGGCACTTTAAATAAAATGATGTCTTTTACCAGTGCTAATACATTTAATTAGATAAAGTATTTGATGGACACTTTCCTAAAACAAGACAAATGCCACTTTCAATGCTGCAATTACTCATCTGTATTTAAGTTGTGAAAATGTGTTATTGTCTTCCTTCCAGGATGATTTTTTGGATAATAAAGGGAAAATCTTCTTAATGTTATATTACCTCAGATCCCTTATTTAATTCAGGTATTGCATGGAGCACTGGGTCCTATATATAAACAATGAATCATGGAACACTATATCAAAAACTCATGATGTATGGTGAATAACATAATAAAATAAAATTTTAAAAAACTGGAAAAAAAAGACATGAACAGTAAGAAAAGGGGGGACAGTAATTTTCTATCAAACAATCGACAAAAGGAAAATAATCTCACCCTTCTTTCCTTAGCTGTATCTGTGTGAAGAGCTCCAGGAAAGAGCAGGAATAGACTAGGAATAAAGAATGTCAAGAAATTAACACCCACTGTGACTCATACTTAATATTTTCATCTTTTGGGAACCTGAGAAAAATTAGTTTGAGGGCCCAGTTTCTTAGAAGTGTAGCAGTCAGCAGTTCTCGAGCCCCTGGGGCAGTTTTAGGTCATTTGTTATCTTCCATGTAAAGGAGGTAATCAGGTAGAAAGTGTACTTAAGTAAACTGTATGTCAGAGAAAAAAATAAAACAAAGATTTCTCATTCTAACTTTCAGAAAGAAGTTAAACATTCTTGACATCCTAGGCAATCAATGATGCATCAGTAAAAAAATCGTTTGGGCGTGGATGCTGATAAAATACAGATCATTTTTAAATTTTTTACTGTTTGCAAAGAAAAGGGAAAAAAGATATTCATTGATTTGTTTTTATTTTCTCATTGATAAATAATACGCTAAAAACCCTTAACAACTTGACATTATGGCATACAAGGGTGTATTAGTTTCCTAAGGCTGTCATAACAGTATTTCGCAATTAGATGGCTTAAAATCACATAATTTATTGTCTCATAGTTCTGAAAGCTAGAAGTCCAAAATCAATGTGTCAGCAGAGTTGGTTCCATCTAAGCGCTCTGGGAGAGAATCTATCCCATGCCTTTCTCTCAGCTCCTGGGAATTCCTTGGTTTGTAGATGCATCACTCCAATCTCTGCTTCTGTCTTTGCATGCTGTTCTCTCTGTGAGTTTCTATGTCCAAATCCCCTCTTCTCATAAGGACAGTAATGGCAAGGATTAGGGTGTACCTTAATGACTGCATCTTAACCATTTCATTGATTAGAATTCTGTCTCGTGGCTCTCTCTTCCTGGGATTGAGACCAGGAAGTGTAGTCTAGCTGTGTGCTAAAGAAGAAGAGGAAATATGTTTGTTGTCCCACAAACCAACTCTACCTCAGATGTTAATGTATGAGGCAGTTGATTATCTCAGACACCAATCTGTGAGATCCTGTGCCCCAGATTCTTCATCCTTAGCATTTTAATGGCTTATTCTCTCAAAGAAATGTAGGGAATTTTATGTCTACCTCTATAGTCAATCTACTACAGACTCTGACCTTCTACACGGAAATATTGTGAGAAATCGTTAAAAGGAGGAAATTAGAGAAGAAAAGCAGCTGCCGAAGCCTGGCTTTTCATGGCTTTACTCTTCAGTTTTGCTAACATATTTTTGATCACCTACCTTGTGCAAGCACTGAGAATAAAAATATTAATAGGACATAGACCCTGCATAGTCTAAAAAAGGAACTCAACCATGTTCTTACATTGGGATCCTACAGGCAGCTTTAAATATTTTTGATGATCTGACTCCACCCTAAGACAATTAAATCAGAATCACTGGGGAAGAGAGCAGGCATTGGTACTGTTTAAAAGCTTCTCAAGGAAGTTTAATGTCCAGACAAGGCTCAGAACGAACTCCTCATTGCTTAGACCTTCCAGACAATTTTCTTACAAATTTTACCTATGGGCTATAAATGTGGCTGAGGAAAGCCACAAACCCCCATTTACCAGATTTAAATCCAGAACCATAAAGGAGCACCCTTTATGTAGCCCAGCCATTAGAATCCGTGCTTTAATCACACTCTTAAAAACTTTTTCAGATCCTTTCCTCTTTGACTTCCTTCCTCCCCCTTACTCTCAGCTGGTGAACTAACTTTCTCCTTCACTGAGAAAATATAAACAATTGGGGGGGAACCTCTACAGACTCACAAATTCAACAATTAAAATTGATAAATTCAACCATTTATCAGTCTCTGTACCCACACATAATGATATACCATATCGAATTTGGTCACAAAAACAGAAATTGCTTTAGGTATTTCAGGATGAAAAGAATTCAATACAAGGATTTGAAAAGATGGGCAGAGTGAAGGTTAAGAAAACTTCTATTAGTATTCAAGAAATTGGAATAAGTACAGGAATTACAGGAAAGCACCACATAAGATCTCTACTTTCTGTAACACTACAGTGAGTAATTTAGAAGAAGGTGACTGGAAGC
The DNA here is from genome assembly GCF_010015895.1 of Lontra canadensis. Lineage (NCBI taxonomy): Eukaryota > Metazoa > Chordata > Mammalia > Carnivora > Mustelidae > Lontra > Lontra canadensis. The sequence continues at coordinate 47,427,218 of NW_022630996.1, read as the reverse complement.
TCCTGGAAAACCATATGGCAGTCCAACTTACTCAAGAAAACGTCTTTAGCAATTCTCCCTCATCTCCTAGTTCATAATTTTTTTCGTTATAATGAATTTTCCTATGAGCATATCAAAATGTTGGCTATTCATATTGTTCAATATCCCATATTTTCTATTATTTCTTTGTCCGCTCTCCTATCAACTGTAATCATGAATTTGTCCTTTTCTTCCCTTGCGTCTTGTATTTTGAAGCTTTACTCTTTAATGTATACATAATTTGAATTTGTTATATCTTAATAAATTGATATTTTTATCATTATGAAATATCTATTTTCATTCATTAGTAATACTCTTTATCTTGCATTCTATTTTGGCGGAAATTAATAGAGCTGTATTAGCCATATGTTTAGTGCTTCCATGATATACCATATTTCAACTCTCACTTCCAACCTGTTTGTGTATTTCCTGTTAAAGTATGCATCATGTAAACCATATATAGACAAATCTTTCTCCTTTATCCAGTCACGTGATGTGTTTAACTGTAATTAAAATGTATATTAATTTGCACTTAATATAATGTTGCTATTATAAGGTCTAAATCTTCCATTTACAAGTTTTTTATTTATTTATCTTTGCTTCAACCCTTTCCCCTTTTCAATGAATATTGTATATTTTAACATACCATTCTTTATTGTGTTGTTTTTTAAATCTATAACCTTATTGGTATTTTTGGTGACTTCTCACTCTCAAGAATATGAATATAATATGAATCTTTACATTATTTCAGTCAAACTTCATATATAAATTCAGAAACATCTTTAAAACCTTGCAACAAACTCCATTCATCTCCTGCTATCTTTTTAATTCTAATATTTTTCTTCAATATATGCCATAAACTCCATACTACTGTTTTTCTTTTAGCAGTCCATAATTTTGTAAAGAAATTTAAACCCCCACATGCATACACACACAATTATACTAGAAAGATATTTTGTGTTTTTGAGAACCTTCATTTTCTGTCCATTCAGGATTTTATTTGGTATCATTTCCCTTGCTTTAAAACCACTGTGCTCTTTTTGTACAGTTCTGCTGGATATAAGTTCTCTTAGCTGCTTTTCTGAAAATGTTGGTATTTTACCTTCATTGGCAAGGGATATTTTCACTGGATAGACAAATCTAGGTTAACTTTTCTCTTTCATCACATTAAAGATTAAGGAAGTCTCATTGCCTTCTTGCTTGCACTGTATCTTATCAGAAGTCAGCAATCAGTCATACTGTTCTTTCTTATGCAATGTGACCACTCCGTGGCCTGGAGTGCTTTGCTTTTTGTCAGCATTTAGAGACTTGGATTTTTTCTAAGCTGTTGGTGTGCTATACCTTAGGGCATATGTCTGTAAACCTTTTGTAAAGCGCCAGGTAATAAATATTTAGGCTTTAGAAGCCACATACATCTTTGTTGTGTATTTTTCTCCTTTTCTCTTTTGTTATAAACCCTTTAAAAATATAAAATAATTCTTAGCTGGAAACCACACAAAAGATGACCACAGGCTAGATTTTGCCTGAGGGGTTTAGCTCCCCAACCCCTGCAGCACAGGCACCATGGTCTTGACTGGTGCAGTGGAGGCTGGATTGCTGCCGGGTCCAGTGTCCAGCAGGGAGTAAGGACGGACAGAGTGTGGAGGAGGTGCACACAAATGTTTTAAATCCCTGAGGTCCAACACCTCTAGTCACAGTCCATCACTAAGGTTTTCATCACTTGACCACCCATAACTTCAACAGAGTCAGGGAAACGCAGTTTGTCAACTGTGTGACTGTAGTTCTGTTGTACCAGAAAAGGAAGAATGGAATTTGATGAATGATAAGCAGTTTCCCTCATGACAGTTCTGAAATGGTGCCAAATTATTACCCTGCCTGTGACAACTGCACTTTAGTGACATGACTGGATGGATGAGCTCATACTATGTTGTGAATATCTTTGCAAAATATTTCATGATCTATTTTCCCATTCAGGAATGCTAAACCAAGGGAATTAATTTATTTTTCCATCTATCCTTTTCTTGCCATCATGTTAAAATGTAATCACTTGAAAAGGTTAGTGGAATTATCTAACGTGGATTTCTAATTAAGAAAAAAATATTTCATTAAAACATATTCTTTAGTACAGATATGCTGAACAATAAATTTATTACTGATATGCCTGTAAATTTGAGCAAACGAGAATATAGAAACAGTATCTGCTTTGGGAGGCTGGAGGAAAATTTTTCTGAATCTCTCCATTGTGAAATATGATACTTATGCTACAGACCAATCTGTTTTATTCAAAGTACTTTCCATCTACACTAGAGGCATGGCCCAAGGGAACTCCACACTCAGGGTTCTTCCCACCTTTGTGTGCTTGCAGGTAAGAGCCCAAACTAGATTCTGTGAAGCTGGTTTAAATTCTCTGCCTCACCTTTGAATAGGGTGCTCCTCTTGGATTAGAATAGAATAAACCGGAGGAAGCCTAGCGTCTAAATTAAGATAGGAAAAATAAAGCTGCAATTCACTCCAAACTTCAAAATGAAACCAGACTTCAAAATTAAACCAGTCAGAATAACTGGATGTTTCTACTTATTGGCAGAGGCTTCATGAGTGAGGGAAGGGGCAGAGGGAAAGACAGAGGAAGAGAAAGGATCCTCAAGGAGACTCCCTGTTGAGTGCAGAGCCAGATGTGGGGCTCTGTGGGGCTCAATCCCAGAGCTCTGAGATCACGGCCTGAGCTGAAACCAGAGCCCACCACTCAACACGCTGAGCCACCCAGCTGCCCCTTAAGTGGCATTTTAAATAGCATCAAAAAGATTCCACATTGTAGAATGTAGAAAAGATTCTACATTTGTCACTGAAAGTTATTGAATAGTCACTAAGTCATCAAGATGAACAATAGGGTATCAATTTGTATCAATGAGGCAAATATGAACTATAAAAATAATTAAAATTCCACAATTATTTTTGCAAATACCAATAGGGCCTAATATAGCAAGATATCCAAAACTTACTGGAAAACAATTTGTTGACATTTCTTGTCAAGAAACAGGAAGTGCTCTTACTCAAATTGGTAGAAGGTATAATGCTTGGCTTAGAACAAGTCTCATTATTTTAAGAAATGCTGCATCACAGGGTGCCTGGGTGGCTCAGTCACTAAGCATCTGTCTTTGGTTCAGGTCATGATCCCAGGGTTCCAGGATGAACCCCTCATCAGGCTCCCTGGTCAGTGGGGAGTCTGCACCTCCCTCCCCAACTCCCTCTGCTTGTGTTCTCTCGCTCCTGCTCTCTCTTTGTCAAATACATAAACAGAATCTTAAAAAAAAAAAAAAAGAAAAAGAAAAAGAAAGAAATGCTGCATCACTAGTGCTCCTCATTGCAGAGAATATGACATTTGGACAAAAAACTGGACATTTAAAGACTCTGAGTTAAAAAGTGATTCAGAAGAATCAAATATTTATTGAGAAGAAATTTTTTGAAGAAATACTTCAAATACTTTTGAAGAAATACTTCAAACATTATTTTGCTTATATTTATCTCTTCATACAGGCATAACAGTGATAAATTATTTAAAATTCATGTCTAAATACTCCAACATTGTCCTTTTTTAAAGGATAATACAAAATGCTAAAAGATAAAAAACTAAATTGTATTTGAAGCAGCAGTGTTTTTTCTTTTTTAGAGGTATATAAATTAGTTTGCCTTACAGTCAGTATTATCTTAGATTGGATGAAACAAAGTATTACAAATGTTATAATTGAGGTCTTGATTTAAACAATATGTCAAAGGTAAAAAAAAAGTATTGTTCTACATGAATAAAAATATAAAATTACAAAATAAAAATTAGACCCATTATCATAGTAAAGAAGTTAACGTTGTATAGATTAGTACCCCTTAAAAAGTTATTAAGAAAATTTAGGGACTAAATTAGTGGCATCTTAATCTTAACATTAGGTTAAACTGTTCTCAGATTAAGGTTTCAAAAAAGAAACCCAGAAAATCTTTTCATTAGTCCTTAAAATAAATATATTTTTTCTTTCTAGCTGCCTGTTTGGAGTCTTTGCCTTTATCAGCATAGGAGCTATTTTAGGGTCCTGAGGATGTAGGTTTAACTAATTCACCCATAATTATTTCCTGTTAAAATTATTGAACACCAAGAATTGATGTCAAAAGGAAATAAAAGTGTGTGTTTGAAGAGCCATAATTAAACTACAGCTTTCAAATGTGTACAACATTGCCAGAGGGTTTAATGCACTAGTCTAGCAAAGCTTCTGCATTAATATTTAATTTCCAAAAGTTAAAATCAAGGGGCTTGGTTCATTACAGATTTACATATTTATATACTTTGGCATATTCAGGGGACATTAAATTATTAATCAGACCTTTCTTTTTAAGGCATAAGTTGCTGGTAAAAATATAAGTTAGGTAAAATGTTACATGTTTCTCACATCTTTTTATTTTTTTTAAATCTTTGAAAAAATATTTTATTCATCTATTTGACAGACAGCTAAAGAGAGAATACAAGCACGGGGAGTGGGAGAAGGAGAAGCAGGCTTCCCGCTGAGCAAAGAGCCCGATGTGGTGCTTGATCCCAGGACCCTCAGATCATGACATGAACCAAAGGCAGATACTTAAGGACTGAGCCACCCAGGAATCCCTGTATCATCTTTTAAATGTTCAGATCCAGATGTAACACCACAACCAACATGTCTTCCCCTTCTGTTCCCCAGTGTGTTAATTAAAAAGAGAATGTTCCTCTTGTAAAGAATTTACTAGGGATTCTTAAAGACCAAAAATTCCTTACACCACGCTGGGCCCTTAGAACTGGACCTACCTGAATTCCTCTCCTACATGTAGCATTTAATTGGTTGTATGGTCTTGAATACATTAAATAACTCTCTAAGTAGCTCAGTGTCTTTGCCTGTAAAATGGAAATAATAATAAGTAACAGAATAATTTATATATAATATGTATTATATAATATATATATATACACAAATACACATGTATAAAGACAGAGATATATATATATTTATATATTTAAATGGGTATTTATATAAATCAATCTATCATCTTACCACACAGTACCTAGTTTCAATAAACAATAGCTGTTTATTAATTATTGTTGAAATTACAATACAAAGTTTTTATGCTCTTGAACACATATACATGTAGTTTTACTTATCAATTTATCAATAAAATATAAGGTCTATAAAAGTAGAGAGTATGCCAATTTTTTCTCTCATATTTATGACCTCAATATTTGTCACATAGCATATATGTGATCAACCTTTTTATTAAAAAAAATGGATGCATGGTTATCTACACCAAATGAAGTAAGTGTTTAATGGAAGTTGAACGGGTAACAAAGACAATTTCTGACTGAAGTCAGCACTTAACTCTTAAATGAACATTTTCAGCTCTTCTTTAGTTTTCCTAGTTACAGAGAACTCTATGCCCCAGAAAGTTCTTGTGATTTCCTTCAGAGACTGAGGGAGTTTTCCCCCAGTGTTAGAAGGTATGCTATGAACACCAAATGCAGCATGACCCTGGGAAAGTCACATTCTCTGTGATTCTAAATATCTCAGCCTGTAGAATGATGGATTCACACAAAATTATTGGTGTTAATATATTTTTTTAGAAGAAACTTCTCCTCAAAATCCACTCCATGTGGAGCTTCATTATATAAAACTGATATATCTAGAACTGGTGCCTGTGTATGGGAGTAGGGATCTGTGCCCCTCAAGAGAGACAGAAAATCCAGCCCATCAAGCAGCTTTTGAGTCAGGCTAACCATCGCCTCCCACCCACCTTGACCAGGCATGAAAACCTTTTAGCCAACTCTAAGAGAGTGCTAGAGATCTACTGTTCCAAAGTTTGAGAATGGATGAAATGAACCCTGGGTTCTCTCCCTGCTTTAATGGTCCATAAAATTGTAATTTTAAGGTTCAGAAAACCCTATATTCCTATTTTCACCCATCACGTTTTAAAAACTGAGACAAATAAATGAAAAGAATGGGATTAAAGGCTCCCTCTTCATTTCAGGCCATTGCGGTAGAGGTAAACCAGTGAGACGGGAACAGAACAATAAGCAAGAGGCTGGAACTAGAGCACAGATTAAGTGGGGCTGAGTTTGTATTTATTCTGTGTTATCACACTGACAGCTTCATGTTAAGTACCCAACCAATGGAGTTAGAAAAGACATCTTTTAAACTCGTGGTGTGAGAGAACTGATCAGCTATTTGGCTGAGGTGACTGAATTGTGTCTAGTATCACGTGCACACAGCCTGAGAGTTAGAGAAAGCCTGACAGGGCCTTGGCTTTTCATCCTCCAGGTGAAGAACAAGCAAAAGACCAACAGGCCGGTAGGATGCAAGAAGATGATGGGTAGAGGAACAGCCAGCGGGGGAGCCATCAGTAGCCTGCTCAGGAGGAGATACAACACTTGATTTCAAGGAAGCTCTCCTCTGTTTTAAAGTTACTTTAAAATAAAGAAATGTTGAGCAGCGATGCTATGACACAGAGGGTGGGGAAGGATAATCTAAGACTAAAAAGTGAAAACTGCAGCATATTAATATGCTATTCTTCACTAAGAGGAAGATAGTCTTAGCTGTTACTACGTAAAATTAATTTTCATCCTGTTATGTTTCCCGTGGCTAGTATCAATACTAACTTCCCACGTGAAGCAAAAAGAAAGCAGAGTTGCTGGAAAATGTGTTACGATCACACACACACGGACACGCAAATACGCAGTCTGTTCCAAAGCCAAAGAAATTTTTTTTATAGCATTCTTTTGCCACCAATATTTCACCATTTATATTCATTCGTCAGTCCTGGTAACTTTGGAAGTAGTTGTCTCTACTTGGTCAGAAATTCCACTCTGCTCTGTTGTAAGCACCGGACAAAACCATTCTATTTGTTTTCCTGAGAAGCGGACTCTTCTTTAGCACAGTAAAAAATATATATATTAAAGCATGGAAATTTTACTCAAGAAATACTAATGAATATTCATGCATGGATCAAAGAACATAAAATATGAAATATCAACTTTCCTAAAAGTCAGGGAATAAAAACTTCTGTGGAAGGCACTCAAAAACAAAACAAAACAAAACAAAACACCAAGCAACTCTCACTTAAAAAACCCAACACCACATAAGTAAATGATAGATGCATTTACGTTACTGGTAATTAGGACAAACATGAGGAAGGAAGTGGCATGCTATTGTGAATTACGATCAATTATAATGTACTAGGAAGTAACAGTGGCAATTAGAAAAAAGGTTATATAATCTCATAGAAATATAAAAACAGTATAATTCCCAAACATGCTTCTCCACTTTATTTTTCTCCACAGTGCTTATTTTCTTATATTTTATTATTTCTAAGATCATTTATACCTTTTTGTTTATTTTGATCTCTCCTCACTCTATTTACCACTGTATCCCCAACATTTATTAATAACCAGCCTATAGAATGGTACAATGAATGAAGAGATATGTGGCAGTATGTGCCAAGAGATATCCTAGTAAATTTCCTTGAGAATAAAGAGAGAATCCTTTTGAAGACAGACAAAAAGATTACATTGACTCTAAGGGGGATAAAGGCAATCTGGACTCAAATTCAAAGGAACTTTTAATGCTGGAAGGCAATGGAGAGATGTGTATAAATGTCATAGGGGAAAATGAGTTCAGACTGTAGTGAAGATAGAGTGGCTTATATAAGGCTAACTGTCCTACAAATAATTATTATAACAAAATAACATAGAGACCAACTTGAAGCACTTTAGAACAACCAAAGGCAGGGAGCAATTACGGTAAATTTTGACCCTTGAAAGAATTAAATGGCACTGAGTCAGATCCACATTTATTTGACTTCTCCCTGAAAGGCATTTTTCCAATTCATATGGCATAGGGCTGCTATTATTCAAGCAAAAAAATCTGCTGTATTCTCAGATTGGGGTGTCAGAGGACAGAGTTTAGACTACCAGATGAGCTATAAATTGAAAGGGAAATTCCTGGGAAGGAAAGAACCAAAGGGAAAGAGTCCCCAAATCCGTGCATAAATTTTTCTCAAATTCTTGGCTGACCTTTGAATGCACAAGAAAACTCCAAGAAATCTAGTGGAAAACAACAGCTGGAACTTTGAAAAAGCGGAGCAGATATCTAGCTCCTGTCAACTGCAGAGGAGATACAATATAGCATCTGAGTCTTGTTTTATACACTTTGGGATTGCCCCTGAAATTACAGAATGCTGTAACTTCACAGTAAATACTATAAACAGAACTAAAAACCTGTTTTTAGATCAAGGCCAAAATAAAAGACCCATGTTTATAAAAATGTAAGACTGAAATTCTACATGTTCAAGGTAATATTCAGCCGGTAATATTTTTTTGCTAACACCAAACCAGTAGTCTAACATTCAATAAAGATATTACTAGACTTGCAAAGAAATAGGAGCATTTACCCATACTTAAGGAAAAGCAATGTAGAGAAGGAGACACTGGGATGATCCGTGTGCTTATTTAGCAAACATCTTAAAGCAACAATCATAAATATATTTGAGGATATGAAAACCATTCATGGCAGAAATAATTGACCATGTGGAAAGCTCAGCAAAAAGTAAAAACTATAGGGGCACCTGGGTGCGCTGAATGTAGATTTTGGTTTTAGTACAAAGAACGTGTGGGAATATGCCAATCAGAAGTGATGAGCAAGAAAACTATGAATCATTGATTGCCCACCACATACACATTTATACTCATACAGTAAGTTGATCAAGGAATGACTCAGTTAGGCAGTTTACATGGCAGTGAGACCTAGCAAAGCAAGAAAGTGCACATAACTTTATTCTCAGGTTTCGATCCATCTCGATCTCTCTGCTTTCGCCGCTGCCAGTTATCAGCTGGATTATCTATTTGCTCCTGCTTGAAGATCCCTTTGCTCAATATACAAAGAGACTGGATTTATCTTATGGCTAGTGTCAAATGATTTGCATTTCTTTTTCTGATTATCCCTCTTGGCATATCCCATGAGACATACAGGGAATCTGTTACTTGGTTGTTGGTGTGGCCCCGGCACTGTGAGTTTTATGCTCTTTGGAGTCCCAGACATTTTCAACATGCCTAATATTCTACTAGTTTAAGGTTATTGTTTTTAGTAGAGCCTCTACATTTCTAGTAAATGAGTCAAATTTTTCTTACCAATGTTATTCCCCTAGTGAACAAGGATATGTGCAACAGATGCCACCTGGCTAAACTTATGATTATATAAACATGTTTATCGTTGTAAGGTTGCTGAAATCTTCAGTATGTGGTGGATTCTTCTCTTTTACAGATAAGGTAGTTCATGAAGATAGTTGTATTTTTCTACTGCTGCATCACAAATTGTCACAAGCTTAGCAATTTAAAACCATACATGTCTTATATCACTGTCTCCATGGGCAGGAGTCCAGGCACGGCTTAGCTGGGTCTTCTGGTTCAGGTCTTCTCACAGGTTAAAATCCAGTTGTTGGCTGGACCATCTCAAGGCTCAAAGCGAAAAGGATCCACGCCCAAACTCTCTGAGATTGGAGCTGATGAAACATTCAGTTTTTCACAGTTGTATGATTGAGGCCCTCAGCCCATAGAAGCCAGCCACTGTTCTCTGCTATTTGGTCTGCTTCTTTAAGGTCAGTCTCTCTCTAGACAGCAAAGGTGGAATCTTACATAGCAATGCAATTATACACACAAAGTCAATTGGTAGCATGAAACGTTCTTTACAAAATTGTTTATAAAATACAATCTGTTCCAAGGTTGCCTCATCATTAATTCCAGGTTTTTGTATCCATTTTTTAGGTTATGATTTATACTCCCTATAAAAAATACCCTTTTAATCATAGCAGCAACAATGAGTGCTTTCCTGAGTTCTATTAAAGCCATGAGTATGGACCCTTTACTGTAATGAAGATCATTCTTAGGGATTCTTATATTCTTATGTCTCAGGAGTAGAGGGGGCATTATCCCTCAAATGGCCACAAAACTGTAGTTGTCCCAAATACCAATAATCAATCATCTCATTGTCCTTGGGATGAATCAGTAGTACAACTTTCCATCTCTTGATAAATTTGGTAAACCATCCAAAAAGAATGCCATTGGATATTTTTAAAAAACTGGCATTTTCCCCAGAAATACAAATTGTTCTAGGAAATTTCTTTTTCTGATTTTCTATAGTGCATATTTTGAAAACTGATTTGGTAAACACGGAATAGAAATAATAGCAAGAATTGCACCCCAAACCATAAGGTACCTAGGAATAAACTTAACCAAAGAGGCAAAGAATCTATACTCAGAAAACTATGAAGTACTCATGAAAGAAATTGAGGAGGACACAAAGAAATGGAAAAATGTTCCATGCTCATGGATTGGAAGAACAAATAGTGTGAAAATGTCTATGCTACCTAAAGCAATCTACACATTTAATGTAATCCCTATCAAAATCCCATCCAGTTTTTTCAAAGAAATGGAACAAATAATCCTAAAATTTGTATGGAACAAGAAAAGAACTTGAATACCCAGAGGAATATTGAAAAGGAAAGCCAAAGTTGGTGGCATCACAATTCCAGACTTCAAGCTCTATTACAAAGCTGTCATCATCAAGACAGTATGGTACTGGCACAAAAACAGACACATAGATCAATGGAACAAAATAGAGAGCCCAGAAATAGACCCTCAACTCTTTGGTCAACTAATCTTCGACAAAGCAGGAAAGAATGTCCAACAGAAAAAAGACAGCCTCTTCAACAAATGGTGCTGGGAAAGTTGGACAGCCACATGCAGAAAAATGAAACTGGACCACTTCCTTACACCACATATGAAAATAGACTCAAAATGGATGAAGGACCTCAATGTGAGAAAGGAATCCATCAAAATCCTTGAGAAGAACACAGGCAGCAACCTCTTCTACCTCAGCTGCAGCAACCTCATCCTAGAAACACCGCCAAAAGCAAGGGAAGCAAGGGGAAAAATGAACTTCATCAAGATCAAAAGGTTTTGCACAGCAAAAGAAACAGTCAACAAAACCAAAAGACAACTGACAGAATGGGAGAAGATATTTGCAAATGACATACCAGATAAAGGGCTAGTATCCAAAATCTATAAAGAGCTTATCAAACTCAATACCCAAAAGAACAAATAATCCAATTAAGAAGTGGGCAGAGGAGGGGCGCCTGGGTGGCTCAGTGGGTTGAAGCCTCTGCCTTCAGCTCGGGTCATGGATCCCAGGGTCCTGGGATCGAGCCCTATGCCGGGCTCTCTGCTCAGCAGGGAGCCTGCTTCCTCCTCTCTCTCTCTCTCTCTCTGTCTGTCTGCCTGCTTCTCTGCCTAATTGTGATCTCTGTCAAATAAATAAATAAAATCTTAAAAAAAAAAAAGAAAAAAGAAATGGGCAGAGGACATGAACAGACATTTCTGTAAAGAAGACATCCAGATGGCCAACAGACGCATGAAAAAGTGCTTCACATCACTCGGCATCAGGGAAATACAAATCAAAACCACAATGAGATACCACTTCACACCAGTCAGAACGGCTAAAATTAACAAGTCAGGAAGTGACAGATGCTGGCGAGGATGTGGAGAAAGGGAAACCCTCCTACACTGTTGGTGGGAATGCAAGCTGGTGCAACCACTCTGGGAAACAGCGTGGAGGTTCCTCAAAAAGTTGAAAATAGAGCTACCTTACGATCCAGCAATTGCACTACTGGGTATTTACCCTAAAGATACAAACATAGTGGTATGAAGGGCCATGTGCACACAAATGTTTATAGCAGCAATGTCTACAATAGCCAAACTTTGGAAAGAACCTAGATGTCCATCAACAGATGAATGGATAAAGAAGATGTGGTGTATATATATACAACAGAATACTATGCAGCCATCAAAAGAAATGAAATCCTGCTATTTGCGACAATATGGATGGAACTAGAGGGTATTATGCTTAGCAAAATAAGTCAATTGGAGAAAGACAACTATAATATGATCTCCCTGATATGAGGAAGTGGAGATGCAACGTGGGGGGTTTGGGGGGTAGGAAAAGAATAAATGAAACAAGATGGGATCGGGAGGGAGACAAACCATAAGAGACTCTTAATCTCACTAAACAAACTGAGGATTACCGGGGGTAGGGGGTTGGGGAAAGGGTGGTGGGGTTATGGACATTGGGGAGGGTATGTGCTATGATGAGTGCTGTGAAGTATGCAAACCTGGCGATTCACAGACTTGTACCCCTGGGGCTAATAATACATTATACGTTTATAAAAAAAATTAAAAATTTATGAAAAAAAAAGAAATAATAGTAAGAGCATAGGTGCTTGCAACAGTCATAGAAGAACTACAGATAGTAGAAAAAAAATACCTTATGCCAGAAACATTAGGAAGGGGAGGACAATAATTAATATTTCCATGAAGTTATCAAAACAAAAGTAACAAGATTTTTATTTGGATCAGACTGCTTTCTTCTATTTTGATACAATTGATATTGGGATGACTCTATATCCCTGTATCTATAATCGCCCGTAAAACTAGGTATTCTCCTTTTGTCTTAATCCAGATTTTACGTTTCTTGGGAAGTCCTCATGTTGGAGTTACCTCAGAGACTAGTATCATACAGCATGGTTGCAAGATGTCTTTGTACAAATTTTGCTTTTATTCTGTTAATTGTCTCATTGACTTGATGACATACCATGAAATTTCTAGTATCTCATCTTTTCTTTATCTGCATTTTAGGAACTCAGTCCAACTCTCAGTGATACGTATTTCAGTGGAAATGTTTAAGAGGGGAAATTTTCGTATCATTTGGGTTACGGCAATCCTCTTGGAATTAAAATGGCTCTCTTGAGCTATCTGCATAAATTATGGGTGAGTCTCAATAAGTTGTTTTCTACAGAGTAAGCCTTTTATTTGTTTACTTGTTCACTTATGGTATCAGCATTAATCCAGTAAGAGGGTAAACCATCACTACTTCTCAAGAAGGATCTTTAAGTTTCCTCACCGGTATAGGTTCAATGCACTCAACTTGAATTTTTTGTTTTGGGTTATAATGTCTATAAGAAGTACCTGCTTATTTTGTGTTTTAAATTTTTTGCTTTATTGCAGAAATGAGAATGATGTATCATATGTTTTTAATCACATTACCTACCAGAATTCCTTTTTTTTTTCCCCCATTGATTAAAGAATCAGCTTTGCCTTTGTGCCTTTTGCTGTAAGTAAAGCCCCTCTGTCTAAGAACTTGATTCTTTGTCTTGGTCCTTTGTGCACTCAGATCAGGGTGAAGTTCTCAGATTTAATCTGAATTTAGCAAAGTGAATCTCAACAGTAGCAATCTCATGATGCAAGGGTGAACCCCGAAGGGTTGGATTTGTCTCATTCTATGATGCCCCCTTTCCATTTTCCATGAGTGCTCTGCTGATAAGGTTCTTTCATTTGTTATGTTGCTAATTTGGCTTACTGTTTGATTGGTATCTGAGTTCTAAGGTTAATAGATGTAGAGCTAGTTAAGAACTTAGAGGCTATTTAAGCATTATAAATGGCCTATCCCATTTTTTCTAACAGAGAATATCATACTATTGAGTCAGTCAACTTTCTGATTCCAAACCCAACTGGCTGATATGGTTCAAACCTGAATCCTTATTGTCTCAGCTTCAAGGACTAGGAGCTACAGTTATTTAAGGTTACTTCCTCTAATTTAAAGTCAGAATAAGTCAGAATACTTTGGGGTAGGGATCATAGACATAGGAAATTGTAACATATACTTGACTTTCTGTAATATTCTTTCATCCCTTTCTATCCATTTAAAACCTTGGGATTTTCTTTCTATCTTATATAAAAATTCCCAAGTGAGGAATTATTCTTAAAACAACAAATAGATGGCACAATTGCAAACCCGCCTTTTATCTTTGGGCTGGCTATTTCCATTACATGTGTAAGAAATGAATTGAGATTTCTGACTATTATACTTTTTCTTCTGATAACAGTCATTCTTTGCAATATTTTCTCATAGTCATAAAATTATATATCTATATATACATATACATCACATATATTAAGTCCTTATTAAAATGATTAACATTTTATTTACCTAAGTAATATACTATTACTAGGCTGTTAATAACCTTGGTTCAATCTAGTAAATATATTATTCTTTTTTGTTATAGAGTCTCCCAACCCCTCTCTCTTGTGTTTGTGAAATTTTCTCTAATGACTAAATTCACCCATAATTATGATTACTTGACATCTTGTATCTACTGATCCAATGCATTATGGGATTTGTTTAATATGGTTAAGTGTTTAGATACAAATAGTCACTATAGTAGAGTTACAAATGTCCCCTGATATGGCTACAACCTGGGGCCTGCCTTATTCTTATGGTTTGGATGGTTTCCATTTGAAATCCTGATTATTTTTATTCTAAGGAATCCTCCTCTTCCTTTTCTTCTTCATTATCATCATTATTATTTACCTAAATCCTCCTTTATTTGCTTCCCCAGTGTTACCTTGGATATATTAATTTTTATTGGTTGTGATCTCCTAGTTGAACTCTCTTCTTTCCAGTTATTTTCATTTCTTTACCATTTTCTATTATGTTTAACTTTCTATAATGGTTAATAATTATGGCATATTTGGTAGTCCATCTAGTTTGTCTTTGGGGATGTTTCTAATAGGTATTTCAGTAAGACCTGTGGATATAATTTTGTCATTTGTTATCTCTGTATCAATATATCTAATTCACAGTATTTTTTCTTTGCTTCAAAATTGAATTGTTTATCTTGGACCATCTATAATATTATCATTCTTAGAATATTCTTTATATACTCAATTGTATTATTACTGCAACTATTCCTAGGGGTCAGCTAATTTTTCTCTAAGAGCCAAATGGTAAGTCTTCATGTCCTTGGGATCCAATAAGCAAAATTAACCAACTGTTCATGCCAAAAAGCTAATAGTCCTTTTACATTTTACTGGTAAAAAAACATTATTAATTCACAGGCCATCCAAAAATAGGTGGAGTATCAGAATTAGTCCCTGGGCTATACTTTTCCAATCCTTCCACTTTAACACACCTCTATCAGATAATGGGTTAACTTTCATTAAAATGAAATGAAAATTTCAAAAAACAAATGAAAATTTGTTCTGTAGCCTTGATCTCCATTAGTCCCCTTTGATATTTCCTTATGAAGTTAAACATACGCCTATCCTATGATTAAAAAATTCTCTTCTATGTATTTAGAAAGAAATAATTTATGTACATACTTGGCACCTGGGTGGCCCAGATGGTTAAGTGTCTGCCTTTGGCTCAGGTCATGACCCCAGGATCCTGGGATTGAGTCCCACATAGGGCTCCCTGCTCAGCAGGGAGTTTGCTTCTTACTCCCCCTCTGCTCCCCCTGCTTGTGCTGCTCTCTCTCTCTCTCTCTCTGTCAAATAAATAAATAAAAATAAAATCTTTTAAAATATTTATTAATACTTTAATTTTTTAAATCATTTTTTCATTTTCAACATAACAGTATTCATTGTTTTTGTACCACACCCAGTGCTCCATGCAATCCATGCCCTCTCTAATACCCACCACCTGGTTCCCCCAACCTCCCATCCCCCCACCTCTTCAAACCCTTCAGATTGTTTTTCAAAGTCCATAGTCTCTCATTGTTCACCTCACTTTCCAATTTCCCCCAACTCCCTTCTCTTAACTCCTCATGTCCTCCATGCTATTTGTTATGCTCCCCAAATAAGTGAAACCATATAATTGACTCTCTCTGCTTGACTTATTTCACTCAGCATAATCTCTTCCAGTCCTGTCCATGTTGCTACAAAAGTTGGGTATTCATCCTTTCTGATGGAGGCATAATACTCCATAGTGTATATGGACCACATCTTCCTTATCCATTTGTCCGTTGAAGGGCATCTTGGTTCTTTCCACAGTTTGGCAACCGTGGCCATTGCTGCTATGAACATTGGGGTACAGATGGCCCTTCTTTTCACTACATCTGTATCTTTGGGGTAAATACCCAGTAGTGCAATTGCAGGATCATAGGGAAGTTCTATTTTTAATTTCTTAGGGAATCTCCACACTGTTCTCCAAAGAGGCTGCACCAACTTGCATTCCCACCAACAGTGTAAGAGGATTCCCCTTTCTCCACATCCCCTCCAACACATGTTGTTTCCTGTCTTGCTAATTCTAATCTATGAAAAACCCACAGCAAATATCATCCTCATGGGAAAAAGCTTGCAGCCTTCCCGTTGAGATCAGAACACAACAAGGATGCCCACTCTCACCACTCTTGTTCAACATAGTATTAGAAGTCCTAGGACCAGCAATCAGACAACAAAGAGAAATAAAAGGTATCCAAATTGGCAATGAAGAAGTCAAACTCTCTCTCTTCGCAGATGACATGATTCTTTATATGGAAAACCCAAAAGACTCCGCCCCCAAACTACTAGAAGTCATATAGCAATTCAGTAACGTGGCAGGATACAAAGTCAATGTACAGAAATCAGTGGCTTTCTTATACACTAACAATGAAAATACATAAAGGGAAATTAGAGAATCTATTCCATTTACTATAGCACCAAGAACCATAAGATACGTGGGAATAAACCTAACCAAAGAGGTAAAGGATCTGTACTCGAGGAACTACAGAACACTCATGAAAGAAATTGAAGAAGACACAAAAAGATGGAAGACCATTCCATGCTCTTGGATTGTAAGAATAAACATTGTTAAAATGTCTATACTGCCTAGAGCAATCTATACTTTTAATGCCATTCCAATCAAAATTCCACTGGTATTCTTCAAAGAGCTGGAGCAAATAATCCAAAAATTTGTATGGAACCAGAAGAGACCCCAAATCGCTAAGGAAATGTTGAAAAACAAAAATAAAACTGGGGGCATCATGTTACCTGATTTCAAGCTTTACTACAAAGCTGTGATCACCAAGACAGCATGGTACTGGCATAAAAACAGACACATAGACCAGTGGAACAGAGTAGAGAGCCCAGATATGGACCCTCAACTCTATGGTCAGTTAATCTTCGACAAAACAGGAAAAAATATACAGTGGAAACAAGACAGTCTCTTCAATAAATGGTGCTGGGAAAACTGGGCAGCTATATGTAGAAGAATGAAACTTGACCATTCTCTTACACCGTACGCAAAGATAAACTCAAAATGGACAAAAGACCTCAGTGTGAGACAGGAATCCATCAGAATCCTAGAGGAGAACATAGGCAGTAATCTCTTTGATATCAGCCACAGCAACTTCTTTCAAGATATGTCTCCAAAGGCAAAGGAAACAAAAGCCAAAATAAACTTTTGGGACTTCATCAAAATCAAAAGCTTCTGCACAGCAAAGGAAACAGTCAAGAAAACAAAGAGGCAACCCACAGAATGGGAGAAGATATTTGCAAATGACAGTACAGAAAAAAGATTGATATCCAGGATCTATAAAGAACTCCTCAAACTCAACACACACAAAACAGATAATCATATCAAAAAATGGGCAGAAGATATGAACAGACACTTCTCCAATGAAGACATACAAATGGCTATCAGACACATGAAAAAATGTTCATCATCACTAGCCATCAGGGAGATTCAAATACTTTATTAATTTTTAATAAATTTATTATATTAATTAAATTCATTAAATTTATTTTATTAAATTTAATTTATTAATTTATTAATAAAATATTTATTAATATTTTATTAAAACTAGAAGTGATACAATGTTCATTGAAATATAAGATTTACTTTTTTAAAAATTATTTTTATCAACATATAAGGTATTATTTGTCTCAAGCGTACAGTTCTGTGAATCATCAGGCTTACACATCTCACAGCACTCACCATAGCCCAGACTCTCCCCAATGTTCATAAAAGATATACTTTTTCATTTTTTAAAAAAGATTTATTTATTTGAGAGAGAGAGAAAGAGAGCGAGAGAGAGTGGGGGTGGGGCAAAGGGAGAAGGAGAAATCCTCAATTAGACTCCCAACTGAGCCTGGAGCCCCACGCAGGGCTCCATCTCATGACCCCAAGATCATGACCCAAGCCAAAATCAAGTTAGACACTCAGCAGAGTGAGCCACACAGGTGCCCCAAGATGTAAGATTTAAAAAATCATTGTGATATATTAATTCAGTAAAATACTACTCAGCCATAAAAATGAATGAACTCCCCATGTATGTAACAACATGGATAAATGTCATGCATTAGGCAAAAGAAGCCAGGCCCATAAAAATGCTGTATTATATATATGAAGATAAAAAAAGGTAAAACACACACAGATTAATAGAAATAGATTTTGAGAGTATTTGCCTGTGGGGAGTAGAGATTAATTGTATATGAGCATAAGGAAATTTTATGAGGTTATAGAAATGGTCTAAGTTTCTATTGCCATCTAGGCTGCATGCGTATAATCATATACCAACATTCATTTAATTATAGCCTTGAAATCTGTTCATTTCACCATATATAAAGTTTATTTCAAGAAAACTACAAGAAGAGATTAAGAATATGAATAAATATCCCTCAATATAAAAAAACACAATATTACCTCACAAAATATTTGACAAACTATTAGCATATAAAATCTAACAATATGTAAAAGAAATCATAAACCCAAATTGCATTTATTCCAGGAATTTAAGGTTGGTATACCAATTGAAAAATCAATACATGTAATTCAAAAAATAAACAGAAAAAAGAGGAAGAATACCATAATGAAATTTTAATGCATGAATAAAAATGGCAAAATGTAGCACCAACATATAATAAACTAAGAATAGTAGAAAATATTCTCAGTATGATACATCACCTCTAACAACAACAACAACAAAACACACCAAAGATAATATTAAACTTAGTGGTGAAAGACTGAATATTTCCCCCTGGGTTCAAGAAAGATGCAATAATGTCCACTTCTACCAATTCTATTCAACATTATACTGGAGGGTCTAGCCATTGCAGTAATGAAAGAAAAAGAAATAAAACACATAAAAATAAGGAACAAAAAGTAAAACTCTCCCTATTTATTAAATTATCATAAATGAAAATGTACATTTGTTTGTGTTAGTTCTATGGATTCTAATGCAAAAATTGACTCTTTCTGTGAGTCCTACTTGTAATGAATCAGTCAGATTAATCCTTACCTCTCAGGCCAAATTGTACACTATCTCCTGTGTCTTGAGCAGCTTTTACCATTTAAGCATGCAGGAGCTGAGATTATAGTGCTAATATCACTGTCAGTAATGCTGAAGGACAGTTACCAAAATAAATAAGAAAGGCAGAGCAAAACTGAGACCCACAGCCTTGGAAAACTCTATTACCTCTCCTGGATCCAGGAGATAATTGTTCAACCACTTGGATTAACTCATATTCTGTAGGATATGCTGGTTATGTGAAACACATCTGCTTGAATTGCCAGCAAAATTACATAGTAAATTCCATTTTCTTTTTGGATAATATATGCCAATAGTATATGAAGTCATGTATTTAATGCTTGAATTATGTGAGAGATACATGCCTTTGGAAAAATAATAGCTTAAATTTGATCTCACTCATATGTGGAATTCAGGAAACAAAACAGAGGATCATAGGGGAAGAGAGGGAAAAATAAAACAAGAACAAAATCTGAGAGGGAGACAAGCCATAAGAGACTCTTAATCATAGTAAACTAACAGGGTTGCTGGAGGGGAGAGGGTTGGGGGATGGGGTAACTGGGTGATGGACAATAAGGACAATAAAAAGGGCAAATGATATAATGAGCACGGGTATTATACAGACCGATGAACCACTGAACTCTACCTCTAAAACTAATAATGTGGAGAAAGGGGAACCCTCTTTTCCCACTGTTGGTGGGAATGCAAGTTGGTGTAGCCACTTTGGAAAACAGTGTGGAGATTCCTTAAGAAATTAAAAATAGAACTTCCCTATGATCCTGCAATTGCACTACTGGGTATTTACCCCAAAGATACTGATGTAGTGAAAAGAAGGGCCATCTGTACCCCAATGTTCATAGCAGCAATGGCCACAGTCGCCAAACTGTGGAAAGAACCAAGATGCCCTTCAACGGATGAATAGATAAAGAAGATATGGTCCATATATACAATGGAGTATTATGCCTCCATCAGAAAGGATGAATACCCAACTTTTGTATCAACATGGATGGGACTGGAAGAGATTATGCTGAGTGAAATAAGTCAAGCAGAGCGAGTCAATTACCACATGGTTTCACTTACTTATGGAGCATAAGGAATAACACGGAGGACATTGGGAGATGGAGAGGAGAAGTGAGTTGGGGGAAATTGGAGGAGGAGACGAACCATGAGAGACTGTAAACTCTGAGAAACAAAGTGAGGGTTTTGGAGGGGAGGAGGGCTGGGAGATGGATGAGCCTGGTGGTGGGTATTAAGGAGGGCATGTATTACGTGGAGCACTGGATGTGGTGCATAAACAATGAATGCTGGAACACTGAAAAGAAATAAAATAAAATAAAATAAAATATTATTAGTTGTTAATTGATTAAATTTAAATAAAAATAATATAAAACTTATAATCCAAATTATGAAAGGCTCTTAACTTGCAAGTGTTCTGAGGGCCACCCCATCTAACTTGGTAGCTATTCTAATTTCACAGTGAAGGGAGAACATTTTAGATTCGTCCTTGCTTTCAACCTTTGATGATAAGTCCTTTAATATTCTCTTTACTTTATGTACAATTTGACTATACTCACCCCTTTGATGGTTATAGGGTGGAAATTCCTATGTCCAAGTATTTCCATAGGACAGGGTTGAAGTACCATGAGATGAATCATTTAACAGGACTGGATATCAGGCTGAGCAAGAAAAAGACATAGACTATGGCTACGGGACATCATCCAGCAGCTGATGGAAGCGTGAAGTAAAGAAAGTGTGGCCTCTAACTCTATTTCTCCACCTCAGATTTTCTTGGTTTGAAAACAACTTGTCCCTCCCTTGGTGTATTGGAGACTGGGACCCAAGCCTTGAAGATATAGCTGTCTAACATATGGAAACTTTGCCTTTAAGTTTTATTTTGTAACTTAGTATTTATGAACAGAGAAGAGAAGACTTTCCTTTGGCATTTTGGAAGGAATGAGGACTGTTCTATAGATAGTAACTGTATGGCACCAGGTACCAGGAGCTTCTGTTCTGATCCTCCAACCTCAGCCCTCTACCAGGACAGCTCATCTTATGCACTTAATTGGTGACTGTTTCCATGGAGTTTCTAGGAGTCTAGCACATTTCTGGGAGTAGGCCACCTTCCTATAGACCACTACAGAAAGTGGTCCTCAAAATATGGTCCATGTACCAGAGACATAAGTATCGCCTGCGAACTTGTTAAAAGTTCAAAGTGAATGTATACTGAAAATTTCTAAGATTATAATATGAGCAGTTTTCCAAGCATGTTTAGTCACAAAAACTTTGGTTTTTTATATAAGCATCTCTTCAGGCTAATGTTTTATGAAAGATCCTTACTAAAACACAGCTTTACAGCATGCTGCTTGAACTGGGATGCAGTTCAAAATTATGCCTAATGATATTTCCTTTTCTGTCATCAGACAAAAGGCATACAATTAAGAAGCACATGAAGGAACCAGGCTGTTTATTTCTTTTAAAAATAAATACACTTATATTAAATGGATTAATTCTTCAAAATAACTAAAGTTGAAATCTGGCTTTTTAAAAAAATTTATCTCATGGCTAAATAACCTTAAATTCCATAAATGTACCAATATATGCTTACTTGTCCCCCTTTATTATATTCTTCATTTTGAAAAATACTGAGCAGATACGGTTATAATCAAGACAAATTAGATGTTTAATTAAAGAGATAGGAATAGAACAGTAAAATGAACTCCCCCGTTAATCCAAAGCTTTATTTTAACTAGCAGATTCATCTAAGCGCATAGCTGCTTCATATTCATGGTTAAGTCAATGAGAATCTGGAAAATGAAAAGCAGACGTACTGCTACTGTGCATGTTCCCACAGTTTCAATGCCTGGGAGACCCAATCTGCTAGAGTCTGTCAGTGTTCCAGGTTTTAAATAAGAAGATATCTGCATATTTGCTGGAAATGGTATTCAGGAAGCTCTTAAATTGATTTTAACTGCTCTGTCACATATTAAGTCTTTTAATTTGAGCTGAGAACTGAATGAGTTTCTATCTAAAATCACTTCTGAAACTAATGTGTCTTTGTACAGTCACTGATGGCCCTTTTTCCATATTTCATGAGCTATGAAAATTCACAGTTCTATTTCCATATAAAAATGGTTTATCAGTTGAACAATTAGAACCAGATGGAGATGGTAATTCAAATGAGAAATCAGTTTAAATATTAATCATCTATCCAGGGAGAAAAAGTGAAGACAATTGATCGTTTCACTTTGCAAGCAGATAAATTGGCAATTACAGATCATTATGATCACAACTTACAGTTATGAATTACTTATAATATTCTAAAAAATCAAGTTCAGCAGGTTAAGTTAATTATTAAACAACTTAGAGTAAACATCTTTTCAGATTGTATCCACTGATATACTTCCACATGTATTAAACAATATATTTAATAACAGAAGATTAGAGAACCCTAAATGATCATCAATAGGAGCTTAGTTAAGTAAACACTAGCACTTGTTTACAATAAAATACCACTGTGAAAACAGATCACTTTATGGTCATATTGTTAACCTCAACCTTGGTCAGTAATTTTAACTAAAGCCACAGCTTCCAACCTCTATTTTGTGACAAAGTACTTTAAAGGAATGGAAAATTGTTGAGACAAGAGTTTCAGAAATATTTCTCAGATATTTTTCTTGAAGGCACAAAGCATGAAGGGACTTTTAGAAGTCACTGACTTCAATGTCTAAGTACAATATTAGTGACAGTGGGACATGCTTTCATGAGAAAAGCACTGGTTTGAAGAAGCTCTCCATTCTGATCTCACTGTTGCCATGATTTTGGACAAGTCCTTATTTTTTGAGCAACATTTTCCTCATTAGTAAAATCATGCAGCTGTATTACATAATCTCTCAGAACCTACCAAACATTCTACAACCTTTTATGTCATTGGCACCTACACTGTTCCCATTAATATTCTCAGAAGATCATGTCTTTAATGAGCTGAGAAAAATTCAAAAAAGAATTCTTTCAGAATCAAACACTATACAGCAGTACATTATTACTCCCAGATCCTCAGAACAAGGAGGAGGTCTGTATAGTGGTCATTCCCTGTACATAGGCCCTGTAGCTAATTTTAAGTATTCTTAAATATCAGGCCTCAATTTAGCAACTTGTAACAGGAAGGGTAGAAGTTGTGGAAAGATGAGAAGTTTGAGAGAGCATAGTTTTGACCTAGAAAAAGCTTTAGGCTGGCTCAAGCTTGTTGTTTAATTAATTAATTAATACATAATACTGTATCTTTTTTTTTTTAAATGTAGTTATAAAATTTAGGTCAAGTTTGTTGGATGGGTAAAAAATATTAGGTAAATATGTGTCAACCTAACAGATAGGAATTATATTTCAAATAAAAAATGTTAGGTAGGTGATGAAATTTATGCAGGTTCCAGAAAATTATATGCAAACTTCTACATACTTTTTAAGGCATTTGACCTTGTAACATTACATGGAGAAGAGGCTCCTGACAGAGGGGGATGGAATTCTAATGATCACTGATTTATTTGTTTATTTATTTATTTATTTATTAAGATTTTATTTATTTATTTGACAGAGAGAGATCACAAGTAGATGGAGAGGCAGGCAGAGAGAGAGAGAGAGAGAGAGAAGCAGGCTCCCTGCTGAGGAGAGAGCCCGACGCGGGACTCAATCCCAGGACCCTGAGACCATGACCTGAGCCGAAGGCAGCGGCCTAACCCACTGAGCCACCCAGGCGCCCCTAATGATCACTGATTTAAAGAGCACTGGTTAGATCAAATTACTGGTAGATTAGTTATTCTCTTCTAGAAGCCTGTGAGAGCATGACTTCTAAGTCAGGATTTATTACAAGAGTAATAAAAAATAATAAACTCTCAGGACTGGAACCTCTTCCTGAATAATAGCAACAAAGGCACTAAATTCTTTATATAAATGTATTAAAGGGATTCTAACAAGCCTCACGCAGTTAAGATGTTACTGCTTGCCTGTATCATTCATTTTAAATGGAAAAGCAACAGCAACAACAATAAAAATGTACTGCCTTGCCAACACTACCTACACAAAAGCTGCCAGAAACAACTTGTAAACATAAGCAAACTTTTCAGAAGAATCCAGGCATGAAGACTTTATTAAATCATCTTTCTATTTTCCTTATATTTTTATGAGTGTAAAGCCTTTCTTCCCAGTAGCTCACTCAATCCCATTTCACTGATTAATTCATCTGACTGCTATGATGACTTTTATTGAACTTAGGCATGTAGCTAAGAACATAAATATACACTTTATGAACTAGGAGATACAGCAGGGCCTGGAGGATAGTCTCATTGAATCTATATGTTACTGATGTGCTGCTATAGAATCCAAGGAGAATATCAGTCTCTATTTACTGGTAATCTGTTACACTGGTTGATTCTAGGATTATGAGAGTTGGCCAATAAAAAAATGCTGGGTAATTAGTTTAATTTGTAATTCAGATTAACAAGGAATAATTTTCAGTGCTAGCACGTCCCATATATTATGTGGAACATACTTATGCTAAGACAATTTTCATTGTTCATCTGAAATTCCGAGTTAACTGTGTGTCCTGTGTTTTACTTGGCAACCGCAGCATTTCCACCTAATGAAACACATCTTCTCGAACCCATAGCTTGTACAGCCCTCATCCCTTACATCTGGGCCTATGGCTTGCCGGAACTAAAAGAATGAGAGAGAAGTGATATATCCATTGCCAGTTTCAGGCTTAAGTCTTAACGGGACTTAGAGCTTCCTCCGCTTTGATGGTTTGTGGATGTTAAGCCATCATATAAGAAGTCTAGCTACCCTGGTAAGACTATGTGGAAATTAGCTAAACTCATACAAAGAACTGAAGTCTTGGGAGTAGGAACGCAGCTGAATTGCTAACATCGAATGCTACCGAAGTCTTGAGAGTAGGAACGCAGCTGAATTGCTAACATCGAATGCTACCGTCAGTCCCTAAGCATTTGAAGCATCCAAGCTGAGGCATCAGACTTGTGAGTCAAGAAGCCACGTTGGGTGTTATAGCCCCACTAGACATCTTGTGCAGAGATTCATACCTGTAGTACCCTCTCTGTTTTGTGATCCACCAATCATGAGAAATAATAATAAGGTTGTTGGTTTAAGTGCTAAGTTTTAGCATAATTATTATGTAACAATTGATGCCCAAGGCATATAGATCCCAACCCTGACTCTATTAGTGATCATTCTGGTTCCTCTAAGAAATTTGTGTGACCTCTACAGACATTTTGAAAGTAAGAGGAGAATATTTACCTACTCCACAGGCCTATCAAAGGAGTTCAAAAACACTGCTTGTTTAATAAGTTGATAATAGAAAAACTGGCACAAATGTTAAATAGAAGTATCTGAAGATTTTGTAAAACCAACATAGATATAGAAGTGAGCAAATTCCACATTAAAGGAGAAAGTTTCATCATCAGGGGTATAATACTCAAGGGAATTTCTTTTCTTTAAAAAAAGAAAAAAACTTTTTTTTTTTTCTATTGCTTTCTTCTTTTTAATTAGTTTCCCAGGGCTTAAATTTGAATAGGACTTTAGAGTTGATTCTGTAAATTTAACTTTGCTACAAGTAATTTCTAACAGAAAATTCTAACTTTGTTTTAAACACAAGAGTGAAAACTCTTGGAGAAAAAAAATCAGGAAGAGGGAAGTAATTCTCCATAGATCTTACAAAAGAAACAAACTTACGCATTGAACTCTTGGTGAAAAGTTGTACAGATTCACCTAAAACTTGATTTTTTAATTTAAAACTACCCATAAGCTAGATAAACTCAAAGATATCCATGGTATTAATTAGGATGGTGTCTGGTTGCAAGTACCATAAAATTCCAAAAGTGGCTTAACAATATACACTTTTATTCTATCAGTTAAGTCCTGAGGTACACAGAGGGGGTAGTGTAAGCATTCCACAAAATGTTACTTCTATTAGGCTTCTCATAGTTACATGTTATAGCATGATTGCTAATACCTGACTGACCTCCAGTCATGTTTGATTGATAAAAGCAGCCCCAACAAAATCTCATTATTTTACCAGGTAAGAAAAGATTATAATTGGTAGAACTAGTAAGCAAAATGCCCATGGAAAAAGAAAAAGAAAAAAGAATAAAGAAAAGTTAGTGAGAGTGCATGTGTGTGCTGATTTCTCTTCTCTTTATGCGTCAGGTATCCTCATACCATTGCAAAAACTGGCAGAAAGAAGAAAAAACAATTTTATTCTCAATATCATTACACTTTCCATTTCCATGACTTGTTGAAACCTGGCCCAACGCTCCATAGGGCCCTCTCAGAGCTTACTAATTTCCTACAGAGCCCAGATGTTCTATCGATAGTCTTCAGGTGCCTTCTCCTTTTTGGTAGCACTTCTAGCTCAATACTCTTTCTTCCTTGTGCAACACCCTTCTTCTCTGAGAAACCAACTTTCTAAGCAATACCACTGTCTCTGCTTTTACTCCTCATTGTCATCTGTCAGTAGCTCACTCTCTCCCTAATCCTTGAGGGCTTTGATATCTAACATACATTCTTTCTCCACATTCCTCTGTAGGTCGTTTTAGGTAACCTCAATAACCGTGTGCCTGACCCATCTGAAGACTTAGTCTCAAAGCTTCTTAACATCCTGGATTCCAGCTATTTTTACCTTTGCCAAATTTAACCATTCTAATGATAGCAACATCTTCAACCTTGTTATTATTATGAACTGAGCTACTTCTAATGTGTTAAACTTTAATGACTAATATTCTCTTCTGGTCTTACAGCATTTCAACATTAACAAAAACTCCAGTTTCTTCTTCTCTCTTCCTTTCTTCATTATTATTCTTTCCATTTAAAGCCCTGTGTTTATAGGATAGGGATATCACTTCATCATAACTAGTACTTTCAACCTTCTATTGCCAATGTCAGCTGGGTACTCAGGGCAATTAATAGTTCTATAGACAGACATACAGGAAAGCAGATAAAGAGATTCTTCTGCAATTAGCCAAAATGGTATGAAATATGTATAACTCCAATTTGACTCTCAATTCCTCTCCTCTCATTTGTTAATCAGGTGACCATATTTTTTTCTTTCCTAAAGTTTGAGATGTTTATATATGAATTACTTAACTTCCTGTCAAATACTCACAAATTTGTGCGTCTGCCCTCATTGCTACTTTATTTTCATCCTTCTCTGGAAAGGAAATCTCCTTTCTCCATTTTTAGTCTGGGTTCTCCCCCCTGTCTTCTAAGGGTCATCCTTCCCGCTTACTCAGGGTCATTTGCAATGTTATTATCCTCTCTCCATGTTTTAAGACACATCCCCCTCGTGCTTCATTCCTGTCTGATGTCTGCCTTCTTTATTTCTCTTCTATTCATGGCCAAGACACTGGGAACAACATAGTTTCTATTCACTGCTTCAGCTGTGTTCGATCCTCTGAAACTGAACTGCCGTTCCACCTCCTCTATTCTTCCACTGTCACTGTCCTTCCCTTCTAAGACACCACGTATCCGTGGATTGCTAAATCCAGCAAACACAGTCTTGTCCTCATTAGCCTTCTCTGTAACATTGTTCATGATTCAGCACACTTGGCTACAAGAAACTTCCCTGTCTGTTTTTTCTGACAGATCTCTCTTGTGGAGTCCCTTCCACCTATGGTCTCCCCTTTTTAGGGGAAGAGAGCTCCTTAGGTGGGTTAACTTTCCAGATTTCTCGTTTTTGCTCTCCTCTTCCTACTCTACAGGAAAGCCCTTGGTATCTCATCTACTGCCATTATTTTAATGGATATCAACTGCTCACAGATCTCAAATCTCTACATCTAGACTTAATCAGAATGGAAGTAAAGGAGAATATTATGTTTGATCTCTTTACCTGGGTCGTTTATAAATCTCCAGGAACTATATACAGCACCTGACATGATATTTTGCACACTGAGGGCAATTAGACAATGATTAGGTGGCAGAAAAGTGTATTTTAATTCTTTCGTGCTTTGGTAGGGGTGTAGAGAAGCAGCAGTGGTATGATCAGAAAAGTACAATTTTTAAATTGACATAGCAAGATTCAGAATCCATTTCTTCTACCAAAATAAAACAATTCTAAAATTATAGTCCACAGTGTCTTCTAAGCCATGATTTGTCATTCTATAAATTACTTGAGAGATAAAAAGTCAAAAACAAACACCTACAGATGAATGCATTCAAGTTAAAATATTTTCATTTTCAGCTGTGCCTTATTTCTGCAAGACAGAAACTGAAATCTGTATTTCTTATATTTCATTACCTCATAATGGAACTTATTACATTTACTAAGGAAATCTGCTTGAACTTCATTCTGCTTAATTATCTTGTCTCTCAGTGAGTAAAACTCATACATATGATTCCTAAACATTTATAATACTAGACTGTGCTGAATATGAGCTTTCTCCAAGGCCATTAGTGAGTTGATCTCTCCTCTCCTGTCCCCTTCATTTCCTTGATCTTTCCCTTTCACTCTCTCTCTCTCTCTTGTTTTCTCCCTCATCCCTCCTCTTCCTCTCTTCATCCATTTCTCTTTCTCTTTCACACATACACAATCACATGCTCATGTACACATGTGTACAGACACTTAACCAAGAAATGTCCATGTTGACAAGAGAGTCCAAGTGTGTGTTTTCCTATTTTCAGACTCTGTGGCAATGGCCACAGTTGACTGATCCAGGCATGGGTACTTGTCTGAAGTTATGTTAATCAGATCCTAATATGAGTTCAGTCTTTCTCTTTAGAGACTATATGAATCTGGAATTGTTGGTGGCTTTCCCACTAGTGGGAAAAGTTGAAGCAAGTAAAAAATAACATACATAAAGGAGCAGAGAATGCTGCAGAGAGAATCCTTTCGGGTACTAGGCCTGGTTTCTACTGAATTTGAGGTTAGCTCCAGCCAGCAATTTCTGCAGTTTCATTGCAACTAGTACATTTTCCTATTTCTCTTATTTAGTTTGAGTTAACTTTCCAACAGTTGCAACTGGAGTTCTGACTAAAAGTATATTTGGTAAACCTAAAGTTGGATTTGTCTGTTTGTTTTTATGTATTTTTTATGTTTTTCATAAAGGGAAAAAAGTACTCTATTTAATTAGCTGAGAGTTCTGAAGTTGGAGCATACAAATTGATGATTTTTATTCTGTGGCAGAGGAGGGAATTGTTCTCCCAGGAAACCCTGTACCTCCTTGCTTCCTCACTGTTCCCTGATATTCCAAAATTAAAGTTCTGCTGCTTTAGCTTGTGTATCTGTAAGTGAGGAACTCACTTAGAATTAAATGGGTTATAGCAACATTTTGCTGGGTGGGATGTTGGCCTGGGCCAAAAAGAAAATTCTGGACACCAGAATTTTCATGGCCTAAGGAAACAAAGGCACACCCAACTGAAAAACAGTAATGCAAACAAAAAGCAAAACAAAATAAGACTTTTGAAAATTGTGCCTGAAGGTGTTTCTACAACTTGGAATTGTATATAAGCAACAAAGACACTCAGAAAGAATTTCTGAGGAGGGATTTCTTGGTCTACCTCTCAGCTCTATGTTCCTCTTAATATCCTCAGCTACCTTTTTTTTCTGCCACATATCGAAACGATAGGTCAACTTTTACTGCTTCAAATGTCAGGAACTTCTAAGCTCACTTTGAGCTCAAAAGTAATGACCTCTACCCACAAGCAGGGATAAGTCATTCGCCTTGTAAGTTAATGAAGTGCAGAGGCTTAGGATGTGGCTCTTTTTTAAAAATTTAAATTAAATTAATTAACATACAATATATTATTAGTTTTAGATGTAGGATATGACTCTTACGACTATTTCATAGCCGCCTGATAGAAGGGCAAGAAATTAGGCACTCCGAGACCAGTGAGTTATGAATCCTTGAAATCTATGGAGAAGAAAGAACTAAGGTTATCAGTCATTTACTTCTTGGAGTGATCGGTCGATATTGTTTTGGGGAACTACGTTTTATGAAAAGGACAAAGGGGCAACTATTAAGATATTAGTCTTTCGGGTGAATGAACAAGGGTTCTAGAAAAGGTCACAAGATATAGGAAGAGGAGAGTGGGTGTTCTCCCTTCACAGTTTTGCTCTGACAGTCCTCAATATACAATTCAAGCAAAGTAATCAATGTGTTTAGTGCACCATGTTCTTTTTGTCCCCCTAATGAATTCATATTATCCTGTAAATTGAATGCAGGGTTTGCAGACCAATATAACAAGTCTAAAACTAAGGCTCTGGGTTTATAATAACTGTAGAAGGAAATCTGGAAATACTGATTATTTATGAATCTTATGTACTTGGGTACCATTTTAAGCAAGGCCATGTCTTCAAAGTACTATTGAAATCTCTTGGTTCGCTCATTGATAAGGATTCTAATATTTGGTTCCTTTATATTAGAAAGTGCTTCCAAAATCACGGAGCTTTAAAATATACAGATTCCCAGACTGTAGCACTAGAATCCAGGAATCAGCATACTTTCTTATTTTAAAGATTATATTAACATAAGAGAACTTTAAGCAAAAAGGTGTCCCAAATTCTATCACGAATTCAAATCAGTATTTTTATATGCCCATGTTACTTTTCTTTGTCTAAGTAGATTTTAACATATTTGTAGCAATGTTAAATACTATTCTTTTCTATACTTGAACTTAATATTGTACCATGTATATTTTTTCAATGTGTTTTTATTTTTCATTACCCTAATTCCCTGGTTTCCTATTCTTACCATTCCCTGAGGAAATAAATATTAATTTCCTCATGCCAATCATCTACACCTTTTCCATGCTTACCCAAATATATTTTGCAGTGTGCTTTTCTTTCTTAACAATAAATAATAGTGCCCTAATTCAACAGACACAGGTATAGTTTATTATTTCTTGTAAGGACATGATATTCCATATTTTGAGGTACCGTATTTTTTTCAACTATTTCTGTATTGATGGATATTCAGGATACTTTGCTTTTTTTTTTTGGTCCAACTATAAACAAAATTACAATAAACTCCTCTGCTCTTATGTGTGTGTGTATATATATACATACATACATATATATATATAAATAATATTGGTGTTTATACTTCATACAATATATTTTCAAAAGCTTTATGAATATGTTTAGGCAGCTAATGATTACTAATGGTCTAAAATAATTTCTAATATTTCTATGAGTCTCAGAGTCACTTTGCTCTACCCCTCAAGCTTCTAAAGCTGACAAAAAGCCCCTCAGTTGGAGACCAGGTATGGCAGCCCTGTGCTGGCAACGGGAGAGATACACCTGTTTTGAACACCATAGGTACCAAACTCTAAGCCGACTACTTGCTGGATAAAACCTTGACATAGTCTCTATCTTCAAGGGTTCTTCATAGCCTCAACAGATAGTTATCTACAAATGAAAAGGCACTTTCCTGGGAGTTAATAAAATGTTGTCTTTAAAATTTCCATTCCAGTCCTTGCCTTTCACATACTTTTATCTAGTACTTCTGTTCCAAGGAAGTGGAACTCCTTGGAAGCCCTGAGTCTTCTGAATCTATGGACAGATGATTGAGGGTCTGCAGCCATGGCATATTCAGATGGAAACATACAAGGTTACCGTGGAAACTCTCAGCATTTTGACATTGTAATCTTTTGGAACTGAGCTCTGGAAAGAGGTCTGGCAAAAATCTCCAAGGGAAATGAGTAACAGTGTTTGTCCCATATAAGCTAAATGCAAATGAGTTATATTTAAAAAAAAAAAAAAAAGAAAGAAAAAAGAAAGAAAGAAAAATAAGCAATGGATACCAAGGAGTTTGTTTTATAGATCTGACAATAGGATTTTCTTAGACATACATCTTTTATAGATATAATATTAGAGATTACCACCACAGAACTATTTGCTGGTTACCAGCCAATAGCTATTTTACTGAATGTTCTATGTAAGTTATAAAAGCAGATTTTTCATGGCCAGTGTGTTCAAAAAAGGTATATTACATATTGTGAAAACATAAACCTGGATACTAATATCTTAAGTCAAAGCTTTCTTATTGCCTTAAGGATCTATTTGATACAATTACTCATAGTTTTTATGTTAGTCCACCTACCAAATTTTCCCTTACAATTTCTATACTGAAGCTCATTTTTTAAAATACTAGATATTGGGGCACCTGGGTGGCTCAGTGGGTTAAAGCCTCTGCCTTCAGCTCGGGTCATGGTCCCAGGGTCCTGGGATCGAGACCCACATCGGCACTCTGCTCAGCAGGGAGCCTCCTTCCTCCTCTCTCTCTGTCTGCCTCTCTGCCTACTTGTGATCTCTGTCTGTCAAATAAATAAATAAAATCTGAAAAAAATACTAGATATTATAATCTCTTATGTTTTCTCTATGTGCTATACAAAAATCTTCTCATTCTCTCTCTCTTTGGTTATCAACAACCCCATTATTGCTGATAAACTGTTTTTGATTATATTTTTAAAATGAAATAACACAAAGGACTACTATTCCACACTTATAAAATTTAGGAACTAATCCCATGCTTCTTTTCTATAATATTATCTTTGACTTAGAGGAAAAAACAAATATTATGAAAGCACATTTTTTTTCACAAATATAAATGAATATTTTTGTTGTTATCAGGCTCTTTAACAAATTCTTTTCTCAATGAAAGTACATTAAGAAAAGCAAGGATATAAGTTTCCTTTTTGCCTATAGCACTGATTATTTTGCTAGATTTTTGGTGTTCTGATTTCCCAAAACTTAGTTTCAGTGATTATTTTGTGTTTGAATATCACAATGAAATTATCACCAATAACAGAGCTTGGCACTTCAGAGAACACAGTAACAGCTGATAACTGCCACTGATGATGATCAGAGGTAGTGTTTCATGTCCATGTGACTTCCTAGTAACCTCCTACTTAGTGTTCACATTATACAGTATTCAGAAAAAAACCTATGAAGATGGTTCTAAATTATTTGGGAGTAATTTATGGAATACATGCATTTAAATAATAATGTATCTAAATTTCTAGAACTCAGCCAAACTGTAATTTTGCTATTTTTGCTTGTAAAACAGCTTCAGTATTTAAATGTACTACAACGAATTGTTTGGGTTGCATGCATGTGTGGTTTATTTTTGTTTCTGCCAAGCACAAACTAGGAACTATAAACAGTCTGCCTATCCATAATGCTTCCCTTTAAAATGTGTTTTTCCATCATTGAAACCTCTTAGGCAATTAGGAATTGAGTTAACATATGTGACAAAAGCAATTAAGGACTGCTTGCCAAACCATATATATGTATGTATACACACACACACACATATGACAGAGACTAAAATAGGATGTAATATCATGCCAAAAGTACTTGGAGAGTTATCTGGAGAAATTGTTCTTATATAGCCCATGAGAATTTCAATTGATAAAAATAAAATAAAACTGTGCTGGATTTATTTACAATATCATTATTTTTTCTTTGAAGTATATGCATGATGGTAAAAACATGTGCTGTATGTTAAATCATTACTCCCCAACCTATGTATGTAGAGATCCTAAAGGATAATGTTTAAAACCAGGAGGTCCAAAGTCAATGAAATTTATGACAAAAGAGCCAAGAATATACAATGAGGAAAGATAGCCTTTTCAATAAATGGTGTTGGGAACTCTGGATAGCCACATGGAAAAGAATGAAACTGGACCACTGTCTTATACCATCCACAAAAATAAACTCAAAGTGGATTAAAGTCTTGAATGGAAGACCAGAAACCATAAAACTCCTAGATGAAAACATCGAGAAAAAGCCCTTAACATTGGTCCTAGCTATGATTTTTAGATTTGTCACCAAAAGCAAAGGCAACAAAATCAAGAATAAGTGGGTCTGCATCAAACTAAAAAGTTTTTGTATAGCAAAGGAACCATCAACAAAATGAGAAATCAATGTATCAAATAGAAAACATTTCCAAGTTATATATCTCATAAGGGGTTAATATGCAAAATATATAAAGAATTCATACAACTCAATAGCAAACACACAAACAAAAAATAATTTGATTAAAAAATGGGGAGAGAAGGGTGGGTGGCTCAGTGGGTTAAAGCCTCTGCCTTCGGCTCAGGTCATGATCTCAGGGTCCTGGGATCGAGCCCCACATCAGGCTCTCTGCTCAGTGGGGAGCCTCCTTCTTCCTCTCTCTCTCTGCCTGCCTCTCTGCCTACTTGTGATCTCTGTCTGTCAAATAAATAAAAAACAAAATTAAAAAAAAATGGGCAGAGAAACTGAAGACATTTTTGCAAAGATGTACAAATGACCAGCTGATTCATGAAAAGGTGTTCAACATCACTAATCATCAGAGAAATGAAAACCCAAACCACAGTAAGATATCACCTCACACCTACTAGAATGACTGTTGTCAAAAAGACAAGAGACAGCAAATACTGGTGGGGATGCCAGGGGCGGGGAGTGGGGCAGGAAGGGAACCCTCATGCACTGTTGGTGGGAGTGCAAACTGGTGCAGCCTCTGTGGAAAATC
The DNA here is from genome assembly GCF_010015895.1 of Lontra canadensis. NCBI lineage: Eukaryota > Metazoa > Chordata > Mammalia > Carnivora > Mustelidae > Lontra > Lontra canadensis. Next base: position 47,392,518 of record NW_022630996.1, on the reverse strand, counting down.
AGGGTTACTCAAAGGATTAAAAATAGGACTACCCCCTGGATGAACCTTTAGGGCATTGTGCTAAGTGAAATGAGCCAGACAGAGAAAGACAAATGTTACACGGTATCACCCAGATGTCAATTTAAAAAGCAAACCAAAAAGCTGTCAAACTCAATGGAACAGGAGAAAAGTGGTTGCCAAGGGCTGGAGGGTGTGGGAAATAGTGAGAGATTGGTAAAGGGATATATATTTTCTCACCTATAAGATGAATAAGATCTGAGGATTTAGGAAAAAAAAAAAAAAGTTCCCCATTGTCTCCCTTCCCCCCTCATACTCATGGCCATCCAGCCCTGTCTTGCCAGGCACACTTAGAGCATAGTGAAGAACAGCTGGTCATAAATATTCTGCCTTTGTACAGGCTGTTCCCCTTCCTAGAATGTCCTTTCTTCTTTTTCCGAAGAGGGCTCCTACTCAATGTTTCAAAATGCAGTTCAAGTATTACCTCCTCCATAGTAGAATGAGTAATTCCTATTTCTGGAGTCCGCCCCGGACTTTACATATGTTTCTTACATTAAAATGAAATCATTGAACATTTGTGTTCCTACTGTGTGAATGAAAATATATTAAATGCTAGAGACATCTGCACAAATGTAGACGGGCTCTGTTCTTAAAGTCTAATCACATGGCATTACACTGGCTCTCTGTCTCAGTAGCTTATTAATATATCACATTTCCTTATTCATCTCTATTGTACCACTTTCTAATACTGTCTGCACATTGAAGTTCCTAATGGGGGTCTAGACCTCAACCTGCCATAATATTTATTATGTGGAAGTTTGCCAGACTGATGGAAGGGCAGATCACCCCAAACAACCACTTATATCGGACACCTCTTATTTCACCAATGAAGTATGATTTTGACCCCTTATACTCTCTGGCATAGAGTATGGTTATATTTGAAGCCCTTAGTTTTACTATCCTAGGGTTTATTCCTGTTCCAGCCACATCAAATGCTGACCATCCTGAAAATGTGTAATAAAGTTAACTGAAATTAAAAAAATATATATATATACAAGAAACTTATCTAAGAATATAAGATGATATCTTAATTTCCTGATATTAAAAAAACCTACCAATTATTGGTGGCCAATATAAATATAAAAATTGTTAGAAATTCACTTGAAATCCTCAAACGTTTATTTATAATATTTAATTAGTTTATAACATGTGTATACATATTTTGAAACATATTAATTATATAACAAATGACTCCACAATGCCTTGTCTATCCAAATTCTCTAAGAATATTCATCAATTTATTTCCATAAACTTTTATTATTGGGTTTAGGGTTTTACATTATAAAAAGTATATGTACTTTCTAAAGTCTAAATTCCAAAATACTACCCATCCTCAAAGATTTGGGATAAGAGATTAGAGACATACTAATTTTTAAGATACCATTTTTTTTTACCCTCACATTTATAAGTCAATCTTATTACAAGCTTTCTTATGCATCTTCAACTTTGGAATACTAGTAGTCAGTGGAGCCATTTACGGATTATCTAACACCTTTTTAAAGAGCCTATCATGCTCATTCTAAGTGGTATGGGAGTCAGAAACATTTAAATTCATACTTGATGCTCTCCCCGGATATTTTAACTACCTAACTACATCATCATCATTATCATCCTCTTCCTTTTTATTTCATCTGTCTATGGCTAAAAGCTATATTTAAAATATTTATCCACTGGTATTGCATGCTTCCTAAGGACAGAAATGATCACCCTGCTGAAGAGTTCTGGAGCCCCACTCTGTGCCAGGCATTATCCTTTCCTTTGTTCCTGAATCTTGTAGTGGTTCACGGGTCCTAGGGGAGAAGCCAGGGCACACCCTAAGAGGACTCAGAGCCATGGGTATTTATGAATCAAGGTATTTCCATATTTTGGACACTGCTTTAGGTGTAGTGGTGCAAAGAGATGAAATGTCAGCTGGGTTTATAGCTACATTATCTATGATTTCCATAACCAAAGTATTTCTTTTATTCCTTTTGAAAAGGATCTGTAAAAGGCTAGTTTACAGGGACATTCAACACATGCCATTGTAAGGTTAACCTTCAGGAATAATTACTCAAGACTTTGTTAAAACTCTACCCCACACTTTTTTTTTTTTTTTTTTCATTAGCATTGAATCCAGTCACATTTGGGATTGAAATCAGCACTGAATCCAAATGGAGCTTTGGTGTTCAAGCTAAACTCAGTGAGCATGCACTGCATAATATGGATGACTTCAAAAGGACTTAAATATAATGCAACTCTAAACCCTTGAGGCATATTTTTGAAAATATATTTTAAATGTTTTGTATTAAATCATATACAATATATATGATTTCATTAAAATAAATTCTATGTCAAAATTTTTTACAAAGGGAAAAAATATGAAGTCTTCTTTTCTAGTGTCTTAAGAGACACTAGGATGAACTTAAGATCTGATACTATCACAATTAGATTTCCTATCTTAAATTTTCTTCTAAGCTCTGCTACTTAATTGATTAATACCAAAAATACCTTGACTTCTATTGCATATCATATGTATGAAAAAGTAGGTCTTTTCCTTTCTTGAAAGTTACGGAGCAGGACATGTTAAAGACATAGAGTATTCCTCTTTGCTATTGTCCTTATTGCACTGTGGAAAATGAGAAATTACTAACAGGGTAACAGGAGGTACATACAGATCATTGCTCATTGACTGGGAAATGTAGGCTTTGATGTAATGACATGGGGGGAAATTGGATAAGAGATTATTTATTTTCTGTCTCTCAATAATTAGATTTGGCTTTTATTCCAAACTTATGTGAGTCTGATTACAAATCATAGAACGCTTATGTAAGCCAAGTTTTGAGAAAGCGAGTCAGGGATAAAATGGAAATTGGTGCTGATACATTATATAACCTCCACTATGTTCTGTAATTTAGGGTTGTAGAGACTTACCAAAACGCATGCTTGTAGTTTGTGACTGTCAGCTGGTTTTCAACATCACCAATATCTTGGTCCTTCTCAAGAAAAGAATGTCTTGGTGGAAATTTGACAAACCTCTGACTCAATGATAGGGTGTTAATTAGGGAACAAAGTTGCTAACAAATCTTTTGGTTAGATTTTAAAGAATATGTTTATGTTTGAGCAATTTGTGTATTAAATATTGAAGTGTTGCTTCCAATAAAAAAATAAAATAAATCACTGATTCCAGTTTGGGGATATTATTATTTGTTTAAAAACTCCACTTTTCTTATAGTCATCTCCCAATATTGTTCCAATAAGCCTCTTTTTCTCAAGTGAATAAAAATCAAATAGACCTTGCTATGTCTTTCACCATGGGGGGGTATAAATAGAATCTTTGAGTATGAATACATCCTTGGGCACTTGAATGAATTATAAAAGGTAAGGCTACAATGTACACTTTATAATGTCCTTTAGATACCCTTATTTGGAACAGAAAAGATTTACTCAGAAACAGCAAATAGTGTTAGGATTAGTCACACAGCAGTAGAACAGCAGATCTTTCTCACAAAGCCTGCCTTTCCCAGAAGGGGATAGCAATAAAGAAACATGGTTTTGAATTTTCAAATGGGATAGAACACACAAAGAAAGAGTTAGTCAAAACACAGCTATGGCTTGGACATTATATTAAGCAAGATGTCTGAACATTTTTGGATCCCAATGGTTTCAAGGATATTTCAAGGGAGTTGTACCTAAATGACTTTAAATCCTGCCATAACCACCCAGAAACCATATGAGATTGACCAAAACTTCAGAAAATGACTTCAAAATCCCTAAAGGCACTGAAAGAGACCATTTAAAGAAATGGACATGTTTTCTGCCCACCCCCCCCCTTTTTTTTAACGATAAGGATGTTGAAGTCCAGAGAATGTAAATGGTTTCTCAAAGCAAGTCATAAGCAATTCTTGAACCAAGACTAAGTCTGTTAACTTTCAGTTCTGCTCCCTTCCTTTGCTCTTGGAACTTCTCAAGAATCCCCAGAAGTAGGAGTAGGCTACCTTAATAGTCCCATGAGAGGAAGAGGGGGTGGAGGGTTAGTTTGGAGTACTGACCTTTTAGTTGTCCTTAGTCCAAAACACACTACTGCCATGGCAACCATGGCCTGAGACACTAAATTGCTCACTCTGTTCATGAACACGCAGACTCTATTTGAGATAAACAGTAGAAATAAAAAAGAAAAAGAGAGGAGAAAGTCAGGGATATCTTGAGTCAGGGACTCCTGGGATGAACCTGAGTGTCTGGACACATGGAAATGTTTGCAGGGCTCTGCATCTTACTTTTGGTCAATTTGTATAGTGACTAAGACTGTAATTCTGTTACAGTGTTGCTTCTTGGTTCTTAGTTCATCTTCAAGTGGCTTTGTAGGTAAGATTTACAAAAATAAATGTTTAAGACCTCATCCCATTCTAAAACATTCATAGGTTGGTGATGGGACTACTTGGGCTTTCATGGGATCTTTAAGATGATGATCTTTTAAACTAGTAGTTGAACTTTAAACAATTTTCAATGAAATATATAATCTGAAGAACATGTAAAATGTCTGAAAAACTGAAAGAATGATAATAATGTACATCAGTGTATCTAATAGCTGAGTGACTAAGTTGAGATGCTATAAGCTGAGAGGTCCCCCTGAGTCATTCCTTCATCATGAACCTCCTCCTCTCTCCCCACCAAACAATGATTCTCCAGAAACTTGAATTAAATAGTCCCTTGTTTTTTAGAAAAGCACATAGCTTCACTACCAATGTGTGTTTCCTTAGACAATATATTGTTTTATCTTGATTGCTTTCCAGTTTTATATAAGTGGAATAGAATTTATTATTTCACTGAGATGTACTTCTTTGGCACAACATGAGTTCTTTGAATCCCATCCATTTTGAGGGCATATAAGTGACGTTAATTTCACCCTATATTGTATTTCATTGTACTAATGTATTTTTTTCTATTCTAGTAGTGATGATTGGGATGGTTGCTTTGATTTAGACTTCTACTGGCCAATATATGGGAACTCCTATTATTTCACATCCTGGCCAATATTCCAGATAGTCAGACCTTTTCATTTTTATCAAGCTAGTGGGTGTAAAATAGCAATTCATTGCTGAAAAATGATATCCCCTGATTGAGTACCTTTTCATATGGATATTGACCATATTTCCCTTTTCTGTTTGTCTTTGCTCATTTTTCTATTGAAAATTTATCCTTTAATTGTCTTTATATATTCTGGATACCTGTAAGTTTTGTTCATCTATATATAACAAATATTTATTCCTGGCTTATAGCTTGTTTTTATTCTTTATGTGGTGAATATTGAGGAACAAAAATTATTCAGTTTACTTCAGTCAAATGTTATCAATCTTTTTGTTTTTTAAGAATCACAGATTTTCACTTGTTTTATAGAAACTGTTGAATACCTGTAATTTCATATATTTCAACATAAAAATTTACAATTTTTGCATCTTGTTTAAGATATCCTTCACATTTTCATAATGATGTTACCTTTTGTCTAAAATTTTATAATGTCACTCTTCACATTTAGGGCTCTAAAGTACTTCTAATAATATCTTTTGTGAGTTGAGAATGTAATCCTATTTCTCTATATATGGTTAGTGAGTTGTCCAAAAAGCATTTATTACCCTTTTTTGGGAGACAGTTCTCCACAGGCCTTTTAGGTCTCTGCATCTGTTCTGAAAGCTTTTAATGTACACTATCTTTTCAAGAATGTTTGTATAGTAATTAGCGTTAGAAAATTGAAACAGTATCTCTTCTCAATTCACACACACACACACACACACACACACACACACACACACATACCAAATGTACATAAAAATTGTTGAGGGAAACTGGCACCTTTATACTATTGAGGTGTCAGTACATAAACAGTTTCTATTTATTTACATCTTCTCTAATGTCTTACATAAAGTTCTATAATTTTCTTCCTAAAGGTCTTGATCATAAACTGCACCTTATATTTTTATGTTTTGATAAATATATCTTTTGAAATATTTTAGTAAAATATTTTATAACTTGATAGAGAAAACTAAATTAATTTTTATATATCAATTCTATCTAGAAAATAGTTAAACCCTATATTAAATCTAATAATTGCTACAAATATAATTATGTTGTTGTTAATAATAGTTTTGTATATTTCTTTCCATAGTTTAGACCCTTTGTTTCTTCTTGTTAACTTACTTTGTTAGCTATAATCTCCAGTAAAATTTTGAATAGAAGGGATGTTAAATAGCATCCTCAATCTGATCTTCATCTTAAAGAAAAACAATTCTAATTTTACCATTTACTATGATGTTTGTGATAGTTTTTGCAAATATGTTTTATAAAGCTTTTAAAAATGTACTGGTGTTGAATTAGAGCAAATGCTTTTTTCAGCATCAACAAGATGTTCATATGATTTTTCACTTCAATATTTTGTATTGTATTAATTATTTTAGTGTCAAAACAACCTTAAATTTCTGTAATAACTCAATCTATTATTTTCTTCTATTTATCTTAGGCTTGTATGCTGTTTTTTTTTTTAAGTTCTTAAGATAGAATACTGAGCTTACTAATAATCAAATGTTGTTTTTTTTTTTTTTAGATTTTATTTATTTATTTAACAGAGAGAGAGAGATCACAAGTAGGCAGAGAGGCAGGCAGAGAGAGAGAGGAAGCAGGCTCCCCGCTAAGCAGAAAGCCCGATGCGGGGCTCAATCCCAGAATCCCAGAATTATGACCTGAGCCAAAGGCAGAGGTTTTAACCCGCTGAGCCACCCAGGCGGCCCAATCAAATGTTCTTCTTATTAAATTCATTTATATTTATACACTTTCATCAAAGAAATGCTTTTATTGTGTTAGATTCTGGCCTGTACTATTTTCACTATCTCTCAGTTTAGAATATTTTAAAATTTCAAATATTATTTCATTTTTGACCCATGGGTTACTTATAATGTCTTTATTTCTAACTATAATAGTTGTCTACCTCTCTGAGACTTTCTAGATTGATTTTATTATAGTAGAGAAAATGTTTTCTACGACAACAATCCTTTAAAATTACTGAAATTTGCATTATGACCTAGAACATCTTCAGCTCCATTGTGAAACATTTTTGCATACTTGAAAAATTATGTCTATTCTTCATTTGATTGTTGTTTGCTCTGTTCTAAATAAGTATATCATACTGTTAATCTTGTTCAAATCTCCTATATCCTTCTGAATATGTTGTCTTATTTGTTACTAAAAAGGACATATGAAAATAATTCATTGTGATGGGCTATGTCTATCCCTATCTCCCTGCCAACTTTTGCTTAGATTGTAAGGATATGTTTCTAGCTGTCAAGAAGTTTAGAATTATTATATCTTCCTACTGAATTAAACTGTCTTCTTAAGATGTCCTTATCTCTAACAATGCATTGTACATTGAACAGTATTTTGTCTGATATTAGTATAACTCTAGCAGCTTCCTATTTTTTCATCCTTATGTTTTCAAACTTTCCATAGCCTCATATTTTCTATACGTCTCTTATAAACTACACATAGTTAATTATTTTAAGCCAACACTATTTTGTCATTAGGACTCCATTTGGATTTATTCCTATAGTATTATGTTTATTTTAACTTTTGAAATGCATAAAAACACAGGTGGGGGAGCATGGATTTCAATACATCCTTCTGGATAGAGAATCCACTCGCTGTCTTTCAGGCTGGAGAAAGGTCTGCGTGGAGTTTCCAGATGCAAGAAGCCAGGTTACCTGAATGCCCATGTGAAGCTAAGCACCTGCCACCAAAAGCCCAGATTAGATGGTAAAATGAAGGAGAGATTAAATTTACTGTGTTAAATTAAGATTTGGAGGGGACTGTTTGCTACTGTAGTCTGTCCTTAATAATACAACTTTCTCCCAAACCCTTTGTGATATAGCCAAAATTGTTTTTGAAGGAATACATATTGCTTCAAATGCATTCTAATTTTAAAAAAGACCCAAATAAAAGAATTCTGTTTTCACTATAAAAGGTCATAAAAACTACTAAATAAGCCAAAAACAAACAGAAAGTCCATAAATTGAGTCCTAATCCTTTATGATAGTGTCTGTATAAAGTTGGGCAAGTTTCACTAATTCTCTGAGACCTTTATTTCCTGTCCATATGTCTACTAGTGAATACATAATAGAGTTTTGGATGGATTAAATTTGGTTCCTGGTTTACAGATGGGGCTCAAAAGGGGATATATTAATAAAAGTAACCAATGATAATTAGTGTTAACTGCAACATCCTACTTTGCCATTACTTTTATTATGAATATATCCATTACTATGCCAGTTCAATGGTTCCTGTTTTTTATGGAGTTAATAACCTAAAATGAAATATTTTATATAGGCAGAAATGCTTTTAAAATGCATAGGTCATTAAAAAAACTAATACAGAGTCAAAAAGAGAAAAACTCAAAGGTTTACTTAACATTGAGAAAATAAAATAATTTAATAAAGACCTATTTCTGATATGCAGTATGTTGATCTATATCAATTAAGTTTTCCTCTGAATTCTAAATTTAGTTAAAATTTGAGTGACAAGATCAAAGGAGAGAAAGAATCAATGAACACTGGTTAACAGGTTTTTCTGGCAACACATCCTGGGCCAGATGGCATTGTCAAGCAGAAGGTATTTGAAGTGACTTGTTGCTAAGCATTGCCAACAAGTTGGTCCCTTATGAGCCACTACATGTACAAGAGGCTTTGTCATAAGGTCTGTAATGAGATGCCAGAAAAGATTTGTGGAAGCTGTTTTAGTACCTTATATACCCTTTTCTGTACTATAGCTCAGGATAGATCTCTGTGAGCATATGTGTCCTCCTACCTCTATTCAATAATGATTTTTTAATCCTATGAATTATTTGATTATTTTTCTTTATGGTACTGGGTTTTCAGCATTTCCGGACTGTTTAAAAAAATGTATATTCCCACCATGAACCTGAAGAGATAAAGATCATTTTCTTGTTATGTCTATGAAGACTAACTTTCCACATCTGTGATTAGAATGTCCATGTATTGGCAATAGATGAAATATTATTTTATTTTATTTTATTTTTATTATTATTTTTTTAAGATTTTATTCATTTGACAGACAGAGATCACAAGTAGGCAGAGAGAGGCAGGCAGAGAGAGAGAGGAGGAAGCAGGCTCCCCGCGGAGCAGAGAACCCGATGTGGGGCTCGATCCCAGGAGACTGGGATCATGACCTGAGCCGAAGGCAGAGGCTTTAACCCACTGAGCCACCCAGGCGCCCCTGAAATATTATTTTAAATATTCAAATAAATATACACATTTAGGGGCACCTGGGTGACTCAGCGGTTAAATGCCTGACTCTTGGTTTTGGCGCCAGGTCATGATCTCATGTGTCCTGAGATCCAAACAGAGCACCTGGCTCCGGGGGGAGTCTGCTCAAGATTCATTTCCTCTGCCCCTCACCCCATCACACATGCACATGCGCCCTCTCTCCCTCTCTCTAAAATAAGTTAATTAATTAAGAAATACACACACACACACACACACACACCCCACACAATCTCCTCTATCTTTTAGTAGAGGGTACCTAATTACCAGGACATACTGGTCTTTTGGTCACTTCCCCTCCATTCATTTGTTGCACCGAGGATGAGCATAAAGTCAATAATTTTAGAAATAAGAATTTGGATGGGTCAAAAGATCAGGCCTTCCAAATAATCTCACATCTTTTTGACCCAATAGTTCATGTTCTTCCTTCTCATTACCCTCCATTCTGTGCTCCCTTGACAAGCACTAAGTCTAACATTGACATATTAATTCAATCTGCAAACACGGTTTAAATAGTCATGACTGTCACATGCCTTTGTAATTGCATGTGCTCTTATTCTGTATCAATTAGTAATCAACTATTAGTTTAACCAAGTGGTTTTTAAAAGTTACCCCCCCCCCAAAAAAAACCACTTCATGCTTTAAAGATTGATACATCAGGCTTATTTGCTATTTTAATTTTTTAAAAATTTTATTTATCTAAATTTAATTAATTAACATATATATTATTAGTTTCAGAGGTAGAGTTCAGTGATTCATCAGTGCTCATTACATCACAGGCCCTCCTTAATGTCCATCGCCCGGTTACATCATCCTCCCAAATTTTTATTTATTTATTTGAGAAGGGGGGAGAGAGAGAGAGAGCGAGCAAGAGAGAGCATGTGCACTAGTGGGGGGGGGGGCTGGGTAGAGGGAGAGTAAGAAGCAGCCTCTGCTGAGCAGGGAGCCAGGGGTGGGGCTTGATCAAGCCTATTTGAATGCTAACTAAAAGTCCAAGTAAAAAAGATTTTCTGAGGAAGGATAAAAAAGTAGAAGGTCATAGACGTGTTTGTACTTTTGCTTTTGTTGGCTTATTTTGCATCTTTAGCATAGTTATACCAGATACCGATTGATATTTCAAATGATCTCTACTAGTGATATAGTGAAAACAGTTTTATATCAGATTATGACACTAGGGTAACCTATACATTTAGTATATTTGATATTTTAAGTTTTTAAATTTATTTTGAAATTTTGTATTCTATTATGGAAACTGGAGAGATTGTATCTGGATCTGCTCTATAAGTTACATTATAAATATGAGGTTTACCCATAAAAGACCCTTAATGATAGAGAACAAACTGAGGGTTGATGGAGGGAAGTGGGTGGGGGATGGGCTAAATGGGTAATGCGCATTAAGGAGGGTACTTGTTGTGAGGAGCACTGGGTGTTGTATGCAGCTGACAAATCACTAAATTCTACCCCTGAGACCAATTTTACCATATATGTTAACTAAGTAGGATTTTTTTTTTTTTTTTTTAATGAGATAAAGAGGTGCCTGGGTGGCTCAGCCATTAAGTGTCTGCCTTCAGCTCAGGTCATGATCCCAGGGTCCTGGGATCAGCGTCAGGCTGATCAGGTCCCAGCATCAGGCTCAGGGCAGGTCCCAGCATGAGGCTCCGGGCTTTCCAGGAAGCCTGCTTCTCCCTCTCCCACTTCCCCTGCTTATGTTCCCTCACTTGCTGTGTCTCTCTGTCACATAAATAAATAAAATCTTTTTAAAAAATGAGATAAAAAAATAAATATGAGCTTTGCCAAGTGTGAGGTATTGTGTGAGAGACCCAAAGAAACATGAGGGGGTGCTCTTCCCACAAGACCTTAATTTACTTGAGAAGAGAAAAATAAAAAATAAAAAAGCCCATCTTTGGGTATTTTATATATGTTCTCTGAGTATGCCTGGGACACTGTCCTTACTCCTCCACCTGCCTCTTCCTAGCTGACTCCTTTCCTTTCAGATTATAACTTAAATTTTAATTTCTTCTAAGAATTGTTCCTGATCCCACAGACCACCTTGGAGTATGCAGTCTGTCAGAAGCATCCTGTGCTTTCCGTATACCATCACTTTTACTGCAGTTGGTTGCTTTTTGTCGGTCTTCACTAGACTTGAAGCGGTGTCAAGGCAGGAAACTTATTTGTTTGCTCGACTACTAAAACTTCCAAATTACAAGAAACCCATAAATATGTGTTGAAAAAATATCATCAACTTTTGAAGACATATATAAAAATTTCAATGTGCCATTGGCGTTTCCAGAAAGAAAGAGATGACATTAAGTGGTCAGGAAAGACTTCATTTCATGCAGCAGGGCAGAGTCTGGGGTTTCTGTTAGTACTAAAAAGTACGGTGGAAAATAGACTCTATTAGCGGTGATGTGATTGAAAGTGTGGAGTGACACTTAAAGAAAGTAAAAATGGCCATTCATCTCTGGCCTACGGTTTATTTCTAGAATAGACTTAACCTAGCTGACGTATAACATTCTGCACACAGCTAGCAGCTTTAATTGATGGGCTGTGTGTGCAGAGTATCAAATGAGTTGGCACTGCCAGATAAGAATGAAACAGCTTTTTTAAAAGGTGAAGAGTAATGGTCAAAACTACTTTCAGTTTTATCACTTTCAAATTGCTTGCTTATGGAAGCAGTGGGTATAAAGAGATCAGAGGATTAGAAGGAAAAGCTACAATTTTTAGATGGACATAACATACAGGTTTGAGGATGGAAACTGTTTTTTATGGGACTTTCAACCAATTTCATAAAGTTTTCTTCTTAAGAATTTACAGGACTAAGAATTTTAAAAATACAAAGAAATAAGCTTGGGGGCTACTGGATCTAATATGATCTCATTGTCTTTCAGATTTCCCATTTAGTACATCATATTGTTCCCCTCTATATTCTTTCAATAGTAATTTGTACTACTCTCATTTACCAGAGAACCATAAAACAACTGATCAGGCTAAGCAGATGTCCGTGTCCATTACAAAATAAGCTTGGACCAGAACACTTTCAGGCAGCTCCATATCTTTACAGTTCTATTATCAGTGATGACTAAAATGTAACTTCAGAAGTCTATATTTGTATTTTGTAAGAGGTACAATCTTTCTTATTGGTTTTTTGAATTGTTCTTTATTTTTTGCATTGCTATTGTCTGTTAGATGACAGAGAAAGAATTATTATTTTCTAATATGATTATAGTATTGCTTAGTTACTTGAATCTCAAAATAACTAAAATTGAGATGCCACAAGAGTCAACAAAAGCAGACAAATAAATAACTAATTTCTTACAAGTAATGAGATTTTCTAGTGATGATCTCCATCTGACAAACATTGCTCCTCAGATTCCCATCTGTCACTACTCATTATTAACAATTGATCTGGGGAATTTGGGTTTTTTTTAAAGATTTTATTTATTTATTTGACAGACAGAGATCACAAGTAGGCAGAGAGGCAGGCAGAGAGAGAGGAGGAAGCAGAATCCCCACTGAGCAGAAAGCCCGATGCGGGGCTCGATCCCAGGTTCCTGAAGTCATGACCTGAGCCGAAGGCAGAGGGTTTAACCCACTGAGCCACCCAGGCACCCCTGATCTGGGGAATTTTTAACTGTTTTGGCTAGAGTCTACGTGAAAATTTCTAGAATCTACTAATAATTCGCTTCATAATGGGATTTTTCAATGATATGCATTTCTTAAACCAACATTGAGAGAGATGCAAGAAGCAGCTGTGATTTTAATTAATTGTTCTTTAATTCTGTATTTCTGCTACTTTCAAAAGTTAATGAAGCCCTTTGGTTAACAAAAATTGGGATGCTGGCATTTGAAATCACACTATCAGTGTAATGCCTATTTGAAATCTCTTTTTCCACTGCCAAATATCTTATTAAAACAAAAGTCCTTAACCTATGTCTCTCCCTTTATTAATAGGTAAACATCTTAGGGGCACCTGGGTGGCTCATTGGGTTAAGCAACCGATTCTTGGTTTTTGCTCTTGGGGTCCTGAGATTGAGTTCTGAGTAGGGCTCTGCACTCACCTCTCTCTTCCACTCCCTCTGCCCCTCCCCCCATTTGCACTTTCTCTCTCGAAAATAAGAAAATAATTCTTTAAAAAGATATGTAAACATGTTGAAGAGTACACTTCATTCTTTAATCCACTACAGTATAGCTTTTGACCTTTCCACTCTTTGAAAATAGTTTTTATTACGACCGCTAATAACCAAATCCAAAGATAATTTCTCATCCTATTTTCTTTTATCCTCTAGTGTCATGAAACTTTATCTCCTGTACCTCTGTGGCCTACATGATCATTTATAGTCCAATAGCTCCCACTATATTATCTCCAGACCAGATACTTTTCTCCTGAAGTTCTGGGTCCTATTCCACATGCCCGTTAGACACCTCCTTCTGGATGCCTTAGAGAAACTTAAGCCCTACAAGTCGAAAACTAAATACATTCTACAACTCAGTTCCTTTATCCATAAAATTTAGATAGCAAGAGTTCCTATTTCGTAGAAAGTAGCGTGAGGATTACACACAGTGCCCAGCATAGACAAAGCAGTCAATACTGTTGTTGTTATTATTGATGTCAACACTATTATTACTAGTTGCTTTTTTTATTCCAACTTTGAACTTTATCTGTCAGATTCCCCATTTTTTCATCCAGCGCAGTTCATGCTTCCGGCTCTCAAGCCTCCAGTCTAAGCAGTGTGCAATCAAGCAAAGGCTTATTCTAATCCAAAATGATGCAGTCAATCCTAAAACAAATCTCTATCAAAGCAGTCCTCCCAAACGTCTAATGGACTGTCCTGAGGTCAATGCTTTGATGCAGTTAGTTTATGACTCAAAACTCATTAAAAGATACAATATCTATAGAAAGTTTTTTAATCTCTTCTCTCTGAAAAATTAGCCACATTACCTTCTTTTTTTTTAAATCATTTTTTAAATTTATTTTCAGCATAACAGTATTCATTGTTTTTGTACCACACCCAGTGCTCCATGCAATCCGTGCCCTCTCTAATACCCACCACCTGGTTCCCCCAATCTCCCACCCCCCAACCTCTTCAAACCCTTCAGATTGTTTTTCAGAGTCCATAGTCTCTCATTGTTCACCTCTCCTTCCAATTTCCCCCAACTCCCTTCTCCTAACTCCCAATGTCCTCCATGCTATTTGTTATGTTCCACAAATAAGTGAAACCATATGATAATTGACTCTCTCTGCTTGCCAAATTACCTTCTATTTCAAAGTTTAGCATCCTTTAACTCTCTGGGTAGCCTTACATTTTGTATTTCCTTAATCAGTTCCCACTTATTTCACTTTATGCTAACTATATAAATAAAATGTTAATTTAAATTAATGCTGGAAAACTAGGTCCCTATGATGGAAAATAGGTCAAAATTGCTTTAGGGGTACTCAAGAACACCAGGTAAATTTAAATATGTATTATGTGTGAAGTGACTGAGAAAATTATTATTAAAAAAAAAAAAAGAAGAAGAAAAAAGCTATCCAGGGGCACCTGGATGGCTCATTTAGTTAACTTCTGGACTCTTGATTTTGGCTCAGGTCATAATCTCAGGGTTGTGAGATGCAGTCCTACATGGGGCTCTGTGCTCCCTTGCTGCACCGCTGGAAATTTCTCTCCTTCTCCCTGTCTCTCTGCTCTTCCTCCTACTCCCTCTGCCTCTCTCTCTCTCTTACATAAATAAAATAAATACATTTTTTAAATGCCATCTATTTTTCAGGATGTCTGCTAGCTTAGACTTCTTTTTTATAAGATATCTGTTTCAACCATGAGGAACAAAATATTATCCATTATCTTTGTCCCTTAAAAATATAAGTTCTATTTTCAAAGACATCCTCAAGGTATCTGCTGTTTCCCAATAAGGAAATTAAGGGGACCAGCAGCTGGCTTGTTTCTTTTATTTTGTTATTTGATTTTCAATTTTACAATAGTTCTCCTTAGATAATCCTCAATTCTACATTTTTTGAAATTACTGCTTTTCACAATCCTTTAGTAATTGCTTGTGACTGGATCACACTACCTCATTCTATGGGACTCCTCCATATTCAGTTAACCATGCAGGGGCCGTAAGCAACCCAGTGAAGAAAACTATGAAATGGGATTTCAGGGGCACCTGGGTGGCTCAGTGGATTAAGTTTCTGCTTTCGGCTCAGGTCATGGTCTCAGGGTCCTGGGATTGAGCCCCACATAGGGCTCTCTGCTCAGCAGGAGCCTGCTTCCCCTTCTCTCTCTCTGCCTGCCTCTCTGCCTACTTGTGATTTCTGTTTGCCAAATAAATAAATAAAATCTTCTTTTTTTTTTTTTTAAAGGGATTTCAAAGATATGGGGCTAGAGCCTAAATGTTTTTCTCCAGAGAAGTAGAGAAGGAGTTCGGGGGGAGAGCTCAGTAATTTAAAACATCTGGCACCCCATAGTTCTTAGAATTGTCATATCCTTTTGGACAAATGTTAGAATGTTCTCTAAAGTGCTTTTTATAAAGCCCCCAAACTCCTAGTTCCTAGTAAGTTCTGTTTACTAGTTATCGTAGATAGATCACTTCCCCTAAACAGTGTTGTTTCCTGTAGATTACCGGAACATATGCTGATTTGCAGCTCTATTACAAAGCAAAATAAAATCTTCTATTCCTTGATCTCTAATACTTCTATATAAAATCATTTTTAAAAGTCGTATGTTCACAGTATGCACTTATCTAGTCATAAATACAGAGTTAGAGCTTCCTAGGCCATTGACAAAGTTCATGGCTCCATAGTCATAATAAATGGTGGAATAGGTGAGAAGGACAAAAAAAAAAAAAAAAGGCAACTTTATTTAACAACAACTAAAAAGAAAAAGTTGAACGCAATGGTTCATACATTCCTTCAGGTAGTTCATTAGAGACTAGTTAGTTCTCTTTCTTCCTTTTTTTTCAAACTCAGGCATGAAGATCACATTGAAATTCTGGCCAAATCAACTGTTGCTGGAATTTATAGAACAGATTTGGAATTACCAATTTAAACTTCATAGTTGGCTGAGAATCCAGCTGTGTTGGCTCAGCCAGAGTGTAATGGAAGGTTAGACATGTGACATCATCTGACACCGTGCAATGAGTGGTCAGGAGGGGGGAGGGGAGGGCCTTCAACAGAGAATAGCTTCTCTGCAGACAGAGAAGGGTGACATTTTTGCATTGGAACCAGACTCTTTGCTGCATGAAAAGAAAGCAATTTTGGCTTTAATTGTAGAAATGACTACCTTAGTCTCCAATTTGTGTGGTTTGGAGCCATCAGCAGAGTACCATAACCCCCATGCCCCAGAGGTGTGAAATGCTGTCTGCTTTACACAGCGCACCAAATGGCCAATTAAAGTGAACGTGAAGAGGCATGATGCCAAACAGAAACACATTTTCTGCGGTGGCTATTTTTAACTATGTGCAATATCTTTTGACCTATTTCCCCTTGCTTGGCTATCTTCAATGTTCACATTCTCAAGGACGACACAGCTGAATACTAAGCACATATATTCCTCATTTCCAAGTCGGGCAAAAGAAGATAGGGTTCTGACCCTGAAATAAAGGCTAAGCCTCTTGGCAAGCTCAGACAAGGACTTTCCAGCTCACTTCTCCTGCTTGGCTCGTGATATCTATTCAGTCTCTTGACTGGAGAAGTCTAGTCCTGGTTTATATGTGGAGGGTTTCTAGGTGGTAATTCTCAAACATTCACTGGGAAAGAGACCTTTAAAGAGAAGTCATCCTCTTCTATTCCTGTTCGTTAAGTCACAAATGTGCTCTAGGAATGCTTGACCTTCTGATTTCTGCATTTCCTATATGCTGGAAGGAACCCTGACAGGGAGTGCGCACATATATCAATACACACACAAGCACACACACCTCCTGCACAGGGAGAGGCGGAGCTGTCTTAAAGGTCCGGGATGAGGACATGGCAATGGCCTCACGAGGGAAATGTACTAGGTGTGCCTAGAAAACTACTACAGATCCAAATGCTGGAGTATACCCCATGGGGCCTCTACTGAGCTTTTCTCATTTTCTTCTCCCTAACTGGGGGAGGAACAGGAGTGTCCCCCCATGTTTAGGGGCTGGGAGCATTAAGATGACAGAAGAGAGAGGTTGGCAGTCATTTAAAATTCAACACTGAGTATGGAGCTCATACTTCTTTCAGAGAACTATGTGGGTACCCAAAATATTTTTCTCCCTCAAGCAGAACACAAACCCTATTTGACATTAGTACTTGGATTGGTAAGTTGAATTTTGCCAGACCAGTCTGGTGCCAAAGCAGTAAAAGAGACATCCCCAATGCCCAGTCTATAAAATTCTAGCTCACTCCCAATATGTCAGAAAAGACAGGAGCAAGCTTCATGTTCCCTTTAAATGGATAGAGATACAGCTTATCTGTAACTTTCTGTAGGCTTCCACAGAATCAGGAACACTGTTACTATTATACTCCCTTATATCTGCAGAAGAGTTTTTTTTTTATCTTTCCAAAGCACTTTAATATCAATTACCTTATTTAAACCTTGAAAACCTTTAAAGCAATGAGGACAGAAATCAGAACTTCCATTTGGAAGATAAGGAAATTGAGGCCCAAGGAATCTATTTAACCAATAGAAGGAGATACCAAAAAAACAAGTTAACAACCAAGCTGACACTAGAACTGAGGTAACCAGAAATGAGACAGTTTCCTTCCCTGAGGGTTGTATAATCTGCCTTTGATATCACAAGCAGATCTGAGAGAGACACAAATTAGGGAAGTCCATGCTGAGGTTAGGTACTGAATCTAAGGACTGGTGAAATGTTGAGGCAAAGGTGTTCCATCTGGAACAGAGGCATCAGCAGGTAAGTTCAAAATTGAGTCTAAGAGAATACCAAGGTCAAATAATTAAAGGCAAAGAAGTTTTCACATCTAAGAGAGTAACACGGGGTTGAGAAGAGATGAAACATAAAAGGTCAAGATCCAGGTAAATGCAGGAAGTGAGTAGGCTGTGATGCTCCTGACTTCTTCATTGGTCCTCAGGGACAACTGGCAATACCTAGAGATATTTTGGTTATCACGACGAGGAGTGAGAGGGCGGCTACTCTTGGCATCTGTTAGGCAGAGGCTGGGGATACCACTCCACAACCTGCAGTGCTCAGGACAATCTCCAACAACGGAGGATTATTTGGCCCAACTTGTCAACAGTGCTGAGGGTAAGAAACCCCAGTAGTCATCTGGTCAATCGTAGATCAGCTTGACTTAAAGGGAGAAAAGCATGATGCTTGACATTTATTCCACTACCCTGGGACACCTTCTGGTTTGTTTCTCAGATGGTAGATCAGGCTAGAGTGGGTTGGATGGAGAAAAGGAGAAGCATGTGTCATTTCTCTGCCCTGTGTTCACGCTCCAGGAAAATAAGTGACATAGAACCTGGCTTCTCCTTTGCCATTGTGCATGCTAAAACAATACTGTTTTTAAAATTTACTTCTTATCAGAGAATGGAGTGGAGCTGTTTGTGATATAATAATCAGTCCCTTTAGTTGTAAGAGTTACATATTTTAAATTATATTGTGTCGTATTTCAGAAATTCTATACTATTGTAAGGGAGATGTCAAATTCACTTTTGTATATCCTTTTCTGCTTGCTCAATAAATGTATGCATTCCACAGATTCAAATCAGCACTGGCTATAGAGAAAGAAAACAATGTATAATTAAGTGGGAATCTACAAAAACCCATGGCTTTGCTGACTGGCTTTACTGACAGCAATTGTATCCTGTGTTTTCCTGCCTAATCCCCATTCGCAAGGGAGGCTTTGCCAGCAGTACCTTTACTGTGCTGGGGAATTGGCCTTCTGCTTCGAGCACACTGAAAAAGAGATGCTTTGTATTTTCTCACTTTGCATTGCTAGCATGAGCTAAACACATATAAGGTGAAAAAAAAAAAAAAACCAAGACAATGTAACCAGGAAATTTAGGTTCATTTAATATTTATTAGAAAAGACCCAGTCTGAGGTTGTTTAAAGCAGGCAATTGCTTGCCTTCTATGACCTAGACTTATGCTATCCAATTTGATAGTCAAATGTGACCACTTAAATTTAAATTTTTTTCATTAAAACTAAAATTAATTAAAAATTTAATTGCTTAGATACACTAACCACATTTCAAGCATTGAAATAGTGCAGTGGCTACTATCATGGGTAAGGAAAATATAGAACATTTCCATGACCAAAGGAAGTTCCAGTAGACAAGGCTCCTCCAGTTAAGTGGAATCAATAATTAAGAAAGTGAGGACACTTCGCTAAAGGCCAGAGAGCATTCTTCTGAGCAGGCAAAGTGTCTCCGCACGGTCACCTGGAGACTCCACCTCATAGGCAATAACCGTAAAGGTCTTGCTCCCTTTTCATTTAATTCATCCAATAATTACTTATTTAATATCTAGTAGAGGTTAGGCACAATTCTTGGCATTGGAAACAGAAGTGAACAAAACCAATAATGCCCTTGCCTTCAGATAGATTAAATTCTAGGGTGGAAGTCCAGTAATACATACATAAATATACCTACATATGTATATATACACCCATAGATAAAATATACAGCCAGGAAATGACCACTGTTAAGAAAAAAAAATGTCAGGGAATGTGAGGGGATAAAGAGATGGTGTGGTAGGTGTTATTTCAAGTAGAGTTGTCAAGAAAGACTCTTCTGAGGAGGTGACGCTGTGAGGAGTGACCCATGATCATACCTGGGGCGATGAACAGGAAATAGGACAAGCAAGGCTCTCAGGGAGGAGTTTTCTTAACAACTTCAAGAAAGTCCAGGGAGGCCAGCAGGGCTGAGGATAATGACAAAGAGGAAGAGCAGGAGGAAATGAGGTTGGTTGGAGACAACGGCCAGGTTGCATGTGTATTAAAAGCCATGGTAAGAATCTGAATTTTGTTCTAAGAATGACTGACAGCCTTATTAGTGTGTTTGAGTAGTGAAATGACATGATCCAGTTTATGTTATTTAAAAGTTTCTCTCACTGATTATGTAGAATCAGTGTGCAAGACTAGAAGCAGTATGACCATTTAATAAGTCTTTGTCGGAAACTGGGTAGGAAATGATGGTGGCTTAGATTAGGGTGTTAGTACTGAAGGATATGAGAAGTTATTTAATTGGAAAAAATATACGGAAGCCAAAGAACTAACAGCATTAACTGCTTATTTGAACGTATGCCCTACCATAAAAGGAGGAGTCAAGAGCGATTCCAAAATTTTGTTTCAACAAGTGAGTAAATGGCAATGTGACATTTATTGAGATTAAGGAGTCTGGGAAATAAAGTGGATTTGAGATGAATGTGGTAATCAAGGGTTCACTGTGGAATATATTCAATATGAAACATTCACTGAATATTCAAGAAAAAATTTCCAGTAAGCAATTGGTAAGCAATTGAATACAAAGCCTAAAGGTCAGAAAGAGGTTGGAGTTTATGATACTGGTTTGAATGTTATAAGAGCACACATATGATATTCAGAACTAGTTAATGGTGACCACAAAGGAAGTGTGTATGGATGGGAAAGAGATATCCAAAGACTGAATCCTGGGATATTTCAACTTACTGAAGTTAGGAAGGGAAGGAGAAGCAAGTAGAGAAGGCTAGGAAGTAACCATTAATGTAGGAGAAAATGGGCATAATGGTTTCTCAGAAAATTGAAGAAGTTATGTTAAAAATGAGAATGGCCAATTGTGTCAAATAATTAAAAGAAGCTGACTGAGGTGAGAACTGAAAAATTCTACTTGTGAAATGAATCTTGTTTCCCTTATTAATCTTTGTTTTTAATCTCAGGAAACAAACTGAGTGTTGCTGGAGGGGAGGGGGTTGGGAAGGATGGGGTGACTGAGGGATGGACACTGGGGAGGGTATGGGTTATGGTGAGAAAAAAATTAAAAATTAAAAAAAATTAAATTAAAAATAGATAAATCTTATTTTAAAAAATAATTCTACAATGGGCTCCTGGGTGGCAGAGTCAGCTAAGCATCTGACTCTGGATTTCAGCTCAGGTCACGATCTCAGGGTTGTGAGATCAAGCCCGGCATCAGGCACTGCTTTCAGCATGGAGTCTGCTTGACGTCTCTTCTTCTGCCTCTCCCACGCATGCTCTTCCTCTTTTTTTCTCTCTCTCTCTCAAATAAATAAATAAACCCCTTTTAAAAATTAAAAAAAGATAGTAAGGAATGCTACAAGAGGCTATCCATAAAATTCTGCATGGAAGACCTAAGGCATACTAAGATAGATGTTTTTTGAGAGTGATTGTAGCTTTCTGTCAGCACTTCCTGAATTCTCAGCATCTTCCTTCTGTAGCTACTCTGCTGTTGCCCTTAGAAGATAATCTTTAGGCACATAAATTTGTTAGAAACATTCTAAAGACACAAAAATAGACTTAACTAATTCCATACATGAACACAGTCTCACTTAAAATTGATTTATATCATGATCATTAAAAAAAAAAAAAGGAACACAGATGCAAGTACAGACCAAGGTAGGCACCATATGGTCTTGATTCACTTCAAGGTAAGTGTCAAGATACAAAACAAAACCTCAAGTAAAATTCTCATACTTGACTTCACTGGAGACTGGTTAAATTTAGACTACACTCTATTAGTGCCCATTATATTTAAGAATGGGGGAAGAGGTGAAAATGTTACAATATATACTTTCTTTGCTCACTAAGAACAGTGATTGTGCAAGCATCGATGGTGCTCAGGTGTCTATTTACTATAGAAATTCTCACACCCCCTAGATTTCATTGCAGCACAGAAGAAGCTGTCCTTATGTCCTTGGAGTTGTAATATGGTATTGTCAGGATATGGATAAAAAAAATACAAATCTTATGAGTGAAAAGATCTAAAGTCCACAGCAGCTATTACTCCTACACTAAACTAATTTCTAATAGAATATAAGCAATAAAAAGGCCAAGGTGGGATAACCTTGGCGAATACACCCAGAGTGAAATCATATTACCACAGCTTGCAAATGTCAGATATAAAACCAACTGCAGAGAAAAGGAATCCTGAGGATCTCTCGGTTTAAAAATTTCAACTAAATGAGCTTCCCTTACATCTGGTTAGGATAAATAGCCTGGCTTTGATTTGATCAGGAACAGAACCACGCATTCTCGGTTTGGTTTAGTTTTGAAATTGATCCCCTCCATCACCTAGATTTAGGTATCTGAGGCTGTTAAGTCACACATGCCCAAGCCCCCACAACACAAATAGTAAAAATTCACCTGGTAAATACTGCTAAATGTTTTGAGGGCCCTTTCATCCAGCTGAGGTGAGAATTCACCATCTGCTTCAAAACCCTAGGAGCAGACAAAACCACAAGTAGCTAACTTACATAATTATTTCAAAAAGAAAAGAAGCCTTAGGCAGCGACATGTCAAGAGCAGCTTATTCCTCAGCCCAGCCTAGTGCACAGTCAGCAGTGCTACCCGGGGGGAGGTTTGAAGGTGAAGAACCACATAGGTCTGGAGCCAAGAGTCTGGGCAGGAGGTGATGATTAAGAAAACTTATCTAACATTTGTTAAAATCAAGCCCTCAGGGGAATAGTGGTTTTCTTCCTAAATTAGCTTTGCTTACACTTACAAAGTACAAAGGACAGTGACAACAGATTGATGATTTTGAAATGCCACTTGAATTCTTGCAAGCAGAAAATGGGATGATGAAAAAGAATTAAATGACTACTGCCATTGTCTCCCCTAATCTTTACAACTTCACAGGACAATTCTTTCTTTTGTTCAAAAATTAAGGCACTCACCAGAATTCTCTGCCTGTGTGTAAACTGCCCCTTCCTTGTTAATTATTGATGTCCCACGTAGCAGCAATATTTTTGACTGTTCATAAAATCAACAAATATATATCGAGCACCTGCTATTTGCAAGACATGTTAAGAACCAAATAAACTGATTGTGTACTTAGTAATTCATTTTCCACTCCTCATAACAGTAATGCAATTATTATAAAAATTAATGCTGGTATCTATGAATGTCCAAGTCGAGGGAACTTAACAACTCTTCATAACTATTGAAGACAGCAGGGTTCCTAGACTGTGGTCCTTGGAGACATCTCAGAGAGTTCATGCACCACTCAGTTTTTTATGCAAAATTTTATCTTATTTCAGTGAGGTTGGAAGACTGTCAGTAACCATGTTTCAATGTTAAGAGGTTTTAAATGAGATAATAAAAAGGAACGATTACTCCTTTGCCAATGCACAGTTTACTGCTTCTATCCATATAGTGTTCCCTTATGAATTCCTAATGTTCCAACTTCCAGCTACAGGATGGAGATCTAGTCTTGCTTGTTGTAGGGCGTGTCGATGGTCTGACACAGATCTGATGTTTAATGTCATCAGACATTAAAAAAAATGGTTTTATTTTCCCATGGGCTCTGAATCTAGAGAAAAGCAGGCATTTTTTTCTTTTTCTTTAAGAGATTTTATTTATTTTAGAAAAAGAGCAAGAGAGAGGGTGAGCAGGGAGAGAGACAGAGAGAGAGAGGGAAAGAGTCTTAAGCAGACTCTGCACTAAATGTGGACCCAACAAGAGGCTCGATCTCACGACCATGACTGGAGCTGAAATCAAGAGTCAGGTGCTTAACCCACTGAGCTACCCAGGCGCCCAATGGGGATTTTTTTCTATCCTATTTTCACCAGATACCGTGTAGCATTTTTTAGGCTGAGGTTACAAATTATCTAGGGGTGTGTGTGTGTGCACGTGTGCACATGAATGCACAGGTGCAGAGGAATCCCTCCTGACTCTCAGGTAACTTGGGTCTGCCTACAGATCCTTTCTCCCTCTCCATCTGTCCTAGCACTTGAGAGTTTGACTTATTTATATTGGACCTAGGCAATCACCAGCAATATGGTTCATATAAAATTATCTCAATACTTAATAAGGTTGAAAAGGCAGAGTAACCATTGGTCCAAGAGTTTGTTCCATGATTTCCTGAAACAGACTGGGTTCCCCTGAGTTGGCCACATTCTGGTCTGTTTTTATTTCTTCAGTCATCCCAGACTGGCAGCATCTTGGTCATGACTGTGTTTTCCTGTCCCACTATTAAAACTTCAAGTCCTGCAATGTAAGAGGTCCTCAGCAAAGATTTGTGGTGGTGCCATTATGTTTTTGTCATTATTTTCAGTAACCTTCTTACCTACCTGCCTTACTGCAGAACTCACCTAAACGCTGCACAAGATCACTTGGCTGGCTTCATGAGATAAACAGATGTTTGTGTCAGACAATTCACTCCATGCTGACATAAAGCCAGTGGGGAAACAAAAATGGTATGTTTCCTTAAGTCATGGCAACCTGCCTCTGTATTCATTAATTTATACTTTTCCCAAAATATCTGTAGGCCAACACGTAGAGGTAGCCATAATGAATGCTAACAGCTTCTAGCCGTTTATCTCTCACTTCACAGTTATCCCTTTGCACTCATCCCAATTTTGATCAAGATACACAGATGTAGGGTTTACTGGGATGAGATAGGCTGGGGATTTATAGTCAATATACCTCCCACCAATTAAGAGGAATTACCAAATAACTCTCATCCATGTTGATTAAAATCTAGGCATATTTGACTTGAAAGTAAAAAACTGTATGAAATAAAAGCATAATTATGCTTTTCCTTAAGATGAGCCAAGTTATTAACTTGCATTTTTATTCAGAAAGTAATGCTGGCAAACAAATTTCTCTATTTCTTCCCAATGGTGCCCTAGAGAATCAGACATTTCATTGTCAGTTCACTCAAAAATCATATAAGGAAAAAATAGATGTTTCTTAAAGGCTGACAGCCTCAGAGCTTAGCATTATTTAAAAGCAGTTGGTAGGAAGGTAGCTAAATGCCTTTAAAAATGATGTAAGCTGGGGCGCCTGCGTGGCTCAGTGGGTTAAGCCGCTGCCTTCGGCTCAGGTCATGATCTCAGAGTCCTGGGATCGAGTCCCGCATCGGGCTCTCTGCTCAGCGGGGAGCCTGCTTCCCCCTCTCTCTCTGCCTGCCTCTCTGCCTGCTTGCGATCTCTGTCGGTCAAGCAAATAAATAAAATCTTTAAAAAAAAAAAATGATGTAAGCTGAGCTTAGAAAGTTCAGGAAAAATACACATTAGTAATCTTTGAACAACTTAAAGGAAAGTAAATATGTTTAGTAGTAGTTAAGACATTCTACCTTTCTTCTGGTGCCAGGACCCTGATTCTGAAAGCTATTCTTCCGTCTCTCCTAATCATATGGTGTGGAGCTCCTTCCATCCATAACACCAAAGGTGACCACGTAACCTGTCCTCGCCAATCAAATTAACACACCCTTTGACTAAAGTGATTAGTTCATGCTTGGTTATTACCCAACCATAATTCAGTGAGATTCAGTTCCAGGACTCTTTGGAACCTCATAGTTGAGGAAAGCTGAGCTGCTCAGAAGAAATAATCATCTTAGAATAACTGGCAGCCATATTGCGGGAAAGTAGGGACAGTATGAAAATGCATTAAAACAAAGAAGAATAGAACTGAGATTGAGAAACTAGTAATTAAGATTTTTATTTAATCCCTGAATACAGCCATGCTCTAAACTAATACTGTAAGACTAGTTAGAAAAGTATTCTATTTTTAATATTTCTAAAAATTTTAGGGGCCCCTGGGTGGCTCAGTCAGTTAAGTGTCTGATTTCAGCTCAGGATATGATCTCAAGATCCTTGGATTGAGCCCTGTGTCAGGCTCCATGCTCATTGGGGAGTCTGCTTCTCTCTCTACCCACACATGTGCTCTCTGTCTCTCTCTCTGAAACAAAGAAATAATCTTTAAAAAATAAGTAAAGGTTCTAGAACTTTTATACAGGTCATATACACATAATGTTCTCCTAAAATATTCAAATTACACAGATAAAGTAGAATCCCTAGAGACATTCCCACCTGTCCCTCTCTCTTAATTCTAGGCTGCCAAATAGTCAGTGAGACAGCTGAAAGCCCAAATAAAAGAATGACTGATCATTTTCTTCAAATTTAGAAGTTTAGGAAAGGTCAGTGGTGACTGTGAGATAAACAGTATTATTCTACTCGTAGGGGCCAAAGCTTTATTGGAATGGATCTAATAACAATTGAGAAGAGAGAAATTGAGACAAAGATTAAGTAGGCTGTTTTGGAAGGTTTGCTACAAGGGGAAGCAAATAGAGTGGTGGTTGCCAGGAGAAGTAGAGAGGCAATGCCTCTCTAAAGAATTCCCACTGCACACGACTGAATGTGTACTATCTACCTGGACACATGTGATTGCCCAAGAGTAAATCACTGACCCAAGGTTAGTCAATACACAGACTGACCCCTGGCAAATAATGATTTGGCATGAGAGCACTGACTTACAGAGATGATGGTAAATAATTGGCCAATCCTAATAGTCTTTCTAGAAGAATTTGATTCAGAAATACTGAATTGGAAACCGGTGAGATGCCAATGGGAAGAGAAGCTCAAGAAAAGACCAAGTCAAGCAGAACTAGATGATGTAACTTAATGACTTGCATCGCAACCCCCAGTACCTAGAACAAAATGCTGTTATGCCAAGTGGATTCTAAGCTATTGCAATCACCTCAGCAATGATGGATTCTGAAAGACTTTCATGTTTTGTGAGGCCCAACTCAAATTCCCCCTTTTCAAAAATTCAGAATTTATATTTAAAAGGCAATGTGTACATAGTACCAAGTTCCGAAGGTACAAAATGGTTTATAGCAAAAAAATCTCCCTCCCAGCTCAGCCTTTGGGTACCCAGGTTTTTATCCAGAGGCAACAAGTGTTGATCAGTTGTCTGGATGTAGTTCTAGAGTACTTCTGTATATGAAATATGTAACTATATCTGGGTGTGCATCCATAAATCATGGAAATTAATTAGTGTTAGTATCTACAGAATTACCTCATTCTTTCTTGTGGCAACAGATGCAAGCTAGTACATTTAACCAGTACATTTAACCTCTCCTGAGGCACATTGGATTATTTCCCATCCTTGGCTTTTAAACACAAAACTTCAGTGAACAACCTTGGACTGAGGTCATTTTATGTTCATTAAGTTGATCTGCATAATATATTTCAGAAGTGCAATTCTGGGGTCAGATGCACATATATTTATAGTTCTGATAGATATTGCCAAATGGCTTTCCATAGATGTGGAAATGTATGGAATGTATGGAAATGTAACAAGTTAACATTTCTATGAGAGTTCATATTTTCCCACATCCTAGAAAAAGTTTGATCCTAGACCAAAAATGTTTAAAAATATTTTCAAAGAATACCAATATTTCAATGTAGTTTTAAAAATTATAATTTTCTTCTTATGAGTGAGGTAGGGTATCTTTTCACATGCATAAAAGCCACTTCCATTGTCTTTCCTAGAAAATATTTATACATTGCTCCATTGGGTTTGTTGGTCTTTCCTCACCAATTATAGGAGACTTTTTTAAAAAAGAGAAATTAACTCTTTGTCTAGTATTAGTTGTAAACATGTTTTACCATTTTTTCCTGTTTTATTTCTTCATGCTTTATTCTTCTATGAATGAAATTGTGTGTGTCTTTGTCAGTTGAATTTGTCAAAATATTTCATTTTTTTTTAGAGAGAGAGCGAGGGAAAGAGAGGGAGGGAAGGGCAGAGGAGGAGGGAGACAGAGAATCTGAGACTCCAATCTGAGTACAGAGTTTAACATGGGGCTGGATCTCACAACCCTGAGGTCATGACCTGAGCGGAAAACAACAGTCGATGCTTAACCAATGGAGCCATCCAGGCACTCCAAAATATTTTGTGTTTTTTTTTTTTTTTTCTAAAGACTTTTTTTTTTTAAGATTGTATTACTTATTTGACAGAAAGAGAGAGACCACAAGTAGGCAGAGAGGAAGGCAGAAAGAGGGGGAAGCAGGCTCCCCGCTGAGCAGAGAGCCCTATGCGGGGCCTGATCCCAGGACCCTGAGACCACGACCCAAGCCGAAGGCAGAGGCCTATCCCACTGAGCCACCCAGGCACCCCCAAAATATTTCATTTTTATAGAGTCTGGGTGGTGTCATATTTAGAAAGGCTTTTGTAATTCAAAATACAAAGCAATTCTCTCATCGTTTTTTAAAAATATTTTTATGTTTCTTTTTTTTATGGTTAAATTCCTAATTCATTTGTAATGTAGCCTCATGTGAAGTATGGAAAACCAAGCTAATTTATCCAATATATTTCCTTTTATGCTAATGAATATCCAGTTTTCCTAATACTTATTAAATTAAATCTTTAACACAGATTTGAAGGATGACCTTTGTCATATACTAAATTCTAATACCTTTAGAAGTTCCCTGGAGTTTCTATACAGTTCCAGTGATCTATTCATTCACCAGTAATACACTGTTTCAACTGGTGTAAATAATCAGTGCATACTAATTAATATAACTGCAAATATAAATATATAGCTTTAAAATACATATTCCTTTCTTGTTACTCTTCTTCTGTGTGACTTTTTCTTTTTTAACACATGAAATTTAAAATTTCAGCTGCACAGTATTAATTACTTTCATTTTCTAAACAAGGGCTGGCTAAATGTGTGCTTATGACAACTTTATGAGAAAAACTCTCCTCAGGTATGCATGCCTCTGTCCCTCCCTCTCGCTCACTTTCTGTCTCTCCCTCTGTCTCTGACTCTCTCTCATCCTCTCTGAATACTGGTGAGCTATTTCCTTCTCCTAACTCTAAAGGGATGGAGGTTCTCTGAGATAGATGATGAGAGAATATGAGGGAAGTGAGGACTGGGTGTCAGGAGGACTTGTGTTCCAATTCTACCACCACATATTGCCAGCAAACTAAGTAACTTAACCTCTCTCATGGAGTTTACTCTTACAGGAAATAGGGTTGTTTTGTGAGAATCAAATAGTAAGAAGTGTGTGAAGAGAATTTCGACCTGTAGAACATTGCACGTGCTAGTCAGTTTTCTGCACAATGACCAAAAGTAAAAAGAAGGATATAGTACATGGGCATAATAAGAGTGTTTCTCTCATAAAGCATGTAATTGAAAGCTCTCAAAAACTTTTGTTTCATTCCTCAGCCTTACCTTCTAATCTTCCATCATTAGTGCTGTACAAGTAACCACACCAAAGACCTTAAAGAATCCCATAGAGTCTTCTGGTTGACTCATACACTGTGTTTGTTCCTTCCACTCTCACTGCCCCTGTCCTCTGACTTCTCCACTACATGCACTTTAAAATGGCTCCAGTGAACAAATGATAATGGCTTCTTCTTCTCTTGGGTCTGTGCCAATGCACAGCCTTCCTCACCCCTCCTTTCCTGGCTGAGGATAAGGTGGAAGGTCACCTCCCCATAGCTCCCTGATCATACTCATTGCAATTATCTGTTTGTATATCACTTTGCCTCCACTGGATTAGATGTCCACTGAGATAAGGACCTTTGTTTTACTTACCATCATACCCCTAGCACTTATCAAACCATGGCATATAATAGACGCTCAATAAACAGCTTGCTACATGAATATAAGATAGCCTCTATACAATCAAATGAACATACAAAGAAACTACAAAACTGTGTGGAATGTGACACGCATAAACATCACTTCTATTTCCCTGTTGACTCTTCTCTCCTCAGTCCCAGGAAGATGGTATCAAGTGTGCACATACTCTTCACTACTGACAGACCTTATATTTTGGAAACAACTGTTTTAAAGCATATCTACTCCATCCCAATATTTCCCATTTAGGCTAACTTTAGGGTCCAATAGGTTAAAACCTTACAGTGAGAAGTTTTAGTGTAATAGATAGGGAAATTTTACAAAAATAGGTAATGGAGAGGGTGATGCTGGTCTAGTACAATTTACTTCTGGGAGCATTTTATTCTTCAATGTGGCCATTTTGTGTATATTCACCTTTGGTTAGTGCTAAGACAGAAAGAATTCTATATTTCTTTTTTCTTTGTCATTAAAAAAATCTTTTAAAATTTTTAGAATTTTTCTTTGTAATTATATACACCTTTACTTCCCATTGCTGCAGGAAATGTGTGAATGCATCTGTGTGCAAGTGTGTGTGTGCGTGTGTGAGAGAGAGGTGGGAGAAATCCCATCTTCAGTATAATGAAGGTTCAGTAAGATTTGTAAGGTCTGCGTGTTTTTGTTTTTATAAATACATCCTAGAAAATATGAATCAGATTAATGAAAGAAGGTGAGTCAATAAACAAGTTCAGAAAGATTCTATTTTAGGCCAATGTGCCAAGAAGATGTAAGCAGAGTCATTCTCTGGTATTTCTTAATTTTCCTTGTGACTTCTACAAATACACCTACTTATTGGGTGCATCCTGAGCATATGAATAAAAACACCATTTAAAAATATTTGTTGTAAAAATAGAGCCTCTTTTGCCCTTTGTGATGTTTAGGGAAAAAAAAGTCACTTGAAATTTTATTTCTATAATGTGCACAGACAGCAAGCAAAAGGGACAATCTGAATTATAGAACCATTAAAACACTAATTTTGAGAACTGATACACATTGCTCTATACCAAGCTAGGTTCAGAATGAATCTGATGAGATAATCTAATTTAAAGAAAAGTTTGACTCAGGACCATAAAACCTAAATCTAATCTTGGGTCAAATACCAAAGACTAAGCTATTCACCATCTAAGAATTTGGTACGTGTATTCCCTTACTGCAGTGATATTCAACCTGGGGCCATCTTCCTCCCCCCACTCCCAACCCCACCTAGGCCAGGGGACATGGGGCAGTGTCTGGAGACATTTTTGGTTCTCACAACTGAAAAGAGGGCATTACTGTCATCTTGTGGGTAGAGACCCCAGAATAAACCTTCTATAAGACAGAACAGCACTACAACAAAGAATGATCTACCCCAAAATGTCAATAATCCCACGGCTGAGAAACTCTGTTCTACAGGAACTCTGTTAGTTGTAATCTGTGATGTTGGGCAATACTGTTATTAACTGAGAAGTCATTTTTGTTCCTTTGGTTTTAACTGGAAAACTCACATTTTTAGTTGGGTTATGACCATGCTGAAACAGTAACTACTTGGTGACATATGAATGATTAATCACGAAGAGTTCACAAAGTTACCAATGTCCCTACAGCCAGTATTTACTATTTCATGTTCCAGTCTGCTAATGCCACAGCGTAACTTCTGGTAAAACTTAAATCATGAAGCAACTTTACAATGAAATTGGATATGAAGGATTCTACTTTAAGTATTGTCCCATGTTAAGCCCATGTTATTTTAATATAAAATACTGATTATCTATTAATTAACTTAGAGGTGATTATTTGGACCCTCCCTTTTATTGGAAGCAATTCAAGATGTACAGAGAGACTTTTGTAATATTATTATAAAATATCTTTGTGCTGGGGCACCTGGGTGGCTCAGTGGGTTAAAGCCTCTGCCTTCGGCTCAGGTCATGATCGCAGGGTCCTGGGATCGAGCCCCGCATTGGGCTCTCTGCTCAGCGGGGAGCCTGCTTCCCCCTCTCTCTCTCTTTGCCTCTCTGCCTACTTGTGATTTCTGTCAAATAAATAAATAAAATCTTAAAAAAAAAAAAAAATCTTTGTGCTGCTTGACATTTCAAATGAACCAGAGTGAAAACTTCTCAGTTTCAAGGCCTCTCCTCAACTGAGAGTTACCTTCTCAATTATCTGTTAAAGGGAACTACAGTTCCATATATCTGACTTTTCCCTTATCTGAAAAAATAGCAATAGTCATGCAATTCACACATTTTGGTGGTTCTCTGGAATTGGAAAATTGGTGTGTACCAGGTTATTTCTATTTAAGACATTAGGAAACCAATCATACCACTAAGGGACCCTTGTTATCTTTCAGGCACCCTCCTGCACCTAGATGATCTCATTTGTCCATTTGGTTCATCATCTTCCACAGGATTCTAATGGGACACTCCAGGATCACGTCCCTGATACTTTTCTTCTCCCTCCACTTCTCCAAATTTAGAGGTACTGTATCGTATTGCCTAGGTTCTGTTCATTCTGATTCTTTCTTGTGAAGGAGAATTTGCCTGTGCTCAGGAGTTACTATCCCCTGCCTTCTAGGGAACACATTCACACTATAGAAGCACCTTTAGGAAGGCACAATATTAACCCAAAGAGATGTGTGACTCCCAAATTGGTAATTTCAGATCCTAGTAAATTCACTAGCTTTGAGAAAGACAGAAGAAGTTTAAGAACTCCTGATTTATAACACCATCTAAGCACTTGCCAAATTTTACTACAAAGGTGTCTGACAAGAAATATGCCTATGAGTCTGCTCTTTAGAGACTTCTAAAATTCAAATAGCTTAGTTTTTATTAAACCTTTCTCAGCGAAATTGATGTTCATATTCCATAATGTATAAACTTAAAAACATAGGATCCTCTAAAATCCCACGTTGCACAATAATTTTGCTTTATGAAAAGTTGTCACAAATTATTGCTGTTTCTCACCCATAAACAAACTGCTATAGTTTGAATTGTGCCCTCCATTCATATTCTAACCCCCAATAGTATGGTACCTCGAGATGGGGTCTTCAGAAGGTAACATGGGTTAAGATGAGGTCATGAGAGTGAAGCCCTCATGACACAATTTGTGTCCTTATAAAAAGGGATACCAGAAAGCCTGCTTCCAACTTCTCTCTCTCTGACCGTCTCTTCACACTCCTACCATGTGAGGACACAGCAGGAAGGAGATCATCTGCAAGCCAGAAAGACAGCCCTCACTAGGGAAGTGAATCCACCAGCACTTTGATCTTAGACTTCCCAGCTTCCAGAACTATAGGAAATAATTTCCTGTCCACCCAGTCTATGGTATTTTGTTACGGCAAGCCCACACTAACTTATACACAAACAAATAAGTAGAAAAAGAAAGAGAGCTAAATGGTCTTCCTTAATTGTCAATATAGATATTAGGAAACAGTACTATTTTTTCTCTAAAAATTTTTATTATACAAATAACATCATAATGGCAGTATCAGAAATTATAAAAATTCACCAAAGAATGCCACCCAAACACTGAGCTCTTTTCTTTTACAGTATTCTTTACTAAATCAGGTTTTTCATTCATCACTAATCTAAAGTCAATCCCCAAAGGGTTAATATCCAAAAATATATAAAGAACTTATAAAACTCAACACCCCCAAAAAACCCAAATAATCAGATTTAAAAAATGGACAGAAGACATGAACAGACATTTCTCCAAAGAAGACATCCAGATAGCCAACAGACACATGAAAAGATGTATATTATCAGTGATCATCAGAGAAAGGCAAATCAAAACCACAATGAAATATCACCTCACACATGTCAGAATGGCTAAAATCATAACTCAGCAAACAACAGGTGGTGGCAAGGATGTAGGGAAAGGGGAATCCTCTTGCACTGTTGGTGGGAAAGCAAACTGGTATACCCACTCTGGAAAACAGTAGAGAGTTTCCTCAAAAAGTTATAGAACTACTCTGCAATTCAGCAATTGAACTACTAGGTATTTACCCTAAGAATACGAAAATACTACTTCAAAGGGATACATGCACCCTGATGTTCATTGCAGCATTATCTACAATAGCCACATTGTGGAAACAGCCCAAGCATCCAGTGACTGAAGAACAGATAAAGAAGAAGCGATATACATATATTTCAATGGAATATTAGACAGAAAAAAGATTGAAATCTTGCTATTTGTAACGACATAGATCAAGCTAGAGAGTATGATGCTAAGTGAAATAAATCAGTCAGAGAAAGACAAATACCATATCATTTCACTCATAGGTGGAGTTTAAGAAACAAAACAAATGAGCAAAGGGTGGGGGAGAGAGGGAGGCAAACAGAGAAACAGACTCTTAACTCTAGAGAACAAACTGATGGTTAACAGAGGGGAAGTGGATGGAGAGAGGGGTGAAATATCTGATGGGCACTAAGGAGTGCATCTCTCATGATGAGCACTGGATGTTGCATCAGATCACTATATCATACCCCTGAAACTAATATTACACTGTGTTTTCACTAACTAAAATTTAAATAAAAACTTAAAGTCTTTCCCAAAGGGACTGAGATGTTAGCTTTGAGAAGAGTTCTTATAACTTACTAGTCAACTCTTGATTAATATGCATTATTTATCTGGGTCTGGTTTGCATATCTATGAAATGGAGACTATTACACTGATATACCACAAAGAATTATAGAATGGTAAACATCTAGCAAAAGCGCTATAAATAGGAGTAACACCAGAATGCTGGAATAAGAGAAAAGTAGCTGTGAACATATCTTTATATTAAAGAGTTGCATTCTGAATAAGACTAAAATCACCTATCAAAGGCATCCTTCCCACTAACATGCAAGGGATAGAAAGAAAAAAAAAAAAAGACAAAAAAATTAAAGCAATAAAAACACCAATGGCTAACATGTGGTAGGCCCTTGCTCTGATCTATGACTTGTTCAAGTGCTTTGCAGGGAAAACCCAATCTATCATCAAAATAATTCTATGAATGCTGCATACTAATTGTATATATTATTTTGATCTCCCATTTTAAAGATGAGGCAAATGAGACCCAGAGTGCTTAAAAACATTCCCAGGGCACTGAGAGATTTGAATCCAACCCAAGCCCAGCTCCTAACCTTCATTCTTTTTTTTTTAAAGATTTCAATTATTTATTTGACAGAGAGATCACAAGTAGGCAGAGAGGGAGGGAGGGAAGCAGACTCCCCGACGAGCAGAGAGCCCGATGTGGGGCTCGATCCCAGGATCCTGGGATCATGACCCGAGCCAATGGCAGAGGCTCTAAACTACTGAGCCACCCAGGCGCCCCCTAACCTTCATTCTTAAGAATGAAATAGGTCTTCTCCACTAACCACTTCACAGCTGTAGCAAAGGAATCACGGTGCCCTAAATGCAACACAAAGAAGAAAGAAAACAACCAACTCTCAAGCTAAGGTGTGGTCTTATGGCGTGCCTTCCATTTTGTGGTCTGAGATTTTAAGAAACCCTGCACCCCACCCACCCGCTGCCACAGTAGCAAGGCACATGCAGATGATCGGTATCAGAGAGTGAGGATTTGTTGAGCTGAGTGTTAAGTCACAGAAAAGTTTGACACTAGACATGGTTCATATTTCTTAGGCAAATTCGTCTCAATTCTCCCAACAATTAAAATTACCTCAGGGAGTGTACAACCTCCAGGATTTGGAGATTTTTATTTCTGGTTACATAAGAATTACACTTGAATCCAGTGTGCCAGACAAAGACTGTGTGTGGAATAGCACAAAGTATTGGACACCAAATTATTACAGTCTAACAAGGCCAAGCATTAAACCATCAAATAATCTTGGGGGCCTTTTGCAGCCAATCTAAATAGCAAATCAAATGAGATCACAGGCTGTCCGGAAAGCAAGGTGGGCTAATCCTGACTGATTCCCATTAACCGAGTTCCTTGCGAAATTTGGGGAAAGACACATAGGTTCCTCCACAGGGACTGAGCTCAATCTAGGTATTCCTATTTCAGATTCACGCTGCTGTACTGCTGGATGAGGGCAAGGCTCTTTTAAAACCACTCGGATCATTTCTCTGATGGCACAGGCTTTTCGCACTTTTTAATTCTTCCAAATCTACTTTAAAATGCTAAATGTAATTTTCATTTAAATACCAACATAAGCTTTAGAAATATTATTGAGAGAGTAAAAATGTAAAATGAAAAGGACATTTACAAGATGAAATGCCCAAACAAAAGACGAGAACAAAGAGATAATGAGAACAAGCTAGAGGGAAAATACACACAAGGGAGAAATTGCCATCAGTGGATATGGAGAGAGCACGAACAGATTTCAATTCACTCTTGCATTTCTCATGAAGCTGTGGAAGGGAGTTCCAAATGCTTTGTTGGTGCTGGAGAATCTGAGTCTCTGTGGGGACAGAAGCAGCTTCCTGCCATGTGGTATACACTTGAAGCGTGAGGTTCAGCAACAGCCTCTTTCTACCTATTCAGAATGTTACTTGTGTTCTCAGTCCCCATCACTGCAGCCCAGATAACTGAGAGCAACAAGCCAGCACCCTCGGCTCCTCGTTTCCTTCTAACTTCTGAATTCAGATGTGTATTTCTTCCACCTGTTCATCTTATTGCTCCCTGTAGTTCATTGGGCTGTTTCCTTCCCTGCACTAGTCCTGTAAACTCTCAGTGCTGTGTACATCTTATGTCTGATACATGATACTGCAGACACTCAGTTGGTGTTGGCCAAACTGCCCAGCTATGGCCAGTGATCTTTACTGCCTCATTGGAAACACACTGACTGTATTCATCCTTTGTTCTCCTTCGCCTCTGAAGGCCGATAAACAGATACAGCGTCATCCACTACGAAAGACAAATGAGACCTCTTGAGCTGCAAATTATTTCTGTCATCTATGCAGACATTCTAATACATCTTGTTTTTTCATTATGAAACTATTGTTAATTTTTCAGCTTTATCTGGCTAGTGAGACAGGCTGGACACATTACTTTGCAGGTGCATTAGGGTTCTTCAGTACTTAGTTATCTTCTCATGCCTGGAAGGGTTTATTAACTGAGAGATAATGGAATGAGCATCCTACCTTTTACAGCAAGGTTTCTCAAAATGGTATCTGTGGACCACCTGCTTCAGAATTGCTTCTGCGGTTATTAAAAATAATTATCAACAGAAGAATTTTTAAATAAATTATGATACTTTCATACAATAAAAATCTACTCAGCAATAAAAAATAAAGATACACTTCATGGGTGAATTTCACAAACGTTCTCCTGAAAGACAGTGGATGCCCAAAAGTACATACTATGTGATACATTTATGTGGATTTCTAGACTAGACAAAACTAACTTATGGTTATAGAAATCAGATCAGGGGTTGCTTCTGGGAGTGGGATACTGACTGGGAAGGGGCATGGGAAGTTTTGTTGAATGAGAGAGATGCTCTATGTCTTGATACGCATTCATAAAAACTGATTGGAACAAGTAAGATTATAGTATGTCATTATATGTAAATTGTATCTCAAGTTTTTTTAAAATGCTGGTTCTTCTGTCCTACCACCCAAACATCTGTATTTATCAAAATAAACTTTTAATTTTAGAATTGTTTTAGATTTACAGAAAAATTTCAAAGAAAATAGGGTCCCTGTATACCCTAGACTCAGTCTCCCACATTACCAATATTTATATCACTATGTACATTTGTTATAACTAATGGATCGGCATTGATACATTATTATTAACTAAATCTCATACTTTATTTGGAATTCATTAGTCACCCCCATCCCCAACCCATGCATTTCTTCTGTTTCAGGACCCCATCCAGGATACAATAATGTATTTAGTTATCATGGCTTTTTTGGCTCCTCTTGTCTATGACAGTTTCTCAGACTTCCCCTCTTTTTGTTTGATGACTTTCACAATTTTGAGGAGCACTGATCAGGTGCTTTGCATTACATCCCTCATTTGGGAGTTTGGGTGATATTTTTCTCATAATGAGAGTGTGGTTATGGGTTTGGGGAGGGAGGTCACTGGGGTAAAGTGCCATTTTCATCACACAACGGGACCTACGACCAACAAGAATTACCACTTATGGCATGATGTGGTATGATCACCTGACTGAGGAACATCTATCTGCATTTTAAAGCAAGCTCTCTAGATGATTCTTATCTCCACGAGTTTCCAAAGTATCATATTAAAGTTTGACATTTCTTAGCACACTAAATAAGTCCACATCATCAGTTGTAAAACAACTCCCTTGTCATAGCCATTTATGGCCCATCAGAAGAGATATCTGCCAATATATCTTTCTTATGTCTGGTATTACTATCCCTGAAGAGAGGAAGGGTGTCCTGCTTCCTACTCATTTCTTTTTGAATAGGATGATCCCTTCCTCCTTCTAAAACTGTCAGTTTCCATGAAAATAGTGCTATTCAACATGTTTACTGCCTAGCAATTCCCTTTAGCTCAGCCATTTACAGGCCTCTGAATTGCTCTCTGTAATTCTCTGGAAATTTTAGTTCTCAGGTGTCTACTCTACATGACTATCCCTCTTATATTTCTAAGTGATTTCAATTCCACACATATATTACTTCCAATACATGCCCTCTCTATGCCAGTGGGCTTGCCTCTATCCTGTCTCAGCCATGGTCACACCTAAATCTTGTCATTAACAATAATATTACTTACTCCAAAAATCCCAATAGGAATCACCCATTAAAAAATCTACTCTCCGACCACCATTTTTCCTGACTACCCACTCTCTTTTTAGTACTCTGACTTCAAAAATTCTTTGTTTCTATAAAAACCTCTTATCAATTGTTCTTGCTAACAGTTTAGCCCTGGATTCTCCCTCAAGTCCTCGCTTCTTTCTTACCTTCCCGAGTCCTATGGCCCAACATTTTGTTCCATCCATCCCCAGATGGCCAACCTTAAGCTCAGCTAAATTCAACTCTCTGCTTGTCTTGCTCCTGAAATCCAGCCATTGACGATGAATGGATGGTAGCAAGCTACATAACATGCTTTCTGTGCACACTCTTTAAGTGGGCCTCAGTGTTGCCCTGCAAACTCTCTTCATTTCCACTTACATACCCAGTTTCTTGGGCAAGTATTTTATACCTTCTTTTCTCTCTAAAACTTTCACCACCTTCTCCTCCTACCTCAGTTTCAACTAATGAGCATGCTTCTGATTTCATCAAGGAAGAGAAGCAGTTATAAGATTCCCACATGCTCCTACCACCATATCTCCCAGCATCAATACCCATATACTTGGTCTGAATTTCAAGGTACAAATTATCCTTTTTCCTATATAAGGTCAACCTATCCACTTAAGTAGAGGAACCCATCCACTTTGGTCTACTCATGGTTATTGCTCTTGCTATGGTCTATTTTCTCTCTTGCATCATCATTTTTCTCTATAATGTTTTATTTCTATTAGTATAAAATATATACCATCTTAAAGAATGCTTCCCCTGATTCTATATGCCCTCAAAATTTCTGCATCATTTATCTGCTCTCCTTTTAGTAACATTTCTCAGAAAGAGCTTTTGATGTCACAATTTCTCCTTCCTCTCCTCCCCTACCCTCCTGCTCCATTCCATTCAGACTTATATACCTGCCATTCCACCAAGGCTGCTCTTGGCAAGGGTGTAAAAAACCTCTGTATGATACTATCAAATGATCATTTACCTGTTATCCAATCTGACCAACCAGAAATCATATGATACAGTTGATCACTGTGACTTGAAACAATTTCTGTACTTCACCTTCAGAGTACTAATCTTCTTTAATCCATACCTCACTAGCTGCTTTTTCTCAATCTCCTTTGATAAATCTTTTAAATACTACTTATTTCTAAACATTGGAATATTGCAGGACTTTGTCCTCTAACCCAGGTGATCTCATTTGGTCTTGCAGTTTTAAATTTGATTGCAATCCTGAATGTTCCTAAATTTATATTTCCAGGAACCTCTCCCTGGAACTCCAAATGCATATGTCTTCTTACTTTGATATCTCAATTTAGATATCTAATAGGCATCTATAAAACACATCAGACCAGGTAAATAAGGAAGGAAGACCTTATTTAAGACCACTGCAATAGGGAAGAGAGATTGCACTCAACAATGGTGAAACAAAGGAAAGAGTTGTTAAGCATTGGAGTAAGATAACTCAATGTGATTAGGCCATCAGTTTCGGTAACTGGTACTTATTGAAGTTAGGTTCCTAAATTCCCACAGAAAATATGAGATAATGGTGCAATCTTTCTTCATGGTTACATTTCAAAGGTATTTCTCCCAGGTCCTTGAGAAAGACATTTTGGGGTTGTAGAAGAATTACATCTCAAAGACCTTTTCAAGTTTCTAAAGTAAATGCTCTTTAAAAGGGATGTTGGGGCCTACAGTGACGAATTCCTCAATAATACACATCCAGGTCCCAACCACTTCTTATCTTTACCATGCCACTCTACCCCAAGGCACCAAAATTATCCAATGGTTATTAAACTACTTTCCTAACACTTTCCGTGGTTTCAACCTTTCCTTTCCTGCACTCTATCAACTAGACTGCCAAATTTCCATTATATTCACAGCAAAATCCAAAGCCCAATATGCTCTTCCTCCTGCTTTTTCCCTTATTTCAACCTTTACCTTGGCTTCCATCCCTAAGCATGCTGTGCACCAATCATGTTTGCCTCTTTGTTGTTACACACTCCAATCATGTTTCTGTTCTAGCCTTTCTGCACTTGCTTTTTTTGTCTGAAACACTTTCTACAGATATTAACATGATTTCTTCCTTATTTCAAATGTCAAATGTTATCCCCTATTTGAATTCTTCTCTAAGTACAAAATATTACAATATAATAACCCTGCTATCTTTTTCTTCATAGCCCTTCCCACTACCTGACATATTTGTTTATTTTCTGTCTCTCCAACAAGAACGTGCATTTTATGAGAGCAAACTGTGTATTTTTGTTCACTTTTGAAGTGTGCCAGGCATAGGGTAGACAGTAAGTATTTGTGGAATAAATGACTGAATTCCCTGGCCTACCTCAATGTTGACAAATGGCTATTGACTTCCATGAAGGCACTTTAGTATCTTCAGTGAATTCAGGGCTGGACTCATTATCCTCTCAACTCTGGCCTCTGTTTCCTTTGATGATTAAAAAATCAACATATTTGCTTATCTTAGCCACACAGTTTCTATTATCTTCAGTGTCTAAAACTATTTAATAAAAAAGCTATACTTGAAATACCTCCCAGCTCTGCAATTCTATTCTCTGAGTATAACTACCTGGATTCTCACTTCTCCCCTGTACCTGACTCTACACTGATTATGATTTTTAATTCCTTAACTTCACCTGGTCTCCCAGGTTGTTATTCCACTTCTTATCCTTCTTTCCCATTCAACCTCTCCTTGTCCCAGGATGGGTCCTATAATTGGTCATTTTGATAATGTCCATATCACTGCCCCTGATTCATAGGGGCATTCATCCTTTAGCAAACCTTTAGGTTTCCAATCTCTCTAATCTCTAGCAGGGAAATCTCTAATATTTATCTCATATATTCTAATTCATTGGCTAGATATGACTAATTCTTTTACTTTCTGCTCTACAGCCAAAACTGCCAACTTGGGTCCTTATTTACTACTTAGTAATCTTTTTTTAACATGGCATGGATTTTGTTGTCAATCTTTCCATTGCCCACGGACTTCACTGTTCCCTGGGTAAAATCATTCCTTGTTTCTCTGAATTCAATCCATTTTCCTTTTCTATAACATTCAATAGGCAACTTCATATTTTGTTTTAGTAAATGTTTGTTTGATGTGAGACTTTCAGAATTTTTCCTTAGCACTGAAAATTCGGTTTCACTTTTTAAATCTCTTCCTTAACTCCAATATTCAAGGAAGGAACATATTGTTGCCTTGCTACCTTATATCTCCAAACTCTGCATTACTCACAGTCCTAACCCTCCTTACTGAAATACTCTCCCTGTATTATATATAATACACACACACACACACACACACACACACACACATTTATTTTTCCCCAACAGATTTAACAACCATGTCTCTCTGTTCATAACTCATCACAACAGTAAACATTTTAAGACTGATTTTTTTATTTGCCTACCTTGATTAGTTGGGAATTTTTAAGGGCAAAAATAAAGTCTAACTATCCCAAGTATTTTCCATACTGTAGAGGTGTCATTCTATAAATATTTAATGAGTGAATGTTCATTGCTTAAGGCTTTGAAAAGAGTTTGTGGGGGAGGGGGTATAGAATGTTATAGAGGATGTTAAGATGCTTTTCTTCAGTGAGTTAGACTGAATTCTCCAGAATTACTATAAGAATAACGGCTTATTATTCCAAGTCTGTGATGACTGTGGTGGTAGCAGTGTGTTATTATTATTTTTTTAATTCTTATTTCATGACAATTATTTTAAACCATTCCAAAGTCTAAGACTGAGTGCTGATAAGTCTTAGACCTCACTTCCTTTGCCCTGAGTTCAGAGTCCAGTTGGATGATTAATGGAACCCTTACACTAATTGCATTATAGTTTTGAATGCTCTATTGAATCCCTCTTGAATCCAACCTCATCCATCAGTCATGTTGTCTGGAAAAGTCTCAGGAAATCACTTCCAGGAGTTCTAGATTCCTCTACTTGGCCTCAGAGAGATTGACTTGAAATTGTATAATGCAACCAAATTTTCCATTTAGTATTCTTAGTTGCCATGAAAGCAAAAGAACTGATACAAGATAATATTTTCATTGATTTGCTGCAGTTGCATTTTTTAAAATTGAAACAAAGGCCTAAATCTCATAATTTATTCTAGTGTATTTCATTTTGGCAGTTATTAGAGGACTCTCTATTATTGTGAAAACATATTATGGTCCTTTCCTAATCTTTGTGCTCTCATGAGTTTCAGATCTGGTAATAAAGATGGTAAAAACATCTCATTAATTTTATTCTTTTTTATTTAATTTTTTTTTTATTTATTTGACAGACAGAGATCACAAGTAGGCAGAGAGGCAGGCAGAGAGAGAGGAGGAAGCAGGTTCCCTGCTGAGCATAGAGCCCGATGCGGGGCTCGATCCCAGAACCCTGGGATCATGACCTGAGCCGAAGGCAGCGGTTTTAACCCACTGAGCCACCCAGGCACCCCTCATTAATTTTATTCTTAAAATACTTTTTACTTAGATACTTGATGGGCTTTCTACACAGCTTCCTCTGCAAGAATAGATTTTAGAATGCCCCTTTAAAAGGTTCTTTGACATAACTAAAGGAGTAAATTCAATTTTTAGAGAAAAAATACCCATATCCATGTCTTTTGTCAGAAATAGATGATCTGGGGTAGAAAGAGAAGTAGAACACAGCTCTTTTGAATTTCTCATTCTATCACTAGGACTCCATGAAATTAAAGAATTTAAAAAAGCCTCCTTTCTAAAGAGTTATGGAATTAAAACCTGGATCTTGTGTGCCAGGTAGTATGTAGTAGAAAAAAAAAAATCCTCCTAAGCAATATCTACATAGTAATTTTTAGAACCCATAAATGTTACCTTTTATTAAAGAAAGGTCTTGGGGCACCTGGGTGGCTCATTTGGTTAAATGTCCAACTCCTGATTTCAGCTCAGTTCATGATCTCAGTGTTACGAGCCCACACTCAATATGGAGCCTGCTTGGGATTCTCTCTCTCCCTCCGGCCCTCCCCACCCCCGGCTTGTGCATATGTGCACACACAGAAAGAAAGAAGGAAAGAAAGAAAGAAAGGGAAATAGAGAGAAAGAGAAAGAAAGAGGAAGGAAGGAAGGAAGGAAGGAAGGGGAATATCTCTACAGATCTGATTAAATTAAAGGATCCTGAAATGGGGAGACTGTCCTGAGTTATCTGGTAAGACCCAAATGCCATCACATGTATCATTATAAAAC
Source organism: Lontra canadensis (assembly GCF_010015895.1). Classification (NCBI taxonomy): domain Eukaryota; kingdom Metazoa; phylum Chordata; class Mammalia; order Carnivora; family Mustelidae; genus Lontra; species Lontra canadensis. The sequence goes on along the minus strand of NW_022630996.1, from coordinate 47,348,729 downwards.
AGAAAGAAGAGTAATATTTTATATACACTACACACAGGTTTTAGAAGTTAATGGGAGGGGCACCTGGGTGGCTCAGTGGGTTAAAGCCTCTGCCTCCAGCTCAGGTCATGATCCCAGGATCCTGGGATCGAGCCCTGCATCGGGCTCTCTGTTCATCAGGGAGCCTGCTTCCTAATCTCTCTGTCTCTGCCTGCCTCTCTGCCTACTTGTGATCTCGGTCTGTCAAATAAATAAATAAAATCTTAAAAAAAAAAAAAAAAAGGAAGTCAATGGGAGTGTTGAATCACCAAGTTTTACACCTGAAACTAATAATACACTGTATGTTAACTAACTTGAAGTTAAATGAAAACTTAAAAACAAACAAACAAACAAAAAGAAGTCATTGTGAAGATAGAGGCAAAGGTTTGAGTATATAGCCACCAGAAGCTGGAAGAAGCAAGGAATGAATTCTTCCTTAGAGTCTCCATAGAGAATGTGGCTCTGTTAACTCAATTTTGACCCACTGAAACTGATTTCAGATTTGTGGCCCTTAGAACTATGAGAGAACAAATGCCTGTAGTTTTAAGCCGTGGAATTTGTGTAGCCATAGGAAACTAATACATTGTGCAAGTATTTACCTGAGAAAGAAACTGAGGTTCAAGGAAGTAATAGTACTCACATAGAGTTACATACTTAATGGAAAAACTAGGGCTAGAAACCTAGTTCCCTGACTCCCAGTTTAGGAACGTTTCATTCATTATACCATCACTTTCTCATGTTTCATTTGGGCACACATAGAAGTAGTCATGACTTTTTTCCATTGAAACTCTTAGAATTGATATTATTGTTACACCCATTCTCCTCACTGGCTCTCTATCCCATTAAAATGATTTTATGTTGGACAAAAATACAGCATTAATCTAGCTGCTTCCAAAGGGGTGGGGATATATGATATTCAAAATCCAACATATTTACCATTAAGACAAATAATTCTAAATAGAAGGGATGCACACTAAGGTTTTTCCAATGTGTATAAGATCCCTAAAAATTCATGAGTGTTCTTATTGTTACAATCATTCTCAAAATAAAATATTAATGTTTAATCTTTAAAAACTGAATAGAAGAAAAATGCATTTGATTTATTACTAGACCCATATCTTCTGACTCCAGAGATTCTTCCATAATATAATACTGTTGGTGATTTATTATGAATTAATGTTTTAGGATCCAAATGAATAGGAAAGTTTTTCCATGGCTTCAGCAAACCATTTTATTAGCCAAAGAAGGCTTGTATTTTCTATTAATTAAAAAGTGACTTTAAAAGTCTGTGATCCATAAACATCTATTCTTTGAAGCTCACAGCAATCTTATTCTCTTGAAACATTTTAGTTTAAAAAGCAAGGATTTATGTGTCATGCTCTTATCAGTGGCAAAGATAACACAGCCACCAATAGATAATTTAGCTATAATGGTATTCTGAGTTTCTGTTGGGGTCATCCTGGCTAGATTAAATTCTTTCCATTTTCTATTTTTACTTAGAGAAGTAGGAGGAAAAGCCATTAATCTCATATTAGCTTGAGGGCCACACTTCAATACCACTTTATCTAAATATAGCTGCATTCCTTCCTCTTTAAAATGTTTGTTTATAGCATCAAAAAGTGGCCATAAAATGCTAATGGCTGGACTATGAAATACAGACACAAAGATAATTAGTTGCTTTCTAATTTAGACTGCATAATATGGGCCAAATGACATGTTAAATCTAAGTATCGGAAAATACTATCTCCTTAGCCACCTGCATTTCTCAATTTCTACTTCAGGAAAACCTCATGAAAGAATAATCAGGGAACCCTCTTTAGGTTTGAGGTAATTAAATAGTCTCACTTATTAGAAAAAAAAATGAAGCTGTTTCCTTCAATCAGTATATGGATAAGAAAGTGAACAAGAATGTAATAAAAAAATGAAGTCATTTGAGATAGAAGTTTACATTCTATAGAAATTATAGAAATTCTCATTAAAAGCAAAATGCATCATTTTATTAATTTTTATGGCTCTGGAAAAATTTGTATGCTATTGATTTTTATTAAAATTATAATGTCTATAAAAGAAAACAACAGCAGCAATACTAAAAGTAAAAATTCTACCCTCCAAAAAATTTGGCTAATGCTATTCCAAGCCTCTTTCTGTGCATCTTCATGAATACAAATTCTGAACATGCTATGAAACAAAGATACGCAGTAGTGTGAGAGGGTAAACTAAGCAGATGGCATATTTTGGTATCTTCCAAGAGCTAACTCTGAGAAATGGTCTCAGATTCTCAAATGCAGGTGGTTTATTTGGGAGCTGATCCCAGGATAACATGTGAGGTAGTAGAGAAAGTGACCCAGGGAAGGGAAAAGTTTAATGAAGAGCACCTTCATGAGTGGGCTACCTCTCTGAGTGATTGAAACCCATTCCTCTTAGAGACTTTTTAAAGGACTAAAGGACTCATAGAACACATGTCAAAGGTGTCCCACTCGTTTATGGGGGAACTGAAGTATTTATCCACCAACCATTCTTTGGTTGAGGTTTGCCTCAGAGGCATTAAATTCTAGGCAACTTCAGGGTTCTCTGGGGCAGAAAAGCAGAAAGATGCAGGTACTTGAGTAAGAGACCACGTGCCCAGAAACTGTCCACTGCAGCTGCAGGTGAACTCAGAGGACAGGACTGGGAGTTAATAATATACTAATACACGTTAGAGGGAGTTTGTTCTAGTCAGGAAAGCTGGGGAAAGATTCCCCCAGGGAGAAACACTGAAAGTAATGAAAAAAATTCATTTTTATACTAAAAACAATGGAAACCATTAAAACGTTTTAACTAGTGAGTTGAAATGAAAACATATGTATCTTGAAGACGTGAATCTGGCAGCAGAGTAGAAATCCAATGCAACAGGAGCCAGAGCAACTGATGATACGCCCCTTTAAAGATGACTGCGATTGTCCACAGGATATGATTATGTTCTTAGACTCAGAGAGTGGCATTTTTAGTTGTTTTGGTTTTTGTTTTTTACTTAAAAAAAAAAGATTTTATTTATTTATTTGTGAGCAAGACTGAGAGAGAGCGAGAGAGAGAGAGCACGAGCAGTGGGGAGAGGGAGAAGCAGGCTCCACCACCGAGAAGGGAGCCCAATGACCTGCAGCTCTACTCCATCCCAGGGCCCTGGGATCATGACCTGAGCGGAAGGCAGACTCTTATCCAACTGAGCCACCCACGTGCCCCAGAGAGTGCAGCATTTTTAAACATATGGATTCTAGCTCTAGACCACTCAGGTTTATATCTGCCTGTATTCCTTTCTAGCAACTTATATAAATGTCTTGAATCAAGATTCTTTAGAATGTAAAATGGGAACAATGTGAGAAGCCAACTCACAGGTACTTGAGAGGATTAAGTGGGTTAATTAATAAAAAGATCTTAGGAGAGTGCTGGCATTTAGTAAATAGCCTATTAATTTTAGCTATTATTACAAGGAGAAACACTTGGGGATGAAATGGAAAACCAACTTAAAGAAAGGCAGAACATTAGAGAAGGAATGTATAAAGGGAAAATACAGTGTTATGTTCTTATTTATAATTGATTTGAAAAATAACTGTTGGTTAATGCAAAAATAATAATGAACATTGGGTGATGACAGGGCATAGACAAATTAAATGAATGACAGCAATGTCAGTGGATGGGTAGGAGAAATTAGAAACACTCTTTAAGGTCTAAGGTAGCTGCACTGCATGTGATTTGGTATAGTATTATTTGAAAGTTGACTTAAAGTGTATATTGTAAACTGCCGGACAACTTTTAAAAGCTTTAAAAGAAGTATAATTGATAAACAGAGAAAAGATAAAACAGTATCACTGAATTCTCATTTGGAACAACAGAAGTTGTAAAAGTGACAAGGTGGGGAGAAACAAGTAACAAATGTAACAAATAGAAAATGATTATAAACTATTGATACAGTTCTATCAATAATCACTTCAAATGTGAATTGTCTAAATACATCGATGAAAAGGCAGGAATTTTCAGAGTGGATTAAAAAAAAAACAAAAACAGGACTCAGGACCTTTGGGTGGTGTAGTCAGTTAAGCAACTGACTTGGTTTCATCTCAGGTCCTGATCTCAGGGTCCTGAGATCAAGCCCTGCATTGGGCTCCACACTCAGCATGGAGTCTGCTTGAGATTCCCTCTCCCTTTCCCTCTGCCCCTATCACTCTTGCTCTCTATCTAAAATAAATAAATCATTGCTTGGAGCACTGGATGCGGTGTATAAACAATGAATCTTGGAACACTGAAAAAATTAAATTAAAAAAATAGATCTTGAAAAAAAAGAACTCAATTATATATTGTCTGTAAGAATCCCCCATTTAAAGGCAAATTCTCAGGTAGGTAACAGTAAAGTGTTGGGGAAAGAATACTATACATTTTAACACTAATCAAAACCAAGCTGAAGTAGCTGTATTAATCTCAGACAAAGCAGACTTCAGAACAATGCAGATTATCAGGGTAGATATGGGTATCACATGATGATAAAGGTGTCACTCTTCCAAGTGGACACAGCAGACACAATAATCCTAACTTTGTTTTCATCTGAGAATGTAAGTGTCAAAATATATGAGGCAATAATTGATAGCATTGCAAGTAGAAATAGACAAACCCATAATTAAAGGTACAGACTTCAAAATCTTTTTGTCAGTAATTGATATATCAAGCAGGCAGAAAATCAGTAAGGATATAGATGATCTGAACAGCACTATCAATCAATTTTGTATAACTGACATTTATAGAATACTCCATCAAACAACAGCAGAATATACTTTTGTTTTAAGTGAACATGGAATATTCACTGAAATAAACCACATTCTGGACTATAAAACACATCTTAACAAATTTTAAAAGAGAAATCACAAAAAGTATGTTTTCGGTTGCTAATGGAATGTGAATTGTAATAAAAGATACCTGGGGGGGAAAAAAAGCATATTGTTGGAGTCTAACCAAGATATTTCTAAATAACATGGATCAAAGAAGAAGGCTCAGAATAAATTTTAAAAGTCTTTTCAATTAAATGAAATACAACTTATCAAATGTTGAAGGATGCAACAAAGTTGTACTTAGTATGAAATTTGTAACATTTAGTGTACATGCTATAAAAGAATAAAGATCTAAAAGGGAAAAATCTAACCTCTGCCTTAGGAAACTAGAGAGGAAAATCAAATTAAAAATAAAGTAAAGAGGCGCCTGGATGGCTCAGTTGGTTAAATGGCTGCCTTCAGCCCAGGTCATGATCCCAGGGGCTGGGATCCAGCTCCAGATAGGGCTCCCTGCTCACCAGGGAGCCTGTCTCTCCCTCTCCTCACTGCTCCTGCTCTCTCTGTCTTTCACTATCTCTCTTTCTCTCTCTCTCTCTAAAATAAATAAATAAAATCTTTATAAAAATAAACAGAAAAAATTAATATTAAAGACTGGAACAGAAATAAATGGAACTGATAAAAAGCAATGGAGAAAAGCAATAAATCCCAAGACTTCTTTGAAAATACGAATTAAAAAAAAGAACCCTCTAGCTAGAACAACCAAGAAAATAAAAAGGACACAATTTAACCATATCAGAAATTAAAGAGACAGCCATTATTACTGAAATTAAAATAATGAAAGAATATACTCAACAAATCTAAGTCCAAAAAATTTGGTAATTTGGATGAAATGGACCAATTCCTTGAAAAACAAACTACTAAAATCACACAAGGAGAAATAATCTAAGTAGGCCTACATCTATTAAAGATTGGAATTATAATTATTAAGCTTACAAAAGAAAGCAATGGTCCAGATAGTTTCACTGGTAAATTCTACCAAACATTAAGGCAAAATGATACCAAATATACAAAATCCCTTACGAAAAGTAGAAGAAGGGAGAGTACCTCCTAACTTATTTTACCAGGTCAGAATCACCTGAATACCAAAAACACAGAGATATTATAAGAAAACAAGAGACCAATATTTATGATAAACATAGATGTAAAATTAATCAAAAGAACATTACCAAATTGAGTCCAATAATGTATAAAGAGTTATATACCATGACTAGTTACACAAAGTTGGTTTAACATTTGAAAATCTATCAATATAATCCCTCATATTAACAGGCTAAGGAAAAATACATGTGACCATATTAATTGATAAAGAAAAAGCACTTGGTAAACCCAACACCCATTCATTAAGACAAAACATACAAACAGGGTGCCTGGGTGGCTCAGTGGGTTAAGCCTCTGCCTTCAGCTCAGGTCATGATCTTGGGGTACTGGAATGGAGCCCCACATCAGGCTCTCTGCTCAGCTGGGAGCCTGCTTCCCCCTCTCTCTCTGCCTGCCTCTCTGCCTACTTGTAATCTCTCTCTGTCAAAAAAAAAATAATAATAAAATCTTAAAAAAACACAAAACCATACAAACAAAAACTCTTGGAAAACTAAAAATAGAGGAGAACATCTAAACTTCATAAAAAAACTTCTACAAAAAAACCTATAGCTAATATAACACTTCATGGTGACAGACATGCTTACCCCTTTAAGACTAGGAACAAAAAAGAAGTATCCCTACTCACCACTCCTACTCAAAACTTTAATGAATATCCTAGTGTACAAAAGAGTATAACTCAGGTTTTTAAAGTTTAATTTTTTTTAATTGAGGTTAAATTCATAGAACATAAAACTAATCATTTTAAATTCAGTGAGATTTAGTACATTATGATAATGACCACCTTATCTAGCTCCAAAACATTTCCATTACTCCAAAATAAAACCCCATATATGTTAAGCAATTATTCCCCATTGACCTTCTTCCCCAACTCCAAGTCCTACTATCCCCCAATCTGATCACTGTTTATACAGATATGTCTATACTGGATGATTCATATATGTGGAATCCCACAATATGTGATGTTTTGTGTCTCAGTTCTTTAGCTTACATAAAATTTTGTAGGGTTATCCATGTTGTGGAATGTGTTAGTACGCCATTAATTTTTTATAACTGAATTATATATATATATATATATGTCATATATATATGGGGATATATATATATATATGTCATATGTATATGGGGATATATATATATATCTCACAATTTTCCCCCATTTATCCACTGATGGATGTTTGGGTTGTTTCCTACATTTTGGCTATATATTCAAGGACTTATTTGAGTACCTGTGTTCAGTTCTACTGGGAATATATCCAGGACTGGAACATGATAGATGATATGGTTATTCTATGTTTAACTTTCTGAGAAAACATCAGACTGTTTTTTACAGCAGAACTACTTTATATTCCCATCATTAATGTACAAGGATACCAACTTCTCCACATCCTTGTTGACACTTGTTATTCTTCTCTTACTTGTTACAACCATCCTTGTGGGTGTGAAGTGGTAGGTCACTGAGGTTTTGATTTGCATCCCTCTAATAATGCTGTTGAGTATTTTTTCATGTGCTTATTGCCCATTCTACATCTTCTTTGGAAAGATGTCTACTTAAGTTGTTTATTTTTTAAATGGGTTGTTTGGGTATTTTTCTTGTTGCACTGTAGATCTTTGTATATTTTGGGTACTCGACCCTTATCAGATACATGATCCGCAAATATTTTCTTTTTCTGTAGGTTGTATTTTTATTTTCTTGATAGTTCCCTTGATACACAAAAGTTTTTAATTTTGATAGAGTCCAAATTATTCTTTCTTTTGTTGCTTTTGGTGTCATATCTAAGAATTCATTACCAAATGCAAGGCCATGATTTATCCCTATATTTTCACATAAACAGTTTTATAAATTTATCTTTTATATTCGACTTACTGATCCATTTTGAGTTATTTTATATGCTGTGAGGTAAGGATCCAATTTCATTGTTTTGCATGTGGTATACAATGATCTCACTATCATTTATTGAAGAAACTATTCTTTTTTTTTCTTTTTAAAAGATTTTTATTTATCTATTTGTCAGAGAGAAAGAGACAGAGAGCACAAGCAAGGGGAGTAGCAGGCAGAGCAGGTAAGGGAGAAGCAGGCTCCCTGCTGAGCAAGGAGCCTGATGCAGGACTTGATCTCAGGACCCCTGGATCATGACCTGAGCCAAAGGCAGCTACTTAACCAACTGAGCCACCCAGGCATCCCAGGAAAATATTCTTTGATCACTGACGGTCTTGGCACTCTTGTCAAAATTCAGTTGAGCATAGATGTATGCATTTATTTCTAGACCACCAACTCTATTCTATTGGTCTAGATGTTTACCTTGAGTAATATCATAATGTTTTGTTTACTGTTGCATTGTAGTAAGTTTTGAAATTGGTGTGAGTCTTGTTCAAGATTGTTTTGGTTATTCCAAGATCCCTGTGACTTCTTATAAATATGAGATTCTCTTTCTCTACTTCCTCAACAAGGCTACTAAGATCTGGTAAGGATTATACTGTATTTGCAGAATATTTTGAGTACTTTTGCTATCCTGATGATCCTGATGATATAGGTCTTTGAATCCATGAACATGAGATATTTTCCATTTAGGTCTTTTTAAATTTCTTATAATGTTTTGTAGTTTTCAATATACAACTCTTTCATCACCTTGGTTAAATTTATCCATAGGTATTTCATTCTTTTGGATGTCACTGTAAATGGAATTGTTTTCCTTTATTAATTTCTTTGGCTTTTTTGTTTCCAGTACATAGAAACACAATTAATTTTTGTGTGTTGATCTTATATCTTGCAACTTATCAGAGTTCATTTGAAGTTCAGAAAGGATTTCATAGATTTGTTTCCAATTATTTTAAACCTGTCAACTTGATATAATCCTCTGGTTAAATTTTCTGATAACCTATAAATAATCTGAATTTTTAAACACATCTACAAATTAATTCTAAAGTTTAGATGGAGAGGCAAAAGACCCAGGATAGTCAACACAATACTGAAGAATAAGAAAAATGTTGGAGGACTGGCACTACTTTACTTTAAGACTTACTATAAAACCACAGTAAACAAGACAGTGTGGTACTGGCACTGATATTTATATTGAAAGAATAGACAAATAGATCTATGGGACAGAATGAAGAACCTAGAAATAACCACTAAATATAATCAAGTTATTTTGGACAGAGGAGCAAAGGTAATGCAATGGAACAAAGACAGTCTCTTCAATAAATGGTTCTGGAACAACTGGACATCTGCATGCAAAAAAAAAAAAAAAAAACAAAAAGTGAATCTGGACACAGGTCTTAACACCCTTCACAAAAAGTGAAGGATCACAGATGTAAAACACAAAAGTATCAAATACCTACAAGTTAACAGTAGAAAACCTCAATAACCTTGGTTAGAGTGATACCTTTTTAGATAGAGCACCAAAGATACAACCTATAAAAGAAAGAATTAATAAGCTGGACATCATTAAAATGTGAAACTTCTGCTTGGTAAAACACAATACCAAGAGAATGAGAAGATAAACCATAAACTGGCAGAAAATATTTACAAAAGACACACCTGATAAAGGTGTGTTATCCAAAATACACAAAGAGCTCTTAAATTCAACAAGAAACAAGCTGATTAAAAAAAATTAACCAAAGATATTAGGAGATTCCTCATCGAAGATGAAATAGAGATGGCATATAAGCATATAAAAAGATGCTCCACATCATAAGTCATCAGGGGAATGAAAATTAAACAACAGTGAGATACAACTACATACCTGTTAGAAAGGCCAAAGTCCCAAACACTGACAACATCAAATACTAGCAAGAATGTGGAGAACAGAAATTCATATAGTTCTGATGGTAATGCAAATTGGTACAACCACTTGGAAAGATACTTGGCAATTTCTTACTCTTACAAGATAGTCTTACAATATGATCAAGCAATCATACTCTTTGATATTCATCCAAAGGGATTAAAAACTTATCACCACACAAAAATTTGCACACAGTTTATAGCAGCTTTACTCATAACTTGGAAGCAACCAAGATGACCTTCAGTACCTCAATGGATAAATAAACCGTGATATATCCAGATAATGGAATATTATTATTTGGTGCTAAAAAGAAATGAGTTATCAAACCATGAAATGACATGAAGGAAACTTATATGCATATTACTAAATGAAAGAAACCAGTATGAAAAGGCTACATAAGATTTCAACCATATGACATTCTAGAAAAGTCAGAACTGTGGGGACAATAAAAAGATCAGTGGTTTCTAGCAGGGGAGAGGGCTGCTGTGGAGATGAACAAGCAGAAAACAGAGGATTTTTAGAGTACTAAAATTACTTTGTAAGATACATAATGGTGGATAAATATCTTTGTATATGTGCCCAAATCCATATAAGTCACAACACCAAGAAAGAACTCTTGGGTAAACAATGTACTCTGGATGGTGATGATTTGTCACTGCAGATTATTCTTGGTAAAATATGTACCATTCTGGTGAGTGACATTGATAAAAGGGAAGGATATACATGTGTGCAGCCAAGGGTATGAGAAATCTTTAGATTTTCCTCTCAATTTTATCGGCAACTTAAAATTGCTCTAAAAAATTGAGTATCTTTTTAAAAGAAAATTTTGAGAAATCTAATTAAATTGCTTACTGAAGTCCAGATATGTCATGATTGATACATTTATTGACCATCTATTTAGTAATCCTATCAAGGAAAGAAATGAATTATATCTACCATCACTTTCTCTGAATACATGCTGATTCTTCATGATTATTTTCTTTTTATTGCTCAAAAACTATTCTTTTAATAATATACCCTAGAATCTTTCTGAAATAAGTCAACTCATTAGTCTATAGTTTGTGGTATATGCTGTCTTTTTCTTTTTGAGAACAAGAACTTTTGCTAGCTAATGGTCATAACCAAGGAAAAGATGAAGAGAATCAAAGAATGTTTAATAAGATTTATTGCAGAAAATATATATTTTAAAATACAATGCACAAAATTATATTGAAAAAAATTTACATGCATGATTCTGAGAAGAAGGAAGGGAATTTAAGTTCTCATCAAGACAATGATAAATGAGAAAATGGTGACTGAAAAGGATATAACAAAAAGTATAGGATTAATTCCAGAGAAGGAAAAGCCACATGTTCTCTAACACACACACACACACACACACACACACACACACACACACACAGCAAAAAGATGATTACCAAATATTGGTCAGTTCTAAAAGAAAGTGAGAAATTGAAGCATTTGACAGTACTCTAAGGAATGACAAATTTTAAACTCTTAAGAAGTTTAAAGTATTCTCACGGGGCGCCTGGGTGGCTCAGTGGGTTAAAATCTCTGCCTTCGTCTCAGGTCATGGTCCCAGGGTCCTGGGATTGAGCCCGCATCCGGCTCTCTGCTCAGCAGGGAGCCTTCTTCCCTCCCCCACCTTCTCTCTGCCCGTCTTTCTGCCTACTTGTGATCTCTGTCAAACAAATAAAATCTTAAAAAAAAAAAAAAAGAAGTTTAAAGTATTCTCAACAAAGCCCATTACAGTTGAAGAAAGATCCAAACTAAGAGATATATAAACACTGCTATTCACGACCCACACTTGACAATTCATAGTGAAACCTGGGCTGGGACATGAGAGCCAAGATGGTAGAGTAAGACAATGTAACTGTGAATCACTCCAATTCCCCCAGACTACCAACTCTATTAAAACTCTAGTGTTCCTTAACATAGCACATAAGAAGGCCATGCTTATAAGTCTTCATAGGGATTACCTTCATTAATGTTACAATAAGTAAGTGCTGTTTTACACATTTTGTCAATAGATATATTGAAATTAAATGAGATGAACTAATTCGCTCCAAGTGAAACCACTAGTAGATGATGGAAATGGCATGTTAGCTTCAATTCTGTTACTTCAGAGTCTAATTTCTTTTTTTTTTTTACATCATTAGTTTTTAATATAGTGTTCCATGATTCATTGTTTGCATATAACACAGAGCCTAATTTCTTAACCAGTAAGTTTGCGACCCAAGGTCATACCAATTGATTTTTCACTATTACTCTTCTTAAAAGTTAGATATAGCTAAATATAAGTTTGGGGTAATTTTTTTTCTGAATATATAGATGTAAAAAGTATTTATAGGTAATTCAGGTTTAGATTTAATGGAGATAAAACTGTCACACTTACCTTTTGTTCAACAGGACCATGCAATGCAGTGCCAAAGCTTATACTCAGAAGCCAAAAGCTAATTCTTGTATCACTCAGGTTGAGCAGCATCTCAGGCTCATGGAGCTCTTCTTCCTATATATAAAATGATACAACATGGTTAGTTTAAGACTCTCTGTTTGTGCCTGTTTCTCATCTTAAGCGTACTAGAATATAGAATACTTTGGTAATGGAAACCCTGTTTCTTTCAATCCAATTCCAAACTGAGTCAGCAAAATTATTCCAAGCCTGATATTTTTAATGCTGTTGTAGTTGCTATATTCCAGGGGGAATTCGACTACATTGGAAGCAGCTCAAATGGGGAGGTCAGTGCAGGGTAGTGTTGCTTGATGCACCCAGCTGGGTAAGTTGGGATGAGCGCTGTGCCAGGGACCCAAGTGGACTATAAAAAGGAAATTGAAGAAAAGAAAGCTAGTTGGGCAAATCCAAGGCAGATCCCTTAAAGGAGCTAGAATAAGAGATAGAAGCCCAAAAGAGAACTGATGCCAAAGTCAATTCCTTCATGACGTTCTCACATAAAATGGTTTATTGCAAAATTCCTTAGAAAAGTGACTCAACCTCATAAAAACTTCCAATGTTAGCCAATTGGAATGAAATTATGGGTATATTTTACCAGTCATCTTTTTTGGTTTAACTCATGATGATCAAGACATAGTAGATTTTCTTTCATTCTAATGTATATTCTAAAGTTTGGATATTAAACTGAAGCTCAGAATCTCTCTCCAGACTTTGGACCTACAAAAATGGATTGGATCATTTTCAATAACCATTTGTTTTTTCTGGCTGGATTTGTGGTCCAACATGTTTCCTGTTGGTCAGGAAATACCAAAAGCACAGCCTTTTCCTCAGGAATTTGGCCATTTTGTTTCCAATTCTTTGCCAGAATTTAAACATGCTAAATATAAGGATGGAGGGGATGAAAAGAAAAAAAAGAGAAATAGCACAAATTTTCAAAACTAGGAAAGGAACGATTTCATTCTTTTTGGAGTAACGAGTGAAGAATTTTAAAAGAAATAGTCAATAAAATAAATGTTTTATAAGAAATCTGTTTCAAAAAATTATATACTTTAATCAAGGTTATCATTCTGTAAGACCAATGATTAGAAACAGTTAAGTAGAGCAAAAATTCCCTAAAACTGAAGAGCGAAATATACCACTAGTGTTTGCTTGACATGTTGGATCAATTTTCTTGGTTCTCTTTGATGAGCAAGATGATTATTCTAGGATACTTCAAAATGGGATAAACATAATAATCAGGTAAAACTGATTAAATATTACTGCCAAATTGGTATCAGTTTACACGAGAAAAGTCAAAAGTGGAAAGTTAAACATTTTCTAAGCATGTACTACATCTATTCCTTTATCTCATCTCTACCTGTTAGAAGGTATAAGTAAAATTGTTTCTAAACCCGTATATAAAGGGCACATTTCCAGTATAAAAATGTAGATGGCAGACAGGTCTGGCAGAACCAGAAGGATAAGGAACCTGGGAATGCCTGGATAAGGTAATGGGCTTTGGTCTAGACGCTGTTAAACTCGATCTGGCAGTACTGTATTTGACTTGGGACTTGGTTAAAATCCTGCAGTGGGTGGTTCTGAAAATAAAAATCCAGTTAAACCATCTGGCTCTTCAGCTATGCAAAATATAAAGCAATTTGCCTGGATACCCTCTATCACTCCCTCTCTGATGACTTTCTTTGCTAGATTCTATTTTTGGCATTTTTATTATTCAGAAAAAACATTTAAGCATGCTGTATCCCCCTCTACCAATTGATAACAAAGCTTTTCAAAGCATAATGCGTATGACTGTCAGTTATGAACTATCTTTTGGAAAATAAAAGCAGACATTAGACTATATGATATTTTCATATTTCGTTTTGCTATCACGTAGTATCATCTTTTGAAAGTATTTCAAAGTATCATCTTTTGAAATGAGGTTATATAGAGATGCAATTTACTTAGTGGTCCAGTGGCTGATTTTCGAGGTTTTGTAAGCTATTAAACCAATATGCAACCTACTCAAATAATAAATCTTTTAAAATCAAAAACAGCCAATCATGAAGTGACAACAACACAGAGAGAGAAAATTAATTCAGGTACAAATTCACATTTAATGGATATAAACCTCAATGGTTGTGGAACAGAAGGCTAAGTATAGTTAATTTAATTTACTACAATCTCCTTTAAAGCAATCCATGCTTGCTCAGAAAATTAAATAAGTTATTGTACACATTAGTTTTGGAATAAACATTTTCTCTTTGTCTAGGAAAACACACAAATAAGGTTAATCAATATATGAAACAAAAAGAAATGTGTAATTTATGGAATTAGCCTTTTTAACTTTAGTCACATTCCTTATTTTCCCTACAGGTGTGTCTCTTGGCTCATCAATATAGAAATATCTAATATTAGCAATATTCAAAGAATTGTACATCTAAGCAATAGACCACTTAAAATAATCAACATGAAAAACTTACAAGGTATTTCAATTATTGAGTGTTGAAGGCAATGGAAAAATACATGTATTTATACAGTGCCATGAAGAGAGTAAGAGTAGGAAATTTCTGGAGTGTTATTTGACAATAAATATTAATATTTGAAAATAGACTTATTCTTTGACCCAAAAATTCCATGTCTAACAGTTTTATTCTAAGGACATATTTGGAGGAGTATACAAAATTATATATATGTCAGAAAAAACATTTAAGCATGCCGATATATATATATATATAGGCAAGAAGAGAAATGCTTTATACGTGTGTACTTACACATCATGTGCATGTATATTGTGTGTGTGTATATATATTTAGGCAGCATTACTAATTTATTTTCAAAACCAGGAACAAACTAAGCATAAATAAAATGTAAACAATGCATGATATAGCCAAAGAATGTGATGTCATGCAGTCATAATAACAAATTTATTTTTAATAATGTGCCAACTTATTGATGATTATAGCATTAAAAAGAAGGATATCTATGATGTTTCTGGGCAGCATGACAATCTTTTCTAAGTGCATGTGTGTATGTGTGTAGACACGTGTAAAATGTGGGAGGGAAAAGAAGGAACAAGAATGGAAATGTGGAAACTGAGTGATGAATACAGTAGAGTGCATTACACTAATCTTTCTACTTTGTGTGTTGAAAAGTTTCATAGTATTTTTTTTAAACACACAAGATTTCATACCCATTTTTAGTAGTACAATCGACCCTTGAACAACAGGAGTTTGAACTGCAGATTGCACTTATACAGACATCTTTTACCGTACAGTACTGTAAATGTGTTTTCCTCATGATTTTCTTAGTAACATTTTCTTTTCTCTAGCTTACTTTTATCCTAAGAACACAGTATATAATACATATTACATAGAAAATCCAGTTAATCAACTGTTTAGCAGTTAGGCTTCCAGGGAGCCAGAAGGTCTGTGTGGATTTTCCACCAGGCAGGTGAAAGAGGGGAGCTCTACCCCCTACCCCCACCTGTTGGTCAAGGGTCAGTCTTTGGGTGGTGGAACTGTGCACATTTTTTCTTTTTATTAGTGAATGTATATTACTTAGTAAATACTTAAAAAGTAAAAATGAACAAAAATTAAATCTGCAGGAAGACATATTTTGCTTGTTGTTTCCTCAACCCTATGCTCCATTCAAGTGCTGTTGACAATTCCACCTCCCCTCTCAGATCTACTTGCTTTCCAAAGCCAAAGTCTTCCCTTGAGCTAAATGCATACAGTGGATTGTACTTCAGAAAACTTTTGGTTCAGCGTCAGTCACTTTGTTCCTGCTGAAGCAATAACACCTACTTCCAGACTCTTGCTTTTCTGACTCCTGCCATTACCCAGAATGGACCCTTGAGTCTCAGCAATTTTCCTGGGGAGAGTTCTTTTTCTCTGTTGTTACTCTAGTTTGCATTTATGTGTACAATGGCCTACATGTCTACCTGCTCTCCTGACCCGAGTCTTTCCCTGTCCATTCACACTGCCCTCGGCCTTCTGCTTTGGCCTTTGCCCCTCTTCTCTCTAGATTCATAGCATCATTTGATTTTTCTCTTGTTAATAATCTTTACCCATTTGGTTTGGATGGCACATTGTTCACATTTGCTCTATATCCCATCCAAACCAATAACCTCCATGGACTAGAGAGCTCTGGTGCTGCCCAAGCAGACATGACACAAATCTTAGCAGAGAAGATAAAATCAAGGTGTGTCAGTGATGAATGATCTGGACTAGAACATTTTTTATATTTCTGTATTCTCAGAGATGAGGCATATGACTGGAGGAAAAACTGGAGTCTGGAGCTAGAACACCTGGACTCAAATTGTGGATCTGCTGCTCAGTAGCTATGAAACTGTAGACAAATTAAGTGCCTCAGTGTTACCATCTGTAAAATGGGAGAAATATTAGCTGTGAGTATTAAATGAATAAGTATATAGAACACTGTTAGAACAGTGCTTGATACACAAACATACCAATTCACATTGGTTTTTATTACTAAATCTAATATTGATTATGAACTTCTTTGAACAGGGAGATTACTAAACAAATACTTGTGGGAGAAACTTAGAATATTAAATAACAAAAGAACAACCAAAACACAAAAGTTAGGTCTTGAAAGAACGTGTGAATACTTTCATTTCTTTAGTAAGTATTGACTGATCTTCTGTGATGATGAAGCCACTGTGCTTAGGTACTAGGCATAGGGCTGAGAACAAGATAAATGAAACCTCTGCCCTTATGTCACTTACACTGTAATGGAGCTTACATTCAACTTGATGAATGAACGTATCAGTGGCTTTGTGGATGCCAAGGAATGTGATTATAACCTTTGTTCTGAAACGGCTTTCTCTTTACCAGTAAAGCCGGGTACATTCAAGTATTAGAAATTTTGCCTCTGTTCTTCTTGACTTTGAAAGGTGATTCATGACTATGTATTTATTAATCAAGTTAAAGGTTGCCTATTCATTTTATCAGATTAGAACCAATTTTAATTATACAAGGGGTAGAATATATAAACATGCTTTACTTCAACTTGGCAAATAAAATAATATTAGGATCGATAAGATATTCAGGGTTTTGGTTTTTTTTTTGTTTTTTTGTTTTTTTGTTTTTTGCTTTTCCAGAAGAAAAAATAGCTTTACTATTTTTATTATACATTTTTACAATGCCTGCTTTATTGACAAGTTTTTAATAATTCATAAAGTAATAAAACATAAAGGAAATCCAATCCCCTAATTTAAATAACCACCTTGATATTTTGTGATAGCCTTTTCATGATTTTCTTCATGCATTTATTTGCATATAATTTATATGATTGGGACCATATTATAAAAGATATTTTAGTCATCACTACCTTGCTTTCCTTTTTCCCTTCTCCTCTTCTTCCTTCAGTTTTTGCCTCTATAAACAATGTTAAAATAGCATTACACATGAACATTCTCTATTGGTACTTTCATTTCTGTAGGTTAAATTCTAAAAGTAGGATTTCATAGTTTTAAATTTTTACTAATAATACTAATAAATTTTTACTAATAATACTAATAATACTGAACTGTTTTCCAGAGTAGTCATATCTAGAGTCTACCAGCACTTTATCAGAGTTCTTACTGTTCCCCATCTTACAGACACTTGGTATGTTCAGGCTTTTACATTTTTTTTAACAGTTTGTATGGTGTAATTGTATCTCATTTTAGTTTAGATTTATATTTCCCTGATTTGTTCTTCTTGGAATTGCCTTTTCATATTTAGGGATTTGGGGGACATTCAAAATATAAGAGCTTTTGTCTTTAATAAATTCTATAAAATTTCACTATCTCTTCTAATATGACTTCTCTTTTTTCTCTTTATTCTGTCTAGAATACTTTGCTATATAGAACTTAACACTCTATCCTGTATGCCACTCAATGTTTCTCAGATTTTCATTCGTATTTGTCTCTTTTTGATATTTCTGTGTAATCTCTTTAGATACCAGTTCACTACTTATTTCTTCAGTTATGCCCAAAGAAGAATACCATCTCTAAATTCCTAATTTCAATCTTCGACTGGTTTCTAATAGGCTTACTTCATTTTTTCAGATTAGCTAATTCATTTTGATAGCACTTTTTTTCATATTACTTTTAGTGTCCTCTTATAATATTTCATTAAACTCAATGGGTATATTTATTTTATTTTATATTCTGTGTATCTGATCATTCAAAATTGGTGGTCTATATGCACCTCATTTTGCAGACATCTTTTTGTTTTTAACTATAGTATATTATTACTATCATTTATAAAAATGGAATGTTAAATATTCTAGGTATATGTTCACATTATTAGCAAATAGAGATAATCTCTATTTTTCTGATATTAGTTATTTCATGTTTTTTGCCAAATTGCACTTACCAATAGCTCTAAAATAGTGTTGACTGCTATTTTCTAATCATGTCTATTTCCTCCATTACAAATGCTATATGCTAACAAACTGTACATAAATAGACAAAGGTCATCAAAAAAACCCACAAAATGCAAACAAAATGTACATTTATTATCCAGCAAGCATTGTCAATGAATTACATGTGCCATATTACTTGGATACCTCTAAAGAAAACTTAGACACAAATACATAAAGGATTAAAAGGTGTTAAATATTTCTCTTACCCAAACTGTCATGACAAAGGCAAAAATGATTGAAAAAGACATAGTACACAAGGATAAAGACAATGTGTAAAGGAAGTTACTTTAACACAACTTTGGAAACTAGGAAGGAGGTGGATGACTGGTGTATTAGTTTCCAATGATTGTTTTAAACAATTATTATAAACTTGATGTCTTAAAATAACACCCATTATTCTCTTACACTTCTGAAGGTTAGAAATCCAAAATGGTTTCACTAACCTAAACCAAGTTTCTGGCAGAGTTGTGCATCCTTGGGAAGCTCTATGGTGTATTTCTGGGTATTAGAGCTGCATTCCTTGGTTCAGGACCCCACCTTCCATCTTCAAAGCTACAAGCAAAGTATCTTCAAATCTGTTTCATTATCCCATTACTGTCTTCCTCTTCTGAAGTAAAAAAAATCGTCCCTCAGACTCCCCTTGTAAAAAATACCAGCAATTACATTTAGGGATCATCTGTATAAAACAAGATAATTTCCCCATCTCAAGATCCTTAACTGAATCACATCTGCAATGCCCCCCTATGCCTTGTAAAGTTACACTCCCAAGTTCCATGGATTAGGTCCTCAATAATATTTTGAGGCTATTATTCAACCTATCACATGTGGTAGACTAACACATCAAAGCTGAAAATTACACAGTCAGTAAGGAAAGCAACAGAAGCAGGAGATTTCGTCACAGAACCACAGTAGGGAACAGTGATTAAAGCCATCTACAATTGGAGGTAACTAATGCGATAGAAGTCAGGAGAATTGGTTAGCTATGGGATATCATTAGATTCCTCAGATCACTTTCTCAAATGTTAACAGTCAGGTCACGTCTCCAGTCTAAAGCAGTGGACTCAGGGACACTGCATATTACTAAGAGCAATGACACCACATGAAAAATGAATAGTTATTAATTATCATTGAAGCCCGTTTTCCCAATCAGCTCTAAGAATGCTTATAGAAAGGCTGATACATCCTGGGCTGGAGGATAAATGAATATTCTTAATGGAGACATACAGGGACAACAGAAGAACAAAAGATACTGACTCATGTGAATCTCCCAGTAAAACAAAAGTTTAAATATCACATAGTAGATCACACCAATGGACAAAACCCACATACACACACATACCTTTGGATCAATTTTTTATGTCTGTTTTCTAAATCCTAACAGAAGATCATGTATAACCAGACATTTGAAGAAAGCCTCTAATATAAAGACTAAAGTAAACAAAGGGGAAAAAGAAAAGAATCTTAGCAAAGAAGCAAAAGACTTTCTTCTTAAACTAGCACTTTAGATCTTCAGAGAGATTAGAATTATTATACTCATAAAATGAGAACATGAGATAATTTTTTAAAATGCCATGCACAGAAAACAATAAAAATCTTGGAAGGTAAAATCATGACAGTATAAAAGGAATTCTAATAGAAAGGTTAAAGACAAAGATGAAGAAACCTCTCAAAAAGCAGAAAAAAGGGAAAGACTAGAATATTAAACCAGGACTTAAAACGCTGAACATTTACAATTCCAGGAAAAAGGGTAAGAAAATATAGAGAAAAGAAAATTATCAGAGGTAAATGTTCAACATTTTCTCCAAGCTGGAGCCCATGAATTCTTCAAGAGGGATCATCAAGTCCTCAGCATAATGGTTACACAGATATACATAAAAACGTATCACTGTGAAATTTCAGAATACATGGGGGCACAGAGAAAATTCTAGAAGTTTCCCAAGAGAAATTACAAGAGCCCACATTGCAGAATCAGAATGACATCAGACTTCTCAACAAAAATGCTATAAGCTAGAACACAGTGGAGCAATGCCTTCAAAATTTTCAGGGAAACGAATTTCCAACTAAGAATTGTATACTCAGCCAAACTATTAAATTAAGTAGGATAGCTGAAGTTAAAAGAGTTAAAATTTTAGTAATTTTACCGCCCATGCATTCTATTTAAGGAAGCTACAGGAGAATGTAATCAATTACAATGAAGAGGTTAACAAAGAAGGAAGAAAACAGGGGGTCCAAGCAACAAAGGACACACACACACACACACACACACACACACACGAAAAGAGAAAAGAAAAGAAAAAAGTTTCCACCAATTCATGGTGATGAGACACCTAGGACAGTTTTCTCAACTGAGTGTGATTTGGTCTCCCAGAGGACATGTAACAATGTCTGGTGACAATTTATTATCTCAGGTTGGGCAGTGGGGAGAGTACTACTGGCATCTAGTGGATAGAGGCCACAGATGCTGCCAAACATCCCACACCACGCAGGGACAAGGCCCTACAACAAATAATTATCCAACCCCAAATGTCAATAACACTGAGGAAGTTGAGAAGTTCAGTTCTAGGCTAGTAGCTGTGCAGCAAGGGCGAAACAGGAACCAGGACAACTTAAACAGATTCTGGATTCATTCTGTGGTCAATTTAGAACCACTGACATCTTAGATCTAAGCCTCAGAAAGTATCTTTTAACAGATGGACAACATTATGATATAACGTGAGCAGTGTGGTTACAGAGGCAGGCAGAAAGTACTTGACACAACTGAGCCATTTTCCTTGACTCTAATTGATATATTACTAATTTTTGGCCTAATAGAAAATATTTCTCATGATCCTGCCACAAACTCACATTGCAACTTTATCTTCCATCAGTCTTTTCTCCCACATGGTATGATTTTTTTAACGTAGAGCAACTGAATTCTCCATTCATTGCTCATGCTGTTCTCTGCTCCTTAATTTCTCTGTCCACCTTGTTCTCCCCAGGGAATTCATTATCAACATCCAAAACTAAGCTCTGAAAGTTAATAAGCAATCAATTAAAAATGAATAAAATGGCTCCTCAATGGCAATGCATTCTTATTCTTAAATAATACATATTAATCATGTAAACTTTCGGTTTATGTATTCTTTAAGGGGATTCCAACTACTGTGATCAACAAACCCCAAAATGTACAATAGCTCAAACATAATAGAAGTTTCTTGCTCACTCTCATAAAATCCAAATTCCAAATGAGTAGGTGCCTCCCCTCTCAGAAGTAATTTAGAGGTCCAGGCACCTTCTATTTTGCAGTTCCTCCTTCTTGGCTGCCAATTTTAATGTGCTCATCAGCATTAAAGAGGTAAATGGGTAAAAGCACTCAGAATAATATAGTGGAGGTCTTTATGGTCCAGGCCTGTACATGACATACATCGCTGTCACTTACTTTGCATTGGCTAAAACACAGCCATATGGCCACACTACAGGAGCGGAGGCTGGGAAATATCCACCTGCCTGCCTGAGAAGAAGAACAAAGTGCTGGTTAATAGATAGCCAG
This sequence comes from Lontra canadensis, assembly GCF_010015895.1. Lineage (NCBI taxonomy): Eukaryota > Metazoa > Chordata > Mammalia > Carnivora > Mustelidae > Lontra > Lontra canadensis. The sequence continues at coordinate 47,326,589 of NW_022630996.1, read as the reverse complement.
TCTCTGCCATGGTGTGGTTCTGAAAACTTCTTTACTACTGTTCAGAAACAAAATACCAGGAGATTTGGTTATTGTAAGGCATACAGCTTATTTGTAAGGCACATAGCTATTGAAATCACACAGCTGAACGCCAGCGAATGGAAACATTAAGATAGAAACATTAAGGAATAAACGAAAAGTCCCTGAATTGCAAAGAATAGAATAAAGAAGGTCAGATGAACAGATAGTGTCAATTACACACAAGCAGTATCTTGAAGCAATGGACTGTGGGGCCCAGTCGGCCACCAGACTGCTCTTCTGCCTGCCTTGTGGAAATGGGCTGATGGTGGAGGGGGAACAGCGCTGCCCCTGCAGCACCTGTCCTGAGATGTGTAAAACATCACCCCCGAGGTAACAAATCGGAAGTATCCAAAGCTGGAAGAAGTGGATGATGTGCTTGGTGGAGTAGCTACCTGAGAGATGTTGACTCTACTGTAGTCAGGTTCTAAACGTGAACGTCTTCATGCCTATTTTATGCAGTTTTGGACCTGCTCTGCAGAAGAGCGCCTGACTGCCTTGTACAAATGCTGCAGTGCTCCGTGTGGATACCGCCAGAGGACTAGGGCCAGGCCCGCCCATCTGTGTCAGTGTCTGTTTACCTTGTCCCCAGAGGTGGGTTTCCAGCCTGAGAGTGTGAACTGTGTGTCCTGACAGTCTTTGCTGGTGTGGCAGAAAGTGAACCCTTTTAGGGCAGCTGGCCAGGAAGTCAGCAAATGCAGCCCATCTGCCAATCAGTGGATGAGCTCATTCATGTCAGGGGAGAATCTGTGGGTGGGGAAGGGTATTCATAACTCAGTGCACTGTTTAATGTCCCGTTCATTTGTCTTTTACACATATTAGGTAATTGACATTCTCTCACCATCAACCCTCTTAAATATTTACCCTGTTTGCACAACTAAATAATAAAGTAAAACTTTGTAACTTAGTTAAAAAAAAAAAAAAAGAAAAAAGAAAGGAAAAGAAATGGTGGAGAGCAAGGAGGTAAACCTTGCCATAGGAAGCAAAGAGATTGCTCCTCTTTTTCCTCTGAGTCAGGAAACGAAGAAACAGGAAAACCAACTTTGTGAAGGAAGTTAAACAGATGCAAAGATGGCTAGGAAATAACCTGAAATGCTGAAGGGGAATTTTCTTAATACCGGAGGGATTTCTTCATATGGTGTTGAGTGTGTAAGTTGAACTGTCCACAAAATGATTGTAGCTGAGGATTTTTGTGTATGAGGATCTTATTAAGGTATTCGTGTGATCTTTTATTAAGACCTTTGTGCTGGGCATTTTGCTAATTTCTGAGTTCTTAAAATACCACTTTGAGATGGGTGCTACTATGTTGAGGTTTTTTGCAGGGAGTAAGTCAGTTGTCAGGTGTCACAGAGGTAGATAAGAGTTTGGGCTAAAATTGGAATCTTGGTCAGGTTACCTCCAGGGTCCTTTAAACATTTACTCACAATCACTGCTATCATTTGTTGTTGTTGCTTATCTGTTGGTCTGTTTGTTTTTTTCTTAATCCAGTCTACCAATTAAGTTATAGTGACATTATACTTCAATATTGATATTTAAGTTAATATGCCTCCAATCTTTAATCTAATACAGATTTTTTTATACTATAAATTATTTTTTGGTGTTCATTAAAATAGTGATTATCAATCCAGTAGCCAAAACCAGATGCAGGGCTTTGGAGATAAATTTGAAGAAAAAAAAGAGGAACAATTAAGAAGAGGATAAGTTAAATGGTCTCTTGAAGTTCTTCCTGGTTCTAGGAATCTATCTTTAAATATAAGATTTTTAAGCAAAAATAGGTCTTTAAAACTTTTCTCAGAAAATTTAATTTAGAATAGTTGTCAAAAACCATATAAGTTGTGAATTTTTAAAACTCCACTAGAAATAGAAACTACTACCAACCTTAATTTTAAAAAGTGTCCTGAGAATTCTCATTAGGATACATATTCCATAAAATGAATTTTTATGAAGCAATTAATTTGGGAAAAGTGTCACAACTAACATTTCATTGCTACTATGTATTTAGACTTGTTAGTTCTTTCTTTTACAAATCATGTTAGCAAAACATCAGTACAAATACATATTTAAGAAACTCTGTGCTCTAATTAAGAAAACTGGAATTTAAATAAAACAAGTCTCCCAAGCATCTCATACTTAGAATATCCTTTCACCTTGAGAACCACAAAAATAAGCTCAGTTATTTGAAATGCTTGGAATATATGCTGGCCACTCCCAGTGCTCAGCTAACAAAGTTCCTTCATAATGGAATTTAAATGTCCCTTCAGTGAAATCTTTCCTGACCCTCCCAGAGAATATCAGGTAAATGGTGCCAGGACTCTGAAAAAGATTCAGAGGAAAGAGTATCATGACTGTTTATCAGTATCTTCTGTGAACACAGATAAAAGGGATTTACTTAACTAGTTTTTGCTCATATTAGAATACCTTTTTTTTTTTTTTTTTACGAAGAGGGTATATGTAGTCTTTGAACCCAACATTTTTACTCCATACTCAGCAAGTTTTCTCTCCTTCAAAACAGAAATGATTCTGCAAATGCCAGAGATTTCAGGATACCATCCTAATTTAATTGCGTAAACACAAGTCAACCCTAGCTAGCCTTGCTGCCTAGCCAGGCTTATAGTAGCTCTTTCCTTTTCTTCTCCAAATGGAATTTCCAACTCAACTTGCCCTATCTCTTGATGTTTCTTACATGTTTCTGCTAAAATGTTGCTATATGATTATGCATTTCATTGCTTTTGCTTAATCATAGCTTAAAGGAGGCCACTTGCCATGAAATCACTAAAAAATTAGTGATTTTTATATATTATATATATATATATACCTGATTATTATACATATATATATATATATATATATATATATACCTGATTTTATTGAGTAAACGACATTTTATTGAGTATACGACATCATTTAACTCTAGATTTTGATTGTGGTTAAAGAGAAACATCTGAGATTCTGTTCTATGATAGTTCTTCCAGTGGTCAGGGTAAATACCCTTAGATTACAAATTCCTTAATAATAAGAACTTCTTCCTTGTGAAGAGCCTGGTGCAAAATAGACTATCAGAAGAATTCACTGCATGACCAGGTCAATAGATCAATGACTAAGATCAATTACTAACGCAGAGCATTCTTTCTTTGCAATGGTTACTAATATGTTGCTTTTATTTAATAAAGCACAAAATTCTTCCAAATGAGATTTTCCATTTTGACCAGCCATTTTATACAACATTGTAAATGAGACATAACTTTATTTCAACCAATTCCTAAGTCCAAAAATCAATGTATTAATAGAGAAGCTGAACATTAATCTTAGAGAAGGACCTACTTTTTTTTGAATTAACGCAAAGGCCATGAGAACCTGACATCTTGATCCATCTGGTCAGACATAAATGTCCTTATAATGATACTCTGGAAAGTTACTTTTGAAATCCCATTTGGTTAGACTGCGTAATGAGAGTGGCACCAAGGGTTGCAGTCTGTATCACATCCCCATTCCCTAGAGATGGATCATCTTTTGAAGCATTTGAAAACTTAAAAATAGATTCTTGTATAGAAATTGTATTACCCCATCTCGTGTCCTTTTCCAAAGACTGCATGTTGCTGAGGAAATTTTGTGGAAGTCTTTTAATCTGATTTGTGTCTAATAAACTGACACTGCAAGTGTCTTTGTAATTGTTGAGGAAACACTGCCCACTCAATGGTTAGAACTCAAACCAGATACCCCTCCCACTGGACAGATATTTACTTCCTTGAAACCCAGAATGATTCACTGCTATTTTCAGCTATAAGACACCAGTGAGGTAATTGGGTATGAAACCTTAATATCTTTCGCTATTTCTAATCAGCACTTGAACCCATGTTCAAGGAGAAGGCCCAGAAGGGAGAGAGACAGAAACTGGTCCCCTTACCACCCTCCTGAGATGTGCTGTCTACAGTTAAATACTTCAGTTTATTTCCTCTGCAAATCAATTTGACACAGCTGAAGTCTGGTGCATTCAGTTGCCTTTTCAATTATTTCTTTAGAACCCAAACTCAAAGATAAGCACTTTTGGAAAAAAACAGCTAAACAAATCCATTGCTTGCATTACAGCAAACTCTTTCAGACAGAAAATGCAGTCAACAGAGATCATCCTACTGAGTTGCAGACGTCTAAAATGTCACTTCTACAGGATATTTCCCTCCAGGAGAGATTTTGGTTTTGCTTCCCCAGATACCTTCTTTGGCCCTAGCAGCCTACAGTCATTTTATTTTTTTTTTTTTTTTTTTTAAAGATTTTTTTTATTTATTTGACAGAGAGATCACAAGCAGGCAGAGAAGCAGGCAGAGAGAGAGAGGAGGAAGCAGGCTCCCTGCTGAGCAGAGAGCCCGATGCGGGGCTCGATCCCAGGACTCTGAGATCATGACCCGAGCCGAAGGCAGCGGCTTAACCCACTGAGCCACCCAGGCGCCCCACCTAGCAGCCTACAGTCATTTTAAATTAAAGGCAATGTCTGTGCTGAAAGGGGGCAATGGTGACTCCCTCTTGTAAGGGGAACATGGAGGAAGATTCATAAGCAACTCTAATAAATGGAAAGTCCAGCTAGAAGCCTCAGGCTGGAATGAATTTTACTCTTTGCTGTGTCAGCCAAAGGCTGTGTAGCTTCAGTGAGCTCTATTTTTGGAATCATAGAGCTGATGCTACAAATCATCATGAGGTTATCTTACCAACTGTACTAAAATTTCCATTCCTTGTATCACTTTGGAGCCGGTTGCCCTTAAAATGTAGCAAGGATATTTGTTTGGCAAAAGCAAACAGAACTGTGCTTACTGACAATGAAACTATTTTGCAAACAACGGAATATACTGAATAATATCAGGGGAAGCTGGTAAAACTTTTGGTTATTCTGTTTTTTGAGTTATGATTAGGGCACAAACAAGAGTTTCAATCCCGACTGCCTGATTTGTAACCTAAAGAGTCCTCTGTTTACCATCTTTGTGTTTTAGTGTCTTTATGATGAAATGGGATAGTGTATCACTTCAGGAGGTTACCACAAATATGCAATGAGGCGATGCATGTAATGCATTTGCAGGCTACGTGACATACATAAAGCACTAAAAACACTAGGTCTCATCTCTTCCTCCTTTGCTGAGTAATCATGGCTCACATTCAAAAGAGCTTTTTATTGGTGAGGAGATTTCTGAAATCACCGATCATTTTTCATGGTGCTGCTTAGTCTGTCTTTAGTGTTTTCTTCTTGGTTTTCCTGTGATATAGTTCTAGTAGATCAAAATAACACAACGCTTAGACTATTATTCTTACTTTGACATTTTGATTGTAGTTCCAACCAAATATTTGAAGTAATGGAAGGATCTAAGTTAACCATTAAATTAACCATTAAGGAGCCACCTGGATAGCTCAGCTGGTTGAGTGTCCGACTTCGGGTTTCAGCTCAGGTCATGATCTCAGGGTTATGAGACTGAGACCCGTATTGGGCTCTGTGCTCAGTGTGGAGTCTGCTTGAGATTTTCTCTCGCTCTCTCTCCCTCCCCTCCCCACTTGTATTCTCTCTCTCTCTAAAATAAATAAATATTTTTAAAAGATTAACTACTAATGCCTCTCAGAGTCTCTGGACTCCAGGAAACAAACTGAGGGTTATAGAAGGGACAGGATATTAAGGAGGGCACATGTCATGATGAGCACTAGGTGTTAAACACAACTAATGACTCATTGAACACTACATCAAAAACTAATGATATACTATATGTTGGCTAACTGAACATAATAAAAAAATTAACCATTAAAACACACTAGATTAAAAATTAGGCTTCTAGTCTAGCTCACTGTGTGCAGTTATTTTGGAATTTATAAGTTATTTTACAGAAAGCTGTTTTGTCATTTGATTCTTATAACACCATGAGTTTATGTGGGTACTTCCCCCCCTAGAATAAGTAAATTGAGAATCCCAGCAATAAAATCACTTATATAAGAACAAACACAAAATTATAAAAACAGGATTAGAAACTCAAGTCCCCTAAATTGAAAAAAAAAACATTTTGTTCTTTTTCCCCTCATAGCATACAATATGTCTTCCTGTCTACCTGGGTCCCTTTGAGCAGGTCACATGATCTTTCTCTATCTCAAGGAGGAATAATTATACTTGACTATTTCACCAGAGTATTTGAAGGATAAATGAAAATAAGTTATATGAAAAATTTTGAAAAGCTCCCTATGACCTCATTCTGACACTGTGGAAGATAATATGAATTTGACAATTTTTATCATACATATAGAAGATGATAAAGAAGAATAGGTCAGCTGTTTTCCAAAACAAAATTCTAAATGGTAGAAGAGTTTGCAGCTATATCCTCTCCTGTGAATTATGCTTGTGATTATGAAAGAAATGTTAAGAGATCCTAGAAAACATGTGTATCAGATGTCTATTGCAGCTTAAGAACTGAGTGAATCAGGGTTCTCCAAAGAAAGAGAGCCAAGAAGAGATACATAGATATGTTTAAGAGGAGAGAATACCAGTAGTCACTAATTTATCCAAAATCTGTAAAACCTCTAGTCTCCTTCCCTCCAGCTTTCTATTCTCTCCTGTGAATTGTGCAATAACCCCATTTCTCATTTTACTTCCAATTAGTTCAAAGTGATAAAAATCAAGACACATTCTTAACATTTTTCATTGCCTAGAGTAAAAGGTAGCTACATACATGTTTAAAGGCATTTAAAATTTCAGCATTTGTCTCTTAATTTTTGAGGTTGGGCTTGGGGGAGTGAGGGTGAGGACTGGAAAGAATACCTACAAACATCCTGAGAACCCACCTTAGGAAGTCTGTGTTTAAACTTATGCTACATATTTTATTAGAAGAGCTACATTGGAAATTTTACTTAACATTTCCTTATAACTACAGTTTTCTTACATGAACAGTATTAAGTTTTCTAATTAATCATGTTTTAGAAATGGAATATTTATAGAGTTAAACATTTACATGTATATGTATATATTTATATATACTAATTTATGTACATGCAGCAGAATATTATATACATACATAAAAACATATTAATACATACAGTGCTTAGAATATAGTAGTGACATATTTTGGAAATGTATGAAAATATAGTATCTTATTTACTATAAATTAACATTTTCCCAAATACAAGAGCCATTGAATAATGTAATAAATGAAAAGTTCCCAAAATTAAAAATTAAAAATTGCAAGGAGTGTCTTGAATGCTATATTGGGAGTGCCAGTAAATACAAGAAGCAATAGTTATGCTCCATGATCTCTTTCATGTACTTTCTTCACATAGCCCTTTCTAAATTTTCTTTTCCTGAAGTAGGCTAAGAGCTTTTGATCAAACATTTTATTCTGAATTTAATTATTTTTAAAAGCAGTCAACAGCTTTCACTTAGAAATTCCCTAACTCTGCTTCTCTAATGAACATTTAGATGCACACCAAGTTAAAGCTTTTTTTTAAACCTTTTTAAAAACATTTTCCCCATAGCTCTTAAAGTGAGAAAGTTTAGGAAAATGTGATGTATTGTACTCCTTACAACTCAAAAACACATATATCCATTTGTCCAAGACTTAGAAAAAACTCTGACCTCAAACTGAACTTAAGTAATTTGATTCCTAAAGAAACCTGGGGGTTGAAAATAAGAGATGATTATAGCTGGGTAGAAAATAAGAATGAGTATCGCTCAACACATCTTTTTCATAGCCCCAAATTTCTAAATGGCTAATATCATTGTGAACTTTGAATTTCTCTTAATTATGCAAGTGAACTTTGAAAACTCTTGTTAACAAGAAAAACTCCTGGGGAACTTGTACTTCTATGGGCTTTGGAGGACACAGAGCTGAAGACAGGTCCCACTCAGGCCAAGAGCAGAGTCTGCGAAGTTAACCCCAGCCCAGGTGCTGCATCACCCCAAGATGATTCTCAGGCATCAGAAAGAAGTATATGTAAGGGAAAAACAAAACAAGAAGTAGATAAAAAGGAACTGAATGTTGCAGTTTAAGAGGAAAAGAAGTTCAAGTAAGGAAAGCAACATTGCAAATGGGATGGATGAAGAAGGTATCATGAGAATTCCTTAAGTACTGAAGATAAGTTACTGGAATCAGAGGGTGCAGAGCTGCTATCAGGCATCTCACAGGCAGAGGACAGTGAGCCTGATAATGAACCCCTAAATGAAATAAGTCCCTTCTACGAACTTGGGGCCCTCTTATAACATTCCAGACCAACAATTGTTCCTGCACAGCCCGGATATCATTTAAGGAATACATATTCTTGACATTGGAAAATGTTGCCCTTTTGTTTGGAATATAGGGGTTCTTTTGTTTGTATGCCCAAGTTTTAGCCTTAAGTAAGCATTCAGGATCTGAGTTTTTAATAACTTATTGTTTCTCAGTACCTTAGTGAACCAGAAGCGTAAAGGTTCAAGAAGTGGAGGAAAATCGGTTTTTTTCTGGGTGTTTTATTAAAAGACTCTAACAAATAGAAAAGTGAGACTTGAAAAGTGATCTGGCTTCCCTGTCACAGAAATCACTCTCTGAAGGTTGTCCAAAATGAGGAGCTCAAAAAAGATGTGTGCTGGGCTGAATTAATGTGAATCAAATGGTAAAAAATAGACAAGAATAAGAAGGAAGGCTGAATAAGCACAGAGATTAATGTGGAAGTGGCAGATCAATTTCCTGAGAGCTCAAGGACTAAAGAAAAGGAAACAACATTTATTGAGTTTATTCTATGTACCATGCACTCCATTAGGTATTTTAGCTATAATTTAATTATTCTGTTGACAAACGTTTTATTTGAATGTCATATATGTGCCTTTTTAAAATAAAATTCATGTTTTTGGAACAGCTTTGCATTTTCAGAGGAAAGTTTCCATACATCCCATATTCAATTTCCCATAATATTAACATTTTACATTAGTGTATTTTTTTTAAACAAATATAGGTGTTTCTAAAGCCCTTAAGACTCTTAAGTCATTTATCATTATTTGTACAGATGAGGAACTGAGGTTCAGAGAATTGTTCCTCAAAATATGTGACGGTTTTACCCACAATGCCACATAGCAACCTATCTTATTGCTGAAATCAAGTCTAAAGCGCATATCTAGTCAAAGACCTGGCTAACAAAATATCTCTCTTTGCACTTATACTCAGTTGTAATATTTATATCTAGTGCCCTTTATGGTCCCTCAAGAATTTTTGCACATGATGTCATTTTACTGTTCAACACTGTTTATGGGTAAGTCTAAGGACACCGGCAGAGTCCACAGTTGGGTCAATTGTGACCTTGTCACAATTTGTGTCATGCAATGAGGTTCAGTTTTGACATTTTGTCTGCATAGTGAGTCAGGGTAGCATCAGTGCCAAAAGCCTAAAAGATACATTAATTTTTCTTTCCTCATCCATGAATCAATTTCCTCATCACATCTGTCAGTTATACTGCATTAGTGTCCCTTCTGCGTGAGTGCCCTGTATTAATTCATGATTACACTTTCTTATAAAATCCAAACCAACTTCTCTTGTTCATTTGAGCAGTTCCTGATGCTTTATCCTTGTATCTACTTGTCTGCCATTATTTGTTTCATACATAATAGGAAGCATTCCCTCAGGTTTCTTTCTCTTAGGTTTCTCACTATCATGACTTCCCCAGTTTAGGGGCACACTCTCAAACAGTGATTGCACACTCCTTACGTTTGCTTCTTACCCCTGTCTATATGCTTATGAAATAAGACCCTATTAAGATGCAAACTGGGGAATAAGACCTTAACTCTAAAATGCTTAAAAATAAAGCTACCCTACAACCCAACAAATGCACTAGTAGGCATTTAGCCAAAGGATACAAATACAGTGATTCAAATGCACCCCAATGTTAAAAGCAGTAATGTCCACAATACCCAAAATATGGAAAGAGCCCAGATGTCCACTGACAGATGAATGCATAAAAAAGAGATTATATATATAATGGAATATCACTCAGCCATCAAAAAGAATGAAATCTTGCCATTTGCAACAACAAGGATAGATGGAGCTAGGGAGTATTAAGTGAAATAAGTCATTCAGAGAAAGACAGATATGATCTCACTCATATGTGGAGTTTAAGAAACAAAGCAGATGAAGGGGGAGGGAAGGAAAAATAAAATAAGATGCAAACTGAGAGGGAGGCGAACCATAATAGACATTGAACTCTAGGAAACAAACAGGGTTGCTGGAGGGGACGTGGGAGGGGTGGGAGGGCAATGGGGTAACTGGGTGCTGGGCAGTAAGGAGCACACTTGATGGAATGAGCACTGAGTGTCACATACAACTGATTAATCACTAAATTCTACCTTTGAAACTAAAAAAAAAAAAAAAAAAAAAAAAAGCCTGTTTCCAGAACACTGAATGGACACTGCCATGTCTTCCCTTCTGATGATATTGCCTATTTTTACTCTAGTAGTTTTTTTTATCATATTCCTCATCTGTTCAGTCTACCTCTTATCAGAAGTTTTACATATTACCCAATAAGTCTTCAGAAGGAATTTACCTTTATTTTGTTTTTATCAAATAGCACATGAATTTTAAAAATTCAAATAGTCCAATGGGCTTATATTGAAAAATAGTTTCCCCTCTCAACTTCCACCTAAATCCCTCTCTGCAAGAGGCAGCAATATTCAAGTATCTTCACTGTTTTTCTTCTCTCTTAAGACTTTCAAATTTATGCCCATATGTTGTTCTAATTTTCCAGTTTTGAATATTATTTATTGACTCTCTAGAATTAAAAATAAGGATTTGGCTATACTATTATCCTCCTCTTGAGTACAGAAAACAAATATTTAGGCCCAGTAGGGTTTCCCCAGCAGGATTAATCAAATACACAAATTTATAAAAAACTCAATGTTGAGTTTTAATATCTTAACTCTATAACATTCACAGGTGACCCATGTGCTGGACAAGGATTTATTTAGTTGCTTAACAACTTTTTGTTTTTCTTAAGTTAGTAAATTACTTCCTGCTTTTGTTTTGCCTCCCAGGGGGAAAGTAGAGGAATTTTCAAACTAAGAGATTCTTCGTCAGCAAATGTGCACCATGGGAAACATAGGAAAGTCTTTAGATTGAAGGAAAATTATGTCAACTAGAAGCAGAGTACTCTAAGAATGAAGAGTGCCAGAAAGTAAAAAATATAAGTAAATATAAGTACTATTTAAAATACCAACAATAATAATAGTAATAACAAGAGTACCTTGTGGGGTTTATAAATTATGTAGAAAGAAACTGTGTAGGGGAGAACTGCACCAAAGGTGAAGTAAGGGGCCCATGGAGTTAAACTTCTTAGTGTCCTCGAATGTGCAACAAGTTGTAAAGCACTGGCTTAAGTTTTAATGCAGGAACTCATAGATGCATCTTCTAACATCTAGGGTAACCTCTGAAAGAATAATACAGTATATATGACTAAAAAGCTAATATAAGAAATAAAATAATAAATATGCTTAATGGGTATGCAAGGAGAAATAAGGGGACTGAGAAGATTAGATCTTGGAGTAGCAGTCTTTTTTTTAAACCCAACTATCTCAATAATAATATTAAATACAAACTGACTAGGGACACCTGGGTGGATCAGTGGGTTAAAAAGCCTCTGCCTTCAGCTCAGGTCATGATCCCAGGGTCCTGGGATCAAGCCCCGCATGGGGCTCCCTGCTCAACGGGGAGCCTACTTCCCCCTCTCTCTCTGCCTGCCTGTGATCTCTGTCAAATAAATAAAATCTTTAAAAAAAATACAAATTGACTAAACAAAATTAATTCTATTCTATCTGCTAGAGATAGACATTATTAGTGTGTCAAAACACTAACACAGTGAGTTTCCTTTTGCACCTATAACAAATTACTACAAATTTGAGTGACATTAAACACAAATTTATTATTTCATAATTTGCAAGCTCAAAAGTTTGAAATGGTTTTCCAAAGCTAAAACCAAGGTGTTAGCAGGGCTACATTCTTTCTGGAGGCTCCATGGGAGAATTCATTTCCTTGCCTTCTCCCTGTGCTTCTAGAGGTTGCCTGGACTCCATGGCTAATGGCCATTCCATCTCCGAAACCACCACCATAGGAACTTCAAGTCTCTTTTGGACTCTGACTCACTGGGCTCCTTCTTTTTCTGGTAAGAAGCCCTGTGATTTTACTGGCCACACCCAAACAATCCAGGATAATCTTCCCGGATGAAGATCCTTAACTAATCACATCTGAAAAGTCCCTTGATACACTCAAGGTTCCCTTATTACTTCACGGAAGACTGCACGAATGAGAAATACCTTTGTTGTCTTAACTGAGTCTTCAAGAATGTTTACCAGCACATAGTCCATTTCTCCTAATTCACCCATAAAGCAGAACACTGATATAACTTAAGGCCCAGGAATTCAATTGCTTGTTAATACACCCTAGATTCCTTCCTTACACATGTGTGCCAACAAAAAATAGCAAAAACATCAAGATTCATATGCTGTTATATATTGGAATAATAAGCATATGTTCTAAAACTATATTTACTATATCTAATGGTATAAAGTGACAGTGTTTACCTCATTTAATGTAGTGAACATAATTGACTTGAAAATATCTGCAGGGAACAGAAAATTATAAAAAATGACAGTGTGGATTTAAAAAGCAACCAAATAAATGTTCTAAAAATAAATGCACACTAACTCAAATGAAGGCAGTAATGGAGATGTTTAGCAGCAGTTTGGACACAAAATAAAAGAGATTTATGAACTGGCAGATGTAAAGGAAAAATGAGGCATGACGGATGAAATGAAGAGGAGAATGAGGGGGAAGTGCATAAAAGACATGGAGGTTAACCACAGATAGAAACAGTATCATGAAACTTCAGAAAGACAAGATATTAAAACCAACGAGGGGAAAGAAACAAACTAGGACACACTGCCTTCCAAATAATGCTGTCTCTGATCTCTTCTGAGTACAATGAAAGTCAGAAGTCAGTTAAATTGTATCTTTAAGAGGCTGATGGAAATTAACACTCAACCTGGAATTCTATACCTAAACAATGTATCTTTGAAGGAGATGACACAATTAAGACATTCTCAGATGAAAGATAACAGAGCACTCACCCAAGCACTTCCTGTTAGAAGATGGAGGAGGGTTGGTATGGCATCTTGCAGACTGAGAAGGCACTTGAGGCAGAAAAACAAAGCAAGCCCCTACCACATACCCTCCAAGCAGTTGTAATAGGGCTAAGTTACTGATAGGGAGGAGCTGGCCAGGAGGCGGGCTTGCAGTCTAACTGATGCACGACTATACTACATACCTCTTCTCGGCGGAGTCTGGACTATAACCTCCAGGTTTATCAAATGATGGGCAAGGTGGGGAGGTCATGGGGTAGTTATCTCAAGTGGAGCCTTCTGTGCACCACTTTAGCGATGGTCAGAACAATCCTTCTGCATTCTGGCCAGGGGCTACATTAACCTCCTCTGGGAGTAGAACACGTAGCCTGGAGGGGCATGGATGCCCCAGGCATGGAAGAGCTGGAATCAGTGTTATTAGCGCTCCCACACTTCCTGATAAAAATTCTAAAGGGCGTGCTCTAGGTAGAAAGGAGGCGATTCCAGATAAAAGCTCTCCAACTGCAAGAAGCAATTAAGGGCAGAAAAGCTGGTTTAAAAATGTGGGCAAAAGTAAACATTGGTTGTATTAAACAAAAATAATAATGGAAGAGCCTCAAAAATTTTGTAAGGATTTAAATCACACAGAACACATTCTCTTACCACAATGGAATTGAGCTAAATATATTATGAAGGCATTAAAGTTAAGTTGGCTATTTAAAAATATACTTCTAATTAACAAAAGAAATTATAATGGAAATTAGAAGGTAGAGTATCACAACTGAATAATGATGCAAATATCATCCAGTATAAGAAAACTTAAAAATTGTTAAAGGGGATTTAAGTTATACAGGAAAAGTCATGGCCTTAAGTGCCTATTTTTTTTTTTTTAAATAAGAAAGACTGAAATTAAGGAACTAAGTATCCAGTGTAAGATATTAGTAAAGTAATACTAGAATAAGCCCCAAATGACAAAAGAACCTGCAGAGCAGGAAATAAAACCAGTAACAGCAGAAACTGATGAAATAAGTGAAAAATTAACATACAGAATACAGAGTAACAACAAAGCCAAAGGTTGGTACTGAAATTGGCAATCCTGAAGTGAGAGTATGTCAAGGAAAAAAAAAAGTCACAAATAGCCAATATAGGGGTCGGGTGAATGTTAAACTGGTAAGACAAGGTTAGTAGTAAAAATTTGTATTTTTCAAATTTGTAGAAAAAAAGTAAATCTGAATATTCATACTACCGTTCAAGAAAAAGAATCACTGGTTTAACATTTTCCCACAAAGAAAACTTCAGGACCATATGGCCTCACTGACAAGTTTTAATAAACATTCACAGAAGAAATGATTCCAATCCTACGTGAATCTTTCCGGGGAAAAGAAATAATAAATAACACATTCAAATTCATTTTATGAGGGTAGTAACACCTTGATATTTAAAAAAAAAAAAAAAAGTTAAAAATAGGGAAAATTAGGGGCGCCTGGGTGGCTCAGTGGGTTAAGCCTCTGCCTTCAGCTCAGGTCATGGTCTCGAGGTCTTGGTATCGAGACCCACATCGGACTATCTGCTCAGCGGGGAGTCTGCTTTCCCCTCTCTGCCTACCTCTCTGCCTTCCTGTGATCTCTCTGTCAAATGAATAAATAAAATCTTTAAAATAAAAAAAAATAGGGAAAATTAGAGTCCAACATCACTTTCTAACATAGTTGTATAATTCATAAGCCAACAATACAGTATTATGTAGAAAGGATATTATTTTGAAAAAGTGTGTGTTTTTTTTAAAGGTTTTATTCATTTATTTGACAGACAGAGATCACAAATAGGCAGAGAGGCAGGCAGAGAGAGAGAGGGGGAAGCAGGCTCCCTGCTGAGCAGAGAGCCTGACTCCAGGCTCAATCCAAGGAGCCTGGGATTATGACCAGAGCCAAAGGCAGAGGCCTCAACCCACTGAGCCACCCAGGCGCCCCTGAAAAAGTGTGTTTTATCCCAGATGGGCATTAGTTTACCATCAAAAAAATCATTAGAATGATATTAGAAAATAACTCAATGTATTTTACCACAAAAATAGGTTAAAAAAGAAAAAATTAATAGGTGTTGACAAAACTTTGATAAAATTAACCTCCATATTAACAATTCTCAGAAACTAGAGGGGGAAAGAAGGAAATTTCCTTTATCAGATAAAGGATATATACGATATCATTTAGAACAACACTAAAACTTCAAAGTTGTTGAAATGTCAAAGGCCTGCCCTTTACAACAGGATCAAGAGAATGCCCATTATGTCCCCTGGTACATTGTATTGCATGTGCTAGGCAGAGGGAGAAGTAAATAGTAAATTAAAAACAAAACAAAACAAAACAAAAACAGTGGAATACATGAGAATTGGAAATGAGATAAAACTGTCATTGTGCATTATATGATTGTGTATAAAGAAAATCCGAATTAATCTACAGAAACATGATTAGGCTTGATAAAAAATTAGCAAGATTGTTGAATTCAAAAATTAAAAAAATTAATATACAAATATCTACCAGTAACACTCAGAAGATGAAATTTTGAAAATATAACATTTGTAAGAGTATCTACATATATCTTAATAGGCAAGATCTCTATGTAGAAAAATTATGAAACTTTATTTTAGAAAAATTAAGAAAACCTAAATAAAGAGAAAATCCATCAACTGATAAGTTGAAAGACACATTATTGTAAAAATGGCTATTCTCCTTAGGTTGATTTATAGACACAGCCCCTATCAAAATTCCAACAGGAACTTTTGTGGAATTTGACAATAATTATAAAAAATTAATTGAAATGCAAAGGGTCAATTGCATCTATGACCCTCTTGAAGAAGAAAATGAAGTGAGAAGACAGGCTTTAGTAGATAATTCTTTAAAACTATTAAAAATAAATCCATGATATTACTGTTGCATGAAGACAGACCTAGGAAAAAATAAAATTAATTAAAATGAAGTTTAATTTAATTTTAAAAGGTTGGAAACAAAGCTACTGCTTATGTATGGGCAGTTGACTCTATGGATAATATAGAAAACACAGGATTTTCAAAAAATCATATTGGGATAAGAATACTAAAAAATAGAACTATTTTACCTCTAGTTCACACCACGCACAAAGTTAATTCCAGGTGGGTTAAAATCTTAACTATGAAAGTTAAGCTTTATAGTTTTAGAAAAGAATATTAGCAAATGTCTTCATGATCTTAGAAGATTTTTTAAGGAGAGCACAAAAAGTGTTACTATGAAAGGGTAAATGAACACATTTGATAACACTGAAATTAAGAAATTAAGGATTTCTATTCCTTAACCAAAAAAAAAAAAAAATTCCACCCTAAGAATTAGAAGACAAGCCACAAAATAGGAGAAGATATGAAATGCATATCAGACGAAGGTTAATATCCAAAATATAAATCAATTTGAAAAAAAGAGTATAATTTGATTTAAAAAAATAAGAGCAAGATTTGAACATGTTCCTTCTACATGGAATCAATGTCATTGCCCAGAACAGTCCTAATGAATGCCATGTATCATGGTTTAATAGTTAATAATGAATCCTTTACTCTCAAGAGCATCCTAATAGATTCACTAAATAATATGTTCACCACTTCCTTCAATCTTTCTATTCTCAAGCCCATCCTGTACCCCTGACTTCAGAGGTCTCTAAAGCCTCTAATTAGGGAAGCTCACTGCAGTTATGCAGCATGAGTCTTTTGTTTCTACTGGGCTTCTCTGTCTGCAGGTTTCAGCTTTTTGTTTTTGTTTTTTGTGTTTTTTAGTTTCCCTTTCATAACATGCTACCCTCTGTCTCCTTTTCTCTTCATCTTTGTGAGTTTATAATAATTTATTTCTTTTCCATCATCATAAGGAGGATGGAGAAGAATCCAAAATAAGTGATTGTATGATGCCATACTTTACCCAAAAGACTCCTTTACTACTATCTGCTATTCATTTAAATGATTAGTTGAAATCATATCCACTTTAGAAATTTTTCACAGTTAAACAGAAGATGGTGATCTTCCTGAAAAACAAGATTCTGTTCTTCATCTTGACAAATGCACTTTTCCTTTATGCATATTTGATCCCATATATTCGTTGACCTTCCCGCTTAACTGCTTTTTATACACAGAATGGGAATTAATGTCCATAAAACAGGACCCGTGTCACATTAACAAAATTGTTGGGATTTTGATCAAGAGCCTGGTGTAAACTGAGGTCTGCTTAGTTTGTTACAGTCTCTATAGTCAGAGATCTGTTTTGAGATTCCCAAAAATGTGCTGTTTGCACAGTCTTTCTTTCCTCCTACTAATTTTTATTGACAATAGCATTAAAGACAGAAACCTAATTAACTTCTTTTTAAAACATTTTTAAAATTTTTTTAAATTTTATTTTTTAAGATTTTATTTATTTATTCGACAGACAAAGATCACAAGTAGGCAGAGAAGCAGGCAGAGAGAGAGGAAGGAAAGCAGGCTCCCCACTAAGCAGAGAGCCTGATGCAGGGCTCAATCCCAGGACCCTGGGATCACGACCAGAGCCAAAGGCAGAGGCTTTAACCCACTGAGCCACCCAGGTGCCCCTTCTTTTTTTTTTTTTTTTAAGATTATTTATTTATTTATTTATTTGACAGACAGAGATCACAAGTAGGCAGAGAGGCAGGCTACTTCTTCTTTGAGGACATCAGTCTAGAATCCAGGGACACATAATAATTTGCTGAAATTATTTTGATTCTCAACTAAATGAGGACAGAAGCCATGTTTAATCATTTCTGGATCTCTAACACCAAAGGAGGACTCCATAAATGTTTGTATTTGAACAGATATTTAAAATGACTGTTTTTGGTTCCCTCATTGGACAGAAATACATATGCCCTTTTAACTGAGGGTGATGTAATGATGCTGTTCTACTTTCCTCCCTCCGTTTTTATCACCTTGGTAATAAAGGCAACCATATGAGATGACTTGCCTAAAAGAGAAATGTAGTCATATCAGCATTTCACTTAGCTCTGTGCAGGGTATGTCTGTCCTAAGAAAAACTTTGTGCGAACCGATAAGCTCCTTATAAGATGACACTTTCAAATACTTTCTTTTTCTTGAGAAAAAAGATAGACAAAACAGTTCTAGTTACTAGGTACTTCACTTCTATTTTTACTGGCATAAAAAAAAGGATCATGAGAAAGTGTCATTGATGAGGGAAACAGATAATGGCTTTCTATAAACTGACATTATATTCTGAGATTCAAACAATCCTGAGCCTTAAATTGCAGTACCTGGGCACAAAATGAAAATACATCTATCTCTAATAACTTCGCAGCAGTGCATATCTGTGAGAAAATTTTCTTATAGAGTCTCTCTTAGGCAAGCCAGGAGTAGGATGGGCATCTTTACTTGAAATCTGCTGAAATTGAGAACAAGGAAATTTAAATAACATGACTAAAATTGCTTTGCCTATGGTGGGGCTGAAATTAGAATGTAGATCTCTCGATTCAAGGTTGAACTATCCCCACTGTGCCTGGGAAGAATCCAAGTTCAGTGACAGAAAATAGTTCTTGCCAACTTCACAGTATCTCTGACTGCCGGGTGTTGAAGGAACCAAGCCCCCTTCACTGTGCTTCCTTGAGAGGGAGCTAGGACTTCAGTGGTGCAATCTCCACTTTTCCTTGGATAATTTCTATCCCTATAGAACGAACACATGTCAGTGACGTATAAGGACCCCATTGGTGTGGTGCCAGGGGTAGAAGATGAGAACATGGAATTAGTTTGTGTCTAAATGGAAGTGATCAGGGCCTCTGGGGTGGCTCAGTAGGTTCAGCGACCAACTCTGGATTTCAGCTCAGGTCATAATCTCAGGGGCATCAGATAGAGTCCCGTGTCAGGGTCTGCACAAAGCAAGGAGTTTGCTTGAAATTCTCACTCTCTTCCTCCCTCGGTCTCTCCTTAACCACAGGGATTTAAAATAAAATAGTAATGACTTAGTATTACGCTTGAAAATTTACCACTTAGTTTTTACATACATTAATTTATGTGATACAATCTTTAAAACATTCCTATGGAGCAGGTATTGTCATTTCTAATTCCATAAATGAATAAATGGACTCAGAGAAGCTAATAATTTGCTCATGATCATCTAGCCACTGAATAGTGAAAAAAGTAAGAATAATAGTTTTAACAGATCTTAAATTTGCATCTTTTATTTCCTTTGCTTTTTGCAATAGGGAAGGGCAAAGAGGGGAATACTGGAAGCACCATGGTTTACAGCAATGTGGGAACTTTAAACAAAACATGATAGCTGTATGTCTTCAATGCTAAGACAAAACTGTGCTTAGTATCAAGCCAAGTAGGGTGTCGCCATTACAAAAGAAGGGTAGAAAAAGAGTCATATGAACCAGCCCAGATAGACAATAGATCATCCCAGTATGCGTATATTTGGAAAGATCTTCAAAACCAATTGCTCCAATGGCTTCCAAGTGTAGGAGTGTTATCTAAAACTTGCTGAGTAATGACTTCATTTTTGACACTTGGCACTCCCTAATTGTATGACATGCTTCTTAAATGATGAAAATAAAGATTTCAAAGAAGAGAAAACTTGTGAGAGCACGTGAGAGAAAAGGGTTGAGGACCCATCTGGGTAAACACTGAAGGCTCCGACACACGCAGAGGAAAGAGACCATTCATAATGCCAATGAAGTGACTGGTGTAAATCAAATGGGTGGATGGTCAATGAACACCTACAAACAAATCAATATCTATGTCACGGGGGCATCATCTGCAGGAACTACACTATTAGCTATACCTGTGAGGGTTAAATACTGAATTAATATCTACCATTTTTACAGGGGACAATCTGTTGCATATATCCGGGCTAAATAAGTATTGGAAGAGTTTACATTTCTATCTCCTATTTTCAAAATTTGTATATGTCTGCTCATCCTGGCCCTTGTTACACATTGCATTTTTTTTTTTTTTTTTTTTTAGTGTCTGCTTTCTCTAAATAGTAACAGCTACTGTATTTTAAGCTCTGGACATTTTTCGGGACAGTTTTAAACAATTTCTCATTAATCATCACACTAGCAAGTTATTATATTCATTCTACAGATGGGATTGAATCTCACAAAGCATTAAGTAACTTGCTCCATAGAACACGGTGGTAAAAATCAGATCTAGGATTTCAATCCAGAATTAAAATCCTTGAAGGTAAGCCATTATCTCTTGTATATCTTCCATATCACCAGTACCTACACTGTCATATGTGCACTGGAATCATCTGAAAAACTTAAGAACAGTTTCCCACTTCCTACCCTCTGGAAATTCTGATTCAGTTGGTCCAGGATGGAGCATCAGTCTACATTGTTCACAAATCCTTTGGCCTGATTCTTACACAACCAGTTGAAAGATGTGTTATTTAGAGCCACCATATCAATGTCTTCCATATGGGAACAGATATATACGTTCTACATTTTGAAGTAAATCCCAGATATTGACCTGATGCTTCTTTGTGTCTCATAAGATTTAAAGATTTTTTTGATGGTGGGACATGACACATGACAAAGGACAGAGGAAAGGCAGAACTCTTGGTTACTTTCAGCTCCAGAAGAGACACGGGCCACACAGGGGAATGTGCAGAGAAGATGAACAGCACGCTGGAGCCGGGGGAGCAGTTTATGGATGGCAAGCGGGGCGGGCTGCTAGGTTCCCAGGGTTCTGTGTGACTTGGCTAATTTGAATAATTGTGCCTTGGAGCTGTACCTAGCTGGTCACAGGGTGATTAAGAAGAATGCACAAGGGGCACCTGGGTGGCTCAAGTCAGTTAAGCATCTGCCTTCAGCTCAGATCATGGTCTCAGGGTCCTGGGAGTGAGTCCTGCATTGGGCTCTCTGCTCAGCTAGGAGCTTGCTTCTCCTTCTCCTACCTACCCTTTCCCCCACCTCATGTGCGCTCTCTCTCTCTCTCTCTCTAATAAATAAAATCTTAAAAAAAAAAAAAAAGAATGCACAGTAAACTGGAGTGTGAAAGACAGGTAAGAGAAGTGGTTGAGGGTGGAGATTTAATTGTGTGCTCAAAAAGGGGAACAAATCGGCCTCTAGCCAACTCCTCAAGAACTGGGTCAAGACAGCACAACAAACAAAACACACACACACAAAAAAAACAACAAAAAATTAGAATATAATTTGTTCCTTAGGATTGTTCAAGATTGGTTCAAATGTCCAACTCACAATTTACAGCTAGTGAAATCCTCACCAATATGCCTCTGGTTTCTAAATTTAAGGTGGAGAAGTAGGTGAGTGATGCTTTCTGGCCATTTCTGGCTCCAGCTTCTAACAAGGCTGAATTTTTACTCTTCATGCTAGGTTTTGAATTTATCATCTGTCCTGGAGTTAACCTCGGCACTTTGCCTGGCTTTGCAAATTAAAAACAAAAAAAAAAACTTAAATGCATTCAGACATAGATACACAGATTAAAGCACTTACAGAAGGCATTGTGTGTGTAGCACACTTTGATGAAAGCTTGGGGTTTAAATTAAAAGAAGTTTAGAGGTGCCTGCGTGGCTTAGTCAGTTAAGCTTCTGCCTTCTGCTCAGATCTTGATCCCAGCGTTCTGGGATGGATCCCCGGGTTGGGTCGGACTCCCTGCTCAGAAGGGAGCCTGCTTCTCTCTCTCCCTCTGCCACGCCCTGCCCCCCACACCTGTGCGTTCTTGCTCACAAATAAATAAACAAATCTTTAAGAAAAAGAAATAAATAGAAGAAGTTTAAATTGCTGTAACAATTAACCAATGGTCTAACTAGACATTGCTGCTTCCAAACTTTTTGGGCAGTTTCAGATGTTGCCCAGTTTCAGATGGTTCTTCTTCCTTTAACTTTCTTCTCCCTTCTAAAGCAGAGGGGCGTAGTTAGCCCTTATGTTTCCTGTGTAATTTATGTAATGTTTCTACTGGTGCCAGCTATTAACATTAATATTTATTTTCACTGCTACTGAAGACATTTGCCTTCTCAAGGGAAACCCTCATTTCATTGAAAGATATCATATAAGGTCCTTACTTAAATTATTCCCCTACGTTTGTTTTGATAATATTGTTTTCTATAATAATTATAAATTAATTATCCTGATTTCTACTCAGTAGCTTCTGGGAATAAAATACACTGGCTAGAGTGTGACTATTGTCCCGTCCACTTTCACCAGTAAATTCCTTGCATGCTGGAGACTACAGTGGCTTAAAATTGATTTCACTGAATTCTGTTTCACAGTGCAAGTCCAAAAGTAAATAATGACTCAAAAAAAAAAATCAAATTATAGGATAAGACGTTCTAATTAGTACTATTTTATTAGTATAAAACAATTGATAAAGTGGGGATGGGGGGCAAAAAGTAAGCAACGTAGAGTCTTGTTTCATTTTGCTAGAGCAGGGTAAAAAAACAGAATCCCTTCCTTATATCTCTCTTCTGAGCCTCACAATTTTGGAATGGGCCAGAGCTCAGTTCTCACCTCACTCCACTCCAGACTCACGCTGATGTTTCCCCAAAAAATCTCAGCCTCACTGATCCCCTGAACCCTGCCCACTCCATTGTTCTTCTTGGGCTCCTGATAAGCACTTCAAGAAAATATGACCAAGCAGAACTCCTGATTTTTCCCTTCCAGCTCCCCAATCTTCCTCAAATCAATGTGTCACTCCCATTCACTAGGTGGATCCAACCCCTTGCTTTTACTTGCATTCTTCTAACCCATCAGCAAATCCTATTGGTTCTGCCTTTTATGAAAGAATCTAAAAAACGTGCTAAAGAAGGCATGAATGCACTGTAAGCAGCATAAAGAAAGGTGGTGGGAGAGAGAAAGTACTGAGTTAGGGACCAAAATGTGGTTTTATGTAGGCTGCTCTGTAGTATTATAAACTGGAACTCCGTCTCCTTTTTCCAGGGGAGGGCAATTAAATTCCCAGAGGGGAATTAAACTAAAAATTAAAACTTTAAAAATAAGTAGTTCTTGGGGTGCATGGGTGGCTCAGTTGGTTAAGTTCCCAACTCTTGATTTCAGTTCACGTCATGAAACCAGGGTATGAGAGTGAGACCTATGCTGGGCTCCATGCTGTGCATGGAGCCTGTTTAAGATTCTCTCTTTCCCTCTCTGCCCCACTTCTCTCTCTCTGTCTTTAAACAAACAAACAGAAGACCCATAAGTAAATGAAAATAAAAATAAAACTTGAGCAAGATTCAGTTCCCAGGTATGTTTCCTTGGGTTCTCACTACTTTCTTTTCATCTTTTTGGGGGTGGGAATTTAGGAATTCCCAGATTGTCACAAATTCCTACTGTCTTTCAGCTAGTCCACTTAACTCATTAATATTTCTTATCCTAGTCCTTGAGGGATTTTGTGACCTCTGAGCTAGAAATTACAGTGTTGCATCCCTTTTTAAGTCAAAGCATATTCTCCATGAGGACCTACCCATAGAATAAACACTGAAAACAATTCAGTGTGTACATGATGATTTTCAAATGTCAATCCAAGCTTAAATTTATGCGTAAGTTAATGCTGTTCATATCCTGCATAGTTGTTAAAGGACAAAAACATACTGAGTATACATTATGACAAATCACTTTAAATACTTATTTTTGAACATCATTTTATCTGTCTTGACTGATACATGGAAGATATATAATTTGTTTCATTGCTGTTATTTTAAAATTGACTCTCTCGTAAAGAATCATGACAAGAAATGAACGTTTCTTAGAAACAGCCAAGAGAAGAAGTCTGTGGTAGCAAAACATCCAGATGTAAAGTGGAAAATTAATTCAGTCATGTGATAGTTTCCTCGTAGAATGCCAAACATCTGGAGGTTTGGGGAGAACTCCACAATTCCCTAAATATTTCATTTCTTATCTGGATGTTTATTTTCCTATAGCTGCAATCTAATTTGGCACAACGTCATTAAGTTGTGTAGGGGGAGTGTTGGATTCTAAAGGAAAAGGTTTTTTCCCCCCAAAGAACTGTTTAAGACATTATTTTAAATTTCTTCAACATCCTGATTTGATCAAAGGCATTTCTTAAGTTTGTCTGCATTTCACATAGTACACTCTTAAATCATCAGCCTTTAAATTTGCCCTTTTTTAATATAGTAGGAAACACAGTGCAGAGAGAATTGGAGAGCTGTATCTGCATAATGAAACCTTTCTCCTTGTTAAACTTCCGTTAATTCATCATTAATCTGGTTACAACAGTTTATGCTGAATATGTGCATTAAAAATGCCAGGAGGAAATAAACTAAATGTAACTGTTTTTTTAGAATACTTGGGATTTGGCTTTTCATCTTAAATTTTTTTTTGAATTTTCTGTAAAGATCAATCTTACTAAAACAAACAAACGAACAAGTTGAGAGATGCCTAAGTGGAACAGCAGGTTAAGCGTCTGCCTTCAGCTCAGGTCATGATCCTGGGGTCCTAGGATGGAGTCCCACATTGGGCTCCCTGCTCAGTGGGGAATCTACTTCTCCCTCTGCCCCTGCTCATGTTTTTTTCTCTCTCTCTCAAGTAAATAAACAAAATATTTTTTTAAAAATGTTAATCTTTCAGATGAACATGGATATTTATAAATTTATTTTTTCAGGAAAAAAAGAAAAACCCTTAACTTTTTCAGGATCACATTTCAGCTTGGCTATCTCATCAACATGGTTCTTATGAAGAATATCCTGGGAAGTGGGAGCAAGCAGGAACCTGCTAATATTTAGAGCACATTAATTGATATTTTACCAGGTCCACGATGTAAGGAAGTTATTTGTCACTAATGGGGCAAGCATCTTCAGGGGCATCAGATTCTCGAAGTACTCCATGGACAAATTACCCAGGAATTTTATACTAAAAGACCCTCTTAAGAAAACTAAAGAATTGTCATAAGTAGTTCCAGTGGCATAGTTAGCATGCAGTACTTAAAACAAATTCCATGAGACCAATCATAATTGTTTATCTCTCTCATAAAAATGAATTGTGGCTCTATGTTTTGGGAAATAGAGACACAACAAAAATATTAGAAACACCTGAAAAGGGCCTACCAGAATTTCAGACACCTAGACACACAATCAGATCAAATTCACAAACATTACTGACAGAATTTTTTTTTCTATTCTTAAGCTCAAAGCTATTAGGCATTTACTATATAAAATACTAGCAAAATAATGCCTCATTTTAAGAGAGGTTGCCTATTTCCACACTCTGGGAAGAGATGTCATTTAATAAACCACTTAATGAGTTGCAGCTTGATGGTCCTATGGTAGTATTATCGTGCAGCCAGCAGTAAATCAATGAGAAAACACCAGGATCATCAGAACAGGCTACCTATAAATCCTAAATCTGCTAGAGTAATCACTAAATTCACTGCATGCAGCAAATTAAGCAACTATATAACAAAGAAAGCTATAGGAACTGTGATTATATTTGGCTTGTATATTATTCTACTCAGAATGCCATAACAAAATACCAGACTGCTTGGCTAAAAGAACAGAAATTTATTTTCTCACAGTTCTGGAGGCTGGAAGTCTGCACTCAGAGTGCCAGCGTGCTGGGTTCTGGTGAGAGCTCTCTTCCTGGCTTGCACATGGCCGCCTTCTAGCTGTGTGATCTCGTGGCCTTTCCTGTGTATACACTTGGAGAGACAGAGACCCATCTCTCCTCCTTTTCCTATAAGCCAGTCAGTCCTATTGCTTTTCGTTTGTTTGGATTTTTTTTTTTTTTTTTTTTTTTTTGGTGAGAGAGAGAGAGACAAGAGGAGGGGCTGAAGGAGAAGCAGACTCCCTACTGAGAAGGGAGCCAGACATGGGACTCAATCCCAGGACCCTAGGACCATGACTCCAGCTGAAGGCAGATGCCCAACCAAGTGAGCCATGCAGGTGCTCTCGTCAGTCCTATTGGTTTAAGGCCATACTCTTACGACACACTTAATCATAATTACCTCTGAAGACCCTTTCTCCAAATCCAGTCATGCTGGGGCTTAACGCTTCAATATATGAATTTCAAGAGAGAGGGCAAAGTTTGACTCATAGCAGCTTGTTTGATGTATGTGTGTTTGTGTGTGTGTGTGTGTGTGTGTGTGTGTGTTGGGAGTAGGAGATTTAAGAAAGTGTTTAAAGGCCTAATACTGCTAGAATATTTATAGTAGGACTTTATAGAATATGTAAAAATGTTAAGATTTTACTAGATGTTTACAAACCAATTGGTAAGGTTTGCCATTAGCGGACTAATGTACCTCTATAACTACATCAGCCTGCTAATTAATGGCAAACCTTACCAACTGGTTTGTAAACACTGTAAAATCTTAACATTTTTACACATTCTATAAAGTCTTACTATCAATATATATAAATTATTTGCAAAACTAATTTTTAACTAAGAGTTTGTATCCAAAATAGGGAAATAAATTTCAAGTATGTATAATAAGAAAATAAGCAACCCAATTCAAAAAGGGCAAAATATTTGAATAGATATTTCAGCAAAGAAGATGTAAAGATGGCAAATAAATATGTGAAAAGATGCTTGCTAAGAAAATGCCAATTAAAATCTCAGTGCAGGTTTGCCTGGGTATCTCAGTTGGTTAAGCATCTGCATTTGGCTCAGGTCATGATCCCAGGGTCCTGGAAGTGAGCCTGGAGTCAGGCTCCCTGCCCAGCAGGGAGTCTGCTTCTCCCTCTGTCCCTCCCCACTGCTTGTGTGCTCTGTCTCTCTCTCAAATAAATCAATAAAATCTTCAAAAAAATCTCAATACAATATCAGTACCTACTCACCAGAAAGGCTAAAATGAAAAACTGATTATATAAATTGTTGGTGAGAATATGGAACAACTAGAAGTCTATTTACTATCGCAGTGGGGGGTGTAATTTGGTATATTCACTTTAGAAAAGAGTTTGGCAGTTTCCTAAAAAGTTCAACATATGCTGATTATATGACCCAGCCATATCACTCCTAGATATTTACAAGAGAGAAATTAAAATATATGTCTATACAAAGACTTGTACAAAAATGTTCAAGGAAACTTTATTTATATCACCTCAAATTTGAAAAAAATCAAAAGGTCCATCCACAGGTGAATAGATAAACAAATTGTGGTGTACCCATCCAATGCAATACTACTCAGCAATAAAAAGGAACAAACTATTAATGCACAAAACAAAAGGAAAAAATCTTAAAATAGTTATGCCGAGTGAAAGAAGCCAGACCCCCACCTCATAAAGGGAGGATACATATATATGATTCCATTTATGTAAAATTCTAGAAGATGCAAACTGATCTAGAGTGACAGAAAACAGACCAGTGGTTGCTTGGAGAAGGAGAATTATGAAGGTCAGGAGGAAAATTGGGGGGATGATGGATATATTCATTATCTTGATTGTGTTTTATAGTACGTCAAAACTCAACAAAAGTCCAGTTTTTTATTTTTTTATTTATTTTTTAATTTTTTTTTAAGATTTTATTTATTTATCTGACAGAGAGAGATCACAAGTAGGCACAGAGGCAGGCGGGCGGGGAAGGGGGGAAGCAGGCTCCCCACCGAGCAGAGAGCCCAATGCAGGGCTCGATGCAGGGCTCGATCCCAGGACCCCAGGATCATGACCTGAGCCGAAGGCAGAGGCTTAACCCACTGAGCCACCCAGGCGCCCCAAAAGTACACTTTTTAAAATATGTGTAGTTTAGTAGATGTCAAGGACATCTCAGTGACACTGTAAACAAACAACAGAAAATTCGAAAAAGGCAAACCTACGGACTTAGAAGTCAGGATGGTTGGTGAGCATGTGTAGTCACTGGAATAGGGAGAGGCTTCTGGGCTTCTAGCAATGCTCTGTTTTGATCTGGATATGGATGGCAAACATGTGTTCACTTTCTGAAATTCAGCTGACACATCTGATATGTATACTTTGCTAAATGTATGTTTTTCTTCTTTAAACATTTTGCGTTAAAGTAAATATATAAAGAAAGTGCTGTCTCCTCAGTGTAGACAGGACCAACAGGAAATATACCAAGTAAACTTTTAAAAAGACAAGATGAATTGCAGATGGGAACGGAAGTAAAGAGAAATACAAAGCACTGTCCGCTAATATTTAAATCATGCTCTACAGAAACGTAACAGAGAAACTTGTTTCAAACTCCTGACTTTATAGGAACTCTTATCTCACTTTATCACTGAATCTTTCTCAGAAACATAATTTTCCTTTTCATATTCCTTCCCCCTAAGATTATTTCTCAAAGTAGATTATTCGGGAGCATTTTTCAGCAGCATGTTAGGAACTATGTGATGGAAAGGGTCCTACAGGCAAAACAATTTGGGAATGGTCTGCTATGCCAAGTTAAATTGTTTTCCTCCTTGCAGTATTTATAGGTAAGCTTTGACCATGTTAAAATGTGCCATGAATCCCATACAAGTCATATGCAATGCTTTGCTAGCATTATATATATATGCTTATATATGCATAGACCATCCTTTTTCAAACAGTATTCTAAAGGACAAATATTTCATGGAAAATACACTGCAGTTCTAGAAATGCCATGTTAACTGTGGTTGTTTACTACTATAGTTAAAATGTGTGCTGCCAAATTAGACCATCTGCATTTGAATCCTGCCTCTGCTACTTTTTCTCCTGAGTGACCTTGAATGCTGAGCTTACCTCTCAAAATAAGAGGGTAAAAGAAACATGTTTTTTTGTGGGGATAAAATGACTAGCGATATGCAAAACATAAACAGTGCCTGATACACAGTAAGTGTTCAAAAGAGCTAACTATTCCTATTATTAAGAAACATCACCTAAGCAAGAACCACAAGGTAGAGATCATGTTCCATTATTGGTTCCATCTTGCCTGGATTCAGGGTCCATCTTACTGTTCATCAATCCATCAAAAATCTGACAATAGAATTACATGAGATGTAAATGTTCTCCCCATAACAACATGGATAATGTTGAATAATATGTGAGGGGAAGGATGTGTTAATAACTTTATTGTGGCAATCATTTCTCAAAACATATGTGTATGAGATCATCACCTTAACCATCTTAAACTTATACGACATTGTGTGTCACTTATATCTCAATAAAGCTGGAGGAGAAACTGAACAATTACTATGCAAGGCAGTCATCACAGAGACTGAGTTGCCTGATATAAATTCTAAAAAAAACAGAAGAATTACATGAGACTGGATAATCACAGCCAGCATGCATGGTTAGATTATCAATTCCTTGAGGGTAGAGACCACATCTGACCATCATCCTCTTTTTTGAAGACTACAGTTGAGCTTAATCAGTCTACCCACCTAAGGAACTCTGGGATCCAGCAGTCTTATTAGTAATGGGAATCAGACACTTTGGTATAATTGTGAAAAGGATGTTAAGCCAAGATGGCCAACTCCCTAGATCAACGAGACAAAGATGTGCCAACAAAAGATGGTAGATGACCGTTTTTAAGAGGAACTCATTAAGGTGATGTATATGGAGTCCTTAAATCAGGATTCCATTCATGAGAGTTTCACATTAGAAGACAGTTGAAATCAAACAGGATGACGAGACTAGGGACATTAAGACCATGTTAGCAAAAGTGAAGACTGGAGTCAAATGTTTCTCTGGTTTTACTTTAATGCTTGATTTTCCTGAGGCTGATGGGATAAGAGAATAAGGGTTATTATATATTTATGCACCGAAGTGCCTAGACGTACTTGCACGTACTTGCACATAGCATATAGTGTCATCAGAAAGCATGGTGACAGTTGTAGACCAGATACTCCCCTCTCCAGCTCCAGCTGTGGAAAAGGAAGAAAACTGGCAAGGAAACAAGAAATGGTAAATGCATAAAGCAGAGAGAAAGGAATAATTTTCAATTAGGCAAAGCAGAGTTAACTCTCAACAAGAAACGTGCTTCCTATCGCCAAGGACTGAGGCACAGGAGAGAATAAATAGAATTGCCCTCCAGGACTTCTGCAAGGGTTAATTTGTGTGAGGAAAGTGCTCTGAAACCAAGGGTATGAAAACCACTTCCAGGGAAAGTCTCAGCATGGCTGCTGGCTGCATTGTGCGGCTGCTATTTTTAGCCCACATTCATGCTGCTCCTGGTCTGAGTAGGGGACATCTGCGGAGAGGGGAATGAATTGCTTGCAGCAAGACCAGTTTTGATGAGTAATTACTTGAGTTATAATGTGCAGTCAGGGCCAGCTCTATTCCAAGGACCGAGAACTAAGGCTCCTAGGAAATCGTCCTGGGCAGGGTCCATGCTGGCTGCCAGGGCTTCCAGCACTGATGATACTTGGCAGTACTGCCAGGATGATCAAGAGCTAACGGATTTGTGTGATCCCTACTAAAGGTCAGCAGCACGGCTGATGGTAGACAGACAATACAGTTACATTTCAAAGCCCTTTATAATCATTAATTATTTTGTGTCCCAATAGTCCAGGGAAGTAAGTAAAAAATACTTTTCCTTTTCATTCTAATGTTACCTTTTTTTTTTTTTTAAGAGGAAGAGAGTGGGAGCAGGGGGAGGGGCAGAGGGAGAGAAAGACTCTCAGGCAGACTCCCCGCTGAGCCTAGAGCCCGATGCTGGGCTGGATCCCAGGTCCCTGAGATCATGACCTGAGCCAAAATCAAGAGTTGGACGTTTAAATGACTGAAAACCAAGGCACCCCCAGGGTTATCTTTATGACTTTATATTTCTAAACCCTAGACTTTCTACTAATACAAAACTCTTGCACAAATGTTATGTTTCAAGAGTTGCCGTAAGTAATATTTTCCTGTTTTCATATACTTATCACTTTTCCAGGTTTCTTTCTTTCTCTACTTTTCTGTAACCCTGTGCTGCCAGCACTTGACCAGCCCTGCCTATAATATATAATATATATAATATATAATATACATTGTGTGTGTGTGTGTGTGTTGGTGAAGTGTTGCTTGGGATTTTTTATTTTTCTTTCTAATCTTTTTGTAGTATGCATAAGGTTTAATGCATACCCCCATGCTATTACATTTAAGTATACCTCAGATCTTTCCTTAATATACATCTCAAAGAGTGAAATTATTGTGGCAAAGATATACATTTTTATTTGTGATACATACTGTCAAATTTCTGTTAGGATCATTTCTCACTTAAATTTAATTCTATTCCCATGATACGTAATTAAAATAATTTCACTTTATTATTTGTCGTAAGCTTTACTTTTGGTGAGAGAAGTGGATACAATGAGGCTTTAAATATTTTTTATATAGTGAACTCTATAAATCTTTTTCACAATAATTTCCTTTTGTATTTTCATTATTCTCTTCCCTAACTCTCTGCCTTGGGTTTACAAATGGGATGTTACACAACCAAGAACTAAAACATGTACCATTGACTTGGGGACCAGGCACATGCAGAGACTGTCAGTGAAAGCTTGAAGTACAATGAATAAATTATTATTCAAGGCTAGAAAAAAGAGGATCCAAGTTATTTTGGCAGGACAATTAGTGAGTGTCATCTGCAATAACATGTAAGATAGAAAGGGTACTTAAGCAACTGATTATTTTGGCTAAGAAGTTTTCCTGTCCAGAGTGTTGGAAGGTCTTTTTCTAGATGCTTATGATAAAAGAGGGAGGCGCAAAATACATTAAAAAGCGAGGTTGGGGGATGGGGGTGGGGGACTCTCCAATCTCAAGCCAAATTTAGAGAAAATATAAGTATCTAGAACTCTTCTGGTTTTATACATAAAACTGTTTCTCTCCAGACAGCAAAGACGCAAAGTTAGAAATGGCTTCAACGCAAAGACCAAACCAAGACTGTTGCCAGTAAAACCTGGTCTCAGAATACAGTTCCTAATGTGTGACTAAAACTTACTGAGACCTGAGAAATATGTAACGTACCTCACAGACCCTCTCAACTATTCGATTAGACTTCTGAAAACCTTAGGAATGCTGTCCCACAATACTTTGATTCTCCTCATAGGGTAGAGAGAAGCCTCTTTCAAAGAAATGGGGATAGGGGCAGCTTGAGGGGAGCTCAGTCAGTTAAGCAACTGCCTTCAGCTCAGGTCATGGTCCCAGAGGCCTGGGATTGAGTCCCACATCGGGAGCTCTGCTCAGCAGGGTGTCTGCTTCTCCCTCTCCCTGCTGCTTCCCATGCTTGTGGTCTCCCTGTCAAATAAACAAATATTTAAAAAAACAAATAAACAAAGAATTGGGTACAACCTTTGTCTCACAGATTTAACTCCAATGATATTCATAGAAAACTCTTGAAGTTTACAAAGAGTAACAACAGCAGAAGCACTGTGGGCCTGAACTGAAAGGGTAGAGACAGCTCAAAATTAGAACACACCATGGAGAACACAATCTTAGAGGGAAAGAAACTGCTACCCTACTTAGCTGCAAACATACACCATTTCCTACGTAGACGAAAGAATAATTTAGACAGTTAAGTCTCAAGAGCATACCTAAACGCTTTGGAGTCATGACCAAGTAGGAGGACTGGACCCTCATAAAAGGCCTGACAGCAGATACCCACCCATTGCATCTAGGATTGTTACAGCACATTGACTGCTATCCATGCATTTATCTGTAAAGATATCTAGACAAATACATACATACATAGGATCCACAATGATACTTGAGGTTATGAATATTTTCATAGTAATACTGTTAGCAAATCAAGTAATTAGCATAGGCAAAATAACCTCTTAACGTCACTTAATTCACCTGTAAAGTGAGACAGTATTTTTGATTTAGTGATAACAAGCACTATCCCATCATGCACAGGCTACAGATGCTCTGCTCAACTTAATAATATGACCTGGGATCTCATTTCAGGTGAGGAAGCTTAGAAAGCTACCTCCATGTGGCCACTGGAAAGTA
Organism: Lontra canadensis; assembly: GCF_010015895.1. Lineage (NCBI taxonomy): Eukaryota > Metazoa > Chordata > Mammalia > Carnivora > Mustelidae > Lontra > Lontra canadensis. The sequence continues at coordinate 47,293,613 of NW_022630996.1, read as the reverse complement.
TCTGGAAATTAACATTTTACTGAGTAAAGCATGACAAATTTGTACAGCTACCCTTCTATGCAGTAAAGTAGATTACCCATAGTTTAAGAATATAAATCCTCTACTATTATGATCCTGCCATCAAGGAACTCAATAAAATAATTTCATTTGGGAAAGCTTTTCTAATGGAGGGAAGGAAGGAAGGAAGGAAGGAAGGAAGAAAGGAAAAGAAAAAGCAAGCAAGCAACGCTATGCTACTGGGGCACCTGGGTGTCTCAGCTGGTTAGGCATTAGACTCTTGATTTTGGCTCAGGTCATGATCTCAGGGTGGTGGGATCAAGCCCGAGGCAGGTTTTGCTCCAAGGGTGGAACCTGCTTAAAAGTCTCTCTCTCGGGGCACCTGGGTGGCTCAGTGGGTTAAGCCTCTGCCTTCAGCTCAGGTCATTATCCCAGGGTCCTGGGATCGAGCCCCACATCGGGTTCTCTGCTCACTGGGGAGCCTGTCTCCTCCTCTCTCTCTCTCTGTCTCTCTGCCTACTTGTGATCTGTCAAATAAATAAATAATCTTAAAAAAAAAAGTTTCTCTCTCTCTAGCTCTAAAACAAACAAACAAAAAGGTTACTAATTAAGTCACCATGGTCTACACAATTTCCAGCATTCCTTCTATTCTACTACACTATTACACTTTTCTTCTCCCTTTTCTCTGACAGATGTTATTAACTGACCATAGTACTATTTTCTACTGCTCCAGATAAAGCCTTATGACCTTTCTCAACACAGAATGCCTGGCAGTTTTTGCCTGCCAGTCTGAGTTGTCATATGACTGACATTTATTTGCCATTATTTTTCTATGATGTGTATGTTCTCTGATCTCTGTGATCCACATAACTTAATATCCCAGATCGGGGACAAGACATGGATAAACCCTGAAATCTCACCTCCACAATTGTGAGAGACAACAAAGCATAGTTTTGAAGAGCATAGTCCCTGGAGCCGACTGGTTGAGTTTTTATCATAATTCCACTACTTAGTAGCTGTGTGACCTTGGGCAATTACCTAGCCTCCTTGTAAATCAGATTCCTCATTTATAAATTAGAGATAATAACACTACTTCATAGAGTACTTATATCTGCTGAGAAAATATATGATGAAGATTTAGAAAATATGTGAGAAGTACTTAAAATAATGACTGGTACCAAGTCATGCACCAATATGTCATTATGTCATCATTATTTTCATTATTGTTATCATTATCACTCCTACCCCCATAAGTCTGGCAAATTACCTTATTCTATGTTTGTGGGTTTGATGAGATTTGTGCAGCATACATGCGGACATTTAACTAATTACATGTATGCAATTTAGCACTTCACATGCTAGCATTTTGAAATAATTTTTATTGAAATAGAATGTTTAGCAAAATCTAAAATATACTACCTATTTTGCTATCTTGTGAACAAGGTACGCCAAACATTATTTCAATTTTTTTATATCAACTCAACAATTAGTGCGCTATAATTATAAAATGTTTTCATGAATATTTAGCTTGCCTTTTCACTAAATGACCCACAGGACATAGCAGCATTTCAGTTTCTCTGTGCTTTGGGTGTTGACTCAGTGAGTCTCTCAAGTTCAAGGGCTGGCAAGGTGTGTAGAACTATTATTTCAGTTCTATTATAGCTATTTTTCTTATCTCCTTACCACTTTCTTCTCATTGTCACTGATTCTCTCCCTGTTTTTAATCTTCCCTGCCTCTAAATTTCTCTCTACTTAATGTTCTCAACTCTTGCTCTACTCTCTTACTTTTCTTGACATTCAGCAGAATGAAGCTCAGCATTGTTCCTTCCCTTCAGGTGAGACTTGCAAATCAAATGATAGGAATTACTGTAGCTCACTTACTTTCCACTTTCCTCACAGATGGATGAATCTTTACTTGTGCATCTCTTGATTCAAGTTGTTGATTTTGTCCAAAATTCCATCTCCCAGCAAATTAGCCATGTTATTTATAATATGTATCTTGGGTTGTAACTGAAGAATAAAATTAGGTTAAGGTTTAAAAAAATACAGTGCTGTTCACCACAAAGAGAAACTTATGAAAGGAATTTGGATTCTTTGGATACTATTCAAAAGTGTTTAATATGGACGTGCCAAAGTAAGCCCCTCTTTTAATAGCAATATAAGTATTCTTAGGAGAAGCACAGGTCGTATCCCACTGTTGTAGTACAGTAGTTCTCAAAGTGTGTTCCTAGAGTCCCATAGAGATGTAAATTATCAGGCCCCACGCCAACTTTCAGATTGGGGGTGAGGCCCAGTAATCTCTGTTTTGACAAGCTTTTCAGATGGCCTTGATCCGCACCTAAGTTTAAGAATTATTATTCTGATGTATGAACAAATTTATCAGTTAGGGTCCCACTTGTACCTTGCCATCAGGTTTAAATATTTTCTTGTCTAAACTATGACTTATTACAGGCTATAACACTTACCATCTCTAAGAATGCAAGTTTTGTGGGTCCTTTTTTTTTCAGCCTTCTTCTCAAAGATCCAGATTCAGCTGATAATGTCACATAGTAGGGGCTGTCATCAAGATATTGGGTCTCACAATAATGAATTTTTCTAGCTCTTAATAAAACTAGAGCAAACAGTTGACAACTACCAACAAAGGGGATAAAAATGGAGTTCTGAATAGATAATGTGCTGATGAGCCTTCCAATTAGAATTACTTTTCTTTATATGTGGTTCAGAAAAGTCATTTGGGATGCTATAGCTACTTTTTATCCACCGTTTGCATGGTTGGAGAGATGAAACAGAGATGTCATTGCAGCAACAGCCTGTTACCTACACAGGGCTTCTTCACCAGCTGTGTCACCTTGTTGAACACCCAGCTTCTAATTCCCAGAGTTGCAGTATAAGGAGTAGGAACTGTCTGTATTACTTGGGTTTGTCAGTCTCTTGAAGATGGGTTCACCGTTCATGAGATCTCACAGTAAACAGAATGGCACATTATTAATTGATAATGAAGAGATGTCTCTGTTCAGTCACTACAATATTCAAGGCTGCCCTACATAGTGTACTCTCCGGCAGGAGAGCTCTTAGAAACCAAAATAGTAATCAAAAAGCCCCCTTCTCCTCTTCCTTAGGTGGACTGATACTTAAATGACTTCTGTTCTTTGCTCACTCAGCAGGGGTGTGTTGATTTTACTTATCTACCTCTCAGAGAGAAGTGTGCATCCAAAATCCTTAGGATATCTCATTTTAAAATAACAACGGGAAAGTGTATGCTAGCTTATAAAATCTCAGTGACCATGTTAGCAATGACAATGTGGGGTAAAAATGCCTTATTTCCTACTCTTCAAAGTAAGTCTGAGTCAGGAATAGTTCTGAATAAAATGAAGTCTTTTAATGAACTTACTTTGTCAAATGAATGCTGTTTTGTTTTTGTTTTTAACAAGTAAGTCTAGGAACTCACAGTGTATAAAATGTTATAGCAAAGCATAATGAATACAAGTTGTTAAGTATCATTTTACACAAATTACATAATAAGTGACGTAAAAAAACTCTACTCGCCTTGTGCACTGGAATTAGTATAAAAGTAGCTACGTTTGTTGGTTTGTCATTTAATAGAGATGCACACTTTATACTTTCTCTCCAGTGGACAAGTCAGTTACAGAAAGGTCTGAATTTTATTTATAAAAATATTTTATGGTTAAAAATTACCTTTATTAATGTTCTTTTTATTTTTATGTGTTTTAAATTTCTGTCTGAAGTCTTTTGTTTAGAGACTAAGAAACTTTGTTTAGAGACTAAGGAACTTCCTTTATTATATAAGGTGACTAGCAACAAATAGTCTCAGTTTTGGTTTATCGAGAATGTGTTTATTTTGCTTTTATTTTTGATTGAGAGTGCTCTGGGTAAAATATCACTGCTTGAAAGTTCTTTTCCCCCTTGAAGTAATGAAAAAAATATTTATTTATTTATCTATCTATTTATATTTTCTCACATGTACTGTCACACAGGTTTATTGAGGAACGCCCCCCCCAAAAGTAATTTCTAAGTAGTCATGTAAAAATAAGTTATATTCTGGTATTTATTTTTCTCAACATGTTTAGCTACTAGTCTTTATATATTATTCAAAAAATTATGTCATATGTAAGTATAGCTATTGGTATAGAGTCTTCATTTTTTAAAAAAATTATTTTAATTCCAGTATAGTTAACATGCACTATTATATGAGTTTCAGGTGTATAATATAATGATATATATATATATATATCTCACATCTTCTTTGTTCTTTTATCTTTTGATGGACACTAGAGCTGCTTCCATAATTTGGCTATTCTAAATAATGCTGCTATAAACATGGGGGTGCATGTATCTCTTTGAATTAGTGGGCTTTTTAAATTTTATTTTAGGGCCAAATACCCAATAGTGCAATTACTGAATCATAGGGAAGTTCCATCTTTAACTTTCTGAGAAACCTCCACACTGTTTTCCACAGCAGCTGCAGCAGTTTACAAGCCCACAAACAGTGCAAGAGAGTTCCTTTTTCTCCACAACTTCACCAACACTGGTTGTTTCCTGTGTTTTTGATTTTAGCTATTCTATCAGGTGTGAGGTTATATCTCATTGTAGTTTGGATTTGCATTTCCTTGATGATGAATGATGTTGACTGTTTTTCATGTGTCTGTTGGCCATCTGGATATCTTCTATGGAGAAATGTCTGTTCATATCTTCTGCCCATTTTTTAATTGGGTTAGTTGTTTTTTGGGTATTGAGTTGTATAAGTTCTTTATATACTTTGGATACTAACCCTTTATTGGATGATATTTGCAAATATCTTCTCTTATTCAGTAGGTTGCCTTTTAGTTTTCTTGATTGTTTCAGAAACGTTTGAATTTTAACACATCTAATTTCTTCTAGGGAGCCACAGTCTACTGACAACTTCATGTAGGAACTTAAATCAATATGGTCTTGCTTTCCTCAAAAACAGAATTATTTCTGAGACTTTTTAGTTATTAAGTTGAATATTTATTGAACACTTACTGACTACTAAATAAAATATTTTTTCAATAAAATAGCTTTCAATAAAAGCTATTCAGAGACACAAAGACAAGACCTCTGTCACTGAAGAAATTATAACAGCACAGGAGTTCCTAGGATATCTTACCATATTTCAGTTAGGTTTGTTTAGAGAGACCAATAGTGTTTAAATATTCAAAATTTGCAAGCTATTACAGGTAGAAGACCATTAATCTCTTGTATGCAGCTATGCATTTGGAATGCCAACAAAGTCCAAAAATCATGGACAAAACAGCAAAATTAGAAAGAAGAAAAAGTATCAGGTAGGGTTTAGAACATGTAAAAAAGGGTATCAATAAAAAGAAGGAAAATAATGAATTCTGAGGAATAAAATCTCAATAGTCCTGGAGAGAAGAGAAACACATGATGCTTTTAAGTTTTATCGTTTTAATGCCACACAAAGAAAAAAATGTGTCTCTTTTGTATTGGCTCATTTAGTAATATTTCTTTTAATTATGGAAAGCAGATATTTCTATTTCCTTTAAGTAACGTAATGTTTTTGTTAGGCATTCAAATATGTGACTTCTGTTGGATTTAGGAAAAAAAAACCCACTAAGTTAAACTTTGCCCAGATTATACCCCTGAATAAAAGTCCGAGTAGTAGTGAAGGAAGGAAAGCTATAATGGTTCAAGTGTTCTAAGGAGCCAAAACTATATGGATGATTATGTCTTTAGACATTGCAATATAAATACACGATCAGAGAAAGGATGTGCATAGAGACTTCCGAGCCAATTATTTTAATCTAATATCTTGACAATGGTGGGAAAAAAAAGGAACAAAAAAATTAAGTTGGTATAGTTGAGAAAATATTTTTTGTTTTACTAAACCTGCTTGAATGTACAACTTTCAAAGTATCACTGTGTTTGGCTAAAAGATGTCAGGTGGCAAATATTAACTCAATGAAACAAAGGCATCAGAAAATTAACATTAAATAAACCTGTCAAGGGATCCCCCTTGAAGAGATGGCTGTACTATTCTTTTATACGTTAGGTACCTCACATGCACTCTGGTAATGGTTTCCAGTAACAGAACATTTTCTTCTCCACAAAGGTAGCACAACACAAACCAAGAAGTAGAATTAAATTACACTGGCAACGACACATAAGGCAGTAACCACCCACTCTTCCACTCTTCCCTGTGCATTTGTATTAAATATTAATTGGGATTGCATCTATATTTTATTCAGTTTCACAAAAACCTACAGGAGCAAAATAACCACTTTGAGTTCAGAGAACGAATTATATTAAGATAGAGTTGTATTAAAATAGAAGTGTTCTTAGCAAGAGTCTCTAAGTTGTACTGTAGTAGCAATAACTTAGGTTTTGGAGTCAGATAGATCAGGTTATTGCAGTCTCTACTGATCAGCTGGGTAACTTTGGAAAATAATCTAACTTCAGAGCTTTGGCTGAAAAGTGAGGATTTTCCAATGTACCACTGATGTGTTGAAACAATCTGTGCATAGCACCTAGTAAAATGCATCATGCATGATATTGCAAAGTAAATGATAGCTGTTATTATTTTTTAAAGATTTTATTTATTAGTTTGACAGAGAGAGAGAGTACAAGTAGGGGGAGCAGCAGGCAGAGGGAGAGGGAGAAGCAGGCTCCCCACCAAGCAGGGAGCCCGATGCAGGGCTTGATCCCAGGACCGTGGGATCATGACCCAAGCCAAAGGCTGATGCTTAACAACTGAGCCACCCAGGTGCCCCAGTGATATTTATTATGATAATTATTATATTATAGATGTTATTATTATATGGAATATTATTTTACTATTGTATCTTAGGATACTGAGGCAAATATTAAGCCAATTAAAATATTTGTGTAGCCAAAATAGTCACCTATATTTAGCCCCATAAAACTCTTGCTTTGAACTATGGACCAAAAAAAAGGACATGTACAAGAAAAAAGATTTCATTTATCTACTTGGATTTTAGCATTAGAATACCTAAAAGACAATGCATGGATTTGATCCTTCTGAAGCAGTTCATGGAACTGAAAAGGGCTTTCAAAAGGTATTACCATTCATTAGAAGTTAAAAGTTAAGGGAAATGAAGCATGATGTAGTTAAGATGTTTAAATTATGGCTCTAGGTCCATCCATCTGTTTTTTAGCAATGACCTGAAATCACTAGTCAGATTTCATAAATGAGTTTTAGATTTCTTTAATTTTAGACTTTATGAAACTAAGGTATTAGTACCGGGGCTTAAGCCCTAACTCTGGTAAATCATACTAAGATATTGGGAAGTGTATTTAATCTCTATGAATCTTATTTGCTCACTACTACCAAAAGATAGTAATAATAACTACCTGCATTATTTGTTGTGAGAATTAAGTAAAATAATGTTTGCAAAGTGCCCAACTCATGGCGGGACTGAGAAATGTGAGTTGCTGTTTCTTTATATTCAATCAGGAGAAGAATATTTATGAGTTCAAGGGGCCAGAAAAGCCTGACTTTTGAAGTCTGAGGAATGGATATCTTATTTTTACTAAAATGGTTTCATATGACTGTATAGAAAAGATGCTAAAGAAAGAAATTCATTTAATTATTTAAATGCTATTTCTTAAGTAGGACTTTGGATGGGAATGTGATAGGACTACAAATTAGTTTATATAACTTTGGAAAGTTATTTACTATTTTATATTCATACAAAACTAAGGAAAGGCAACCTGCTTTTAAGAATTTCAGCAATCTTACGAAGGACAAGTAGGTGAAGGCTATAAGAAGACAATCGACCCTTTCTTCAATTATAAATAATGATTTCTGTTTTTAAGAACCACTCTAGGAGTAAGGAAAATCCTTTGTTCCTGATGCTGTGTTGGATGAGGCTATTTAACAGCACGACCGGGTATTTCTCTTCCCTTGTCTTCCCTTCTACTACGTCTGTAGTAGTAGATGTGATGACAAGAAGTGTTAATTTTGGTTTGCCCTTTATTCTCAAAAGAACATTAGCATATCCAGGACTGGACCCAACTAAGGCAATCTGACATTGATCCAAGGGCTCGAGGATTAACATATACTTTCCAATGTTTCAGGGTATGAAAAAGAGAAGCAACCCCTCCTGAATAGGTGTGATATGTGGACATCGCAAAGCTATTTCTGAATTTTGGCAACACAGTGGTCTAAGCTGGCAGGGAATGAATTCTTTTTTTTTTTTTTTTTAAGATTTTATTTATTTATTTGACAGAGTGATAGAGATCACAAGTAGGCTGAAAGGCAGGCAGGGGTCAGGGGAAGCAGGTTCCCCGCTGAGCAGAGAGCCAGATGTGGGGCTCGATCCCAGGACCCCGAGATCACGACCAGGGCCGAAGGCAGAGGCTTAACCCACTGAGCCACCAGGTGCCCTGGAATGAATTCTTCTTAATAAAAATATGAGAAATGCTGGATAATATATATTAATAAGAAGTTAAATGAATCTGAGGTAGATAAAAGAAAAAAATATGTATATATATACACCTGTGTACCAGGAGTATGTTGGAAACTTGAAAGAGAGAAGCGGGTAGAACATGGCATTGCGATTTCCCTTCAACGTAGTCAACTGAATAGGCACAGGTTACAGAGGCTACGGTTAGGATTATAATTCAGTTGAATGTGGGACGAGACCCATGTGATACTGGGTGCCAGAAATGTTACTGCCTCTCCCATGAAACACTCTATCTGCTTGCCCCCAAAACCAAAAGTTTCCTTCTACTCAAGCCTATACTTGAAGGGATAAAATCATACATGACAAATCAAGACCTCAAGCTTCTATCGTATGCACTGGTAGAACTGTCTATATAAATGGTGCATAAAACCCAAGTTGAGAGACTAGCATAAAAACCAGTTCTTGACTAGTGAGGCCCCATGCCCCTTTTGTCTTGGCAAAAAAAAAAAAAAAAAGTGTTCTATAGACACAATTCCATGGCCTACAGCACACGAAGTAAAGACCAAACAACAATAAAAATCCCCTAGTAAGGAGGAGTTCATAGTGAAAAGAAGAACAAGGGAAACAGGAAGAAAAAGGAGGAGAAGAAGGAGTCATCATAGTGAGAGTAGTGGGGGGGCACCTGGGTGTCTCAGTGGGTTAAAGCCTCTGCCTTTGGCTCAGGTCATGATCCCAGGGTCCTGGGATCCAGCCCCACATCAGGCTCTCTGCTCAGCAGGGAGCCTGCTTCCCCTCCTCTCTCTCTGCCTGCCTCTCTGCCTACTTGTGATCTCTGTCAAATAAATAAATGAAATCTTAAAAAAAAAAAAAAAGAGTAAGAGGGAAATATGGGAGAACTGAAAGAACTGGAGATCATAGATGAATCTGAAAGAAAACTGTAAGTTAGTATTTAAATGAATTACAGAGTAAAAGAGAAAATGCAAACCATAATGAATAAAGGACACAGTAAGAGGAAAAGAGGAACAAGTAGATTTATACAAACCAAATTGAACTTTAAAAAGGTAACTGATTAGATCCAGCTAAAGGAAAATTTATAAACTGAAAGATAATGTAGAAAGCAGGGCAAAGATTCAGGACGTTTAAAAGCCATTAAGAATAGAATCAGAAGGGGCGCCTGGGTGGCTCAGTGGGTTAAGCCGCTGCCTTCGGCTCAGGTCATGATCTCAGGGTCCAGGGATCAAGCCCCGCATCGGGCTCTCTGCTCAGCGGGGAGCCTGCTTCCTCCTCTCTTTCTGCCTGCATCTCTGCCTACTTCTGATCTCTCTCTGTGTCAAATATATAAATAAAATCTTAAAAAAAAAAAGAATAGAATCAGAAGGTCCAACATATTCGTTAGGAATTTTAGAAAGAGAATATAGGAAGAATGGCTCTCTTTAAACACAATATTTAAAGATATAACAACAAAGAACTTTGTGAATTGAAAAAAAAAACACAAAAAGTTTTCATATAGAATAGACAGGATAATCTGAGCAGGACAAATACAAACAGATCTACATCTATGCTCATCATTGTCAAACTTAGTATACCAAAGACAAAGTGAAAAAAATCTTACAAGCAGTCATTTAAAAAGAAAGATTTGACAGCAGATTTTTCATCATCAGTTGGCTCTTTCCCCAGTTTTCTCTAGCTCATTAAATGACAGCACCATTTCCCATGTTGTCCAGGCCCAAAACCTGAGCCATGCTTCAATCTTCTAATTCCCTCATATCCATATCCAATCATCAGAGTTAAGTCTGCTTATCTATAACTTCAAAATGTCTCTTGAATCTGAACTCTGACCATCTTCAATGCCTTCCCCCAATCTAAGACCTTATCATATTTCATCTAGAGCATTGAAGTCACCTTCCAACTGACCTCCAGTGGCTGGCCCCGACAATCAAATCATTCCATTTCCCTGCTCAAATCACCCAATGGCTTCCATCTCATTCAAAGTAATATTCAAATTATTTTCCACAGCCTGCAAACATGCTACTTGATCTTGTAACTTTATCTCTGACTTCTCCCAGTCTCCTTCATGATTAATCACTTCCAGCTGTATATTCCGAGCTTATTCTTACCTCACGGCCATAGTTCTGCTTGTTCTCTCTTCCTGGAATGATATTCACCTCTATTATCAAATAGCTTGCTCTCTCATTGATTTTAGATTTATCCTTAAAAATCTCTTTTAAAAACATTGAACCAACCACTTTCTATAACACTTCTTTATAACCGTTTTTAGCATTTAACACGATGTGACTATTATATGGTTATTAGCTTATTTGTTTGTCTATCACTAAACTAGAAAGAAGGTTCCATGAATACTTGTATGATACTATACTTCCTAGTGCCCAGAAAAGTGTCTGTCATATAGTAGCAATTCAAGAAAATATTTCTTGAATAAACTCTTATTACAGCAAAGAGAAAGATTACATATTGTTTTCAAATACAAGTGGAATATTTATATTTATTTTTTTAAAGATTTTATTTATTTGAGAGAGAGCAAGAGAATGACCAGAGGGAGCGGGAGAGAGAAAGGGAGGGGCAGAGGGAGTGGGAGCCACAGACTCTCCACTGAGCAGAGAGCCCAAGAAGAGGCTTGATCCCAGGACTCTGAGATCATGACCCAAGCCAAAGGCAGATGCTTAACTGACTGAGCCACCCAATTGCCCCACAAGTGGAATATTTATAAAAAAAATTTGCCTGATACTGGTGTACAAAAGAAGTCCAACCAATTCATAATAAACCTCCTACTCATCATGAAGAAGTTATGTAGAAGCCTACTTCAGTGTTTAAATTACCAAAACAAGAGAGTTTCCCTTATAAAACATATGTCTTCTCTCTGTCCAAACAGAATTTATTATAAATCTAATGGCCAAAAAATATCTGAAAGACTTAGTATGCCACTCATTTAGGAAAATTGTTCAATATCTCCTATTTGCCAGTCTCCTGGCTCAGAGCTGGAGAGAACTAAAGAAGAAGAGGAAGAAGGAGGAGGAGGAGAAGGAGGAGGGGGAGGAGAAGGAGAAGGAGGGTTGTAAGGAGAAGGATGAGGAGGAAGAAGAGGAAGAATGGGGAGGAGGGGAGGAGGAAGAGAAGAAGAAGAAGTGGGGGAGAAAAAGAGGAAGGAGAAGGAGAAGTAGGAGGAGGAGAAGAAGGAGAAAAAGGAGGAGGGGGAGGAGGAGAGAGAGGGTGAGGAAGAGGAGAGAGAGGGAGAGGAGGAGGAATAAGAGGGTGAGAAGGAGGGGCAGAGAGGAGGAGGAGGGGGAAGGAGAAGATGAGAGGGAGAAGAACTGTCTAAAGTGACTGAAACTGAGTAAGGACAATAGCATAAATATATGTCACATAAGAGACTGGGTGGCTCAGTTGGTTAAGCATCTGACTCTTGATTTCTGCTCTAGTCATAATCTCAGTGTTGTGAGATTAAGCCCCATATGGGGCTCTGCACTGGGCATGGAGTCTGCTTACAATTCTCTCTCTCCCTCTCCCTTTGTCCCTCCCCCAACTTGTGCTTGCTCTCTTTCTCTCTAAAGAAATAAAAATAAAAATAGAAAATAAATAAAAATTAGAAAAACATATATCACATTAGATTAACTTTAATTGACTTTAAATGTGAAGTCAGAAGACTAGATTGAGTAAAGGAGTGACCCTTGAGATGGGACTTAATAGATAAAATATAGTAGGTACAGATGGGAAGGGAGACAGAAGAATGTCTGGGAAGGGAGACAGAAGAATGTCCAAATGGACAAGGGCAAATATATGAAATCAGGGAACTGTACATTTTTAGAGAAATAGCAAATCATCCAACTTAGTAGAAATAGAGGCTGTAAGTGGTAACAATATACTGAAGGCAAATTCTGAGAGCTTTAGAAGCCACACTAATGAATACAGACCTTAAGGGACAAGCGATAAGGAACTGTAAAAGGATTTAAGGAGAAAATTATACAAATCTAAATTATACTTCAGAAAATTTTATTCAGCTGGAGATATTTCTGTGCTCAGAACAAGGCCTATAGGGCTCATGGAACACAGATGGGCAAGTTCTTCTTGAGGAGAACGCTGAACACTGGATTGTTTGAATGGGCTGCTAGGGCAGTACCTCAGCTTCCTTTAGGTTTGTGTGAGGGAGCTGACCACTGTACAGGTGGGCACAGGAATGTCACTTGTTGGTTATGGGCAGAGGAAGTGGTCTCCAAAACACTCTCTAACCCCAAGAGGAAAAAAGAGAAAAGAATGATGTCTAACACAGGTCTTTTGTCTAAAACACATTCCTAGATTCCAATAGAGATAATTCATAGTATACATTTCTGCCCATATCCCTGTGGCAAAGAGAAAGTACAGAGTCCCTTGGGATTTTACTAATTTCCAACCCATTAGAAAAGCTAGAGTGTGGGAACTCTTAGCTTAAGAGTAAATAGCTCCTGGCTTCCATCACTGAAAATAAAGAAATCTCTATTTTCACCTCTGAATGAGAGGTCACTAAGTGGGATGCATAATGTCCTGCAATGACTGAGCCATGCAGCACACACAGAGTAATATATTTATGTGCAATATGCACAACTCCTTCATTAGTTTTAAATATCAAGCTTATCCTAGCTGACAGCTAAGCTTTAAGGTTATCCAATTCAAGCCAAGTATGTGGTTTTGAATTTGCTTTGCTAATAGTATATTCTTCAGGGTTGCTCAGGCAGTAATATTCTGTTCTCAGTCACTACATGATTTGTCTTAGAATTCTGACTAGATTCTGTTTAGCCATAAAGATGGAATGCAAATCTATCAACAGATCTGTTGAGATAATAATTTCAGAACATTGTATTTTTTTATTTTAATTTTTTAAAAATATTATTTCCAGTTATAATGGCAGATGAAATAAATATATGTAATTTAGCTTCCTCCAGAGGTGGGAGGGAAAATCTCACATTTAAGCTTTTGCAAAGGGATTTTGTGAGAAGATAACAACTCACCAGGATGAAGTAACAGCACATGGGCCTGTGGTGACCATGGCCACTCTGTATGACACAAGCTGGGATGAAAGCCAGCAGGATATAAAATCTAGCTCTTCAACCCTGCCCTCACCAAGTAAGACCTGTGTCCTCCTGGAAGGAACATTTTTTCCTAATTTGCAAGGATAACTGGTTTAGCACACCCAAGAAAGCCAAAATTAAAGCTGGCAGTAGGGAAAACAAAGAAGCAAAACAATTTGTATTTCAAGAGGCACAGGAAAGCAATTCTAAGTGGGAGAGTGGGTAAAAACTGAAGGGATTGGAATGAACACTTTTGAGAAGTTGGGTCCCTTTCCCACACCATGCCTTGGGGGAACTGACCCCTATTCAGAGTAGAAATCTGGAGGTTTCGTCTCTGGCTAAGGGGGAAAAAGGGTCTCTGAATTGAGGACAGAGAATTTTGAAGGGTACATTTCTGAAATAGGGGGAGCAAATGAACACTGACATTCCCAACGCTGAAGACAAAACCACCCTTAGCCCTTCTCCTTCAGTTGGTTGCTAGAATTCTGGGCTTCAGAAAGCTGAGCAACCTCACTGTGCCAAGATGTTGACCTTAGGGGTTCCACAAAAATGACCCACTCAGGTTTACCCAGAGAGCAATCTAAATCTTACAGGGATCCTCGACAACTTTTTTTCTCCCACTTTTATCCATGAACAGAATGCCAAGTCTTTACTGATACTTGAGAAAAAAGATGTCTTTAAGTTAGAATATAATGATAGAATCAACCAAAAAAGAAGAAGAGATTAGGAAAAACAGGTTATTCAGGGACAAGGAAACAATGGTATCACGAATATACATGCAGAGATAGGAGAACATACTGCTTAAAGTGTTTCAGGTTGCTTCAGTAAAAGAGAAGAATTCCTGGAAATTAAAAAATATGACAGAAAAAATGAAAAAAAAAATCAATAGGAGGTAGATGGTTGGAAGATAAAATTGAGGAAATCTTCCCAGAAAGTACACCAAAAAGACGAAAAAATAATTTTTAAAAAATAAGAAAATTAAAAGACAGGAGACCTCTTCATACCCTCTGTCCTATCTTTGTATCTCATTAACTGCTAACATGACATAACATACATTCAAGAATCCTTGAAAAATGTATGCTGTTTTGAATAGCAATGGTCAAAATTTGGGAGACTATGAGCCCAATGAGTTAGGGCAATGCTATTCTTCTGCATACACCCTAAGTTATTACACACTCACCACTCCCACTTACAGGAACAAAAACATCCATGCTGTAAGCCATCGTGTAATCACATACATGAGATTCCTCCATTACCAGATTATCTCCTCTCAGAGAATGGGACCTATCTCTGATTCATTGCTCTATCTCCACATATAAGCTGTATCTGTCAGCATACCATGAACATGTACTAAAATTTTATTGAGTAACTACCATGTGAATTTCCATAAACTTGCATTTTGTAAAGGGGCATGATTTTCCCTGATAGATACAGAAATTACAGGTGACACCTTTAGCAGCTGCAGTTAATTAATTATTGTTTCCTTCGTTTAATATCTCTGGTGAGATCACGGCAATGTAGTCACAAAGATAAATACCTACCAGCTTTGCAGAATTTTATTCTCCTAGTTTTTATAATTGTCAAGTTGCCCTATGTTGAATGCATTCAGCACTGAAGAACAAGAAAATGCCACATTGCTTGGTCTCTAATGTGAGAGTGGCCATGGCACTGATGAGGACTGGAAATCCCTGTGATTACTTAGTTACTGTATATTAAAATAATCAAGGGAATCCTGAAGACTGCCACAAGTTCTTACGTTGACATTAGGAATAAAGTAATATTGAAATATGGTAGCCCAGAAGGGCCAGGAATTCATCTTTAATGGAGTTGACAGTTGTTCTGGAGCTAGTTTTTCCTTCCCTGCTTCTAGTCACTCAAACAGCAGCCACACAAGAAGCTTTTCAAATGCTTGATTGACTAGTACGGGTTCCCATATAACACTGCCTCAGAAGAAGGGAGACATTTTACAGTCGAGTGGCAAAACTGGGCACATGGCCAAAGCTTTTGCTCCAGTAATTTCTAAATAATCAATTGCAAGCAAGTGTGACTTGATGGGATCTCACCGCAGCTGCACCACGACTTGTTCACTTCCTGCTCCCAGGAGCTTCTCTGCCACCAGCACACGGTGTGCTTGTGAGAACTTGCCTAACCATTTTGATACACATACCCATCAGAAGAGGCAAAGAAATGTATATCCTACTGAGTAACACTTGAATGACAGTGGATGAGAGCTAGTGGATAAATAGTTCTCTATTCCTTTGGTGGACAATGTTGAGGTGCATGATACACAGGTCCTTAACAGGCCCACAGTGTGATGGATTTTCAGTTGGTTGCAGCTGTGGTCAGCTCTCTAACATACTCTTAGATCACTCTTTCTACCCATACCCTCCAGTTCCTTGGACTCTTTTAGCAAAACAAACTACATTTATTCAAGACTTTATTTCCAAGTATGCTTTTTGGGGGGAAGATAAGTTAAGACGTTAGGACTCCCTGACATATGTAACAATTGAAAATAAACCTAAACTTTTCCAGATAACTATCATTCTTTTTTATATATATTTTTATTTGTTTGAGAGAGAGAGAATGAGAGAGAGAGAGCATAAGAAATCAGAGGAAGAAGCAGACTCCTTGCTGAGCAGGGAGCCTGATGTGGACTCTATACAGGGTACTCCAGGATTATGACCTGAGCTGAAGTCAGTTGCTTAACCAACTTGAGCCACCCAGGCACACCACTATCATTCTTTAAAATAGAAAAAAGTGTCCTATTTAGAAATAATAAACTCAAGATTATGACAGTCTATTACCTGACTTGTTTTCTGTTAATCATACTACAGATAATTTTTAGAAGAAAAAGAAATTGTTATATTTTGCATGTAAATTCTTTTTTGAGAGAGAGAACATGAGCACAGGAGCTATTGGGGGAGGGACAGAGGGAGGAGTGAGAGAATATTAAATAGGCTCCACAACCAGCACAAAGCCCCATGTGGGGTTGGATCTCCCAACTCTGAGATCATGACCTGAGCCTAAATCAAGAGCAGGATGCTTAATCGACTGAGCTATCCAGATGCCTCTGCCTGCAAATTACTACTAGATAGTGGGATGTATAGTATTTCTTGGGGTGGATTTGACATATTAATAATACATATTTCTAATCTTTTAAAACCAATTTTTATTTCAATATCAATTTTATCCACTTTTGTAACAGTATTCTAAATGCTACATTCTAGCTAAATTCTGTTCTATTACTGAAAGAGATACCTAAAATTTAATAAGCAACTGAATCTAAACATAAATAATTAACAAAAACATTCCAATAATTAATAATGCTAAGAGTTGAAAAGTTTTTTCCACACAGGTGCTAGTCATCTAAAGGGATAGTGTCTCTGTTTCTCTAGGAGTCTAGATACCAAATTTTAAACTTTTGGTTTATATAATACACACAGGGTCTCTTTTTATGACTAGAGAATAAATGGAAATAATTTTTCTGTTCTTAAGTATTCTACAATGGAATAAGAGACCTATCACCATAAGTAGTAAACTCCCATAAGATAGTTTTATTTTTCCCCCACCTGGATTGTATATGGAATAAACATTAAAAGATAATTTCCTTACACATGGGATAAGGAAAAGAAAAATGTGTTTTCAATTGTGAATGATTAAATTGATAAAAGGTGAAAGAAGTACAATATAATCTTATTACATATGTTCAGTCTGATTTTTTTGCATGATATCCTTGCTACAAAAGCAAAACGAATATGATGTTTAATCTGAATCTGTGAGAGGCAAAATTCCGAGATGGTACCCAACACTGCCACCCCCTGGTGTGTACTCCTTGAATAACCCACTCTTCCCTTGAATGTGGGAGGCACAGTGAACATGCTGGAATTCATTCCCATGACTGAGAAATGGATCATGCTATATGATAAAAGCAAAAGGATTTTTCAGAGAAAGGTCCCAAATCAGTTGCTTTGAGGCAATCAAAAGGGAGACTATCCTGGGTGGGCCGAACCTAATTAAGGCTTTCAAAGAGACCCTGTCCTCTCTGAAGGAAGAAATTCAGAGTATGAGAAAAATTTTCATGCTGGCCATGAAGAAGCCAACTTCCATGTTGGGAGAAGATGGAACCACATAGGAAGTACCTAAGTGTAGTCTCTAAGTGCATAACGGCAGTTCCCAGGCTAGAGCCACACCAGCTAGGAAGTGTGGTCCTCAACATACACCTGCAAGGAAATGAAATCTGCCAATAACCTGAATTAGCTGAAATAGAACTCCAAACTCCAGATAAGAAAGCACCTTGACTGATACCTTAACTGCAATTTTGTGAGACTCCAACAGAGAACTCAGCTACGCTGTGTCCAGATTTCTGATGTTCAAAAACTCTGAAATAATAAATGGATATTGCTTTAAGCTACTGAATATCTAGTAATTTGCTACACAGCAATAGGAAACTAAAAATAGATAAAATAGAATAAAATATATCCTTTTATTTCCAGTTAAATTTCAGCAATGTTGGCTCTAAAGATAATAAATAAATAAACAAACAAATAAATAAATAAACACTACAATCTTAAGATTCTAAAAAAATTTAACTTCTATTTTCATACTCTCTTTCTGCATACTCATAAAACTTAATATTATAAAACAAATTTATATGACTTCTTTTTCCAAAAGTAAGAGGCAACTGAAAAACCTTACAAAGTAAGTTTGAAAATTAGTTTATATTCAAACATATGAAATGATATGGAATGATGAGCTTATTTTCCCTATTTCAGGGATAACTTCTCTTGAGCATGATTCTGATTTCAAAAATGTTACAATGGTGTTAGACTCTGGTGTTGGGAATTCTTTACCCATTATTATTTAGGAAAATATGTGAATGTTAGTAAATGAATGCAATTGATTAAAGAATTCTAAACACAGCCAAGGGTAGATAAGGAAGTAACATTTTTGAGCACTTGTCATATATTTGCCACCATGTCAGCTGCTTTACGTGTTATGTCCTCTATTGCTTCCAAAAATTCTGAAAAGTAGGCCTCTCATTTGAGAGATTCAAGATCTTGATACTCAAAGATTTGAGTAGTTTGTGCAATATCACATAGCTAGTGAGCTGACAGAGCTAAATTCTAGCCCTGAGCAATCTGAATTGAGAGGGTTATAATCACACTGAATTTAAATTTGAGTTCTTTGTTTTGTACCCTTCAACAAGGTTGAAGTCATCCCATACTATGAACTACCGCATCCTGATACACAGTATGTTAAAGGACAACTGGAGGGAAAAGGCAAATATTTTGAAAAATATAGAAGAAAAACTATGAAGGTAAAGAAATGTTTATTGACTTAGGAGTTCTCTTAAGGTGTAGTTTCCCTTTCCAGATAGTTTGGAAATTTATGACCCACTGTTCTGACCTGTTAATAGTAGCTGAGAAAATTCTCAAAATTTGTTAAACTTTAAAGATGATCTCAGAGTTTGAGAAATTTAGTCTAAAATAACCAGAGTACACATCCCACCTGTGAATCATCATTGCAAAAGAAGTAAACCACTTTTCATGTACCTGATAGCTTTGTCCCAAAGTGGGCACTGAGCTGAGATTCCCCCACCTCCTCCTCCCTACTCATGTGAGATCATTCCTGGCTCCTGTATTGCTTAACATACTCACTCAACGGTCTTTCCCCTGTCCTCTGCATAGATCTTATTTAAATCACCATGTCCAAAAGGACATTTCTGAGAGTAAACTAGGACGTCATTAGTAATATTACTGGTATCATTCAGGCAAACTAGGACATGATTCTTCTTTCTACTCATTTTATTATCTTACTCTTATTGACGATGTTCCTTGCACTAGTGAATAACCTGGCTTCATGCCTTTTTCTACTTTCCCATCCCATCTAGTCATAATTTCATCAACATTCTTTTAACTTATTTGCCTACACACCCTACCAAACCCAACCTTGAGATAATCTACAGTTTGTTTTGTATTATGTTGAAAATTTTCAACATAAAGTTATTGGTTACTAATAAAGACATTAGTGTAAACTGAGAACTTTTAATAAGCTGCATCCCATTCACTTTTCACCTTAGTCCTTTCCCCATCAAAATGAATTTAATAATTCCAATTTATTCCATACTGGAAATCCCACTGCTGTTATTTCAGATTTTCCCCCATTCTACTCATTCCCAGAAATCTACTCTTTTCACCTTTGTATTCAGCAGGTGATCTTTATACCTACTCGGTGAGAAGATGGATGAGAACTTCCAGAAGTGCAGCAGTATACTGATTTTTAGAAAGTTATTCATATGGTTACAAGATATGCTACTTATAGCAAAGGAAAAATTATGAAGATATCACAAAGGAAAATAGAAAACCTTTTTCTGATTCCATATTTCCTATTCCACTTTCCTGAAGTCATCAATGTTAATGTTTTTCAATTTTATATGATTCCCCCCACATGTTGCTTCTTATAAATAAAGTTATACACATTACTGTATACATTTGGGAATTTACTTTTAACTAAATAGAAACTGCAAACAGTACTCTGATACTAATTTTCACTTAAGACCTCTTTCTCTAAAAAAATATGATTATACACAAACTTATACACATGCAAGTAGTTTATAAAGACAATTATATAAAGTGCCTGGGCACTTTAGGGCAATACCCTGTTTTTTCTATTTTTTTTCTTGAGTGTCCCTCCATCTCTCATTTTTCTCATTCCTCTGCCTGCTTCATTTGCCCACCTTCATCTGATTCATAGTAACCCATGTAAACAACATAGGAAGCCTACATATAAACTTAATTAACTGTATATGAATATATGTGCATAAAAATGTAACATACACATGTATAAAGAGATACTACAGAGGAAGTTTCCTCTGGGATACCAAAATATAATAGACATAAAATTTCAAAATGAAGGACAGACCTCGGAGGACATTTCAAAATGATGAGAACTAGTAATATGACCTTAAAAATCCAGAAACTGGTTATAAAAAATGAAGTGTGTGGAAATTGGGAATGGGTTTGTAAACAGATTTCCTTTCTAAAAATAATGGTTTAAGGTGACAGAGGACCATATCCTAACGCCAAGTCTATCAAAAAGGCTAACACAATGCCACATGGGGAGTGTGATATGTCTTCTCTGAAGGTGGACAAGAAAGGGGACAGCTGACTCATGTTAAAGAAAATTTAAAGTAGCCTGGGGCAGCAAAGAGAGCTGCTTCTGAGAAGACATGTGGTCCTCTCCAATGGTAGACAGAGCACAGGATACATGTGAGACATAAAAAAGAGAAGGTAGACTTAGAGCTGTCTGGGGCTTTTATCACAGAGTACCCTTTGAAAAGGTTTTTGCCCAAAACATCGAGTAGATCGACATAAAACCTGGGGCTAAGAAGAATGCCTCTCCCTTGAAAATAAGTCATAGTCTAAGGAGCTCACAGAGGAATACCTGAAGAGGCCATAAAAGTGGTCTTGAGGGAAAGAGACTGATTTACCATGTACCAGACCCACAGAATACAAAGCTGTCCTATGAGAGCACCAGTTACGTAAAGCTTTCTTCTTTCTCCATTCCCCTTGGCACCATAACCCTGGACAGGTCAGTAAGAACAGCAAACTAGTGGGAAATGAAGTGAGCCAGCATGCAACAAGCAACCAGGTGTAGATGAAGGCTCTGTCCTACAGCTCATTCTGCTAAGGGAAGTTTTAATTATAAATTTGAAATTGTGTTTTCCCTAAAGTGGTCTCATGGACATATATGAGTTTTCCTGTAGGGACAGGAGAAGGACTTGCTAAAATTAATTAACTTTAAAGAGATTAAAATAAATTAGGTTCTGGTTACATCCCATGAATCATTCTTACTCATGTTACTTAAACACAAATATATCTAATTTATTTATTTAATGAATATCTGTTTAGCCCTATTTGGTATTGGGAACTGTTCTAGGGTTTTAGGATAAATATCTTAGTAAAACCAAACAGAAATTCTCAGCTTTGAGAAACACAAATTGTAATGGGATGAAACATACAGAAAACATAATAAAATTGAAAGTTACATAATCTTTTATGTGATGATACAGTGGTAAATGCTGTGAAAATATAGTGTAGAGTAAGAGTGATTAGGAATGTTATGGTGTAAGGGGCAGGAATCATTTTATACAGGGTACTCAGGGTAGAACTCATTTAAATGGAGGTATTTGAGCAAAGTCTCCAAACTGGTGATAGTGATGGAATTGTAGCTATCTGAGGGAAGAGTGGTCCTGGAAGAGGAAATGGCTAGGCAAAAGACTCAAAGAAACATGAGTAACAAATTTAAGGAATTGCAAAGAGCTGATGTCCTTGAGAAAACCAAGGAAGAAGAGAGTAAAAAGAGGGAAAGTGAGATGGGTTACTTGGCAAGAGCAATGGAAGGGATGGGTTGACACTAAATGAGAAGCCAAACTATGGAAAGAACCTAGATGTCCATCAACAGATGAATAGATAAAGATGTGGTACATATATAAAATGGAATACTATGCAGCCATCAAAAATTGAAATCTTGCCATTTGCAACAACTGGATGGAACTAGAGGGTATTATGCTAAGCGAAATAAGTCAATCAGAGAAAGACAATTATCATATGATCTCTCTGATATGAGGAATTGGAGAGGCAGGGCAGGGGGTCAGGGGGGTAGGGAGGGAAAAAATGAAACAAGATGGGATCGGGAGGGAGACAAACCATAAGAGACTCTTAATCTCAGGAAACAAACTGAGGATTGCTGGGGGTTGGGGAGGGCGGGGATAGGGTGGCTGGGTTATGGACATTACGGAGGGTATGTGCTATGATGAGTGCTGTGAAATGTGTAAGTCTGATGATTTCACAGACCTGTACTCCTGAAGCAAACAATACCTTACATGTTAATTAAAAAATGAGATGGAGAAAGCTGCACGTACAGAGAGGACTCTAACTAGTTTGCATGTATTTGATTTGTGGTGTCTATTACATATCCAAACAAAAATGTTAAGTGAGCATTGGGATATCAATTTCAGATTCAGCCAGGCTACAAATTTGGGAATTAGTCATGATTAGAGGGAATGAGACCACTAAGAGTATGCGTAAAAGTGGGGAAAAGGTAGAAGAACTGAAACGGGAGGCATTTCACGATAAAGCTGTTGGGGAAAAGATAAGAAACCCACAAATGAGACTGTTAAGGAGTGGCCAGTAAGCGAGGAGGAAACTGAGAAAGTGTGGTATCCCAGAAGGCAAGTGAAAAAGGGATATCAAGTGAAGAGAGTGATTATCTGTGTTAAATGTCACTCAGAGACTAAAATGGGGAATAAGAATTAAAAGCTAGATTTAGCAACATGGAGATTTGACCAAAAATCCTGGTGCAGCATTGGGGTGCAGAAGATCTGATGAAGTTAAAGAGCACTTAGAAGGAAGGGGATTTCAAGGAGTGTATAAATAGGGCTACAGCTCATCGGGGGTATGGAACGAGGGTATTATTTTTAAATATGGAAAAAATAAAAACGTGTTTGGATACTAATGTGAATGCTTTAGTAGACAGCGAATTAGTGAAATTGTAGTAGAGAGAGGAAATTTTCTGGAGACTAAACAAACCACTGGGAATGTATACAAATAGAGAAACCACCCTTAGATACATCATCTATAATAAGAAGAAGGAAGGCAAACTATGGGACTGAAGATGCCCTTTTACTTGTGTTTTGCTCTTTTGTTCGAATTGCTCTTCATTCCTTATGTTAGGTGTTATATATTATTTCTTCATGCCATTCATGCTTACCTTGCCATTCTTGATGCTTAGGGAGAGAAAAAAAGCTATCAACGTATACGAAACCAAGTTACCAACTGTTTCCTCCATCAAAATTCTCTATTCCCCAGCGATGTCCCACCAAGTGATAAGACCTTTAGAATACTGTTAACTGTCCCCATTCTTTGCTTTTCTTCCTCCATTTTTTTTTCTTTGACTCTTAGGGGAAATCTTTGTAATCTTTCTACTTCTGCTTTGTCATCATGAGTCTAAACCAACTTGTAAATTTTCCTGAAGTAACTTGACACTTTCCAAACTATTATTAGAATCTGCCTACACACATCGAGGTGAATGGAACTATAGGGTATTATGCTGAGTATCCATGGACCTCTCTATTCTTCAGGGACAGAAAACTCAGCCTGCTTTCTAACTACTCCTCCATATGCCTAAAAAAAGTCAAAGAAACCAAGTGCACTCAAGACAGCTTATTTAGGTCTTTTTCTCTCCACTCTCACACATACACCCTCACCAAAATAGGATCCGTTTGAACTAAGTAAAGGAATCACAGCTGTCAGATATTCATAATGGCTTTTCTAACTCTGATTTCTGCCCTTTTTCACAACTTGGTGCTCCCTCTGTCAGGGCTCTGAGAGCCCGAGGCTAACATTCCTCAGTCCCTACCTGCTTGGTCTACAGCAGCAACATGGCATGGCAAGGGTAGATTGGTTAGTTACAAGTAGAGTATCTTACCAAGAAGCTCTGCTCTCTATGTTCAAAACTTTTAAGTTGGTACTTGTTTTGCCTTATCCTCTAATACTCCGCATCAGAGTTCTCAGTTAAGGGGCTGGCAGAGGACATGTTTACCAATTTCTCGCAATGGCCACAGTAAGGAGGAGATCTTCTAAGCAATAATTTGCCGTAGTGTACAGAATACAAATTCACTTATATTCATCTCCTTCCAGATAATCAGATGCAACTGGTCTGTGGAATGGCCACGCAATGATGGTGTTTTGAAAAGCTCTCCATTTCAAGGTATTAGCAGTTCTGATATATAGCCAGAGTTGAGAAACACTGATGTAAATGAAAAACAGCCCATCTTGCTAGACTTTTTACAACTACTATACATACCAGTGTTTATCAAAGTGTGGTTTGAGAATCATGTAAATCAGAACACTTGGGATATTATTAAAAATGCAAATCCCTGGGCCTTACACAAAGCCAATGACTCAGAATTACTGGATAGAGACCTTAAAATTGTCATTTTTATTGAACTATTGAGATGATTCTTATGCATACCAAAATTTTTTTGAGAACCACAAGAGAAGATGTGGTTGAATATCCTGTGAGAACACAGGCCAAGAACACAGGATGTCCGGCTCCCGGCTCGTCCCCCTCCACCGCCTGCCTCTCTGCCTGCTTGTGATCTCTCTCTCTGTCAAATAAATAAATAATATCTTTTTAAAAAAAGAAAAAAGAAGAAAGAAAAAAGGGGCACCTGGGTGGCTCAGTGGGTCCTGGGATCGAGCCCTGCATTCAGCTCCCTTCTTCCCCCTCTCTCTGCTTGCCTCTCTGCCTGTTTGTGATCTCTCTCTCTGTCAAATAAATAAATAATATCTTAAAAAAAAAAAAAAGAACACAGGATGTATTTTTTAGTCAAAAGTGAAAAACTTCTCTGGTTCAAAGTTTTCTCAAAGTTCAGTAGTCCAGATCACCCTCTAAATCTGTACTGATATGGTTGAAGAAGTGAAATATTACCACTGAATGGTTAATCTGGAAGGTTTGCCCTTCATAAATAAGGAACTACAAAAGGAGAACATTAGCACCAAAAGAACTAAAATGTGAATAAAGGAAAGAACTTAGAAATGCAAATAGGAGAGGGGCTAGCTAGATACAGATATAGAAAGATATACAGAGCACGTTTGAGGCATGTTCAGAGTAGCTATATATGGATCATTAACTAAAAAGCTAGAAATAAAGACAATACTCTGGGTATAAAATACAGGGTAGAATTAGTTGGTTATGTGTATTTCTCTTTCTTTTTATTCTTTAATAAATACAGTTACCTACAATCTTAATGCAAGCCTATTGTGATAATTGAAACCACTATACTTTCATCTTAAGCTGAGGGAAAAAAATGTGAAAGCAAGAATTGGAGGTGTGGAACAGGAAAGGAGAAGTTGACTTTCTGTACTCTCTCCCCAATCCTGACCCCAGCCACCAAGTCCACAAATACTCAATGCTCTTTCCAAACATACCATAAACATTTATGCCATGGGAAATTGTTTATAATAAGCCATTTTCTCTTGGCAATTGGTGAAATCCTTCATTCTTTCAAATATTTGGATATCACTCTATAAAGTCATTCTCCAACTCTCTTCCATAAATCGGAATTGATGGCTCTTTTTTTACCTTATCTCTATTATAGCATACTCATGTTTTCACTACTCTTATTGGGATATATGAGTACTTTGAGTGCAGGAAGCAGCATTCTTCATCATTGATCTTAAATACCTAGCAAAGGCCTGGCACATAATATTCTCTGTTAAATAAATTATGGCATAAGTTTAATTCATTGAGTCAATTCAGTCTAAGGCAAGTCGATTGTTTCTGGAGTAGCGGTTGAAACTGTAACTCCCTCTCTCTTGTACTTCGCTAATTTGTATTTTGAGAAGGAACAGAGAGAATGGAAAAATCAAGGGATGAGAAGAAGATATGTGTGCTCCAGAGTGTCCTTATACATAGTCTTGCCTACCTACTGCTCATTCGTGTATTAGATGGCATATGTTATGTAATATACAGGTAACAAATTAACCTCAGAATTTCAGGAACTTGATAAAATCTTTTGGCATTTCTGGCTCATAGTGTATACCAACCTGGATAGGAGTAGGGTGTTCTTTACATATTAGTCAGGAACCCAGAAATGACAGAAGCTCTGCCATCTTTTCATAAAACCATCTTTTTCTTTTTTTTCATAAAACCATCTTAATACAATGTCTCAGCATCTGCTAGACAAGGAAAATATAACACAGGCAACTTAAATCTGATCTTACCTGCCTCTGCCCTGAAGTTACATATATTACTTCCCCTCAAAATCTATTGGCCAAAATTAATCACATGTCCCCAGCCTAATTACATGGGAAGCTGGATAGTTTTCCAGTGTGTGCAGAAAAGAAATAAAAAATTGGATATGATGAGTTCTAGTGATCTCTGCCACACAAAGGAAAGAATCTACTTTGCATCTAGTATGCATTTACTGTGTGCTAAATATTGGGCCAGAAATTGGGAACTGACAGATAATATAATCATTTCCCTGTTTTCATGGAGCTCATGAGATAATAAGGGAGAAATGTGGATATTCTACTTATATAATAATAAAAGCCCAAGTTGTAAGACTCAGATGAGATAAAAATCTGACCCAGCAACCACCTTTACAAATGATTAGCAAAGGTTATAAGAAAGGACTATCAACAGAGCATGCCATAGGTGTGTTGGGCAGACTTGAGCCTGTCAGATGTAGCCTCCTGTTTCCTACACTCTGATGTGTTATGGCTCTGGACTGAAAGCTACTCCTGTAAGCTTGAATTAGCAAAGAGAAGCCTCTTAATGTTGTAGTCTCACAGCTCTACTTCTCATTATCTCACAGTCCAGTTCTAGCTGTGTGATTAACTTGAACTCAT
This sequence comes from Lontra canadensis, assembly GCF_010015895.1. NCBI lineage: Eukaryota > Metazoa > Chordata > Mammalia > Carnivora > Mustelidae > Lontra > Lontra canadensis. The sequence goes on along the minus strand of NW_022630996.1, from coordinate 47,266,718 downwards.
CAGCACCACTGCAGTTCATATATCTATAAATTATAGATATATTTACAACAAACAGGCCAGAAAGATCATATACATTTTGTTAAAAGCATTACTAGATCAGTGATCAGGAGCTAGTAAATTTCATCAGTCATATTTGCAAAGAGATGTGTTTGGGGTTAAAAGAAAAACTGTCTCAGGCATTTCCAAGGTGGAAAGAATGAGTTGCAGACCCACTGTGAACATTTTTCTTTTCAGCACCTGATCAAACAATTAGCTAAATAAAAGTAAACCTACCACAGTAGTGAGTACTTCAAAGGGAAGGTTACATGCTGCTGTGAAGGAGAGTATTAACATGGCAGGAGAGTCAGAGAAGGTTTGTGTAAGTAAGTGGTATCTGAACTGAGAATTGAAGCAAGAGCAAGAGTTAACCATGTGACAGAGGGAAAATAGAAAATTCTCTAGGTAGAGGAAATAGCATGTGGGTTGGGAAGAAGTGGGTCTGTTTCAGTAACTGGAAGAACTCAATTGAGACTGGACTATGAGGAGCAAGACAGAAAATGGGGAAAAGTGATTCCAGGGAGATCTGAAAGGGCTAAACCATGAACAGGGCAAGATGAATTTAGAGATCTTTATCTTAAAAGCAAAGAGAAACATTTTTAATGGGAGTAGAGAGAGAATGACATGAACATTGAAGGAAAGGAGAGAGTGGAAATAACAAGATGGGTTAGAAGGTGTCTTAGCAGAGACGACATGGTATGAACTAACACCGGGTCATGTAAATAGAGGAAAGTGGTTGATTCAAGATACAAGGTAGGAAAAGGAGGAGGAAAAGGTAACCAAATTTGTGATGGGTTGGACATGATGAGTGAGGAATAGAAAAGCAGCAATGTTATCTCCATGGATAGCTTCATGACTTGCATAATTCCCTTCCCCTCAACAGGAAACTCTAGAAGCAGAACTGGTCTGGGGCACAGTAGGAGAGCACTGAGAACCAAAGGAGCAGAGTTTTGGCCTCAGTACTCAAACATAGTCTAGATATGGGTTGGCGCTGTCCAGAAGGATCGTATGAGGAACAGACTATGAACTTCATTTTAAAGAGTATATGAGAGGGAATTGAAGGGTAATTTTGATAATAGCATCCAACTGCCCAAATGTGAGTTGAGAGAAATTAAATAGCAAAAAGGTAACTGAAGCATCATTATTGCGTCCTTCATATTAGATCTCTTTAAGCAGTTACAGGTTATCGCAAAGAAGAAATGAGATTGGGATGTTGGAAGCAGAGACAGAGAAAAAAGGAGAGAGAGAGAGGGAGAGAAGAGAATTTTTTGCTGAAATTAATGTTAAGAGATGTGGGGTGTATATATATATAAAATAGAATATTATTCAGTCATCAAAAAAACGAAATCTTGCCATTGGCAATGACGTGGATGGAACTAGAGGGTATTATGCTAAATGAAATAACTCAATCAGAGAAAGACAATTATCATATGATTTCACTCGTGCAGAATTTAAGAAACAAAACAGGATAATAGAGAAAGGGAGGGAAAAATAAAACAAGACATAATCAGAGGAGGAAAGAAATCACAAGAGACACTTAACCGCAGGAAACAAACTGAGGGTTGCTGGAGGGGAGGGAGGTGGGGGGATGAAGTAACTGGGGGATGGGGATTAAGGAGGACATGTGATGTAATGGACACTGGGTATTGTATGCAATTGATGAATCACTGAACTCTACCTCTGAAACTAATACTATACTATAGGTAAATTAATTGAAATTAAATTAAAAAATAAAATAAAAGGGAAAAAAGAGATACTCAACATTAAAGGAGGCAGTCTGATGCACTTGTTTTATATAATTAAGTTGTTCCTTTAAAAATCAAACACAAGGAGGGGGCGCCTGTGTGGCTCAGTAGATTAAGCATTCAACTCTTGATTTCTGCGCTCAATTCATGATACTGACCACCCCCCCACCCCCCGCTTTGGGCTCCCTTATTAGAGAGTCTGCTTCTCTCCCTCTCCCTCTGCCCCTCCCCCTGCTCAGTCTCTGTCACTCTCTAAAGTAAGTAAATTCATTAAATCTTTTTTAAAAAATCAATCACAAGAAAAGGAATAGCTAAGAGCATAACAAAGAGTAGGAGCATTTTCCCAAGTACTTGTCAAAGCTTTGCCATACCTCAGTTCTGGTTCTTTACCTGGTATTTAATTGCTGTGTGATCTTGGCCAAGTTGTTTATTCAATTCGTGCCTCCACTTATTTATCTTTAAAACAGAATTAATAATAGCTGTCCTACCCACATTAAATAATTGTGTATGAAAATGTTAAAGTGGTTTTATATTTATATATGTTACTACATTATTACTATACAGTATGATTATTAAATTTCAGAAAAAAACAGCTAAGTCCCTGAAGAACCTGAGGGAATGATTAGTAGATAAGCCTCAAGGATAAACAGAGAAGGGTAAATACACAGTGGGAAATCTACATAAGGACAAGTAAGGTGAAGTTGAGAGTGTTTATGTTTTGGAAGGTTCTAGTGGGAATGCATGGGCAGAAACTCAACTTTCAAGCAAATAACAATCATCAAAGAATTATCTTGCCAAGAATAAAATCTTAAAGGAGGGTACTTCCCAGTTTTTCTTTCTCAATTGTAGCCATCTTTTCATTTTTTGTTTGTGTATGTGTGTGTTTTTAAAGGTGTAAGATCTGGGGCAGTATTCTATTTTTCGTAAACTGTGCAGAGCAGTATGTAGTGACCTTTCCCCCCTCCCAAGGATTTTAACCTACCAGATATTCCCATGGAGTCTGCAGTAATAAAGACATCAAGAGCTAACCCTGCAAGCCACTGAACATGTGAGAGAAAGGTAATTGTATCATATATATGCTGATGCAGGTTTTTAAGGAAGGCTGGGAAAGGGGACTTATGCATGTTCATTCCCTCATTTCTAAAATACGTTATTTTTCAGTTTTTAATATTTCTGAAATTGAGATGCAGCTCATGACTATGTGTATGTACGTATATTTAGTGCAGTATTTCTTACACACATATATCCTCTGCCAATAAACCATGTTGTTAAATTGTTGGTACATCTAGCACTGAAGACATATTCTAGCAAGGAAAAACAACATATTAATGTAGAGTGATCACAATTTTTAACAGTCTTACCAGGAAAAATAAAACAGCAAATGATTCTTTTGCAAAAAGTATATTATTTTGGAGATTATCCATTCTCATTCAAAAAGCTTTATTAAATGCCTACTGTGTTCCAGACCTATCCCAAGAAAAAAAAAAGTCCTTAGGCTCTTAGAGGAGGAGCTGAGGAAGCCATCTTATGTAGAAAGGTCATTACTTCCAGGTAGCCCTGGACTGCCTCTGCTGTGTATCAAGAAACTCGCCCAGGAAGGAACTCTATGTATCCCCTCTCATTTTTCTCCTCCAAGTCTTTAACTCTCCAGCCATAGTTCTTTTTTTTAAAGATTTTACTTATTTATTTGAGAATGAGAGTGAGTATGGGTAGGCCAAGAAGAAGCAGAGGGAGAGGGAGAAGCAGACGCCCTGCTGAACAGGAAGCCTGTTACGGGACTGGATCCCAAGACCTGGGGATCCCAACCTGAGCTGAAGGCAGAGGCTTTAACCAACTGAGCCACCCAGGCATCCTGACATGGATCATTTTATTTTAATTATTTTATTTGTTTGATTGATTGATTTTTTTAAGGAGACAGAAGTTTGTTGCATACACTGCAAGAGAAAAGTGGGCAGGAGAGCAAAGCAGAGTATCTGTCACAAGGCAGTGGGGGAGGCTGTTTTTAAAGAGGGAAGGAGAGGAGGTATGGGAACATATGGAATTTTCCCTTTTTTTAGTATATATGCCCTATTCTAAGTAACCTATTTGTTAGTTAGTGCCTATGGATACTTTGAGGTGGGTCACCTGATGGTCTTGTCTTTATTCAGCCAGGTGGTCACTGTGGGCCCTTTTGCCTTGAAAAAATTAAAAGCAGCCTCTATAATATACATGTTGCCTTAAATTATTCTTTTTCCTTAATCTGCAGATTAATTTATTTTATTTTATTTTATTTTATTTGTATTTCTTCAGAGAATGAGAGAGAAGAAAGCATGAAAGGGGGAAAGGTCAAAGGGAGACGCAGACTCCCTGCTGAGCAGGGAGCTTGATGCAGGACTCAGTCCTGGGACTCCAGGATCATGACCTGAACTGAAGGCAGTCGTTTAACCAACTGAGCCACCCAGGTACCCTATTTATTTTATTTAAATTCAATTAATTAATATAGTGTATTATTAGTTTCAGAAGTAGAGGTCAGAGATTCATCGGTTGTATATAACACCCAGTGCCCATTACATCATGTGCCCTCCTTAATGTCCATCACTCAGTTTAACCCATTCCCCGACCCCTTCCCCTCCAACAACCCTCAGTTTGTTTCCTATGGTTAAGAGTCTCTATGGTTTGTTTCCCTTTCTGATTTCATCTTGTTTTATTTTTCCTTCCCTTTCCCTATGATCCTGTTTTGTTTCTGGAAATTTCACATAGGAGTGAAATCATATGGTATTTGTCTTTCTCTGATTGACTTTCACTTAACATAATACCCTCTAGTTCCATCCACATAGTTGCAAATGGCAAGATTTCATTTTTTTGATAACTAAGTAATATTCCAGTGTGTGTGTGTGTGTGTGTGTGTGTGTGTGCGTGCGTGTGTGCGTGCATGTGTGTGTGTACCACGCCTTCTTTATCCATCGATCTGTTGATGGATATCTGGGCTCTTTCCATACATAGTTTGGCTATTATGGACATTGCAGCATGGTTCATCTTAAAACCAGCTACTAAAAATCATAGAATTTCTGATAACATACATGTTATTAGCTTTTGCCTGGGGTGGGATGGATGTTAGTGACTCTGACCTTCCATTCAGAAGTCATGACCTATTAGAGGGTATCCTTCCTTAGAGATAACAGTATATATGCTTTCCAGAGGATTGCCAACCAACTCCTGCAGTCATCAATTCACTCTAGTGAGGTGGAAGATAAAGTGTTCAAGAAAGACTCCCCAACGTTACCTCAAATATAAGGAATAAAGTTTGGTTTCTTCATCATGGCATTTAAAACTCTGAGAAGTTAATGTGAGACAATATTCTCAACTCTTCCTTCTACTTACCTACTATATAAACCTACCCACTCTAGTGAAACTGATTTAATATCTGGTTATTTCCTTTTTACTGCCTAATGCCTTTAATCATTATATGCATCTATTTAAAATAAATGAGGAATAAAGTAAATACAGTTCTGTGGACAAACTACACAATTAGTTTTTGCCCAATATCTATAAATGCATGTATTCATCACCCACCCCAAGGTACAAGCTATGTTTAATACCACATAAGATCACCTTATCTGCCTTTCCAGTTATCACCATCCTTAGAGATAAGTATTTTCTGAGGCTTATTACTATAGACTAGTTTTTCATTATATAGTTTGACTTATTGTCTAACAAGAATGAGACAACGTAAGGAAGTGTCTATGGAAAGGAAAGGAAAGCATCTATTAGTGCTTTCCAAATGGTTCCCTTGATCACTAGCCACCCCAATATATATCAGAAACCATGAGCTGAGCCTGGGTTACCATTCAGCTATTGCAGTGTCCCAAATTAATAAATATGGAGTCCACAGTTGCACTGTTGTCTTCATCTCTTCAATCATTTTCCCAGGAGTGTCTGTGAAATAGGCTGGTCAACATGTGAACCAGGAGAAAGAAAAAACTGCAGTAACTTAACTTAACTCAGTAACTTAAAGAAAAAGCACATTATAAGTTGATTCCTTTTATTTCACAAGAAGATAGAAAAATATAAAAATATGGTTAAGGCGATCATTTGTGGAACTTAAGAAACAAAACGAACGAACAAAGAAAAAAAAAAGACAAACCAAAAAACAGACCTTAACTATAGAGAACAAACTGATGGTTACCAGAGCGGAGATGGGAGGTGGGAATGGGTGAAATTGGTGACGGGAATTAAGGATACACTTATCATAAGGAGCACTGAGTAATGTATAGAAATGTTGAACCACCATATTATACACCTAAAACTGATCTAATACTGTACGTTAGCTATATGGGAATTTTTTAAAAACAGATGATTTGAATTTTGTTTTAAAAGTATATTACTGTATCCTTTTAAATGATGGTACAAATAAGCCTCTAGAATGCTGTTCTGATTTGTGTAACTCTGAGATGTTCTGGAATAGCATTCCAACATGCTCCCCCCACAAAATAGCCTATCATCAAACCACTGATCAAAAAACTGAAAGCCTAACTATTCAACAAGCTATTAATCTACCTAACCATATTAATCTACTAATGTTTCTCTGAATTTTATTTAAGGATATCACATGACAATTCATTAAACCTGGATGTATTGTATATGTTATTTTCTGACCTGTTGTCAATGAAAAAGAAAAAAAAAAAGAAAAGAATGAATTCAGTTTGAAAAAACAATATTCTTAACAAGTTCCTACCAAACTTGCTTCATGTCTCCTGACAGTCAACATATTTGTTGGGCAACAGCTATATGTAGGTAACCACGCTAAACAAGAAATAGGAAAAAACTCCATTCTTAGGTCAGTTACAATCCTTGGTAGGAAAGATAAAAATAGGAAAATGTCTACCACCTAGGGTCATGTGAAGAGGAAGATATATTTCTCTATCAAGATAGATGATATATCGAGAGAGTATAAATTTAGGGCAAATATGCTGGCAGCCTTCATGGAGTAAAATATGATGTAAAGAGGGGTACCTGGGTGGCTCAGTCATTAAGCGTCTGCTTTTGGCTCAGGTCATGATCCCAGGATCCTGGGATCAAGCCCCGCATAGGGTCCCACATCAGGCTCCCTGCGCAGCGGGGAGACTGCTTCTCCCTCTCCAACTCCCCCTGCTTGTATTCCCTCTCTCACTGTATCTCTCTCTCTCTTTGTCAAATAAATAAATAAATACTCTTTTAAAAAAATATGTTGTAAGGTCATTACATTGTTAGGACAAGAGGCAGATAAGAGTCATTCGGAAAAGGTACGAGAGACCTTCAGAAATCCATAAGAGCAAAATATCTAGATCGAAAATGTGTCCAAACTCATAAACCCCTTCTCCTTCTACCACTAACTTAATGAAGCTGAAGCTCAGAGAGGAAAACAAATAAACAAATCAAAAACAAAACAAAACAAAAACAGGGGATAGCCAAATAAATGTCCTATGTAGAAATACAAGGAGTCTGATCCCAAGGATCAAAGGACATGCAGAAAATAATTTACCAAATGTTACAAGTCCTCTTTCTTCCTTGACTGGGAACGAATATTAGAAATGTTACAAGTCCTCTTCTCCCGTTGTTTGACAGGAAAATCCTACAAGTCATCCAATCTCAGTTAATACCAAATCAATACCTATTAGAAGAAAAATCCAACTCAGCATTGCATTTTCATTGGCTTAGAAAATGAGGCTTAGAACAATCTGGCTGCAGTTGAGGTTCACCTTCTTTGCTTGTCTCTAGATAGAGCGACTGTTTGCCTTGTAGCAGCAAGCAAAATTATAATTAGGTTACTAAAGAGGTTAATCCACACCTATCCCTAATGTTTTAAATGTAGATTTTATTTTTTTTAATTTTTTAAAAAAGATTTTATTTATTCACTTGACAGATAAGTGAGAGAGGCAACATAAGCAAGGGGAGTGCTAGAGGGAGAAGCAGACTCCCTGCTGAGCAGGAAGCCTGCTATGGGGCTCCATTCCAGGGTCCTGGGATCATGACCTGAGCTAAAGCCAGATACTTAAAGACTGAGCCACCCAGGCGCCCCTTAAATGTACATTTTAAGTGTATTTTATAAGTATTTGTCAAATAAATCTGCATACATACCTAGTTTCTTATCATCTCATTTCATCTACCGCATGAATGAATACTTTGTATTGTTCAGACATTTTGGCTGTACAGATGGCTCTTAATTCATAATGGAAAAGGGGGAAAAAAAAGATTTGTCAGTTTTCTTTTCAACTTATCTTTTTATATATCTTTTGGATATATAACATTCCCAAATGGTTCAGACAAAAAAAAAAAAAAAGAAAAGAAAAAAAAGTTACTTTTTGTTCTTTTTCCCTGTCAGCTGCTCATTTTATTTTTAATATTTGAGCCAAAGTCGTCTCAGTCTTACTCAATGGAATGTAAGTTAACTCTCTTGCCTTCACTATTTGAGTCAATCCAAAATTGCTTCTTGAGGTAAAGTTTATGTTTGCCATAACCCCAGAGCTTAACTTTATTTGGTAGGGTGGTGATCTTTCTTCTATACGAAAACTGAAAGCTCATTATTTCACAAGGCACCTCATTTGAATTTTGAGCCACTCTTTTTTAGAAGTTTGCCTTTACGAAGCCCAAATCCAGGAAACAAACCATTAGTCTTAGTTTGATGCCTGAAGTTGAACAGAATCCTCCTAATGCCCTTTTCCATACAAATATTTAATCCTTTAGGGGATCTAAGTGATATGCTTGTTTTGTTAACAATGTCATTATTGTTGTTACTTAGTTTTGTTTTGATAATGAAAATGTCCAGGCAAAACAGTGTTTCCTTGAAAGACAGAAGTACTGTTTTTCTTTTGGTTTTCCATTGAACTATCTTTTTTGACTCAAATTTCCCATTTGAGAAAAGAGAACACCTACTTCCTCCCAATTCTAGTCTTCATAAATAAAGAGAAACAAGATTACATTTTTAGAAAGTCAATTCAGTTCATTAATTTTCTAGTGCTAGAACTAGCTCACATACTAGCATACTGGAAGTAACTGATAAGTCAGGAAGAAAAGGTGTGTGATTCTACAGGATTGCCGAGCCTTCTGTCAGAATGAAGGAAAAAATCACTTTTCCTTAGATATCTACTTTCAATTTCACTTCCTCTGTAAAGCTTTCCCCTCCCACAGCTTCCTTCAACCTTTGGTCATTCTCTGTTTCCCTTTAATGTTTTGCTTATGTGAGGGTCACAGCCCAAACTTATATTTTGGTGCAATGTGTACAAATCTGTCTCCTAGTTAGTTGGTGGGCTACTGAGAACAAGAAAAGCAACCATCATTATATCCCTAGTGCCAGAAACATTGTGAGGGATCCATAGATATTAACTGACTTGAATTAGAAGGTGAATTAAACTTCAATTCCCTAAGATAAGCTGCAGAGATTCTACTGATTGGTTCCAAGGTCACAGATGTTGATGGTTTAGAATGAAGCTGATTCAGCTTTCCTGGTCTCATCTAAACAGTCTGATTTGATACATACCATTCATGCATTTCATGAAACCATGTTCCTAAGAAAATCTATTAAGCTTTCGTAGTCATAATATGCCTAAAATTTGTATTTTAGTACACTACATATTGGATAAGGGAGCATTTTTTATCAAAATAGCTCTCAGATGCACCCATAGATGGCCCCGTATTTTCTCTATGAGTCATTGTTCAGCAAAATCCTAGATATACCTAACCATCATGAACTTTTTAGATCATAAGTTATATTTTTAATTGCCTAGGTATTTTCTCAGGATTTTTCCTTGCTAGGTAAAGAAACCACTATAAGCTTATTGAAATACAGCAACTAATACTATTATACTAGAATAGTTTAATAATAAATCAAAAGGAAATCTCCCATCCTGGGTTGAAAATGAGCAGCCTAATATAAAAATTCAGGCAAAGGACAAAATTAGATATTCTGTAGCAGATTACCGACACTAATATTGCAAAATCTGACTAAGACATTGCCACAAGATACTGGACCATTGATCAAACTTACATGGCTACATGGTGTTTAACTGGATTTAATGAGACTCAGCTAAATTCTGCAGTCCTCTAAAGAAACACATAAGCAAGAAAATATTGAGGCACAAACCTGTAAATCCTGGGTGGTTTAACTATGCCTCCTCATCCCTCTCGGGAGTTGATTAGCAGAAGCCTACTCTCCCTACCCTCCTAAACAGAAGTGATTATGCCTACTCTGAAATAATATCTGCTGAATAAAGTAAAGAAAGCAATCAACCTAGGAATAGATTTCAGTGGTGTTAAGCCAGTTCTGTCATACTCCCCCTTACCTTCCTTATGAATTTAGGGACTGAGCCCCACAATACCAGTTCTTCTGAGAGACACTCAATATATAAGAAATATGTACTAAATATGTACTAAATTATGAAGTGTATGAAGCAGGACACTTTGAAATTCCATGTCCAACTAAGCGGACTTCTACGTCTTCTGAGCTTTAGTTTTCTAATGAATAAAATGAAAGGATGCAATTTAATGATTTCATCTAGCTCCTTAAATAATAAGCAGATTGAAATCAACTTCAGATATTTAGTTCCTTCTACACTTTATTTATTAGAATTTGTCCAGAAGAGGAAGCAAAAGCACACAGCTACCTTTGAGGAAAGCTAAATAACCATCATCTTCATCACCACTACCATAATGATTATTGCTTTGTTATTGTTATTATTATTCATGTGTTCATGACAGCATAGCAGAGTATTTCTCGGAGTTCCATTCTCAGTTTCTTAGGGCAGGCAATTTGGTATACTTGGGGTTAGAGTCCTGGACCAGTACAAAAGAAAAAAAACACCTCTTCTGGCCAGATTCTTACGTAACTGTAAGTGAAGACCTATTTGTATATTTATCTTTACTATACTTCTTAAGCAAGCCACCTATTCTTCCTGACATCTCTTTCATCACTTAAAAGTTAAGAAAATGGTTACTATGTATGTAGTGTAATAATGATAGCAATGTTAAAAATATTAATAATTTGGTGACTGACATTTCATAATATTTTTACTCAACTCAATTTTCTACATATCTTTTGCATTCTTTCTCAATTAGAATGTGTTACATTCTAGGGATCCCTGGGTGGCTCAGTGAGTTACATGTCTGCATTTGGCTCAGGTCATGATCTCAGGGTCCTGGGATCAAGCCCCACATTGGGCTCCCTGCTCAGTGGGGAGTCGGCTTCTCCCTCTCCCCTACCTTGTGCTCTCTCACTCTATCTCTCAAATAAATAAATAAAATCTTCAAAAAAAAAAAAAAAAAAGGAGGGACATTCTAGATCTGTCTCCAGGCTTTGCTGCTATATACCAGATGACAAAAATATATACACTGGAACTCTGGAACTCTCTGAAGAAGTGATACAGAGTATTAGTGATTCTTCTCTCTGTGTCCCTTGTAGGAAGTAGTTAATCTATTGCTGTCACATTTGAGTCATAGTTCAAGTCTGGAGTGGTTTTTTTTTTTTTTTTTTAATTTTAGATATGAAAATGAGTCATTGTAAACAAGAGTTAAACACAACCCACTTCCACTACCCTGGCTGTTGAATCAAATGCTGCCAGCTAATGTAAATATATGTTATTAACATGATTTCCTTAGTCATTTAAAACAACATTTTCTCAGTGACATAGCAACCTTTCTAACACACAAATCTATGTCGTTGCCTTCCCTAAAACACTTCACTATCATTTCACATCTCATCGTTGAAGTTAAACTTCCTTAGCATGAAATATAAGAGCTACTGTTATTTTGCCCTTGCTTATTACTCCATTCCTTGTCATTTGTTGCCATATCCCACATTCCTTCTCTTTGCCTTCTAGCTGAGGCTGCAGTCTTGTTAACTGCTTGCAGTTTTCAAAACATACCATATCTCTAGCTCCCATTCTTGCCTCTGTTCATGTTCCTTGGACTGCCTAGAGACTCCACCTGTACCTCTTCATTTCCCTAACTCAATCAGAGGTCACTTATCTGGAAATGTCAACCCTCTAGAATATTGACTAGAACCTGAGATAAAATTAAACAGGTCCCCAAGTAAGCTAAAATCAATGTTACAAACACCTAAAAGAGACCTAACTTAGAGCCTGTTAACTCTAACTTCCTATGAGAACTATTATCTGGTTTCTGTGTTTACAACAGATTAGAAAGAGTGACTTTGAAAAAAGAAGTGGGCTACCAAGAGAAGCCCTGGTTATCAGCAAGAGTTGCAATATGAAAAACTGGACAATAGCAAAGGAAGAGACCAGAAAAAATTTAAAATTTTTATAGAGTTTTATGGAATGCAATACAGAGTAACTTATATCATTCAGAAATAAATTACTTTTAGTGTATACTTAGTATACATTGGTAGGAAATTTTGTAAGACATTTTAGAAAGACTATGATAAAATGTTTAAAAACCATAAGAGGGATGGTACATAAAGAATAGGACTTTTTTATCTGAATGGATTAAACTTATATGAAATATTGCATAATCTAGGTAAGTACAGTATTATTTTATTTGGAAATCTTGACATATAAGAATGATGTTGTTCTATACTAGTGGAAGTTTCCAAATTGCCAATAACCATATATTTCTTTCTTAACTACTGAATTTTGACAATAACTTTTCAAAGGAAAAAAAATTATATGTCACTCATTGGTTTTTACCCTCAGTGATACCAATTCACAATATCTGCATTTAAAAGAGATCTTGGCAGGGCTGCAGGGGTGGGCTGGCTCAGTTAGTACAGCATGTGACTCTTGATCTCAGGGTCATGAGTTTGAGCCTCATACTGGGCATAAAGATTACTCTATTTTTTTTAAATGATTTTATTTATTTATTTATTTGAGAGAGAAAATGGGGTGGGGTGGAGCAGAAGGAGAGGAGAGAGAGAATCCCAAGGGAACGTGTAAGACGCATGGAGCCCGAGGTGAAGTTCAATCCACAATCCTGAGATCATGACCTGAGCTGAAATCAGGAATCAGATGTTCCACCAACTGAGCCACCCAGAAGCCCCTAGAGTTACTTTTATGAAAGAAAGTTAAAAAATAAATAAAAAGAGATATCTTCAGAGGAGGTCTCCATATATAATAGCAGTTTCAGTTTGTCTAAGGTATATACTCTAAACTCTTAGCAGAGATGTTTCATGGTATAAACACCTATAAGGCTATAGAGGCAAGAAAAACAGTATATAGGGACTTCCCAGGTATCCTGGTAGGTATTGGAGTCCTTATGTTTGTAAGAATGAATGATAATTAACTTGATTGAAAGAAATGGTAGCTCAGAAGAACATTCTATGCCCCTGCACAGTTCCCACACAAAATTTGGAAGAAGAAACATTTGTTTTCATTAATGCATATTTCTGTTTAAAAAAATCCATAGGGGGTCTTATATTCTGTCACAAGAAAAGGAAAAAATGTTTTCAATGACAAAGGGTCACTTTCTCTCTTAGCATTAACTAGATATTTCCTTCTGGGATGAATGATATCACTACTCAATTATTTCCTTCTGAGCTATAACTAGAAAAACCCTTCCATTTCATTGCCTATTACCAAGTAAGGGTGAAAAGTGAGTCTCCACTAAATATTTCTGATTCACACTCTCCTTTTTCATTTCTCCATTGTGACCTGCCCACACATAACACATCTCTGTTATTTAAGGTTCTTCTTATATTTCTTTTTTTAGCATTCCCCCAATACCATTTTATCTTTTTATATACCAGATGAAATATATGCACTGAAAAAGAGTGAAAATATATATTCTCCGTAGCAACCTATTTCTCCTCCTAAAACACTAAAATTAAAAAAAAAAAAATAAGAATGAAAATAGCAGGGACTGAAGCTGGATGGCAGAGGAGTAGCAGACTGAAATGACATCAGGTCCCAGGAGTTCAGCTAGATAGTTATCAAACCATTCCAAACACCTACAAACTCAACAGGAAACAGAAAACAGCAGCAATTCTAGGAACAGAAAATCGATCACATTCTGAAAGGTAGGACATGTGGAGAAGTGAATCTGAAACCACAGGAAGATAGACCGTGAGGGGAAGGGCCAGTTCCCCGCAAGCAGTGTGGCAGTGGAGCACAAAATGAACTTTTAGAAGTCTGCTCCACTGAGGGACATTGCTCAGAGGCTCAGCAGGGTGGAGCCCTTGTGGAGACAGTGTGGTTGCAGGTCCCACAGGATCACAGAAAGATTGGGGGTATCTGAGCATAGCTGAGCTCCCAGGTATCAGAGCAGGAAAGCTGACTACAGAGACAGAGTCGAAGAGTGAGCTTTCAAATGGGGGGTTACCTTAAACCGTGATCCAAGGCACAGTCGGACCACTGCTCTTCAAGCAGGGACTCCACAAGTGACAGATCTGGAGAGACCCCCTCCTTCCTTCTTCAGGAGAAGTGGCACAGGAACAAGTGGCAGGAATCTGCTGGGTTTGGAGACTCCAAATGGGGCTGTGCACCAGAGACAGAAATGCTTGGTCACAGGTTGGATGAGCATGGAGTGAGGCCAGAGACCAGGGAGACAGGAGGGACTGACTGTTTTTCTCTGAGGGCACACTGAAGACTGGGGCCCCGAGCTCTCTCAGTATCTCTGGGCTAGATATTGGGAGCCCGCCGTTTTCATTCCCGTCCTCCAAAACTCTATGGAAAGTGCTCAGGGAACAGAAGCTCTTGAGAGCGAACCCAAGCAGATTACTTAGCCTGGTCCCTGGCAAGGGTGGTGCAGTTCTGCCTCAGGCAGACATTTGAGAATCACTGCAATAGGCCCCTCGCCCAGAAGATCAGCAAGAACATCCAGCCAAGGCCAAGCTCACCAATCAAGGAGAACAGCAGAACTCCAGAGCTAGGGGAAAGCAATGCATAGAATTCATGGCGTTTCCCCATGATCCTTTAGTCTTGCAAAGTTAAATTTTTTTAATTTTTTCTTATTCTATTTAACTTCTCCTCTTTCCTCTTTTAACATGTTTTAACTAGTTTATCTTAACAATACCTTTCTTAAAAAAAATCTTTTAAAATCTTCATTGTTATAGTCATATTTTATCTCTTCATTGTATTTAACCTTATTTTTTGTATACATATAGGGTTTTTTTTTTTTTTAATTTTGGGATACAATTTATTCTAATAGATCAAAATATACCCTAAATCAAGCACATGGCTTTGTTCAACTCTCCAGCCTGAGCACATTCTCACATTCTCTCTTCTTTTTTCTTTTTCCAACCAACTTATCTTATCAATTCCTTTTTTAGAGTTTTTTTAAATTTTCATCTTTACAGTCATATTCCACCCCTTCATCATGTTTAATCTAATTTTTGTGTATATATATGTGTATATATATATATATATGTGTATATATATATATACATATATATATATGTTTTTCTTCTTTAAAATTTTGGGAGGTAGTTTCTTCTAAGACACCAAAATACACCCAAAATCAAGTGGGTGGCTCTATTCTATTCACCAGTCTAGTATATATATACATACATACATATATATATATATATATATATATATATTATATATAAAAGAAAACAAAATTACATATATATGTAATTTTGTTTCCCTTTTCCCCTTTCTTCTCCCCCTGGTTTTGGGTCTGTTCTGATTTGGTTAGTGTACATTTTTCTGGGGTCTTTGCCATCCTTTTAGTATTTTATGCTCTCATTCATATATTCTTCTCTGGATAAACTGACAAAGTACAAAAACTCATCACAAGAAAAAGAACAAGAGGCAGTGCCAACAGCTAGGGAAATAATCAATATGGACACTGGTAATATGTCAGAACTAGAGTTCAGAATGACGATTCTCAAGGAGCTACCCAGCCTTGAAAAAGGCATGGAAGATATTAGAGAAACCCTGTCTGGAGAAATAAAAGAACTAAAATCTAACCAAGTTGCAATAAAAAAAGCTATTAATGAGGTGCAATAAAAAAATGAAGGCTCTTACTGCTAGGATAAATGAGGCAGAAGAGAAAATTAGTGATATAGAAGACCAAATGATGGAGAATGAAGAAGCTGTACAAAAGAGAAACAAACAACTACTGGACCATGAGGGGAGAACTTGAGAGACAAGTGATACCATAAGATGAAACAATATTAGAACAACTGGGATTCCAGAAGAAACAAAAGGGAGAGGGGCAGAAGCAAATTATAGTAGAGAGTTTCCCTAATATGGCAAAGGGAATAAGGATCAAAATCCAGGAGGTGCAGAGAATCCCACTCAAAATGAATAAAAATAGGTCCACACCCCATCATCTAATAGTAAAACTTACAAGTCTTAGTGACAAAGAGAAAATCCTGAAACGGGCCCTGTAAAAGAAGTCTGTAACATACAATGGTAGAAATATTAGATTGGCAGCAGACTTATTTACACAGACCTGGCAAGCAAGAAAGAAATGGCATGATATATTTAGAGCACTAAATGAGAAAAATATGCAACTAAGAATACTATATGCAGCTAGGCTATCATTGAAAATAAAAGGAGAGATAAAAAGCTTCCAGGACAAACAAAAACTAAAGGAATTTGCAAACACCAAATAAGGCCTACAGGAAATATTGAAAGGGGTCCTCTAAGCAAAGAGAGAGCCTAAAAGTAGTAGACTAGAAAGGAACAGAAACAATATACAGTAACAGTCACCTTATAGGCAATACAATGGCACTAAATTCATATCTTTCAATACTTACCCTGAATGTAAATGGGCTAAATACCCCAGTCAAAAGACAAAAGGTATCAGAATGGGTAAAAAAACAAGACCCATCAATATGCTGTCTACAAGAAACTCATTTTAGACCCAAAGACACCTCCAGATTTAAAGTAAGGGGGTGGAAAACAATTTACCATGATAATGGCCATCAAAAGAAAGCTAGGGTGGCATTCCTTATATCAGATAAATTAGATTTTAAGCCAAAGACTATACTAAGGGATGAGGAAGGCCACTACATCCTACTTAAAGGTTGTGTCTGACAAGAAGATCTAACAATTTTAAATATCTATGCCCCTAACATGAGAGCAACCAACTATATAAACCAATTCATAACAAAATCAAAGAAACACATTGATAATAACACAAAAATAGTAGGGGACTTTAACATCCCCCCTCACTGAAATGGACAGATCATCCAAGCAAAAGAACAACAAGAAAATAAAGGCCTTAAATGACACACTGGACCAGATGGACATCACAGATATATTCAGAACATTCCATCCCGAAGCAACAGAATACACATTCTTCTCTAGTGCACATGGAACATTCTCCAGAATAGATCACATCCTGGGTCACAAATCAGGTCTCAACCAGTACTAAAAGATTGGGATCATTCCCTACATATTTTCAGACCACAATGCTCTGAAGCTAGAATTCAATCACAAAAGGAAAGTTGGAAAGAACTCAAATACTCAAAAGAACTCAAAATGTAGGCTAAAGAGCATCCTACTAAAGAATGAATGGGTCAACCAGGAAATTAAAGAAAAATTGAAAAAATTCATGGAAACAAATGAAAATGAAAACACAACTGTTCAAAATCTGTGGGACACAGCAAAGGCAGCCCTGAGAGGAAAGTATACAGTGATACAAGCCTTTCTCAAGAAGCAAGAAAGGTCTCAAGTACACAAGCTAACCCTACATCTAAAGGAACTGGAGAAAGAACAGCAAAGAAAGCCTAAACCCAGCAGAAAAAGAGAAATAATAAAGATCAGAGCAGAAATCAATAAAATGGAAACCAAAAGAACAGTAGAACAAATCAACGAAACTAGGAGCTGGTTCTTTGAAAGAATTAATAAGATTGATAAACCCCTAGCCAGACTTATCAAAAAGAAAAGAGAAAGGACCCAAATAATAAAATCATGAATGAAAGAGGAGAGACCACAACCAACACCAAAGTTATACAAACAGTTTTAAAAACACATTATAAGCAACTATACACCAGTAAATTTGACAATCTGGAAGAAATGGATGCATTCCTAGAGACATATAAACTACCAAAACTGAACCAGGAGGAAATAGAAAACCTAAACAGACCATAAACCAGTAAGGAGGTTGAAGCAGTCATCAAAAATCTCCCAGGAAACAAGAGCCCAGGGCCAGACGGCTTCCCAGAGGAATTCTACCAAACATTTAAGGAAGAATTAATACCTATTCTCCTGAAACTGTTCCAAAAAATAGAAATGGAAGAAAAACATCCAAACTCATTTTATGAGGTCAGCACTACCTTGATCCCCAAACCAGACAAAGATCTAATCAAAAAGGAGAATTATAGGCCAATATCCTTGATGAACATGAATGCAAAAATTCTCCCCAAAATACTAGCCAATAGGATCCAACAGTACATTAAAAGGATTATTCACCACGACCAATCTGTGAGATTTATTCCTGGACTGCAAGGTTGGTTCAACATCCACAAATCAATCAGTGTGATACAATGCATTAATAAAAGAAAGAACAACAGCCATATGATACTCTCATTAGATGCTAAAAGAGCATTTGACAAAGTACAGCATCCTTTCTTGAAGGGAAGTAGGGAAGGAAAGAATGAAACAAGATGGGATCGGGAGGGAGACAAACCATAATAGACTAAATCACAAAACAAACTGAGGGTTGCTGGGGAAGGGGGAGTAGGTATAGGGTCGTTGGGTTATGGTCATTGGGGAAGGTATGTGATATGGTGAGTGCTGTGAAATGTGTAAGTCTGATGATTCACAGACCTGTACCCCTGGGGCAAATTATACATTATATGTTAATAAAAATAATTAATAGAAAAAAAAAGAACAAAAATAGCAAACACATGTAGTATGTGCCTGGGCAATTTATAATAAATTCAGAAAATAATATTCTTATAATAGGTCCTTAATCAACAGCCTAATATCATCTGTGCATTTTCCAATATCCCTAAGACCTTCACTGGAAGATAGTTGGGAGCTTCACTGCATATAAGAAACACTGAAGTAACTAGCTGAGGCAAGGCTGTTCCAAATGGACCCCGAATCTGGGTGGGAAGTCTTCCTTTTCAAAACCATCTTGTTCACAAAATCCAAATGGAATCTGGGAGCAATAGCATCCTTGGATAAATTGCAGCCTTTTATAAGAACACTCTCCAAATGTGGTTCTGCTGGAATCCAAAGACTCAATTTTTATTCCAGGGCCGATCACTTAGCTTACAAGCTATGTGACCCCAAGTTATTTACTTCTTTGAGTTTCAGCGTCATCACTGGTAAAACATATATGATAATAGTACCTATAACTCCCATGTAGGTACCATGCACATGTTAAAGTATTTATTAGCAATGCCTGTCATGTAGTCAATGCTTGATAAACTTTAGTTATTCTCTATCATTAAGGTGAGCAGTTACATAGAAAAGAGTCACCAGTAAAATTAAAGATCATTTGTAGAATCCATTTTCATTACCTTTAGGTGATAACATTAGAGAGAACACAAGTATATCCTTAGCCACATATGCTTTCATCATGGTCATTTCAGGAGGAGGTCTGGATATTATGTGTTTTTGTAAGCCAAAAGGATAACACAAGAAAACACTGGGTTCCAGAAAGCCATCACTAGTGGAAGGCTTTCAGAAGCTTGGGGCCATTCTCAGAAGAGCTGCTTTCTAGCCATTACTCTTCTGAGACCAAAGCCACACTAAGCACACAGAGAGGACCACAATGCAAAAACAGAAGTCATTTATCAGTTCTGTGTAGCTTCCATTCTGTCAGAAATAGTACTGCTTGCCTGTTCTTCCTTGTGAAAGGCAGCACAAAAGAGGAGATGGAAGAGTGTCAAAGATTTGGTTAGTTTTGTAGACTAGGAAGCCACCTGAGGTGAATAAAAGGATTACTATGGGACAAAAGGAACACAATGACTCAGTTGGGATTCTAAATCAGATTTATGAGATCACCTGACTCAGCTCAATGAAAAGCCTCTTCCTTCAAAATCCTTTTACACCCACTAACATGAGAAAAACAAGTAGCCATAAACCAAAGTGAAACAAAAACTTTGATGGACATGTTCAAAGGGATTAGCAAAGGAAAGTTGTGATCCTCACCAAAACAAAACCTTAATAAATGTGGACAACATAGTGTGGACAGGGGAAACCAACACTATACCATAAATGTCTTGGGCAGTGAAAAAGAGCAATGTGCCACTCTATTCTGCTCAGAATAGTTTTCTCTCTCTTGCCTAAAGTCTTCGGTTTTTACATGAATTATTTGAAATGTGAATTCCTTCTTTACATTTTCGAAAGAATAAAAGTAAAACATTAAATATCACAATTTTGAAATGTTGTGGTTTTTTACTTCAGGAAAGAACAAGGTAATGGGAACTAATATGTATATTTTTAATTCTATGTATCACACACATAGGTAACACTTTTTGGTTAGTTACTTTTCTAAGTATTTGCATGAATTATCTTGTCAATCTTCACAATAATCCAATAAGGTAGAGCTATTTTTTTTCCCATTTTACGAATAAGGAAAGAGTCTTAGAGAAGCTAAATAATTTGCTAAAAGAAGCTCAGTAGCTTGTGGGAGGGAAAGTCCACCCAGATCCACCTGCCCGCGAATCCTGCGTGACTGCAGTTCACCACACTCCTCGAGAGACTCAGGATAAACTGCCAGAGCCTGATTTCTACAAGGACTTAATAGCTAGCTTTCCAAGGGCGGCTGCCTTCCTACTAGGGGGTAAGGTATTGACCATTCTAGACCACAATGGTGGGCAGTAAGTCTCTGTTCAAGGCTTACTTCTTCCTTTTGTGAGGGTTAAATTCTCCTCCTGGTTCAAACTAACAAGCATAAGACCAAATACATTGCTATGTTGAGCAGGAGATCAGTAATGTGAATGCACAAGGATTCCTGGCAGAAAGGATTAAAAAGTACATAGTTTATTTGGAAAGAGTGTTTATTTGAGACTTGGAACAAATGAAATTCATTCTTTTAAGTGAAGGAACGTAGATTCTGGCACATAAACTTCTTTGTTTAAAAAATAAGTTATTAATCCATGCCCCAAATTGTAAATAATTCAGATTCTTCCAGAACCCAGAGCCCTCCCTGTTAATGATGAAACCAATCAGGACTTTGTTATTCCATTCTGTTATTAGCATTGACTATGGCTGGGAAGAGACTAAGATAACAAAAGACCCTGAGATTTAGCTAGGTTCCCATGTTAGTTATTGAATCATTTTTCACCTCACCTCCAACACTGTGTGTCTCATCCCCAATCTCACTGCCTAGCTTTTCACCACATAAAGACTTATATGAATTTGTAATGATCTCAGGTAATTTACTTGTTATATGTCAACTACACTGTTAAGTCTTCAAGGCCCAGGACCAAAGCATATATGTCTTCTCAATCCTGGGATATAATGCAATAGTGTGAAAGTACTCTACATGTGATAAACCAAAACAAAATACTTGGTATCCTAAGTTTTCACAAGCCTAGCATGGTTCCGCGCAAGCAGAATTATAGCATTTTATCACAGCAATAAAAACAGCTAAGCCCTTTTATATTTGTGAGGCACTTCAAATATGAAATGGTTATAAAAAATAGCAAATATAATCCAATTCTAAGACCTATGCTTGTATTATTCAGTTCTCACAAACACCCTGGAAGGAAGGGATGATAGTCTGCTCCAATCTCATTCTAGAACCCACTTCTTTAACACTCTGCTACTTTGCCACCTACTCAGAGTACCCAGAGCTAGGAAGAATTTCAAGTCTTCAATTTAAAGATGGAGAGGTAAAGACGCAGAGAGGGTAGCTAGCTTCCATATGGTTAACTACTAGTAAATGGCAAAATAGAGCCAGAACCTAGTCTCCTAGTCATTAACTCAGAGTTCATCACTACAACATGCCTTCCTCAATGGGAGGCAATCCATATATGTAATTTGTGTGCAATTTTAATGTTTTAGAGGAGAACTGAGTAATCTCAAAGCTTCTTGGTTTCTCACGTACTCAGTTATCTTTGCATATGAGTTATCTTTTATAAAACAGGAATACATAACTAATTGTTTTAAAGGTAGCATTCTTGCCACTTAACATTGGATGAAAGCCTATCTCTCAGCTAAGCAGAGAGGTCAGTGAAGAGAGTTGAATGATTTGAGATTCAGCTTGGTGAGGAATTTCAAGTAAGATTCTGCTTGATGAGGCATTCTGCTAAATTTTTTTTTTCTAGCAGAAAAATAGGGGTTTAGGCTTTTTTTGTTAATTTGTTTTAATTTTTTTTTCGATCTATTTTTACCTACCAGGTATTTGAAATATAAGAAAAAGCACAGAATGTGTTTTCTGTTTGTTCACGTTCATGCAAGTAACTACATCCAAAAATAACTAGATTAAATACATCTTGGTATTTTACTGTTATGTGGTTCAAAGCCCACTTAGAAAAAAAAAATGTAATAGAAACAGCCAATGCCCCACTACTCATCTGTTTCTTCCTCTCTCTAAATGTGACTGATCTGAAATTGCCATGTCTTTAACACATTTACTACATAGGTAAGAATATACTCATAGATAATAGAATAATTTTGCATATTCAGAAATGTATATGAAGGGCTACATATTATATAAATTCTTTTTAACTCTACTTTATTCACTTATCATGTTTTTGTTTTAGATTTAGTTAGAAGGTGTTGTCTTTAGGTACATAAATTATATCTTCGGGTGTGAAGGCATATGACAAGTGTGAGCATAAGATATGATTATGAAGGAAAACATATATTTAAATAGCAGATTCCCATAAGGCAAAGGCTATTGTGTATCTTAAATTATGTATGCATAATTCCAATGCAGGTGGTGTACCTCTTAAAGAAAATGAGAAACTAACATAATAAAATAGGAATGGAGACATAACAATGTCAAGTATTATGCATAGGGAACCAAGCTGTAAAACATAAAAGAATCTAGAACAAAGGAGACCCACCAAAGAAGGGTGGAGAATTCCAAATGGTCTGGGATCCTAGTCTTACTCAGCACTTACTTAGGCTTATTATCCTGTCATTGCCTCTCCACTACTCCTGTCCCCACATGCCTCCATCTCCTTTGCTTACAATGACTCTTTATCCTCTCTCTGTCCAGTTTTGTGTTATAGTCCTGGCAAGAAATACCAGTGGACCCTCCTTCTCTTCCTTTCCTTTGAAACTTTACCACCCAATAAAATCTTCTAAAAGCCCCCCACATGCCCTAGGAGCGCCCTTGCAAATGTCTTCCCTTTGACAAATTATTTTACACTTCTCACTTGCTGCATTATTCATGCATTTAGTTTGAGTAAACTCCTCAAGGCATTTTATTCCTTTTTGACACAAATTTCTCATTTCCCATACCTGCTGTTGTGTGACTAAAGCATAAGCAATTATAAGTAATTTTAATAACTCAGTGGTTTCTTGAGTGCTATTTCTCCAGGACTCTACTGTCATACCATATAAAATGTATGCACTGGTTTTATAATAGGTAAAAAGATTAATAAAAAACTCTGAAAGTCAGACCAATAAGAGTGCTGGTCTCTCACCCAAATACTAGATAAATGCCAAAAGTACCACCACAGGGTCCAAGCTACCTACAAAGGAAGGATGTGTTCATCACTGTTGTTTACAATAACTTATCTGATGTGACAACAGTAAGAGGTTAAAAAAGACTGAGATTTAAAGTCACAGACTGTTCTTCCCCCTAATTTGCCACTATCTTCGATATGTATCATTATAGCTTACAAAGGCAAAAAGCTAGACAGAGGCTTGCCTTTCAATGCAAATCAAGGAGGAATGCCAAATCAAGGAGGTAAACACAGAATGCACTGAGAAAAAGAAGCAGTATGAGGACAGTGCTCCCTAGAGGGGCCTGCTTACCCTGATAAGGTCCACCTGGCTGTCAACACTTTAATGAAATAAATGAATTCAACCTAGATATCTGTAAAAATATCTAGAAAGATTTATAATTCCAAACTGCATTAAGATCACAAATGATTAGGTAAGACTACAATAATCTGTAATTGGGACTGGCAATTCTGTTTTGCTGTTGTATCCCCAGCCTCGGGTCTCTGATAGATGATGTGGAGTATAGTGTGGCCCATAATAAAACTTCTCTTAATCCCATACATACACTGGCATCTAGAGAATGTTCTCTCACTCTACATGAAGTCTAGATAATGCCCAGGACTTAGACATGTCTTCTCTAGTCTGTTTATATTTGCCTCTTGCGTGCCATACATGGCAATGTTATGGGTTAAATTATGATCTCCCCAAAATTCATATGTTGAAGTCCCAAGGCCCCATACCTCAGAATGTAGCTATATTTGGAGATAAGATTTTAAAAGAGATAATTAAGTTAAAATGAGGTTGTTAGAGTAGGGCCCAAATTCAATATGACTATGTCCTGATAAGAAGAGGAAGGGACAACAGGGCTATCAGAGAGATGACTATGTGAAGAGGCAGCAAGAAGGAGGCCAGCTAAATCCAAGAAGAGAGACCTCAGGAGAAACCCTGACACCAACCCTGCTGACACCTCAATCTTGGACTTGCAATTTCCAGGACTGTAAGAAAATAAATTCCTGTTGCTTAAGACACACAGTCTGTGGTATTTTGTTATGGCAGCCCCAGCTAACAAATATGATGGCAAAGAACATAAGTCTTAGAAACTTTGAATGTACCAAATGGCCTACTCTACAATCAAAAGAAAGCATCACTTGGGGTCTTGAGTTCTTAAATGCCTTCATGGTCAGACCCAAATCTTTGTGTTTTATCCTACACCAAGAACTATCTCTTCTTTTGTCTGGCTTTGTGCATGGCTTGTTAATCATCCTTTATGTCATGGATTCTTTTTATTGATAGAAACATAGCAGCTTTAGATCCTGAGCATTGAGAAGAAACAAATTCTACATGGCCTGGTTTCAGGCACACTATCTAAAAGATAATCAGAAATCTTCCATGAAGAGTAACCTCTTGTCATCAGAAGTATGTATCATTGTACAGAATACATCTATCAACTTCTTCACTGTGATTTCCACTGATAAAACAACCTCCCTTTTATTAAACATTGATACACAATGCATTCTAAGCATTTTCTTGAATCGGTTTTGGGCAGGTTTAGAAAATTCATACTACCACACTCACAGTACTGTACAGTTAAATTTGGCATAAAAAATATAACCTTGTAACTGCTTATGTCTGGTTTCTGAAATTACTTTGCAGCTTGCAGTTCCTTCTTATCAAGGTACCAGTGATGACCAGTAACTGAGGTAAGTTTCTGTTTTCATTCTGCCTGAATTCCTTTCCATCTAGTTTCTGTTTTCCATGTTGTTCTTTTCCCTTTGGGGATTGATCCCTTCTCACTGTCTTGATCCTTACTTCTGAATCTCTACTTATGTAGTTCCCCAAAATGTACGCAAAAGCAACGTTTAACAATAAATGTCTACAAGCATTTTCATGTTTTAAAACCTTGGCTGCCTATATATTTATCGCCTTGGAACGGACACCCACATTTTTTCAACTCAGCAATACCACCCACCAACCCACGCACCTATGCCTTTTTCTCCATCATGTTCGGAGGACTGGAGGATCACTGTAAATCCCTCATGGGAAGAGCCATTTCCAAATGACGTCTGAGCTGAAATTTGATCTCATAGTGGCAGGCGTGATATGTACAATATTTAAAAACACGTCAGGCATAGGTACAGACTGATCAATACTGATAACTAATGTCATGCAGCAATAATAAGGGATCTTGAAAATGATCATAAGAAAGGCCCAAAGGAACATTAAAAGTCATCAAATATATTCTTGTAGGCTCTGGCTTTGTTAGGTGCCTAACACCATAACACTTGCTAGTCACTTGAGAACCACAGGATCAAGTTATAATTGTAGGCACCTGTTCCCCATCGGACTGGTACTCTTTTCAGTATCTCTGACACTGTTGGCAGCATTTCCCAGCAAGAAACCCAAGTCTTTTTCCTGCCTATTGAATAGGTGAGGGCTTGTCACCTAGGTCCTCATCTGTTCATTCACTCACTCCACAAAAACTCAGCTCCATATATGAACTAAGTACTAAATTTATTTTTAACATTTAATGAATAAATGAAATAATATGAATAGGTGTATGAGTGAACACATGACTTTAGCCACCTTGCTCACTAACTTTCTTTGTAGCACCAGTATAAAATCTCAAAATAAAAAGCCTTAACACAGAAAACGCGACGGGAAGGAAACCTCCTCTCATTCACAGACTAAGAGAACCAAGAAGTGACATTTGTATCCAAGAGGCCATTGATAGACTGTGTTTACAGACTCAGAAGCTGTCATTACATGAAAGGAAGAGGAGGAAACAAAAACAAAATGTAAACTAATAATGATAGCAATATGTAAGGCTATTTGACTTGTATCATAAATATGTACATAGTCTTCTATTTTCAAATTAATACTGACTAGAGATATATTGGTTTTCCACAACTTCCTATAACCCCAAAGAGGCTGATGTTCCATTTTACATATAAAGAAAGTGATTACTTTGTAGCTTGCATTATTTCTCAGGTCTTCAGTTGCAGATTAGTGGCTTAGCTCAGTGAATTCTGCTGTATTTGGGCCTGGATCTGGAGCTGCAATTCCTTAATCTAACACAAGAAGAGTTAAGTGATAAGCCTCAGAACGCCCATTTCCTTATCTGTAGAGAACAGTCAGAATTAACATGACTGCGTTAGAGGAGCAGTTGTTCTTGCATTCTGGAATTTCTCTTAGAACAGGAACAACTTCT
The DNA here is from genome assembly GCF_010015895.1 of Lontra canadensis. NCBI lineage: Eukaryota > Metazoa > Chordata > Mammalia > Carnivora > Mustelidae > Lontra > Lontra canadensis. The sequence continues at coordinate 47,240,235 of NW_022630996.1, read as the reverse complement.
TCTTCTTCTTTTTTTTTTAAGATTTTATTTATTTATTTGACAGACAGAGATCACAAGTAGACAGAGAGGTAGGCAGAAGAGAAGGGGAAAAGCAGGCTCCCTGCTGAGCAGAGAGACTAATGCAGGGCTCGATTCCAGGACCTTGAGATCATGACCTGAGCCAAAGGATAGAGGCTTAACCCACTGAGCCACCAGGCTCCCCTGAACATGAACTTCTTGAAGACAGAAATTAAGGTCATATTCACATTTTCTTGACACATGACAGGTGTTAAATAATATTCTAAACAAATGACTAGATAGTATACTCTGGACAGACTTCCCCAAGAATGGGTTTACTACTGGGCAAATATTTGAAGAAGAGCATGGCCAAACCAGAGTAAAAGTGCAAGTGCAGGGAAGAATCTGGAGCTTCTTTATTTAAAATGAAGTAGCCTAATGGGCACATAAGCCTAATGAGGAAATGTGTTAAAGTTGAGGACATATTCGTTGTCTCAAATGTCTGAGAGAAGTAAATAAATGGTGCTGATGGAATAGACTTTCCCCACTGACTCTAAGATCCATGAGAGCAGGAAATATGTTTCATTTATCATTTTATCCCCTGCACTCAATCAGTATTTATTAAATGATGAATGAATGAATGAATTCAGTTATGAGGTTCAAAAGGTAGCTTTGTGTTTAAGCATACACGAACTTTATTCATAAAAGGAGTATCGATCAAAAGTAGAATGACCTGCCTTTTGAGTTGTGAGTTTTTCAGTATTCAGGCTGTTGAAACAGAATCAGGATGATCATACAGTGGGTTTCTTTTAATGGTAAGATCTTCCGATCTATGCAATGCATTTCTAATTAGTTACCATATATCCACTGGATCAATTGATTCTGATAATTATACCCAAAATGAATGTGATAGTCACTCAAATTGCTCCACTAGTATTTTTATCCAACCATTTTAGAAATCATGATATTAATGCAGGAACATCATATGATTACGTAGATTCCTACATAATATATAACTTCAGATAATCCTTTCAACAGGTATGGTTTTATAGTCTACAATTTCATTTGGTAGAGTGTTTTAGAGAGATGTATCAAGCCCCTGTTCCAGGGATTCTTTCCAGTTACTTTATCCAATACCCAGAGAGTATTTATTATTAAAATATTTACTCTTTTTCCTAAACAGAAGAACAACTCTCAAACTCACATCTTCCAGTTAATTATAACTAGGCTTCTCTCAAAGTCTACTTCCTGTGCAAAGTACTTTGTCACAGAATTATTTCTACTTAAGCACTGGTTAGTCAGAATTGTAGCTTTTCTAAGACTTTTTTAAACAATGGAATGTTTTGGAAAAATGATCTCCTTTATTAATGTAAGAGCTCTGCCCGTAAACTTGAGTTAATTCTGTTGAGTCAGGACTTACTGATAGATTCCTGAATTTACCCAGAACTTTAAACGTTGTGTTCCAAGTGTCCTTTGCCCCTAAGGAATCAAGGAGTGCATTAATGTTGTTGTCACTGTAATATTTAATAAGGAACCTTGTGTAAGATTTTAGAAACTTTCCATTTGAAGGTGTTTTTTGCTCCTAAATAATACAGACACTATCAATATACAAATAGGGCTGGGAAGGCAGGAGAGCTTGTCAATTGCACTTACCCTGCATTCCCAGGATGTAGAAAAATGGAATTTAAGAAGTAGGTGGTCCAGACAGAAGAAAAGTCTTCAAGTCCATTATTTTTACTATGTATAACAGTTGAAATTAACTGTCAAATGAGCTTTGAATCTAGTTAAATGTAAATATACAAAATAACAACTTATGGTTAACACAAGCATGTCTACTGTTTACCACAAAACCACAGGGGAAGCAACAGGACTGAAATGCAGTACTAATGACAACAGATCTCTCTACTTTCTGTGTTTAGTATGTTCCATAAGTCATTTAAGATAATAAGGATTCATTCAAGGACCTTCCACATGTGAATTCAACCAATGATCAATTATTTTTTCTTCCATGTTTATAATTATTTGTTTACATGCTTAGCTCTGCCACTAGATAGAAGATGATGTAATAATGGAAAGACTATTTATGTTTCATGCATGCTGTGTGTAGTGCTTTAGACATGGCAGACAAACAACAAATACTGTTTTCTCAGAAGCAGTTACTTCATGTATTAAGAATAATAAAAAAAAAAAGAATAGGCCTACTTCCATTCATTTTGCCAATGAGAAAAAGAAGAGGGAAAGTGAGAAGGAAGAAGAAGAAAAAGAAAAAAAAAATTAGAGGAGACTGGCATTGACTAGAATCCCATAATTAAAGTAATCAATTGCCATTTAAACTTATTTGCATCATTGTTCATGCATATGATGCCAGACTTGGCACAAATCGGTGATTCTTTTCTTTTTTTTTAAAGATTTTATTTATTTATTTAACACACACACACACACAGAGATCACAAGTGGGCAGAGAGGCAGGCAGAGAGAGAAGGGAAGCAGTCTGCCTGCTGAGCAGAGAGCCCAATGTGGGGCTTGATCCCAGAACCCTGAGATCGTGACCTTAGCCAAAGCCAGAGGCTTAAAGCTCTGAGCCACCCAGGTGCCCCCAAATCGGTGATTCTTAAATGCTAATTGACAGGTTGGTTGATAACTGCATCCATGCTTCCATGTTAAGTTGCTGCTATGTTCTAGGTTGCCCTGAGGAAGATTTCCAAAGATTCTGCAAAAATCGCATTTAGACACTTAAAAGCTTTTCACATCTTCTCCATGTTTTATTTATTTTATTTTTTTTTAAGATTTTTTAATTTATTTGTCAGAGAGAGAGAGAGAGTGAGCACAGGCAGAGAGAATGGCAGGCAGAGGCAGAGGGAGAAGCAGGCTCCCTGATGAGCAAGGAGCCCGATGCGGGACTCAATCCCAGGACACCGGGATCATGACCTGAGCCAAAGGCAGCCGCTTAACCAACTGAGCCACCCAGGTGCCCCACTTCTCCATGTTTTAAATGTAATGTACAGATGAACACACCTAACACTGGTCTTCTTAAATCAGAATAACCACTTTAGCAAATACTCTTTCCATAAAGCTGCCAATAAAGTCACAAATGGTTTGACATATTCTTTTGACTGAATTAAGTTAATAATTCAGTGTTTTATAGTCAGTAAAACTGGCAACAGAGCAATAAACTTACAGATAAATATACTCACAAAGATTCTTCACATCAGCGTGGCATGAGGTTTATCAGGCCTGGTCCTCAGCCAAAATTTTTAATTAACAAGATTTGCTCTCAATATCTCTCCCTTTCACCTTTCAACCTTGTATTTACTTCAAATTTTGCCTTTTTCACAAAACAGCCTGTCTCCAAGTGAGGGACACTTTCTTGCTACTTCACATGACTCCCTTCACCTACAAAAATAGCCCAAGTCCCTTCATTAACATGGGTTTAACTACTCTAATTACTCGAGTTATGGTACAAAATGCCAGACAATGATTTGAAAATGTTATCCTTCCCAGCTGCCACTTTTATTTTTTACCAGTGACTTCCAGTGTTTTGCACCTGGGGTGACCAACTGTCTCAGTTTGTCTGGGCCTTTCCTGGTTTCAACAACGAAAATCCCAACTCTCAGGAAACCTCTCTGTCCTTGGCAAACTGAGAAGGTTGTTTACTCTAACTGCACTGGAAGGACTTTAAAAAAACAATAATTGGGGAACACTTTTTTTACCCTTCTCTCTCCAACTGCATTTCCCAGTTGGAGATTTTTCTACTTCCTCTCAAGTCCCTGTTCAGAATGATCTCTTTGGCCCCCTCAGGAGCCCAGCGTATCCTGTCTTTTTTCCCCACCCACCACACTCTTCAAGAAAAATTTCCCAGATTTGCTCAGTGTGCTTTCTGGGTGATCTAAGCCTTCTATTATTTCTGTTTGCGCAATAAGAGACATTTGCCTTACCAGGCATCTCCATGTTCACATAAAAAAATAAACAAATAAATAAAGGAGTCCAGATTTATATTACAGTCCCCACCCATGACACTTAGTCTATTCCTAGACTGTCTTCATATTCCCCACCTGACAAAAGAACATACTTTATCTGCAGCACTCAGAACCTTTAGTGACAACAAAGAAAACTCAAGGGAAATTCTCTATAAGTATGTATTATCCAGACCAATATTTTTCATTAGTTCCAATAAGCAGAGTTAGACACCATATCTTGCCTGTGGTAAAAGGACAATGCAGTGAAAGTGTTCCACCTTTCTAGTGTTTGTTTGTTTGTTTATTTGTTGTTTTGTTTTGTTTTGTTTTTGTTAAGAGTCTACCATCTCTTTACAATTCTGTTCATTCTGTGGCTCTGGAGTACCAAGCAGTTCTCAAACATCTATGATTTGTCTGTGATAGAGAAACAAGGAAGCATAATTTTTAAAATGCTCTTTACAGGATTGTTAAAATTCATTTGAGAAAGTTCTGGGGGAAGATGGCATAGTAGGAGGACCCTAGGCTCACCCTGTCTCACAGACACAACAAGATAACACTCACATCAGTGTAAATAACCTAGAAAATGATCCAAAGACAAGCAGAATAAATTTCACAACTAAATGTAGAGAAGAGGCCACGTGGAAGAGGGCAGGAAGGGCAAAGACATGTTGGGGAACTAAATTTCTGGGGCTGTCCATAGGAGGAAGGAATACTAGGGGCAACGAGAAGGGAGAGAAACAGACACCTACACCAGAGACCCCCTCTGGGGAGGACAAACCCCCATAACATTTGGCTTTGAAAACCAGAGAGGCTAAATTTTATGAGTTCTTATAACTAGTGGAACCTAAAACTTGGAATTTTAAAAAATCAGTAGGCTCAGCTTGGAGAGTGGGAGGGTGAGAGAAAACAGTCCCCACCCTTAAAAAGAAAGCACAACAAACAGTCTGTGGAGATACAGCTTAGAAGAGCAGTTTGAAAGGCACCTGGGATATATGGGAAGGAGAGTTATTTATTAATTTCAGAGCTTGCCCAGAGGGACAGAAATCTCTGGGGAACTCCCCCAGGAACAAAAGAATCAACAGGCACCATTTCCCCTCCCCACTATACTCCCACTAGCATAAACTCATGACCATATGCTGGACTTGTTACCTAACCTGCTAGCACTGCCACCACATGCCCCTTTCCCATGCTGTGTTTCCACTAATCTACCCCTCTGGACAGTCTGTCTCAGTCTCAGTGTTTCAAGACCCCTCACACAGAGGACCTAGGGCACACAAATCTCCCCTGGACAGAGGGGACAGATACAGTGGATCTGTCCTCTACAATATGCTCTTGACCAGAGCCAGATATCACAGGTCTGTCAGTGTGCAATCAGCCCCATACAGTGGACAGCACCACTCGAAAGAGATTCCTCCACAGAGGAATAAAGAAGTAAAGATAACCACATGCATAAGTCAGATGGAGGTCCCAGGAGTGAGCCAGAGGTAGACAACTGGTCTGACTGCAGCCCAACCCACCAACAAAAGCTTCTCAGGGTACAATACAGGGAAAGAACCTTGCAGTTTGGTACTACTGAATCTCTGGCAAATTCCCGGTGTGGCTCAATTCAAGCTCAAGGACTCCCCAGACTAGCCCACTAACACTACGGGGACCAAACACAGCCCACAACAGACAAAAAGAGCCATGGCAGATGACTGGACTGAAGGAAAAAGTGGCTCAGCCATAACAGCAGAATGCATACAACATACATAGGAGACACTCTTCAAACACCAGGTTCTGGTGAATGGGGACACCGCATGGTAGAGCATAAAGGACTTCTTTTTCATAAGGCCATTACTTTCAAGAGCAGGAGACATAGCTGTCTTTCCTAACACAAAGAAACAGACATAGAGAAATAGACAAATGAGGAAACAGAGGAATATGTCCCAAATGAATGAAGAGGACAAAATCACAGCAAAAGACCTGAGCAAAATGGAGATAAATAATAAGTTTGATAGAGAATTTAAGGCAATGATCATAAAGATACTCACTGGACTTGAGAAAAGAATGAGGACATCAATGAGACACTTAATAATGAGATAAGAAAGAACCAATCAGAGATGAAGAACACAATAAATGAAACTAAAAATACACAAGATGGAATATAAAGAAGACTAGACACAGTAGAAAAACAAAGCAGTGAGCTGGAGGACTGAGTAATGGAAAGTAATCAACCTGAACAGGTGAGAAGAAAAATTAGGCAAAATGAGAATACACCTGGGGAACTCAGCAACACCAAGTATAATAACATTCACCAATAAAGGGATCCCCGAAGGAGAAGAAAAATAAAAGGGGCAGAAAATTTATTTCAAGAAATAACAGCTGAGGGGTGCCTGGGTGGCTCAGTGGGTTAAAGCCTCTGCCTTCAGCTCAGATCATGATCTCAGGGTCCTGGGATTGAGCCTCGCATTGGGCTCTCTGCTCAGCAGAAAGCCTGCTTCCTCCTCTCTCTCTCTGTCTGCCTCTCTGTCTACTTGTGATTTCTGTCAAATAAATAAATAAAATCTTTATTAAAAAAAAAATAACAGCTGAAAACTTCTCAAATCTGGGGAAGGACAGAGAAATCCAGGTCCAGGAGTCACAGAGAGCCTCCAATAATACCAACCAAGGAAGTACACACAGTACTTCCAAGTACACCAAGACACACAGTACTTAAGATGATAAAAAATCAGTGATAAAGAGAATTTTTAAAGCAGTTACATAAAAAGGAGACCTCACAAGGCTCTCTGCTGATCTTTCAGAAGAAACTTAACAGGCCAGAAGACAGTGGCATGATATATTCAAAGTGCTGAAAGGATAATATCTGTAAGCAAGAATACTCTATCCAGCAAGGCTTTCATTCAGTAGAGAAAAAGAGGTAAAATCTTCCAAAGAAACAAGTTAAAGGAATTCATGACCACTAAACCAGCCCTACAAGAAATGTTAAAGGGAACTCTGTTAGTAGAAAGGAAAGACCATAAGCAATATTGAGGAAAATAGGAAGCCCAAAAGCAGTAAAAACAAGTATATGTGTAAAAATCAGGCAAGGGACTCATAAAATAAATGGATGAGAAGGATGACACCATATACCTAAAATGTGGGGAGGAGGGGAGTAAAGAATGGATTCAAACATAAGTGACCACTATCAATTTAATATAGATTGCTACATGCAGAAGATGTTATACACAAACTGAATGGTAACCACAAATCAAAAACCAGTAATAGATATGCAAAAAATAAAGAGAAAGAATCCAAGTAGATCACTAAAGAAAGCTAACTAGTCATGAGAGAAGAAAGGAATGGAGAAAAACTACAAAACAACCTATAACGAGTAACAAAATGGCAAAAAATACAGTTACTTTAAATGTAAATGGACCAAATGCCCCAATTAAAAGACTAAGGGTAACAGAATGGATAAAAAACAAACAAACACACAAACACAAGACCTATTTATATACTGACTAATAGAGGCTCATTTCAAAACTAAGAACACGTGCAAATTGAAAGTGAAGGGAAGGAGAAGCAATTTATCATGCAAAGGGATGTGAAAAGAAAGCTGTAGTAATACTTATATTGGACAAAATAGACTTTAAGCCAACATTTTAACAAGAGACAAAGAAGAACACCTATCATCATTAAGGGGTCAATCCAACAAGAAGATCTAACAATTATAAAAACATACACACTCAACATGGAGCATCCAAATACTTAAATCAGTTAACAACAAATATAAAGGAAATAATCAACAGTAGTGAAATAACAGCAGGGGAGTTTAACACCCCACTTACCTCAATGGACAGATCATCCAAACAGAAAAACAACAAGGAAATAATGGCTTTGAATGACACATTGGAGCAGATGGATTTAACAGATATATTCAGAATGTTCAATCTAAAAACACATATTCTTCTCAAGAGCACATGTAACATTCTCTAGAATAGATCATATATTAGTCCACAAAACAGTTTCAACAAACTCAAAAAGATCAAAGTCATTCCATGCATCTTTTCTAACCACAATGCTACAAAGCTACAGATCAACCACAAGAAAAAAATCTGGAAAGAGCACAAATACATGGAGATTAAATAACATGCTACTACACCATGAATGGGTAAAATAAATAATCAATGAGGAAATTAAAAAATACATGGAAACAAATGAAAATGAAAACACAATAATCCAAAATTTGGGGGATCAGCAAAAGCTGCTCTAAGAGGTAAGTTTATAGCAATACAGGCCCTTGAGAAGCAAGGAAAATCTCAAATGAACAATTTAATTGTACACGTAAAGGAGCTAGAAAAAGAACAGACAAAATCTAAAACCAGTATTAAAAGGGAAATAATAGGGGCGCCTGGGTGGCTCAGTGGGTTAAAGCCTCTGCCTTCGGCTCAGGTCATGATCTCAGGGTCCTGGGATCAAGCCCCACATCGGGCTCTCTGCTCAGTGGGGAGCCTGCTTCCTCCTCTCTCTCTGCCCGCCTCTCTGCCTACTTGTAATCTCTGTCTGTCAAATGGGTGAATAAAATCTTAAAAAAAAAAATTTAAAAGGGAAATAATAAAGATTACAGCACAAATAAGTAAAACAGAAATTTAAAAAACAATAGAACAGATCAGTGAAAGCAGGAGCTGGTTCTTTGAAAAGATCAACAAAACTGATAGCCACACTTACTAAGAAAAGAGAGAGAGAGAGAAAGAGAGAGGACTCAAACAAAATCAGAATTAATACCACAGAAATACAATGGATTATAAGAGAATATTATGAAAAATTATATGCCAACAAATTGGACAACCTAGAAGTTACTGGACAACCTACAAAAACCTAGATGTTACTAGAAACATAACCTCCCAAAATTTAATCAGGAAGAAATAGAAAATCAAACAAACTGGTTACTAGCAATGAAATTAATCATTAATCAAAAAACTCCCATCAAGCAAAAGTCCAGGATCACATGGCTTCAAGGCCAATTCTACCAAACATTTAAAGAAATAATGCCAATAAGTGAATGAATGAACGAATGAATGAAAACATTGATTGATTGATTGATTGATCAATACCTATTCTTCTCAAACTATTCCAAAAAATAGAAGGAAGAAAACATCCAAATTCATTCTATGAGACCAGCGTTACCCTGATACCAAAACAAAATAAAGATACTACAAGAGAGCCACAATATCTCTGATGAACACAGATGCAAAAATCCTTAGCATAATATTAGCACACTGAATCCAACAATACATTAAAAAAATTATTAACCATGATCAAATGGGATTTATTCCTGGGATGCAGGGTGGTTCAATATTTGCAAATCAATCAATGTGATATATCCCATCAATAAGGGAAAAAACTGATAGATGAATTCAGTAAAGTCGCAGGATATAAAATCAATGTACAGAAATCCATTGCCTTTCTATACACTAATAATGAGGCAACAGAAAGAGAAATTAAGAAAACAATCCCATTTACAATTTCACCAAAAATAATAAAATGCCTAGGAATAAATTTAACCAAAGAAGTGAAAGACCTGTACTCTGAAAACTATAAAACACTGATGAAGAAAATGAAGATGACATGAACAAATGGAAAGGTAGTCCATGCTCATAGATTGGAAGAATTAATATTGTCAAAATGTCCATATTATCCAAAGTAATTTAGAGATTAATGCAATCCCTATCAAAATACCAACAGCATTTTTCACAGAACTAGAACAAATCATCCTAAAACTTGTACGGAACAGTAAAAGACCCGAAATGGACAAAACAATCTTGAAAAAGAAAAACAAAACTGGACGTATCACAATTCCAGACTTCAAGTTATATTACAAAGCTGTAGTAATCATAACAGTATAAACATTAGATCAACAAAAGAGGTAAGAATATGTAATGGGGAAACAGAGTCTCTTCAATAAATGGTGTTATTTTCCAGGAAAACTGGACAGCTATATGCAAAAGAATGAAACTGGACCACTTTCTCACACCAAAAAAAAACCAAAACAAAAAAACTCAAAACGGATTAAAGACCTGAATATGAGATGTATGGTTTCACATAAAAATTCTGGATGAGAACACAGGCAGTAATTTCTCTGATACTGGCCATACCAACATCTTTCTAGATATATCTGCTAAAGGAAAAGGAATATAAGCAAAAATCAACTTTTGGGACTACATCAAAATAAAAACTTCTGCACAGTGAAGGAAACAATCAATAAAACTAAAAGGCAACCTACTGACTGCAAATGACATCTCTGATAAAGAAATAGTATCCAAAATATGTAAAGAACTTATACAACTGGATACCCAAAAAACAAATAATCTAATTAAAAAATGGGCGGAAGACACAAACAGGTATTTCTCCAAAGAAGACAACCAGATGGCCAACTGACATGAAAAAGCACTCAACATCCCTCATCATCAGGGAAATACAAATCCAAACTACAATGAAATATTACATCACACCTGTCAGAATGGCTAAAATCAAAAACACAAGAAACAACAAGTGCTGGTGAGGAAGTGGAGAAAAAGGAATTCTCTTGCACTGTTGCTGGGAATGCAAACTGGTGCAGTCAGTTTGGTAAACAGTATGGAGGTTCTGAAAAAATTTAAAATAGACCTACCATACAATCTAGTAATTGTACTCCTAGATATTTACTCAAAGAATAAAAAACCAGTAAATCAAAAGGATATATGTACCCCTAGGTTTATAGCAGCATTATTTACAATAAAGCCAAGTTATGGAACCACCCCAAGTGTCCAACAACAGATGGATGGATAAAGAAGATGTGATATATATATCCCAGGTGATATATACCCCAACATTATTCAGCCATAAAAAGAATGAAATCCTGGTATTTGCAACAACACAGATGGAACTGGAAAGTATAATGTTAAGCAAAATAAGTCAGTCAGAGAAAGAGAAATACCATATAATTTCACTCATATGTGGAATTTAAGAAACCAAACAAATGAACAAAGGAAAAAAAGAGACAGACCAAGAAAGAGACTCTTAACTCTAGAGAACAAATTGATGGTTACCAGAGGGGAGGTAGGTAGGGGGATGGGTGAAATAGGTGAAGGGGATTAAGATTATCCTATGTATACTTAATCATGTACATTTAATCATGATGTTTACTGAGTAATGTATAAAACAGTCAAATCACTATATCGGACACCTGAAACTAATATCACACTGTATGTTACCTATATTGGAATTAAAATAAAAAATAAATTTAAAAACTATTTAAAGAAAAAATGCATTTGAACAAAATAGTTGATTTTAGCAAATAAAAAATATTGACCAAATCATTTTTGTTATGAGCTGTGTCCCCTAATTCATATGTTGAAATCTTAACCCTCAGTACCTAGCTGTGTGGCTGTATTTGGTGATAAGGTCTTTCATAAGTAATGAAATTAAAATCAGGTCACCAAGGTGGGCCTTGATCTAATATGATTTGCATCCTTAAGAGATTGGGACACAGACAAATGTATCAGGGTAAAACCCTATGAAGACATAAGGAGAAGATGACCATCTCTAAGCCAGGACAGAAGCCTGGAACAGATCCTTCCATCACGGTCCTAGAAGAAACCAAAGCTGCCAAAACTTTGATCTGGCCTCCAGAATTGAGAGAAAATAAATTTCCGTTGTTTAAGCCACCCAGTCAGTGGTACTTTGTCATGGCAGTGCTAGGAAATTAATACAGTTTTCTAGTAGATAAACACAGAATATACCATGTGGTCAAAATAGAGCTCTCATTAAGGATAGACTTAGAACCTTTCTGGAGGCAGGAACCCAGGGCAGGTGGATTAATTACTTGCAGCGTATTTGCAGCTCTCACATGGAAACTTGGATTCATCCTTAAGCACGCAGTAATCTTCTCGGCAATGAAAATGGAAAGAAACAAAGGTTCTCTAGGAGTGTTAAAGGGAGGTTTTAGATTTTTTTTCTTCCAGACTATCAGTGAAACCTCTTAAAAATGGCTTTTGAAATGTAACGTCAAGTCCTCTCTCCTAGTCTTCTACAAACAACCTTGACTGCTAATCTCTTATTTTACCACAACCCACAGTATTCCACTCCACCCTGAAAAACAGAAAAATACGACATTCCCTCCTGAAGAGAATTTCTCCACACAGAGCAAACTGAATATAACTGAACACGTTTTAAACAGAAACTATATACCAATAAAATGTTTATGGGTTCCTAAAGATGGATAGGGTGAATTGTATGATCATGTGAATGATATTTTTAAAAGCTCATATGTCTGTAGAATAAACAAACAAACACACCACCTTTGTCAGCATATTTCTTTCATTTGGCCCTATTTTTCACCTATGTCTTAGAATCACCTAATTCACCTTGTTCATATTGCCATTCTACTTTCCCCTTGGGCAGCATTTAGAAGCTACTAATGATCCAAAAGAGGAGATAAAAGTCTCCATTGAAAAGTCAGATGGCTGAGAAAGAAATACCACTGACCTTGGGCTTGCTTTCATAACTGCCTTCAGAGAATATTCAAAAGACTTTGCCATGCTGTTTTTCACTGGCAGGAGATGCCACTCTATCCTAACTTTACGGTCCTATCAATTGGTCATTCTGGGAACTCCTCTATCCCTCTTTTCCAGTTAGCTTCTTTCTGGCAGCAGGTGAGGTGATTTTATTAGGTGATGGGTCCTACTTTAAGAGTGAGGAATTAGAAGCAATAGAAGGGGGGGCACCTGGGTGGCTCAGTGGGTTAAAGCCTCTGCCTTCGACTCAGGTCATGATCCCAGGGTCCTGGGATCAAGCCCCTACAACGGGCCCTCTGCTCAGTGCGGAGCCTACTTCCTCCTCTCTCTCTCTCTGCCCACCTCTCTGCCTACTTGTGATCTGTCTTTCAAATAAATAAATAAAAATCTTAAAAAAAAAAAGAATAAGTAATAGAAGATTTGCCCCTGGACCTCCTGGGTCCAGTGAACCTGTAGTCTCCATGGGGTTTTAGACGGCTCTATCATGTCACCAGCAATTTAGAAAGTGGTATGCAGAGGATGGATATTGTAGGTGAAATTCCATTTACCTAGCCTCTGACTTAGTGCAGAAGTTTATAGAAGCAGGCCCATTACCCAGCCTCGTAAGAAGGACTCGAAGGACTGTCTTCTGGAATTACACCCCAGGGAGAAAGTTTTCCTGTTATGTGAAATAGTGCAGAGGTTAATCTCTCCTCACTTTTTTGGTGGAAAATTGCTGGTGGCCTCCCCAATATTCATCTCCTTCCATTTCCCAAAACATTTCAGTTTCACTTGGTGATCAGTGACTCCCAAACCTCGCGCTCTGGTGGCGTTGTCAAAAGAGGAGCCTGCGACCAGTTCTGGCCAATCAGAGGACCATTGATTATAGCGCTCCATGATTGGCTGAGAGATGAGCACCGTCTAAATTGGTCCAATCAGAGGGACCATTCTTGGAAGGTTAGCGGGAAATACTCTTTTGTCCTTATTGCTCAGTGTTTTCTCAGAGAAGCAGGGCCACAGGCACCTGGGTGGCTCAGTGGGTTAAAGCCTCTGCCTTCAGCTGAGGTCATGATCTCAGGGTCTTGGGATCGAGCCCCACATCCAGCTCTCTGCTCAGCGGGGAGCCTGCTTCCCCATCTCTCTCTGCCTGCCTCTCTGCCTACTTGTGATCTCTGTCAAATAAATAAATAAAATTAAAAAAATAAAGAAAAGAAAAAAGAAAAGCAGAGCCATCATCAAGGATGGACCCTGAGGGTTTATTGTGGTTATCTGATCTTCCATATTTGTGAGAGCTGGTCACAGTCTTGGCTGGCTCCTTTCTTCTGTCTTGGTGCTGAGCCTGAAATCATAGGTCAGGCCGGAAGAAAAAGACGGACATGGACCGGGGAACAGCAGATAGAACTAGATCTGTTTGTCGGTCACTGGCACCTATGCTCCTTTCTCACTGACTCCAAATCTGCAGCCTCACTGCTGAGTGTACCACATAAGTGGTTCTCTCGCTGTCGACTGGCATGCACACCTGGCCAGGATTTGGCGATGGGAAAGAAAGTCAACTGAGGGAAACCAGAGCTGCAGGCCAGGCAGCTACCCGCCGACCTGCACCCCCCAACGAATGGAGTCAGGGTCTGCAGGGGAGCCTGAACCAAATCCTCTTACAAGAGTCACCCTGTGCTCTACTGTGACCTAGATAGTTCCCAGATTTCACTTCAGGCCAACCTTAACCAGAAATATTCAGTGAGAACCCTGGGAAACACAATTTGGTTTAGCCAAGCTGAAAAAGCTGAAACAGCCTGAATCTGGAACACGGGAAATGTTTGGCTGGAGGTTCTGCAGCCAACTTGAACCGTGAGAGGACAGCCCGGAGCGGCTAGGCTGCTTTCCTGGAGCCCACGAATGAAACCAATGTAATCAAAGGCAGAGAGGCGGGAGAAAGAAGCAATATGATCCCATCCTTCAAGCCCCGAATCCAGTAATGCTTGAAACTACCCTATTGTTTTCAGATGTGGGGGACAATAAATTCTTTGTGCTTAAGCCAGTTTGAAACGGGTTTTCTGACACCAGCTCCTGATAGCCTGCAAAGCGACAGTCTTAACATAGGGCTGCTATGTTTGCTTTAGCTGAACTTTCTTAATTGTTTTGAAGAGCAGTCTGAAGCTGTGTGAAATCTATCTTGGAGAAAACCAAGCATCAGTTAATTTGTAACTTATTATTGATCAGATAAGGAGAAAGAACTGAGATACTTTCCATTTAAACACACACACACACACACACACACACACACACCACAAAGAGAGGAAGACCGTTTCCATTGTCCCTCAATAATCTCCTTTTCTTAAACTATAACCGAACTCTTCTAAATCTCCCCTTCACTTTCCTTCTTTTCCTCTGTGATGTAAGGTGCCTGGGTAAGCACTGAGTACCTGTTTCCTGGGAGTAAAAAAGTGTATTTTCCTCCCACAAAATGAATTTTTCTAAGGCGTTTCTTGGCTAATTTATTATGCCATTTAACCTAATATGTGTAGGATCAACCTTACACCAAATTTGTCAATCCCGAGGTCTGTTTAAAAGACTGAGCTTGGCAGAACCAGTTTAAATAAAACTAGTAACTTCATCATGACTAAGCTTTGATTTTTAAGTATTAAAATACTTAAATGGATATGCTAAATGTCCCAGTACACTCCATGGTTCGAATGTAGACTTAAATATTAGGAACATTTAAAAATCTGCTTCCAGGCACAAAAGGACAGTCTCAAATATCTCTAAAAACAGAAAAAAAAAAAAAAAAAAGTCCTAGATCCTCCTAGTTACTCAAAGAAGAACAATTTAAAAAGGAAATGATGGCAGAGGATGAGCTATAATACATAATGTTTAAGTGAATTGGCCAGTTCATCACCCTTCTCAGAGTCTCCTTCCCTTTAAATGTGAAACTACTCATTGGAAAGAGAACATCTGGCTACCTTATTTAACAAGTGCCTATAATCATACTCTAATTTTACAATGAAAGTGAGACATATAGATGGTTCATGGTTCCCAGGACCCTGGGATCATGACCTGAGCTGAAGGCAGAGGCTTTAACCCACTGAGCCACCCAGGCACCCTGCAAAATCATCTTAACACTGTTTTATAGTGACACCGAAATTAATAATTTCAATTATTAATTACTAATCTCAAATTATTAACCTATTTTACCTCAAATGTTATGTTTTAAACAAGATGCAGAGTACTCAATTATTTCAATTAGCTTTCCAACCAAAATTATCATTTTGAAATAATAAGGTTTGCATTAATTCACTGTGAAAAGTTCACTGAATATAAATAAATGGAGCTACCATATAACGTAATTTTTGAGGTTTTTTTTTAAATTTAGAAATGATTTCTCTGATGGAACGACACAAGTTTTTCTGGCTTAACAAAGATTCTTTCATTTCTAGGAAAGGAAGGAAACCGTAGTTCAGTGGTTCTCAAAGTGGGGTCCCTGGATCAGCAGCATCTGCATCACATGGGAACTTAGCAGAAATGCAGCTTATTGGGTACCACCACAGACCTGCTAAATCAGGAATTTGGGGGTGGGGCCCAACAATCTGTGTTCCAGCCAGCCCTCCAGGGGATTTTGCTGCTGCTGAAATTGGAGACTTCCTGCAGGAGAGATTGCCTGGTCTAAGGCCTTGCAGGGAGATTGGAGCGTGTCTGGCAGTGTGCTTTGGGTCACTGCTCTTAAAGCTGCTGCTGCCCTCCTAAGCAACCCTCCTACACCATTGTCTAGTCGATTTGAAGAGTTGGGTAGTTTGCAACTGTTCAAAACAGTACACATTGCAAAGCATTTTCACTAGGTTCTGTAAGTAATCGTGTGAAGTGCGGTAAAGTGCTTAGAATGTTCGTGTGTATGTGCTATGTGTGCTTTGCCTCACACAGAGGGGATATTATTTTGATGTAGATGATTAGTATTATTAGTCTTAGTTCATATTCTCTTCCTGCATAGCCAAACAAATAAAAAAGACCATGAAATATCCTACTCATTAAATACTCACTGACATTTAAACCCATGGGGAACTTTTGAGGTTACCTAGTTCAAGCCCTTTGTTTTATGGGTGGGAAAACCAAAGCCCAGGGAGGCTGGGCGACAGGTCAAAGGTCTCTTAGGACGTAACAAACAAAGATTTAAGCCACAGCTCTCCACTCTAGACTCCTGTTTTGCAGAGGAAGCCATTCTTGTTGTATTCACTACTACAAGAGCAGAGCTTGCTCTGGGATTCTCTGCTTTGGCGTTACAAATTATTATCCAGTACTGATTCCCCATCCTCACTCCCTCATATATGAACTGACACTATAATTCAGAATTGCAGAGCTGTTATATTTAAAACCTTCTGGATTACATAAGCCTAGATATACATAAAGAGAAAGTCAATGTAAAAAATATATGCAGAAGCCACAAATCTGCACATTTAGTGAAATCTTGATGCTGAATAGGAGATAAACACCAGATGCTACCTATGTGCAAATTCAGTTTCCTGTGTGCATATAATTACTTTTTATTTTGTGTTGTAGACAAATAAATATGCATGCAAGAAACCAACATTCAACAATCATCTTATTCTGAAGAATGCCTTTGCATTACCTGTACCTAGCATAATGCTAATATATGATCTTTGGAACTTCACTAACTAAGGTATACAGCAGTACATGGGAAACAACTTCATACGGAAGAGGGGAAAATTATGTGGGAATGAGAAGAAAAAAATATCTATTTTAATTAGAAAAACCTCTAGTCACATAATTTTTCAATATTCTTTTTCTTTATATTGTCTCAAACATTCCTTAGACATTAAAAAAATTACAGAAAATATAATTGACAGCAGCATCGTATGAAAATTCAAGTTCTGAACCTTCTAATTATAGCATAGTATGATTTGAATGTACTCTATGGTATTTCCTTTTTCCTTCTATTGTATGTTCATGTCACATATTCAAACCTGTTTATTGGCAGTGACATTTCTTAGACCAATGCCATCCATTCATGTAGCAAATGCTGCTCCTTCCAGAAGTCGAGTCATCCTCAAGGTCAAAACTTCATATGGTATTTCCTACATTACAGGACATGAAAGCGTGCTGTAACCATTACTGGTATGAACTGTTAATCATCTGCTCTCACCTGCACCTCCTTAATTGGCCTTCATAGTAAGGCTTTAACAGAGGAAGTGGAGAATTTGTGGCTTCCATAGAAAAACTGTGACACTACAAGCTGAGCACTGAACTAAAATCTCGTCCTAATGCATCATTAGAGAAAAAGCCTGAGGTACTGAAAGAACTATATGATATTTCCAATTCCAAAATGCTTAAAGAAGTTTTAGATTAATAGCTTTTGATGTTTTTAATGATGTCAAGGATGGGATTTAAGTGCCTTATTAATTCCCTTGATTTGCTGCCAAATATTAAAGGCAATTCGTGATTACTGAGTTAATCTTTCCTGATTATGAAATCCATTATACAAAGAAAAATATAAAATTCAGAAAAGTAGAAATGATTTATAAAAATATTAGAATATATTTATAAGAACAGAATGTTTGGACATGGGTTTAAAATTTCTCTGGAAGGATTTGTTGCAAGACTGTAAGATATCTTTGTATACATTAATATCTAAGCCATTGCTTCATCCTAGAGTTGGACCTCATGTTTTTCATTTTTTAAACTCTTTAAACTTCCCAGCCACAGTCACAATCCATGATGCGCTGTAAACCTGAAGTGATTTGTTTAATCTTACTACCCTATCAGCTAACAGGGTCTCTGTTTTCTCAGATCTTGGAGCCTGGAAAAACCCAGTTATTCATTCTGCACTATCGCTTCCCGAAATTCTCTGGTTTGCTGACATGTTAATAAGATTCCAAGAATGTTCTAAAGAAAGCAAAATCACCACTAAAAATGATTGTGTCCTGAACTTACACACTGTTGTTTTCCCCCCCCCCCTCTCTGCATTTATTTTCAACTAAAATAAATTCTGTCCTTGAATGTGTGCATAACTCCCTGGGCAGGCTATGTTCTCTTATTATCAGATATAAATATTGAAAACCTTAAAGATTGTTCTTAAACCTAATTCAAATTACCTTTGCCAGCATAACAAATACCCCAGGGTAGGTGTATTAAAAGCTCTAAAAAGATTCTGCTTTTACTTTTTAGCCAAATGGACATGTTTTATTCAGGATCCCCAAACAAAATCCTTATTCAGCTCATCATATTACCATTGAGGGTGTGTCTTTCCTTCCTTCATTCTTTCTCCCTTTTAGGCCTGTCCTACTGGCTCCCTGCATCTCCTAAGCCCCAACTTCTGCCTGAGGACCTACCTCTTCCACCCTCCCAGACCAGAAGCAGTGCCTGATCCTCCTTAGGGCTCATCATTTCTTTCCAAGGGCAAACATGCCTGATTCTTCGGATTCCCGTGATGACCCTCCATATATCTCTCAGCCTGTCCCTTGTAGTTTTTATTACAGATCCAATTTTACCTTTAACCGTATGTTTTAAATTTTTGTCTCTCTCCATCACTTGGCAGTACTGAAGTCAGGAATCATGTTGTTTCTTCTATTGTAAATCCCAAGCATCTATGTGCCTGCCTCAAAGTAGGTACACACATTCCATCTCTTGATTAAGTGACAATAAATGAATGACTGTCCAAAACACATCAATGCTGGCAGATGGCCAAAGGATTTAACATATGAGCAAGCACAAAACATCTTTTTGTGAACTCTACCAGCAGTTAGCATTTGTACTGGCCTAAATTCCTGGGTAGTCTCTGTTTTCCAAAAGCTTTATGAAATGCTCTGGTAAACACACACACACACACACACACACACACACACGCGTGATTACATGAGCATTCACACACAGAGATATCAGTGTTTTTGGTGGTTAAGACTGCTACACTCAACAGTGATAAATCAGTTTCCTAAAAACTAATTCTTCCCGATAAAAGTCCCTGAGATTTAAAGAACTACTCCACACTATGATCTTGAAAAAAAGTCCAAGTTTGGCAGGATTAGCTCTGTCCCAAAATGCTGGAAAAAGATGGTGAAAACTATAGTCTGTGAATACAGACAATAGATTTCTGAGGATAAATCATATTTCCTTCTGGCAGTCTTTCAAAAGATGGTAGAAAAATACAGCAAGCTTCCCTTAAAATGAAGTAGCTACTCTGTCCCTATAAGTTTTAATATGCACTTTTAATTTTTACTATTTTGCTATGTACTATGTTTTTTAGAAAGATAAATAAAACCAGGTTTGCAGACAGAAAACTTACTTCACATTGCCAAATAGCCCTGAGTGTCCTCTCTAAGTCCTTAGTCTCTTCAGATAAAAAATGGGAAGAATGTTAGCACACTCCACTGAGAAATAAAAGAGATCAAATATAGAAAGCTTATAGCCCTGTGCCTGTCCACAGAATATGTGTTTGCTTCTCCTCTCTCTTGACCTCCCTACTGGTAAAACTCCAGTGTTTACCCTGGGAGCCTCTAGTTTATCTGGGTATCTGTGTAATTATGTTAACAGTCATTTGTTTTCACTTAAATAAATGAAAAATAACTTTGAAAGTGACAGAGGGCTTTATTTTCCTTTGCAACAACAGAACAGCTTAATGTTTGCATTTGAAACATGTATAAAAATACATATTTGATTATAAAACCTATCTTTGAATTTTGTGTTAGGCTGTGCTTTCACCAGGGAAAACATACTTTTTCAAACTTGAAAAAAATAAGTAACACTTTTCTGAGATTCTTTTCACACACGCGCATGCGCGCGCGTGCACACACACACACACACACACACACTCATTTTCCCCCTACCATTCTCCCTTCCTCCCCGGAACATACCCTTCATTTTTATACTTCATCAGAAGTTGAGAATGCAGTTGCTCTCAAAAACTCTAAGGAATGTATTAGTATTAAAGCTCCAGTTAAGTCTCGCCACTGTTTGGTCACAGGGTTTTTCATTCTGTCCAAAGCTGATTGAAGATCTTGTAACACGTCTCTGTAGCTGTTTCCATAGTGAGCACCCCAAGTATAGAGAAAATCATAGGCAGGCTTCCACATCATCTACAAAGAAAAAAAAAATTAGACTGGAGTAGGGTGGAAGTAAAGCAGAGAAGAAGATAGATGCTTTTTAAAAAAGAAGTTTTAAAAGCCTCTTAAGACATAAAAAAAAAAAAAAAGGAATACCAATTATGTGTGGATTTACTTAATGTCATGAAAAATGTTTTAGTAAGTATGACTTCCCTCGTATATCCCTTGTTTCTAAACCTGGAGGTTTTTAAAATAATGACTATAAGTAGGGCCCCTTTTTTTTCTTGATCCATTACCTTGATCTGAATATAAAATTCCTTGCACAATTTTCTGATAACATTGAGATGTTACTGAGATAAATTTCTCACTCTCTGAGAGCCTCTTAAGGTAAAAGTAATGACTCTTTTATTGTAATAGTATCTGCGGTGAGCTTTATGACACCACATATCAGAGAAGGAACTATATGGTGTATTTAATTCTTTAAGTAAGTCATTTTATTTGAGCAAGTCTATAAACAAGGAAAAATGTACCTTCATGATCAAGTCAAAAGGAAAGCAAAAATACAGTTCTCTAATTAAAAAGAAAATAATTTAATGAATCAATTTATGACCAAAAGAAAGATCAATATTGAATACTTATTTATGCTTTCCCTGAGCACCTACCCGTGCCAATGACATCATTGTTTCCATAGAAATAAATGCACGTCAAAGAGGAACTTCATGTTCAAGCATGTATGTAATGGTAACCAAGGCAACCAGGCTCAGGGAGAATAAAGACAAAGGCTGAACAAACAAGACAAATTGTAGAACACACACACACACAGAAACACAACCAGCTTAAAATAAATTTTCTCTAAGAAAATGAAAAAATGAACCATGCACTTATAATTGGAATATTTGTAATATAAGTTTTATTTGGGTTCACTAAACTCATTCATTTGTGATTTTATCACTTGCAAAATGCAGGAACACAGACTATGAGCTTAATATTATGCAGAGCTGCCCTCTTAAAATAGAGCCTCTATTAACAGTAATATCACATGAAGTAGGGCCTTGGGATATAATTTTTTACCCTGCTTTGATAGCCTCATATACTCTACAATTGAAATTAAAAGAATGAAAGACCTAAATAAGAAGTTTTGTTGTATTTCAATTCAATCTACATAAGAGGCTAGGCATTGAACCCAAAAGACAGTTTGATGTTATTTGTCCAAATTGGCATTCCTGAGAAACCACAAATAGTCATAGCTTCACCTCTCTCAATGAAGATACTTGGATTGATACCGAATGGAAAATTGATTACCAAAGTTATACCATGTCCGGTGGTCACAGCGCATCATTCCAAATGGTCTCAGATTTTTTTATGTAAGATTTACCCTCTCCAATCAGGCTTATAAAGAACTGTATCTTCTATCACTGATAGACTGTGAATGAGGTGTTCTTTCATCTATTTTTCTGAACACTCACTTTGAAACCAAACCTTCCAATTACTGGTTACCACGAATAGCTCAGCAATGGAAAATGAGTTGAGGCATATAACAGAGCCGTTTTTTTTTTTTTTTTTTAAGATTTTATTTATTTGACAGACAGAGATTGCAAGCAAGCAGAGAGGCAGGTAGAGAGAGGAGGAAGCAGGCTCCCTGCTGAGCAGAAAGCCTGATGCGGGGCTCGATCCCAGGACCCTGAGATCATGACCTGAGCCTAAGGCAGAGGCTTTAACCCACTGAGCCACCCAGGCGCCCCCAGAGCCTTTTTTTTTTGGCAGATTCAATCTTGTCTGTCACTGCTCAGAGGCAAAGATGCACTAAACAAGCAGATTAATTTGTAGTCAATATATACTAACCCTCAGCAAAAGCTTTGAAACCTGTATTCTATGTTGCATTCATTTAAAATTCCTTGATGCTCAACTAGTTGGCACATTATTTTTCAAGTTGTCAGATGTTGTTTAAAATAATGATGTTTATAGCCAAAGTCTTCTAAGATTTTATGCTAAATCCTTTAGTAAGTGAATGATTAAAAAAAAAAAAAGATGCATTTGAAGATATTTTATAATAAATAGCAACTGGGAACATTTTGGTAGCAAGATGATGGCATATATCACAAAAACAAACAAACAAAAAAAAAAAAACAGATGTCTCTTAAAGAATCACAGTGGGTAATTTTCACGTTGTGCACTCTTCTGTGTGCAGAGTCAGAGTAACTTCATAGAGGCAGCCAAAATGGCTACACTGCCTTCCCCGGCAGAAGAACTCTGCAAACTCTGCATCACACAGCTTGCTGCCGATGGCAGGTTGCTATGAATAGAAAAGCCCTGAGGCATATTCAATCATGCATCAGTCCCTGGGTGTTGTCTGAAGCAGGAAAGGTACCCAGGTGATGCAGGAATTGGAAACTACAGATTCAGAAGAAGTCCAATGATACAGTTATCTACTCACTTATGTGGAGAGCCATATAATGTTCTCACATTTGGCAATTTTAACGATAGAACATTTCAGTCAGCTCTTTCAATTCAGAGAAATTTGGAGTGCTTTCTGAGCCTGGACCCTAAGTAAGACATCTGAAAGTGTAAAAGGACTTCCCAGGACTACTCTGAATTAGTCAGAAAAGCAAGGAGGCATATTGCTTCAACTCACTGGGGAGTCTCTGGAGTCTAATCCATAAGCTACATAGAAATGGGTACAACAGCTCTGGGCTGAAAACACTAGGGCAATGGTAAATTTCATGATTTATACTACAACGAGTATATATTGCATTCCATTTTTGTTTCTCTTTGCAGCAAACTAAACCTGAATATCCCTTTAGTGTAAATTTGATCTGATACATAAAACATCATTCATGACTCTCAATAGAGATAACAGAGAAAGACTATTGTAGCACAAACACAATGAATATATTCAAAGTGCGCTGTTGTTCATTAATTAATTATATCACTTATTAAATCAAGAAATTTTGAGCAGTTACCTCTACAAAGAATTTTGTTACAGAAAGGAATAAAATGATGAGTGTGGCATGGCTGGATTTTAGAAGCTCTTAGCATAGAAGGGAGAGAAATATTTGTGCAAACACTGGCCCAATGTATGATTAGACAGGATGTGGTCACTACTAACAGTTAAGAAAAACTCAAAAAATTACTTTCATATTTTCATTTAGTGTAATAAAAAATAGTTCCATTGATTGAGAAGCTTTATGGTATAATAGAAATAAAGACAGGTTTTGGTGTCAGAGTTCTGGGTTGACCTCTGAGTTACATTCCCTGTTGGATGGGTCAATTTGAGTAAATTAATCCAAGTATCTGAGCTTTGTATTTTGCACTCTATAAAATATAGATAATAATTTCCAGGTTTATGTCCAAAGCACCTCCTGAAATGTCTGGTGTATAGTTTGCATTTAACACTTTTTAATAGGATATGAATGGGTAATTTGGGGATAAGAGAAAGATTAGGAATCTAGCTTTAGCCTTACTGCATATGAGGTAAAGGAGGGAGTATCTCTAGCTTCAGTAAGACATTAGACTAGAGATACGACCTCCAGGGAGCAGCCAAGAGTTAAAGTGATGATGAAAGCATGAATGGAGGAAAATGCCAGGGAAGAAAATGAAGGGATGGAAAATTTAACCCTCAATTAAGTCTACAGTTAGGGATCACGAATAAGAAATAGAAGAAATAAAAAGATGAAGAGAACCTGGTATCAGAGTAACAGAAAATGAAGTAGGGTACTTTATGGTGCAAAAGTCAAGGACTGATAGCATCCCAGAAAAGACATTCAGCTCACAGAAGCTTCTTAGAGCCTGTTGTTCACATAACCTCCCAACTGCAAGTTCAGTGACATCACATGGAGAGGTCATAATCATCAGTGTTAGTTTTTACACCATGCCTTACAAAGCATGACAAAAATCCAGCTTCCACCAATGCAATAAATAATAAGCTGTCCTTTGTGGCATAGCTATGTGATATTTGACTCAAGTCCTTAAATATTTACACTTTTATTTCTTCGGCACTTCGTTCTATGCCATTCTAAGTTCCTTATTCAGCAAGTAAACACGTGCTATCGAAGGCAAAGACAAAAGGGAAAACTTGCATACGTTAATTTAACTACAGACTTCATGAAACTGTGTCCAAAAATACACATTAAAAGCCACAAAGTATTTTTAGCTTTGTAATCATTAAAGAGAAAATGAAGTTACTTTTTTCTGGAAATGTTTGAATGAATAAAATAGGTAGAATAAACAGTTTTCTTTCCAGGATGACCTAAGTCCTCCAAAAGCTGGAAGTGACTCTGGACTGCTTAGATCTCTTCCAGGTTTATGTTATCTTATATCTCTTCAGCTGTTTGAAATAGCTCTTCTGCTGAAATAATTCTCCCGCTTGTGTTCAGTGTCATGAATTAAGGGATGATATGCAAATCTCGGCACTAATGGTTAAACAAATCAAAAGGTGAGCATGCTCCTGAGAGTTTGTTTTTGCTGAATTTTTCTTAACCACAAAACAAATTCTCACAGCTTTCTCATCACTGTTATAGTTACTGGACACACAGGCCTCACTCTGACTCCCTCACTCCTAGATTTTTTTGAAGGTTAACTTCCTGATGTTATGGGTACATCTTTGACTAGGAAACACGAGGCTGAGAAAAGCTTGGAGCTGTTAATTTCTCGGAGGTGTGTTTTGATCTCCCTCTGTAAGCAGCAGCAGCATCAGTAAGCATTTAACCTAGTGAAGGTTAGTAGTTTCCAAAGTCCTGGCATTTGTGTAAAAGAATTATATCTTTGGTTTATCTTCCAGGTATTAAAGGACAAAGAAAAGGGTAAAAGAACAATAAAAGAAGTAGTGAGATGTTAAAAGAAATGAAACAGGAATAGAGATTTAAAGAATAGTTTTCCAAATTTAGAGAGCTTGGTCCCAGAAGCCAATAAGACTCATTAGATAATGCTCTAGATAATGAAATGCAACATGAATAAAAGCAATTCAGATCTGAGCACAGCATTCTATGTCTTTTTTTAGCTTGTAAAACATGAATAGCATAAAGAATGCAATTGGTTAACTACATTTGGATAATTACATTTTGCCACATTAAAAGATTCATAACCCACCTACTTTCCTCGTAAGACTCTAGGAGCAATGTTTCATTTTAAGTATAATTAGCTGAAGAAGTATTAAGGCAAATTTGCCTTATTAACGATTATTGCATGAATAACAATATTCAGTACATCATCTATAATATTCAAGTGGGCATTCTATCACCTGTACTTGGTAACTACCTAAATATTGTTGAAAATGAGGCTATGATTATCTTCAGAAAGAAAGGAGGCTAACATATCACGGGGTCCCTATTTTCTTCAGAAGGGAGATGGTACTTGGTTAAAACTTGATGTAAGATTCTCTTAGAAAAGTCTCTTGCATACATCCAGCTCCATTTTGTCTAGGAATAACCACCTGAATCATCAGGGATTAAACATAAGCCACAGGAAGACAGAGGACACACTCCTTGCCAGTGTATCTACTCAGAACAGTCTAACATCTCAGGAGAACCTACTGGACAAGCCATTCTCACTATGTCACTAACTCACTAACCAGGAAGATAAGTCAGGTCACCTAGCTATAAATCCAGGGTCATTTCATTAAAGTATAGCCACGGATTTATTTCAATGTTAAGCAGATTTACATCTTAATGTATTCAATGTTAAATGCTGATTTACATGTTAGCTGGACTCTGGTTATCCAAAATTCCTTGTTGTTTGTGATCCCTCAAAATAAACCTTGATTAAAAAAATCTAAAAAAAAAAATCTAAAATCTAAATCAAATATTGATGTCTCTAAATTCATTTTAAGATATCTTTATAATATTAACTAATATTTATTAATATGATTATTATTTCTACTTGATTTTCAGTGTGTAATAAGACATATAAGGTAGAATTAAACCAAAGATCATACAAATATGGTAATAAATTCCACTATGATGTGATTTTTTTCTTTCTTTCATTTTCAAAAAATGGAGTATCTTTTGAAATTAAAGATGGCAGCAACAAGCATTATAGTATTGTACAAAATAGACTATGATAATCAAAATATTATGTCACTGTGCCAAATACCTACCACAAACAATGCAGAATTAAGCAATTATTCTACACATTTTACCACTGGTAGATGAATTTCCACATAACACTTTCCCATTTTTTAAGAAATTATAAATGTATCTCTTTCTGTAAAAACCTATCAAACCACACACTTAGGTACCAAGGCTAGAAGGGGACAATGCCACATCCCTGTAAGCAGAATCCAGGACTTGCTGTGTGAGCCAGAAAATCGTAAGAGTTCAAGGACATGCCTTTCATCTTTTGCAAGAGAGATTTTCCAAGGAAAATTAAATGTTGTTAAACTGGTTAAAAAAAAAAAAAAAAAAAAACTGACCAGCCAAGATTTTTTTTTTGTCATTTGTCCCCATGCATTATCATTCTGCCAGTTTCTCAGAAGAGAAACCTTGAAATCATTGCTGACTTTTACCTTACCTATATTCTCTTTTTTTTTTTTAAGATTTTATTTATTTATTTGACGGAGAGGGATCACAAGTAGGCGAGAGGCAGGCAGAGAGAGAGAGAGGAGGAAGCAGGCTCCCTGCCAAACAGAGAGCCCAGTGCAGACTCGATCCCAGGACCCTGAGATCATGACCTGAGGCGAAGGCAGAGGCTTAACCCTCTGAGCCACCCAGGCACCCTTCCCTTACCTATATTCTTTCTACAGTTACTCTCAGCCATATTACTAAAAACTCACTGTACTTTATTTCCTTTTCTAAAATCACTCAGCATCACACAGTTGTCAAATTCACCTCTTAGTCAAAATAATAGATAATATATATTTAGTTATTGCAAAGGGCAAATCGTTGTTCCAAATATTTCATATATATTGTTTCATATACTCCTCCAAATACCTGATGAGCAAGATAGTATTTTTTACCTCATTTTACAATAAAAAAAAATACTTCTAGAAGAGTCCAGTAACTTGCTGAAGTTCTTAGGGCTAATAGATGATACAGTTGGACAAGGAATCCAGACCAGGAATCTTAACCACTTGTTCTGGCAGTCATTAAAGATTCTATCAACTTCAAATATATGTCGCTCTGACCAATATTTCCACCCATATCTTCCAATAATTACTAAAATGTACCTCCCTCCAGTCTGCATATTCTCCTCAGTAGTCTCTAGAAGTCATTGGTATCCAGAAACACTGAAATCCCCTTGCAATCCTTTCCCATTATTCAAATGTTACCCATCCTTCAGGACTAGGATGTGTCTGCTGACAGCTTTTTCCCACTTTGATCTTCTTTTATTTAGTTAATTCTGAAAGGAGTTATCATCTATTATGCAGAGTGTGTAAAACATATCTGGGTCTGGATCCCAGTTCTATACTTAATAACCATGTAATTCTGGATAATTTACATAAATGCATTCACTCTCAGCATATTGTGAAAAGTCAATAGTTAGAATGGCTTCTTTACAAAGTCTATTAAAATAAATGGGATACAGTAAAGAAAATGCTCATAATGATTAGCTGACACACAGTAAACATGCAATAAATTGCAACAACTATTACTATTTTCATTTTCATTTATTTCAGCATCAAATCATATGCCTCTTGGGGCACCTGGGTGGCTCAGTGGGTTAAGCCTCTGCTTTCGGCTCAGGTCACGATCCCAGGATCCTGGGATCGAGCCCTGCATCGGGCTTTCTGCTCAGTGGGGAGCCTGCTTCCCCCTCTCTCTCTCTCACTGCCTGCCTCTCTGCCTACTTGTGATCTCTGTCTGTCAAATTAATAAATTAAAAAAAACTTAAAAAAAAAACATATGCCTCTTTAAAATAAAACACCTCAAATATTGAGGTGCCTGGGTGACTCAGTCATTTAAGCAACTGACCCTTGATTTTGGCTAAGGTCATGATCTCAGAGTCGTAGGATTGAGCCCCACATCTGGCTCTGTGCTGGGCATGGAACCTGCTTAATATTCTCTCTCCCTCTTCCTCTGCCCTTCACTCCCTCTCTCCCTCTCTTAAAAAAAATAAATAATAAATAAAAGTTTATCTCAATTCCCAGGCCAAATAAAATTTGGCTTAGAGAGGAAAAGAAGTCACATATTTCATTCTGTTTGTGATTTTTGTAGCTCCTAATGCTCCAGTTTTAAGAACTGATAGTCCTAGTAAATGTGTTAAGTGTACAGATGAATTAAATACTGAGAGTAAGGATTCAAAGGAAATATACTAAGTAAGTGGGAAGAATTCCATATAGAATTTTTATTCATCTATAAAAATAAATAAAATTAGCTGTTTGAGGAATAACTACTTTGTCATTTTAAATCTAGACCTACAATGAAGTGCTTGGAGCACGATAGCTGCCAGTCAAAAATGAGGAGGGACAAAGTTATAGCTAGAAGATAAAACAGAAAATCAGATCCTCACTGATTGAGTGTTGACTACAAAAAGACTTAAAAATACACAGTGCCAGTCATAACTCTATAGGTGAGTAGTTTCTGGTATGAGAATAAATTGCAATTAGCAATGCTGACTTCCTCAGGCTTCCATAGTTAGGGTGGCCCATTCTGGCAGGTCAGATAAGAAATCAGCCTTGACAGGCTTATTTGTGTCAGTGGCTGAGGTGGAGCCCAGTGGGGTAGAAGGTAATTTGATAAGAAGAAGTGATGTTTTAGTGTCCTTGGTAAATAACTGCTCTTATCGAATGAGATGGAAAGAGCATATACTTTATTGTTAGGCAGGTGCCCATGGAAGACAGTTGCTAGGAAATGTGTCATATATACTATTAATCCCCAGAAGAATAGGTAAAGAGTATGCAATTTAGGCCAGAGAATATCTTAGCTCTGACATCCCCAGCATTTCCTCTTGTAAAATCCAATTTTCTTTAAATAGGCTATTTTTCTAGTATTTTGTTGATTTTGTTTTTTGAGTTAAAGCTCTAAATATCTTCAGAAAAACTCCAATGAATTTTCATTAACTTTCACAGGAGAACCTTGGCAATGATTAAACACCTCTGTATAGCATAAATGTATTTTCTTTTCAAAAGAAATACTCTGACAAACATATTTCCCTCAGAATCAGATTCCAAGTTTTGTTGCTTTGCTTTTACGTAGAAAATGAAATTTCACTAGAAAAGTTGAGTAACATTTTTTACAACTAAGGGAGATAGTTAGTTTAAAAGTGACATTCTCAGAAGTCTCCAGAGAGAAGGTTCTCTTTTTTCACTATTTTTAAAAAAGATTTTATTTATTTATTTGATAGGGAGAGAGAGAGAGAAAGCAGAAGCAAGCAGGGTAGCAGACGGGGAGAGGGAGAAGCAGGCCCCCCGCTGAGCACAGAGCCTAGGTGGGACTCATATTGTAGCTCCCAGGGATCATGACCTGAGCTGAAGGCAGACACCCAAGCAACTAAACCACCCAGGCGCCCCCAGAGAGAAGCTTTTCTTTTTCACCTCATAAAAGAATGAGAAATGGGCAAAAGTACTCAAGGAAAATCTGACATACTACTAATAATCTCTATTCTTTAATTGGATTGAAGTTTAATGAAAATGTAAAGGCAAATTTTGGTAGTATCATATGACGGCTTGAAAAAAGAAAAAGAAAAAGTGAAATGAGTCCTTTAACCCCCACAGTCCTGACTACATCTGGCCCTGCCACTCAGCCACCATGGTGGATTTGGTGTGGGTGGGCAGAGTATAATAGTTAAAGTACAAGGGCCCCAAAGCCAAAGTCTATGCTCCAAACCTGGTTCTAAGAGTTCCTAGCTCTATATGTTTAAACAAGTTACTTAGCCTCTCTGCATCTTAGATAGTATTAGTATCTGCCCCAGAAGTTTTTGTTGAAAGGATTAAATAAGGATTAATTTTTGTGATGCTCTTGGAGCAGTGTCTGGCCCACAGTAAGTGCCAGATAACTGTCTTTGAGATAGAATAAAAATAGAACAAAAGGAAAAGGAGGAAATTGAAGAAGAAGTAAAGTGAGTGAAAGAGCCCGATTGTAGACATTGGCACACATAGAGAGGAATTGCTGGGAAGTGTGCCCTCTGAGGAAGTGAGATAAAGGAAACGGAAGCCACATGGGAACCACCAGGCCTCATTATCTCCCTGCCCCGATGCTGGTTCCCTCCCTCTGCACACTCTACCCAGAACTAATATCAGCATGTTTTGAAATCATTTCTTGACTTGGGGGCACCTGGGTGGCTCAGTGGGTTAAAGCCTCTGCCTTCGACTCAGGTCATGGTCCCAGTGTCCTGGGATCGAGCCCCACATCGGGCTCTCTGCTCTGCAGGGAGCCTGCTTCCTCTCTCTCTCTCTCTGCCTGCCTCTCTGCCTACTTGTGATCTCTGTCTGTCAAATAAATAAATAAATAAAATCTTTGAAATCATTTCTTGACTTGTAAACTGATCATATTTAAAAATAAGCTCCTTCCTGAGAGAAAAATAATTGTACAGCTGTTAAAAATTAGCATTTACCTTTGGTTTAAGTGGCCTAACAGGTAAAGACTCCCATAAGTTGGGATATACCATGAATAATTTTCTAAACATTTAATAACACAGATCAGAGTAATGATTGTTAGCCTTGCCACAGTTAGTTGAATGATAACCTCTAGAAAGCCATCTAGGAACTCCCCTTCCTGCTTCTGAGCATTTTATCAAACTCAGACATAGACTTAGTCATTTGTGATTTGGACTGTGCAAAAGTGAATAATGGAAAAGTAGGCTGTTTGTTGGCTTCCGTCAAGATTTGGGGGAAGACAAAATATAAACAATCACAGTTAGAGAGAAGTTAGATGTTTAAGAAACCTGAGAGAGTAAGTAACTCTCTGGTAAATAATTCTCAAGAAAACCTTTTTTTAAAAACAAAGGCTTACTAAGAAAAAAAAGTCTGGCTTTCAACTAGGCAACTTTTTAAAAATGAATCATTTTTAAAGTAGTTTTAGGTTCACAGCAAAATTGAGAGGAAAGTATAGAGATTTTCCATGTATATCCCACTCATACACATGCATAGCCTACCCCATTATCAGCAGCCTCCACCTGAGGGGTACATTTGTTACAGTTGATGAATCTACAGTGATACATTATCATTGCCTAAAGTCCACAGTTCACCCTGGGTTCACTTCTGGTGGTGTATATGCTGTGGGTTTAGACAAATGTATAATGACATATATCCATCATTATGATATTATATTGAGTATTTTCACTTAGTATAATTTCTGTGCTCTGCCTATTCATTTCTCCCTCCTGACACCTGGCAACCACTGATCTCTTTGCTGTCTCCATAGCTTTGTCTTTTCCAGAATGTCATATATTTGGTATCATACAGTGTAAACGTTTTTTTTCAGATTGGCTTCTTTCACTTAGTAATATGCATTTAAAGTTCTTCCATGTCTTTTCATGGTTTGGTAGTTCATTTCTTTTTAGTACTGAATAATATTCCATTGTTTAGATGCACCAGTATATTACACTTGATCTTAGCCAAAAGGCCGAGAAGCGATAGGTGCACCAGTCTATTTACCCATATACCTACAGACTTGTGTGGACAAAAGTTTTCAACTCTTTTGGATAACTACCAAGGGCTGTGACAGAGTGATCGTTTGGTAAGGGGGTATGTTTTGTTTGTAAGACCAAAGGGTCTTCCAAAGTGGCCATTACCATTTTGCATTCCACCAGCAATGATAGAGGGTTCCTATTGTTCCACATTCTCGAAAGCATTCAGTGTCATTAGTGTTCTGGATTTTGGCCATTCTGTTAGGTGGTGGTATCTCAATTAGACAGTTTTTTTTTTTTTTTTTAGATTTTATTTATTTATTTGACAGAGAGAGATCACAAGCAGGCAGAGAGGCAGGCAGAGAGAGAGGAGGAAGCAAGCTCCCTGCTGAGCAGAGAGCCCGATGCGGGGCTCGATCCCAGGACACTGAGATCATGACCTGAGCCGAAGGCAGCGGCTTAACCCACTGAGCCACCCAGGCGCCCCAATTAGACAGCTTTTTAATCAATTTCACTTAAATATCAGAATAGTATATCCCTCATAATGTCTTTTTTTTCCCTCCTTATTAAAGGTTTGTTGTCTTTTAGCTCATACACTAAAAACTCATTTGGAGGTTGTAATGTCCTTTTCAGTGTACAAAGATAAATGTAGTCTGTAAAGGGGATGTAATCTATAAGGGGGAAATAGGTCTTGGATGCTCTCGGCTAAAGAGTCTGTTTATGGGAGTCCTTGCTGGAGAGCCAGGCTCCAGGAACCCTGAAGCTTCTACTGCAGCTGCTGGGATTCAACTGACTTGATTTGACTCTTCAAGTTTCATGGAAAGGTTGTCTTGTTCTCCTTATCCAGCTGGCATAGTTGTTTTGTTTCAAAATAAGAAAATTTTCTCAAGAAATTAAAACCCAGCTCTATGCCCAAATAGGAAATGGGGAACATGGCTTCTGCCTCCTACCAAGTCATCATCTAATCCAAGACCACCTTTCCTTAACTGAAATATCCTGGAAATGCTTTCACACATGTGAGAAAGATAAAGAACACTTTATATGTGATCATCACTGGAATACTCCCATTTAAGTCAATAAAAATGGACTCACTTTCTTTATGATAAATAGAGAAAATATTTACCTAATTAGGCCCACCAATATACATTTGTTTTAATATTAATAAAAATAGTTGCATGGTGAATATTTACTTTGCAGGAAGTGTTGTTCTTCTGTATTTGATGTCTATAGCTCTTGCTGTATACAAAATTGTAAAAGAGGTAAGGAAGCTCTTAGATGTTTCTAGCTCTCATTACCAGTAACCCCACACCATCCACTTCCTTAATGCTTGTCACTAAGCATTATTTATTACAAATGACTAGTTCTGTGACTAAGGCTGATAAATGCTTATTGTTCTGAACAATGCCTTTGTTCTGATTTGGCCCCATTTCCTCCCTTCAAAGTTTATCTGTTTCTGCCTAGAGTTCTTATAGCCCTGCTTACTGACTGACTAGCTATCCAATTTGGTACAATTATTTGAGCAAAGACCATGTTAATATGCAATCCAATAGAAGAAACATCAATGTATTTTAAAGGTTCTTGATGCCTTTGAAGAGTGATGTGTGTATATTTCAGATAATGTTAATGGTTATGGGGGCAGTGACTTCAGTTAGTGGATCCTCTAGACACTCCCTCATTTAATCCATGTATGTGGTGTAGACTTGATTACATTTGATTTACTTGATCTGTAATTTTTATTATTTGATTAGACAAAGAGAAATCTTACCTCAGCAGCAACATCTCCAGCTTTTCCTCGGTGAGGAATTTCATATGCTTCCATCTGTTGCTTTGTGAGTTGTACTAACTTTTCAGCTAGTTCCCTCCAGCCTTTTCCAAGCTTGACAGCTGAAGTCAGAATAGCAGCCTCTTGGATGAGATGTGCTACTAACCCTTGGCAATCCATCTTCAGCAGAGCCTGCAGCAACAATTACATAGCATAGTTAAAATCAACTAATTTGGGCTTTCTCCTATAAGTAAAAATTTTCATTATATTTTCTAGAAACTGGCATCATCTTTCTCACCACATGTATATTTGAGGTTTCTAAAATTCAAAAAGCTGATTTACTTTTAAGCAAATCCAATCAGCAAAGTACAGAGGATATGACTAGACCAAAATTAGGGGAGACTTAAGCCCAAATCAGTGACTAATTATAGGGCCTTGGGTAAACCACTCAACTAATATGTTTCTTAATATCTTAATTGGAAAAGGAAGAAGTTGAACTAGACACTTACAAAGATACCCTGAGGTTCTAGCAGTCTATAATTTATCAACCCAGGGATGATTATTCACTCTGCAAAAAAAGTAATTCCTTTCCTTACCAGAGAATTGGCTACAGGATTTCTCTAAAGAATAAGCACACTGTTGCTGGTAAATATTACTCTACTTTCCATCAAAATGTGATTTACAACTCCCCAGAATAATGCCTCTTGCACAAAAATGAGTTACTCCTACAACTTTGAACAAAGTTGTAGATATTTATGACTTCAGAAAATTAACCATCTCCCTTCAGCACCAGTTTAACTGTGTTAAATAGAACCACAACGTGTTAAAGATAAAACACTTAGTCCTCAACGATGCAAATGGAAACCCACCAGAGAATCTTCCCTTCCCTTCCCATCCCTTCATCTGAGCTTTGTCAATCACCATGCATATTTCAAACAAATCTATGAGTTTCCCTTTGCCATGAATATATTTTTAAAACATGGAATTAGACCTATCTATAGCTCTTCCCTGTTCAAAGCAAAGAAACATGTGTGGTAGCGCTTTATCATTTACCAGCACTAAAAAGCTTTATCCATCACTATGAAACAATATGTAAAAATGAGTGACCAAGTAAGGCAACTAGTAAAGTCCATAGAATATTCATGGCTCTGGAAGCATTAGAAAGACCACCATGGTTTTTATACATTGACCGTATTGGTCCATAAATTTATGGTGAGGAGTTATGATCTCAGGAAAAAAGCAGCACTGAGCCAGGAGGCCCTGGAAGGTGCTTTAAGTAAATCATGGAATGGTTTTAGCAATGCTTATTCTAGTTTCTTGATTTAAGGAAAAGAAATCTGCACTTGGAGTTACACAATCTGAATTTAAAATCCAATACCACAAAGTATAGGGCTTTAGATAAATCACAAAATATCACTGTTTAATGATTTTTAAAATGGATACAGTGGTAATACCACCTTCTCTAGATGCCTACAATCTTTAGGAAAATTGAATCAGATATCCAAGTGTTTTTAGGAAATGTCAAGTATCAAGTATATGAGGACAACCAGTCTCAATGTCTATATATGTCTGAGGGTTTTTTGAATCCACAGTCTTTATTAGTTCCCTTCCAGCTCTCCAAATTAATACATAACTCAAGAAAAACACAAACTTATTATGCAGATAAAGTTTCAAGAGATGGCCTCTATACCCCACGCTCCATCATCTTCTGGTCAGATAACCAGGCCCAAGACCCTTCCATAGAAATCCTGAAGCCTTCACTGAGGTGTGGTATGAGTTTTTAGGAACTACTTCCTTGAGTGAGTTCTCCATCAGCACTGTTCAGTTAGTTACCAAACTACTCACTTAATTAGTATACACCAATATAGAGCAGATATGATTAGGCTAAAATTTCCAAGCCATTTGACCAAAATAACCCTTTTTTTTTGTCACTAAGAGGACAAAGAAAGCAAGTTTCAAATCAAGCCTTCATGAGTCCATGCTGAACATGAGCTAATGCAGAGATAATGAGAGGTACTGAGCTGCTGTAAAAGGCACATGCAGCTTCAAGCAGGTAGATCAGCCAATGACTCTGAATTCCTCGGTGGAGAACCCAGCACACCGTCATAAAACACTGGATAGTGGGGCTTGGAAAATTTAACCCCGTCAGTATCACTGTAGAATCATAAAAATAATAAAGAAAAGAAAATGTTTTATATATACAATTTCTTGTTAAATTATTGTTAGTGTCTCAAAGTAAATTCTTCTTCAGAAATCTCTCTCCTCCACATGCACCTGGATGAGAGCTGTCCTCCTCTCTGTGAACCTGCCTGGGTAATCCTACCCATCTCTCACAGGGCACTGGCCTTGCACAGTTACCACAGTATTAACTACACACCAATACAGGTAAGTCACACAAGCTTCTACACTTCACCACACACACACATTCATAACTGTTTTAGGAAAGTGGAGTAGTTTAAGGGTGACTTTGGAACCAAAAAGGTCTCAAACCTTGTCTCTGATGCTAACCAACTGTGGGATCTTGGGCAAGTTTCCCAACCTTCCAAGAGTCTGTTGGTAAGATGAAGCTCCTACACTTACTCCAAAGAGTTGTTGGCTAAGTGAGAGATGTGTATGGAGAGTTCAACACAGAGTCAAACACATACAGAACCCTACAGCATTGTTAGCTATTATTATTATTATTTATACATTCATATTATAACAACTTTTAGGGATATACTTTTGGTTTTTCTCTTTACTTTTATAAAATACTGTATTTCCACTTTAAAGGCAAACCAGTTCTTTAACTTCTTTATAGCTCTCCACTGAGCCTTACACTGAGGTAAATGCTATGGTGGGGAAAAAAAAAAGATCCTGAAAGTTCTATTAAAACGTGAAGATTAAGAAAAAAGTTAGCAATATCACTTTTTGAGTTGTGATGCATCACACACATGAGAAGAATATTAAGCTGATAAAGTGAAGACATTGATAATATGGGTTTTTAAATTTTGACAATATGTTTTAAAAACAAAACATTGCAAATTATAAAAAAAACACTAAATAGTGGACCTATAAGAATGCACAAGTTAATTAATCTTGTTTCGGTTGGCTTTTTTTTTTTAAAGACTTACTTATTTATTTTTAGGGAGAGATCTAGAGAGCAGGGGGGAGGAGCAGAGTGAGAGGGAAAGAGAGAATCTCAAGCAGATTCCACACAGAGCACAGAATCCAACAGGGGGCTCAATCCTAGGACCCTAAGATCATGACCTGATCTGAAATCAAGAATCAGAAACTTAACCAACTGAGCCACTCAGTCACCCTAGAAAAGTACAAGCAGGGGCCACGAGCAGAGGGAGAGAGACAAGCAGACTCCAGGTTCAATCTCACAGGGGCTCATTCTCAAAACCCCGAGATCACGACCTGAGCCAAAACCAAGAGTCTGATGCTTAACCAAGGTGAGTCACCCAGGGGCCCTGACTATTTGCCTTTATATATTTTCATGTTATTGGAGATGCTCTGATATTTTAAGAGCTATTAAACTACTTGAGAGAGGAAGAGAAGAGATCTCTTAACTGCTATATTCTAGCACAAACAGAACTTTAATCTTTGAAAGATGATCCTCAGGAGCCTAGTTTCTGGGAAAAATCACACTTGAATTTTAAAACTAAGAAATCAATTATATGATCTTGTAAGAAAATATCTATATTTACTATAAAGTAACTTTAGTTTATTTGAAACTGCTGCGAATTTTTTAACTTCTCTCATATGTTTCTATAAATATTCCCAAGTTAATAAAA
Organism: Lontra canadensis; assembly: GCF_010015895.1. NCBI lineage: Eukaryota > Metazoa > Chordata > Mammalia > Carnivora > Mustelidae > Lontra > Lontra canadensis. Next base: position 47,202,711 of record NW_022630996.1, on the reverse strand, counting down.
TTCTCTACAGTAAACAATACTGTGAACAAGCAATACTCACCACAATAAGTTCATAAAGAAACTTCCTGGTATTTTTATCTGCATGGCAATCTTCCTTTAACTTCTTTACAATATAGGAAACTTTTTCTGATTCTTTGTCAGCTTGTGTTTGGTCAAAGTCTTCTAGTGCCAGATGTGAGTAACCCAAGACTTCAGCTAAAACTTTCCAATCATAAACTTTTTCTGACACCGAAGTCAATACAACTGAGTAGATGTAAGTCAGTTTTTTAAAGGGTAGGGTAATTTGTTCGAGAAGATTTCTGGTTGTGAAAACATTATTGGACATAGATATTACTTGTTCTTTTTCAATCACCTTGACATTTTTGCAATGTACAAGCCCAACCTTACCTCTCAGGACTCCCACATACCATTCTTTCACTTTGGACTGCCCAATGGCTTTTACCTTACCCTCTCCAATAAGAGCTACTGTGTCCCCTTTGAAATACTCAAGTAAGTAGTCAATCTTTTTTTGTCTTAGCACTGTCTTCACAGTTATCCCATAGTTGGTAAAGTTCATTTTTTTATCTTGAAATGTGGGGTATTTCACACACACTGCTGGCAATAACGGAGCAGACTTGATTTTCTTCTCTTCCTGCAAAACGCCTAACCGATTTGAGAGCCTTTTAAGATTGGGAGCTGGATCAGGTGTAGTGACAAAGAACTGTGTAACTGCTCTACCATTGGGAGGCTCCACCTGAACACGGAAAACAAATATGTGCATTTCTCTGGAGTCAGCTAAGGAAAATAAAAACTGCTGATGAACTACTTCACCTGAGAGCAACTGCTTTTGTTTAATTTCTTTCCTTTCTCTTTCTGCCTTTACTTCAAAATCAGGATCACATGAAAAAACAGAAATACTTAAATCTTGTGGCTTGTCAAGTAAGAACGAATGCTTCCCCCAGAGCTGAAACACAACTGGAGATGTGTTTTTTCCACCCTTCTTAATATCAGAGATTGTAAGCTTTCCTGGCATGTAACAATGTCCACAAACTGTGAAAATAACAGTGAAACTGGGATGAATATATCTGGGCCCATAAATTCCAATGGAGGTGGTTTTGTGGATACAATCCCAAATGGTGGCAGTTGGTGACTGAATAGCTTTAATTTGTGCAGCAACCACGAGGTATGTCACCTGGCTCAAGTCTATTAGCTTGACTTGGATGATGTCTTTATAAATATAGCAGTTGTTTAACACTTTGAAAGGGCCTTCTTTACCAGGGCTGTGTAAACACACCATTTCTGTCATGACTTGGCTGAAAGGATCCTTTCTCACTTCAGCCCCTATTTTCATCTCCAGCAAAACGGCTTCCATTGTATTTAGGTTGCCTAACGTGATTTCCAACAGTGGGCTTACAGTGCATGAAAGATCATGGTTAAGTATTTGTGGAGGTTCAAGAAATGCCCTTAGAGACACCTCTTGGAATTCTCCCACGGCTACATGGCCTTGGGGCACATGAACAGTGATACCTGATTCGGGTAATTGTACTGACCCTCCTTGGTGGCTTACTTTGCAAACTATCACTGTCTCTGCTACTTGTGTTTGGGCCCATCCCAGACTCTGATTAACTATATTCAAATCCAGGCATGAACGGGCCAGCTGGCGTTGACTTAACCAAGCCATTTTATAAGCCTCTCTATCATTCTGAAGCCATTCTAAGTCTTGTTCTAGTATCTGGTCAGAGTTATGTATATTCTGATGGGCATGTGCTGTGTCATCTAAAATGTCCAAGAGTTCTGAAACACTTTTAGATCTTGCAGATGTCCGTGAGGAAGACTGCCTGAGTAACTGATGCACATCTAGTTCATCACCAGAGGAATCAAAAGAATTTCCAGTTTCTGTTTCTCTAAAAAAAAGAAAAGGATCTTCCTTCAAGATGGAAATATTCTCTCTCTTCTGGTTATTTCTTAGCTGAGTTATGTCATCCAAAAACGGGTTAGAAGCAGACAGGTCATTCCAGAATGGATTTGTAACCTCGGAAGCCTTATTGCCCTGACATGTGAAAGGATCCGGCCAATGGAGAAGAAATCCTGGGTCTGTAGATTCTTGTTATTTAGACAAAAACAAAGCAAAACAAAAGTGAGGTGGCATCCTGAGATACAACCAACTAATTATTATAGCTTAAAAATTCAATGTTTTTTATTTTGTTTTTTGATCTCCAATCTAATAGCTCCTACAAAATTAATGTTAAATTTGCTCAAATTTTCATGTTATGAGGAAAGAGAAAATGTTCTGCCAGTATATTTTGACTATGTTTAATGTTACTTTTTCTTAAGACGCTGTGATTTACAAATAAATGTTCAAAAATTTAGATAATAATCATTTGAACACATTTCCTTGAAAATTACCCAGACTACATATGCGTATGCCTTATCGTTTTATGTTTCATTTTCACAGAAGAAAACCTCTGAACAAACAAAATAATTCAGTCAACTATCCAAATTTTTCTAAACATTGAATAGTCAGTCTCATTATATCTAGAATATTCATTTAATGTTTTTCTTTTATAATAGTCCCCATGTAAAAAAATCAAATGCATCTGTTAATAGCCAAAGTAATTAAAAAACAATATGCCAAATTAGACAGTAATGTATTTCTTAGATTATTTCCTGTAGGATTTTAATAACATTGAAATTTTTTCATGAAAAACATTTCATGAAAATGAACATTGAAAAATAGATCACCTTTAGATTTACTATTTGAAGGAATTCATTGAGCTTTTCCAAGTTTAAAATGACAAAGAATAGGCTTACTGCTATGAAGTGAAAACATGTTATTACTTCGAAAAGTGAATATTTTTAAGAATTGGCAACACATGAAAATATTTACATATGAACCATAAGGAATTTCTATATATCTCACAAGTATTAGTCATTTTTAAATGTTTAGCAATTCATACTTGGTCATTTCTCAATAAATATTGGTGATTCTGTGGCCTTGGTGAAACTGGTACAGTTTTCATGAAAACAAAAGCCCAACTGGCCAGCCAAAATTGAAAAGTGAATCCAAGTAAACTGTCAGACTTTTTTGTTTAATACACAGAGAGCTATAGCTTAATTGAAATGGGTTTTAAGCATCACACATTAAAAATCAGAATGTGCATTTGAAAAATAAAAGTTGTATTTCTCTTATTTTCATGTTTCTTTCAATCTGGTTTCATCTAACTCTCTTCAAACTTACCTTTCCTCTGAGGATTAGTTTAATTCTTTCACTTTTCATGAAAATTTCTTAGCCCAGTTCAACCTCTAGAGATCTCATTTACCCCCAAATTTATTATATTTATTGCATATATCATTCACGTAATAATGAATTTTTGCCTTCTCAGAAGATTTATATAATCTGCTGACTGTGCTATTTCATTTTGCTCATTTTTTAATGATAGTGTAAGTATTTGCATGATAATTTTATAATTCTTTTAATCTTCTGTAGCTCTTTTCAGAGGTAAGCTTCCACTAATTATCGATGCTGAATTAAAAAATTACAAGTTATAGATTCTCGTACCTGTCACATGGAAATTTCTTGAGGATTTTTGAGCTTCCATATCAAACAAATTTCCTTCAGACTTACTTCGTGAGATTCCTCCTAACCAAAACTGGGATCTTTTATTGGTTATCATTTTTCCACCTACAAAATAAATAAATAAATAAATAAATAATGTTTATAAGCATATATATACAGGTTGGCAGAGAAACTAAACTTAAAGTATTCACACATACTTTAATAGAAACCTGCAGTGTGCCTGGGTCGGCTCAGTTGGTTAAATGTCTCCCTTAGGCTCAGATCATGATCCCAGGAGTCCGGGGATCAAGTCCTGCACCTTGGGCTCTCTGCTCAGCAGGGAATCTGCTTCTCTCTCTCCCTCTACCCCTCCCCATGCTCATTCTCTCTCTCACCTGTTCTGTCTCCCAAATAAATAAATGAAATCTTTAAAAAGAATAGAAAACTGCATTTAATAATACTCTACATAGATCCTCTACTTCTGGTGGGATGCTGGACTAAATATCCTAAAATATGTATCAGCACTTCACTGAAAAATGCTTAGACTCTGGATTAATACCAACAAGCAAAACTAGAATGTATTACTGATCCTATTAAAAAAAAATAATTGGTGAAAATTCCAAGGATAACAAAAAAGAATAGTAAGCTGCAACTTCAATAAATAGGAAATTCCTCGTTGGTGGTTGGAAGACAAACATTCACAAAACTAGAAATTCTTCCTTAAGTTCTTCTATACATTCAAGGCAGTTCTAAGAGAAATCAAGACATTTTATGTATATGTATGTGTTTGTAACTTCTTAAGCTACTTTAAAATTTATATAGAAAAGCAAAGGGCTAATATTCAAGACAATATCATAAAAGAGCAAGAAGGAAGTGAAGTGTGCCACCAGCATCTAGTTTAAATATGTGCTAAGTAGGACAATGTGAAATGAGAACAGAAACAAACTAAGGACACACAATACCCCTACAAACAGACCCACCCTCACATGAAAACTTGATGAATGACAGAATTCGTCACATAGAGCAGTGAAATGATGATTCAATAAATGGAGGATATACAATTTAAAAAGTTACATTAATTATACACAAATCAATTTTAAGAGATTTAAAGACTGAAAAGCAAAACTTAAAAATAGAATCTAAAGAATTATCTTTACACTTTCTGGGAAGTAGAGAATTTCTTAAGCAAAGCCCAAGCACAAAATGCAAACCATATTTTAAAAGAATGAGAAATCCTACAGATAAGTCAAATGACATCATTTACAAAAATTAACAACATAAGCCAAAAAGTGGGAGAAGATAAGGATTGGGTTCTAAAAGGAGAAGAAGAAAAGGATTGGATTCTAAAAGGAGAAGAAGAAAAAGATTAGATTCTAAAAGACTCCTATGAATCAGGGGCACCTGGGTGGCTCTGTCAGTTGAGCATCTGACTCTTGATCTCAGCTCAGGTCTTGATTTGGAGCCCTGAGTTCAGGCCCTGCATTGGACTCCATTCAGGATGTAGAGCCTACTTAATAATAATAATGATATAAAGAAATATAAAATACTCATAATCAATAACCAAAATAAAAACAAAATTATAGAAAATTTTGGAAAAGATCTGAACAAGTATTTCTTTTTTTTTTTTAAGGATTTTTTATTTATTTATTTGAGAGAGCATGAGAGAGGAGAAGGTCAGAGGGAGAAGCAGACTCCTCAAGGAGCTGGGAGCCCGATGCAGGACTCGATCCTGGAGTCCGGGATCATGACCTGAGCCGAAGGCAGTCGCTCAGCCAACTGAGCCACCCAGGCGCCCTGAACAAGTATTTCTTTAAAAAATAAACACAAATGACCCAAACATATATTAAAATATGCTCAATTTATTGGAAATCAGGGAAATGCTAAATAAGACTGCATGAGGTACAATTACACCCATCAAATGTGCCAAAATTTTAAAATCTGCAACACCAGCTTTGGCAAAGATGTGGAGAAAGGAAGAAGTCCTATATTCTCCTAGTGGAAGTGTCACTAGGTATAATCACTTAAAAATCAATCTGGCATCCTCTAGGAAAGGTGCTTATATCACAGTACCCAGCAATTCCAATCTCAGCTATTTGTGCCACTAAAGCCTTGTATATGTATGTTGGAAGAGATACACATGAATGTTCATTATGTTACACTAACAAAAAACTGGATTACCCAAATTATCCTTTGCCATATGAATGGATAAATAAATATGGTGTTTTAATTCACTGAAGTACCATGCAACTATGAAAACGGATGAACTACAACTAAAAGCATCTGGATATACTAACTGTGAGCATCCCATTGCTGAGATTCAGTCTTCTCTACATGTATGTTTTCTCTTTGTCCCATGACAACCCTGAAAAATAGATATTTTCTGTAAGATTTTACAGAGTACAAAAACAAATCTCAGCAACGGGGCATAACAAACCTACCAGGTCAAACAGCTGGTGAGTGACTGACCCAGACATAATTCCTCATGAATATTATGGCTACTCCATACAGCCCATGACTCAGGATGCCATACACCCCCTCTCAGACTCAAGGTTCCCAACACTACACTCTGAAACTATGCCACCTTCTAGTTCAAACTGCCAGGCATGAGAAACTTTGACTTTTTGTTCTCCTTTAGGTGTTAACCACACCTCTTTCCCCTTTGACTCTAATTCTCATACTCTTCTTTCAAGTCTTTTATATATTTTTTAAAGATTTTATTTTTTATTTGACAGAGAGAGATCACAAGTAGGCAGAGAGGTAGGCAGAGGGGGAGGGAGAAGCAGGCTCCCTGCTGAGCAGAGAGCCCGCTGTGGGGCTCAATCCCAGGACTCTGAGATCATGACCTGAGCCGAAGGCAGAAGCTTAACCTACTGAGCCATCCAGTCACCCCTGAAGTTTTGACATTTTATTTCAAAGACATTTATTCCATTTTTTAAAGAAATCAAAAGACTTTTCTGGTATCAAGAAGTAAAGAACAAAATTAAATGAGGAGAGAAGAGGAAAGGAGAAAAAAAAAGAAACGGAAAGAAGGGAAAAACGTTTTTCAAATATAATGGATAAACAAAGGCAAAACTTATCTCACAATGTGGCATACTTAAAAAATTCAAATGGTGTATAGCAATTTTTTCCCCTGATAGGTGAAACTACATGGGAAGGTTGGGTGAAAAGCCAAATTGCGCAATATGCAATTTATACTGAAACCTCAGGTTTCCTGGAAGATCTTCAAAATTCTGTGGTTGGTTTTACCAAATATAATGTCCAAAACTAAAGTCCTTGGCACACCACAGGTAGCCAAAGCTTTAGGTTAGAAAATTAAGTACACATCCTTGAGCAAAATTAAACAAATCAAATTAAAATGAGTAGAAAAAAAAGGTTTAAATGAAAAAATATTTTTCAAAATGATAAAAGTATATTTTTTAACGGAAAATCAATTAAGACAGAAAGCTCCCTAAACTCCTTAATCTCTTGGGGGAGGAAAGAGAAGAAAGGAACAATTTATATCTAGGATTCCTTTGAGGCTAACAACCCCTGATGTAAAAAAAATAGTTACAACCCAGTGAAATGCAGTTAGAAGTCCTCAGCAACGTAAGAATCAGGATGACTTATGCAGCTGGGGTCCTGGAGGATCATAACATTTCAGGAACAAACAGGTGGTTATTAGCTATAATTCTTTGTGGAGTAGCCCTCTTCTCCAGTCACCCAAGCACATCTTCATTGTCCTTTATGCCAGTGGTTCTAAAACTCAGTGGTACCATAATCACCTGCAGGATTTGTTCTAAGGTACTTTGCTGGACCCACCCTGTATCTCTGATTCAGAAGGTCTGGGGTTGCACCCAAGATTCTGCATTTCTAACAAAGTGGCCAAGTGATGTGATATTGTGGTTTTGAGTTGGGGGGAGAGGGGCACATTTTGAGAACCACATTCTGAAAACCACCATACTAACTTCTTTCTCCGGTGCGCGTGCGTGTGCGCATGCACACTCACACACACACACGCACACACACACACAATCTCACAGGACTTCATCCTAAATATGACTTTTTGTCTTTGAGTACAGGGAGGAGTATACGGGAAAAGCCTTTGACTGAAAGGACTACGATGGTGACCTATGGAGGGCAGTTTTTGTTTACACAGGTGCAAATAGCACTCTCCAGATTTATCATTTCCCTGTGTTTTCTTACAATTAAGTGTCATACTCACTGGCAATTGCTCTCCCAAAGGGAATTTTTAAAATTTCGTCTAAAGAGGCATGAGTCATTCTTGGCTAGAAGAAATAAGTGGAAAAAGAGCAGTCTACTACTCACTTAATTGGGGACACATTCTTGTCAAATATGTCTCTTACAATACACATATTCTGATTCTACATGACCCATTATTTTTTTCTTAAAAAAAAACAATAAACAAAGTTTTGCTCTTCATTTATTTTACTGTTTAAACTAGACCTTAAGCAATTAGGAATATTTACCAGCTGTACAACTTAGCAAAAGATCCCAGAAAATTTGGGGGTAGAGCAGGAGAGGAGTGTTTGCAAAAGCTTAGCCAGGGATGCAATAACTTCTAAAATAATTATTTCTTTAAAATGTGTTCCTTTGATCCAGATCCAGATACAAGAATACACGTTAGGTTACAAAAAACCAGGATAGGTCATCTGGTCTGGGAAAACCCACCATACTTAGGTTGGGTTAGATAGGTAAGTGCCTGAGTAGAGCCCTGCCTGGAGCCCTGCAGTGAGTCCCTGAGCTCAGGGTCTGGCTCTGCACTCAGCTCAGAGTCTGTCCTTCTCCCACCCCCTCTGTTCCTCTCTGTGTGCTCTCTCTCTCTCAAATAAATTTTTAAAATCTTTAAATAAATAAAGTCTGAGAGGCTCATAAAAGAATACCGTAGTCAGCTGATGACACGCACCTGCTATGATTTTACTTGATGTTGCCATGGTGTGTGTAGTGTTACTGGATGTTATGCTACTGGATCCAGAGAACCTCTGGATGGACGAGTGGAATTTTCTGATTGGTAGTGTACATACCCCTTAAACCAATAATTAAATAGTTTATCATCTCTGGTCATTATGCTCAAAGATTAAAAAAAAAAACTGTTAGGGTGATTTTTCCCCAAGGAAAGTGGCTTTACAAGATTCTTCAGGGTGGGCAGCAGGGTCCCTTCTACTTTAAGGCATTAGTAATGCACGATAATTTCTATGATGCCTCCAGTCTTGGTAACTCAAAATATTCCATCTTGTTAATATTACCACATCAAGATGTTTATCACTTCCTTTATATCTTATTACCCTTCCACCACTGGCAGAATTGAAGTCCAGGAAAATTATGATAATTGTTCAGGCTAACATCATATTAATGAGCACAAATCAGGAACAAAGAAACAGTTGATTAGAAATTGTTTTATGTTCAGCTTAATGAGGTAGTCAAGGGACCTTCACAGAAACCTCAGTCTGGAAGGGAAAAAGTAAAGGACTCTAAACAGATACGCAAAAGGAGTATTTCAGTCTCGTAAACTAATAACAAAAATTTGCTGTCATAGTGATATTCATTTTAAGGACAGAGTTTGTGTGTGTGTGTGTGTGTGTGTGTGTGTGTGCATGCGCATGCCTGTGTGCACACACAAACACCCCTTTCCTTGATTTAAAAAGAATTTGAAAATGTTTACAAATACTCAACCAACACAATGTGTTTAAACAACAAGCAAGTGTATATTATTCTTCAGTAAGAAAGTTAAAAAAAAATAACAAGTAAGTCATTAGGGTGATACTTACAGAAAGAGTTGGTAGGAAACCCAAAATAAATAATTTTATTAACATCATGCTTTAAGTTCCATATATTGCTAGCAAAAAAACACAAATCTGGCTCTCCCTTTCTCAAAGAGATCACAGCAAGGAAAACATTGTTAGTTACATGCCTCACAGTGTGATGGTAAAATATAAATAAATCACTTAGCAGAAGCACCAGCATCATCAGGACTGCTGGGAACAACACCCTTACCCTGCCATTTACCCTAAGTTCAACACCAGGTCCCTTTCATGGAACTGTTTCTTAATGTGTACTGATGGCATCTTGCCCAAGGGCAATCACGTCAGACTGGATGGAAAGCAGCGGGTCCAGCTAAGCAGCCATCTGCCTCCTGATCCAGATCCAGATACAAGAATACACGTTAGGTTACAAAAAACCAGGATAGGTCATCTGGTCTGGGAAAACCCACCATACTTAGTTTCTTTCAGCTGACTTTGTTTCTACTTCTTAGAGTATATGGAGTTAGATGTTCTAGCTCTTGATGAGGATTAGAGAACAGCACTTCCTCTTGAAGATCCAATCAGCTAAGTTAAAGATGAGAATCACACTCTGGTGAGACAAGTAGCTCAAATGCAAGTCTAAACAGACGATTCTACCTTTGTAAATGGTGGCTGTGACATGGCCTAAAATGTTCCTCTGAGCGCAGTTGCGTTATTACTCCCCCACAAAAGCATATGAGTACTAATCCCCTAAATCATGGATCAAGGCTTTAGTACTTTCATTGTGGAAAACATTTAAAAAATTTGTTACCAAATGCCATTGTTGCCATATAATATTCACAGTGATGTGTCTCTCAAGTTTAACTTCAAGTGATGCATGCTCCTAGAAAACCTTCAAAGATAAATTAGCTGTAAAATCTGTCCCTAGTAACTGAACAAGTTTGATTGTTTTATGAGTTCTTGGATACAATTTGACTATGTAACAGTGACTTTAACCTTTTTTTTTTCTTGCACCCTTCAGTGCAAGAGAAGCTTCCTGCTTATATTTTTCAAAAGATACAGAGATCAACTACTGATTCAAAAGGGGTGGAGCCAGAGTCGGATTTACAGTGTGGCTAATGAAGCTGAACCTGTAGGGCCCTCATTTGCACAACCCTCTCCAATGCCCTGAGCTTAATTCTTTGTTTTCCTGTAAGCTTCATATCATGCAAAACTCCACCACTTTATAGAATATTTGACACCATGAGATCGGTTTTTCACCTATCAGCAGTATTTGTTTGTTTCTTATATGTAAATGCATATTTGGAAAAGTCCAGAGAATACAGGCTTTGGAATTAGAATTCCCTTGTTGCAGACCCTGGGTATAAATTTGAGAGAGTTACTAAACATTTCTGTGATTTTATTTATCATCTGTAAAGAAGAAGAAGGAATAGGAGAAGGAAGAGGTGGAGGAGGATGAGGAGGAGGACGAGGAGGAGGAGGACGAGGAGGAGGAGGACGAGGAGGAGGAGGAGGAAGAGGAGGAAGAAGAAGGAGGAGGAGAAGGAGAAGAAGAGGAAGAGGAAGGAGGAGGAGGAGGAGGAAAAGGAGGAGGAGGGGGAGGAGGAGAGGGGAAGGGAAAGAGGAAAAGGAAGAAGAAGGAGGAGGAGGAAGAGAGGGGGAAGGGGAGGAGGAGAGGGGGAAGAGGAGAAGGGAAGGAGGAAGAATAGCAAGTATTACTATGTATTACTTTTATTATTATATACTGAGCCCACAATCTGCACAGTACTGCTTTAATAGTCAAATGGAATACTGTATAAAAAGTGGCACAACCAGCTAACTCCTTTTCTTTTCTTTTCCTCTGATTTCTCCCTCCTGTTATTCCTGAAAAAATAGAAACAATTTCTTCAGCTGGACCCATTTGAGAAGCTTGAATTGCTCTCCCTCAGATGGCTTGAGACTCTGACCTCACTCCCTAAGCGAAAAAAATGACTATTGACCGGTCGTATCTTGGGACTCAATCTCCTTTTCATCACTTCCTATAGAACATTTTAACAGCTATTTGCATTACTCCTACCAAAAAGAGTGCTGGGCTTTTGACAACAGAGGCACTAAGGTACAGTAGAAAGAATACAGGCTTTGACCTTAGACAGATGGGTTTGAAACAAAGCTTAAAAATGAATATAGTAGGGGGTGTCTGGGTGGCTCAGTAGGTTAAAGCCTCTGCCTTTGGCTCAGGTCATGGCCCCGAGGTCCTGGGATCGAGCCCCACATCGTGTTCTCTGCTCAGCAGGGAGCTTGCTTCCCCCTCTCTCTCTGCCTGCCTGTCTATTTGTGATCTCTGTCTGGCAAATAAATAAATAAAATATTTTTAAAAAATGAATACAGTGGTCTGAGTACCACTTTTTCTCATTGATAGGGTGTAAATATATCTACTTTAAGTAGTTGTAGCAATGGTATATGAATTACATTTCAATAAAACTTTTTTTAAAAGCTTTTGTGCAGATTAAATACCATAAATCTCCAGTTAATACAAATCACTGTTGAAAATGATAGTTTTTGATTGTTTTATTTTCTCATATCTGTGTCAGTTCTGTTGGTTTTAACAAGAGTAAGAGTGGTTACTAACAAAGATACTTAAGGAATACTGGAAAAGAGAAAGAAGGAAAGGCACTGTGGAAGTTTCATTGCCATTTTAACTTAACTGAATATTCAACCTGATAATGCTCTTTTCACCTCTTTAAAGAGCATAACTGAAAAAATACTGAATTTTTTCCCAACCAGAGTTTGTCAATCCCTTTTCAATAAAAATTAACGTTTTTCAGCCAAGACCTACCCCCTGTTAGTGGGTAGAACCAATTATAAGATTCCCAATACTCTTTGCCAAGAGAAAAACACCCTCTGACAAATATTTTGTATACACCCACAGTCTTTCTTGGTTTGAACTTAGAACACTGGCATGAATCATCATACATATCATCCAACAAGTCCACCTTCTTGACAGAAAGAAAATATCAATGTTCCGTGGCTGTTAAATGAGAACAGAGTGTTCATGATAATTGCTGTGAGGAGCACATGGATGAAGTTTGGTAGAACCGGTAAGATTTTTTAAAAAGAACACTCATTATGCCACATCAGCCTATGTGTAAAGCAAGAGTGTCCCCTAAGTTCTCCACAATTTATCATGTCTAATTTTTAATGTTTCAGGGACTCACCATGTTTTTATTTGTCAATTTTGTAAACTGAGAATAGGGTGTAAAGTGTGAAATGTTTATCAAAGTACAAACTTGAAAAATACATGTGTACCTATGTGAGTATATAGGTATATATATATATGGATATATATGGATATATATATATGGATATATATATATCCATATAGATGGATGAATGGGTAGATAGATAGGTGGATAGTTTTAGCGATATATATGAAAACTATATACAATTTATATATATACATATGTAATACATATATATAATTCAGTCAAATGAAATATTTTTGTTACTAATAATGCTTCAATATTCTCTGAATGCTGGGAAACTAGAGGATTATTTCCTTTTTGGGAGACAGTTAAATCTTCAAAATTTCACTTATTTGCAGATAGTATCAAGTAGTGATAGAGTGTACAAGAACTCTGAAGAAAGAAGTTAAAAGAAACCCAAATTTTCTTATATAAGAATGGGAACCAACAGAAATGATCAATTTTAATATTTTAAACTCTGTTTTATTATTCCATTTTCAGGTATTATACTAATGGAAACAGCAAATTAAACACAAAGGAAATCATCGAGAATGGAGTGAATGGAATTATCCATCACTGTCCTTTTTATTTCATTAAATCAGCCTGAAAAATTGAACCTATTCTCTTAGCAGCCCAAATGGACTGCAAACTTTTCCAAGAACAAGTCCTTTCTCTTCCTCCCCAATGCCTCCTTCTTTAAAAGCAAGGGTAATACTCAGGCTTAAGAGTTGTGTTTCTCTCTGCTAAGACCCTTACTGCTTTGTAGGAGAAGTGGGCTCCTCAGATACAGATGGGGAAAATGGCAGGAGGCTCAGAGTTGTGCCCACAGCACCACTTGGTGCCAGGTCAGGGTCCTTCTAGATGGCTGTTCTGGAGCTTTGTCCTGGTCGGCATCCTGCCCATTTGCCCTAACCAGGTTAGTGTAAAATGGTGGTTCTCAATGGTTCCTCTGCATCAAAGTCAACTTCAGAGCTTTAAAAAAAACTGTAGATGCCCAATATCTACCCCAAGATCCTGGGATGGGGCCAAGGTATCACTATTTTTAGAAAAAGCTCTCAAGAGATTCTGATGTACAATGAAGATTGAGAGCCACTAAATCATAAATTGTGAGGTGATAAAAATGTATTTGTTTCATTTTTTTTGTTAGGCAAACATATTACTGGACATAATAAAATATATGGCAGCCTAAGATGCCCACTAAGGCAACCCTTCCAGGGGCAAAAGGGCCTAAGATGCCCACAAGGCAACCCTTCCAGGGGCAAAAACACATATTAAGACATTGTACTAGACATGGAGTATCAGAATGATAAAGGAAAACTGTAGGACTCTCTCTTCCCTGTGAGTGGCCTGGCCTTTTGCCTAGGAACTGTATCTAAGACTAGTTCTACTCTAGATTAGGGACAAAGCCTCTCTCCTTCACTCTCTCTCCTTGCTTTGCTGGGGTTCAGGTTTCCCTGTCTTTTCTTAGAACTGTAAGATCTAGATGGAGGTACTTCTGGATACTAAGAAAACATAAAAGCTGACTTTTAGCACAAGTCTTGGTTCTACCTGTAGCTCAGGAAGACAAAGTTGGATTGTGTTCCAGGTGGCATTTTCCAGTGCTCACTGGCTCGCTCTCTCTCTCTCTCTCTCTCTCTCTCACCCACACATATATCCCCAAAAATATCTCTCTGGTTAACATTTTCCCAGTAAAATCTCTTAGTTATTAATACATAATACATTTACAGAAATATGAATCTCTCATTACAATATTTTGGCCAACTCTCTTTCTAGGGAAAAAATATTTATTTCCCCTAAACTCAAAGGAACATTTTTAGCCAGACAATTTCAAGAAAGCATAAAGTTTCATTTCAGATGAAACCAATAGAACACTGGAACCATAGTAGCCATTTCAAAATCAAGATGGTATAAAGGACATGTGAATTTTGCAGCTACTGGCACTAAGCAATATTGAGTTTTTAATTTTTTTTGTTTTTATATGACTACCTTAACTGTGTGGTATTTAACATACACATGTATTTTACTATTTTTTGTTACATTTTTAGGAAAAGGGTTGAGGGTTTAGAGTGATATATAATGCTTTATCACTTTCTTCATTTAAAAAGTTAGAAATATAGAACCAGAATGTCTGAAATCCTTTTGTGTCTATTAGGTGACATTTTAAACTATGTTGTTCAAGTATACTCTATGCTTATAATTATTTTACAATTGTGTGATTTATACATTTCTGCTGGAGATGTGATTAAATTTCCAACCATAATTTTGAAGGTGTTAAATTTTCTTGTAATTCAGTTTTTGCTTGATAAGTTTCAAGGTTTTGTTGTTAAACTCATATAAGTATGCAAAGGCTATGTTTTCTTAATGGATTTTCTCTTTATTTTCCTCTAGTGTTTCTACTTATCCCTGTAAATGCTTTCTGACCTAAATTCATTTAATGTGATATTAATATTGCCATACCAGCTCTTTTCATTATTGTGTTTTATAATTTTAAGACACTTTTTTACACGGTTTAATATCTCTAGAAATTAACATGCATATGCAATTGATACTAGATTTTAATTGGCTTTGTTTTTTTCACTATGGTATTACATAAAATAAGAGTGTGTATTAAAATGGATGGTATCATAAATTCAAAGAACTACAGTAATTACCTGGAATATCTTTTACAACCTCCTTATTTCAACCCCTCTAGCTGATTATTAGGTATGCCACTATAAACAGCAAATAGCTGGATTTTTTAAAATGTGTGTTTCTTATTAACCTCTGTCTTTAAGTAGTTGAATGCTATCCTTCTCTAGTCACTTAAAAACTCTCAACTTTTACTCATTTCTACTATCTTATACTGTGTTTTACTTATTTGCTTCTATTTTTCTCTTCCTTCTCTTGGAATTACAATATTCCCTTCTTTTTCCTATTCCACATTTCTAAACACATATCAATTTTCTCTTCAACCTCCCAGTAAGACTATAAAGGATAAATAGTATGGTCCTCTCTAAAAAGTAGAAAAACTGAATCTGAATCACCAAGACATTGATATTTGTACAGAGGCCTACAATTTGTTGTTATAATAAATGAACTAATAAGAGACAAATGTTTTTAAAATTCTATCAATATCCTAGCCACTTATCTCTTGTAAACTTTTTAAAGACTATGTTAAAACATTTATATCTCCAGCATATATCTTTTGGTATTTGAACAATAGCCAAAATAAGCGTTTCAATTAAATCCACACAGAGAGACATAAACTAAAATGAAAATGACATGTAATCATGGAAATGAGGCAAGAAATAAGGAAGAGTCTTAAAACTGATTCGGATGTCCAAGCTAAAAATGACATGGCACTTATACGGAAGGGAAGAGAAACATTCCTTTCAACAGATTTTAACCATGAATAAAAATGAGAGAGAAAATTAATACTGCTGAATTACCAAAGGAAGAGGATGAAAACAGAGGGCAAAGTGAGAAAAATTAACTTCTTCTAAAAAATATTTTATTTATTTATTTGACAGAGAGAAACACAGCGAGAGAGGGAACATAAGCAGGGGGAGAGGGAGAGGGAGAAGCAGGCTTTCTGCTGAGCAGGGAGCCCGATGTGGGGCTCTATCCCAGGACCGTGGGATCACGACCCAAGCCAAAGGGAGACACTTAACCAACTGAGCCACCCAGGTGCCCCCGAAAAACTCACATTTAATGTTTTTAAATCATTACGAATAAAATATGGTAATAGAAAATAAAGACACTAAAAATGAGGCAAATCTGACAGAAATAGGAAAAAGGCTA
Source organism: Lontra canadensis (assembly GCF_010015895.1). Taxonomy (NCBI): domain Eukaryota; kingdom Metazoa; phylum Chordata; class Mammalia; order Carnivora; family Mustelidae; genus Lontra; species Lontra canadensis. The sequence continues at coordinate 47,186,437 of NW_022630996.1, read as the reverse complement.
TCTAATGGAGATTAACTTAAATTTGCATTAACTTCGGACGACTAGCACTCACTGGGTATCCTCTGTGCAGGCAGTGTTCAAAGTCCTTTGCATCTGTTGTGTCTTCTAACACTTACAGCAGGGCTAGGGGCATATTATTGTCTCCTTTTGGCAGGTGGGGAAACTCAGATACATAGAGATGAATTCACTTATCCAACATCACACTGTAGAAAGTAAAGGGGACAGGAGCCAAAGCCTGAGAATCTGCTTCAGGGTCCACACTCCCAATGACTATATGCAGAGTCATTCTGTGGGCAATGTCCCTGAAGACCGGAATGCAGAAGGCCTGGAGTAGGGAACTTCTGAGTCAACAACTACAAGAATTACCCCCCTGTGGCCAGTGCTCCTACTGCATCCACACTGGGGTCCCAGTGCAGGAAAGCCTTGCCTATGGGCTCTTGGGGTTGTTTTCCTTCCTTACCTCCTCACTGTTACCTCTCCTTGTCATGTAAAAGCATCTTTGATCCTTATAAGCTCAAAGGAACTTGCTAACCGGAAAGTTAATTTTCACTTTTGCAATATAAGGAAGATGAAGCATTTACCAAGGGCATTCTAAATGATTCTGGAAACACTCATCAGAAAAAAAAGTACTAGCCCAAAAATATAAAATATTTATTCACATTTATAAAAGTTTAAATAAATTATTATTTTAATCAGCAATGTGTGGATTTATGGCTGTGGTCGGAATGGAACACCATAAAAATGTAGGATCACATAGAAAAGTGGGTAAATAGAGACTCTCAATGCATAGTAACTTCTGTTATTATGTCTACAGGAAAAGTATATTCTCCTCCTGTAGAATTTCAAGAGCTGAGAGCAGATGCTTCTCCAAGTATGTTCCACTGTGAACATTAGAAACAATAAAACACTATTTTATTATGAAAAAAAAAAAGAAAGAAAAGTGGGTAAAATAATAAAATAAATATAGGAGCCAGAAATACTGAAAATATAAGATCAGTCTGTTATACTTAAATCCAGTGGGAGAGTTATTAAAATACGATGTGGAAACTTTCAGAAGATTCACATAAAACAAAAATATCTAAGGATTGATTTGAGGAATCTGGATTATTTTGCTTGAAGAAAGGAAATGAATTTATAAATATTCCTAAGGGAATCTAAATAATAATATATTAATTATACATAATGATATTCATCACTACACAATTTCAATGCCAAAGTAAATTAATATAAATATTATATTAATATTATATATAAATATATAATATATAATATTAATATAAATATCTTATAGACAAAATTGAATAAATTATGAAACATCACTTCAATGGAATATTATGCAGTTGTTAAAGAAAATCTTGATAAGTCTGTAAGAGCATAAAATATGTTTATGAGATTATAGTAAGATGGAAAAGCTTAAAATGTGGTCCAAAATCAAATGCATAGAACTATCATAATCATGTTTTATAAAATCAGAGGAAGGGAAACGAGACTGGAACAACACATCCAAAAGTACTACCAGGACACGTGTGTAAGTGGTAAGAATCTCAATACTGATTTTTGTTTTCCTTTTGTCTATTTTTCTAATGTTTAATGAGATATAATCTCTTACTGTGAAAATATTTTTACCTGAAGTGGGTCACGGTAATTAAATTAAAATTTTTTAAAAGATTTTATTTATTTATTTGACAGACAGAGATCACAAGTAGGCAGAGAGGCAGGCAGAGATAGAGGAAGGGAAGCAGGCTCCTTGCTGAGAGAGCCCGATGCGGGGCTCGATCCCAGGACCCCAGAGATCATGACCTGAGCCGAAGGCAGAGGCTTTAACCCACTGAGCTACCCAGGCACCCCTATACCAGACTATTTTGCTGAATACCAAAGATAACTACAATTATGCCAAATTAAATTTTAAATTAAAATTTTTAAAACAGTTTTCTTCTTACCTTCCTTTATTCAAAACATTTCAGTTATTCAAAACATTTCAATCCTACCATTTTAATTATTTAGCACTTGTATAATATTTGAAGCCACAGATTAATTAATAAACTAACAAAGCACTAATATATTATTATGGATCCTGACAATAAATAAAAAAAATTTTGCTCAATTCAAATTTTGCAGAACTAACAAAGAAGATGAGAGTCAAGGCATTAATAAACATTACTCTGTCGATTCTTTTGTTCAAAAAGGAATCAGCAGTGCCTTTTTCCATTCCATTTGAATGTAATGTTTTCCATTTGAAAACTTACTCTGGAAAAAAAGAAGAAAGAACAAAAGAAAGAAAGAACGGAAGGAAGGAAGGAAGGAAGGAAGGAAGGAAGAAAGGAAGGAAGGAAGAGAGGAAGAAAACTTACTCTGGGTGAAACCAGCTGCCATGTAAGGAATCCAGCTGCCCTGAGGCCACCTTGCTGGAGATATACATGTGGGTACTCTTGTCGACAGCTGAGCTCCAGCTGAGCCCCAACTCCTAGTCAGCCCCTACAAGGTGCCAAGCATGAATGTGAAGCCACCTTGAACCCTCCAGACCAGCTCATCTGCAAGCCAAGAACTACAATTCATGCCATGATGAGCAGAAAACCACTCAGCTAATCCCTATACCTAAATCTTTCAGCTATCAAATTGTGAAATATAATAAAATGCTTATTTTGAGCCACTAAGTTTTGGGATAATTTGTTATGTAGCAAGAGATAATGGGTTGTGGTCTTTAAAATAAGGAAAGAAATGCACACTAAAGCAAATTATCCATATTAAAGGTACCCAAGTTATGCTAGCTAATGTAATTAAATCACAAAATGCAGTATTCAGGAATGAGGTCTTCTTATAGCTTAATGATGGATTTAAAAATTAATACAATATTTCAAGGAAAATATTTGACAATATGGAGTTGATACAAGTTGAGCTTATGTTCCCTTACTGTGATGAGTCCTTTCAAGGCACTGGAGGGCCTCTAAAAATTTATGTTTATAATTTGTATTCTTTTTCTCAAAGGGTCCCCTTCTCATGTTGTATAAATTTCAGGCCCCACAAAACAGAGTCTGTCCCTGGGGAGTGCACATTAATAATCCTAAAACATTTTTAGCCCTTCTCAGTAATTTATATTTTCCCCAAGAAAATAATTCAAGAAAAAGAGGGACAGCTAAGCTTATAAGATTCTTTATTAGAGCATTATATATATTAGAAAAATAAACTGAAAATAACCCAAATGCTCTATAACAGATGAATAATTGAATAAATTACAAACTATCAACTTAGGGCATAATGTCATCTTTTTAAAAAGTACTCACAAAATCTCTAATAACATGAGAAATTGTTTATAGTATGGCTAAGTGAAAAAGCTAATTTGGAAAGTTTATATAAACTATGATCTCAAGTATAAAAATGTATATATTACAGATTAAAACTGAAAAGAAATTTAGAGAAGTGAGAATGGTTACGTTGATATGATGGTCATGAGATGCAACTCTGCCTTTAATTCTTTTTATTCACATTTGTTTTTCTAAGTCACATCCCATTATGGTCACTGTAAGTGATGCAAGCTCTCTCAGAAATCAGCGTCTGAGGTTTTATAAGAGGGATCCTGTAAAAGCTGTGGCTAAACTCAGGGAATTGCTGTAATGCCCAAAACTCAGGAAAGCAGACCGACCAGGCTGTGGAAGGCCACTTCTCTTATGTTTGCAAAATGTGATGTGGGAAAATAAATTTGTCATTAGGAAGGTAAACTCAGACTCTTGGGGAAGTTTGTCTTCTTTCTCTTCCTCTTTCGCCTCATGAATGGCAAAGTAAAACTGTTCGGAGCCAAAAATCGAAAAGCCAACACTGTCGCCATCTCCATATCTGCCATCTTTACACAAAGAGAAATGAACCCACACACGCACGCACATACACGCACATACACGAAGCTTCATTTAGACATACTGAAACAAAATATTAGCTATTGTAATAATTTTTTTGGATATTGTGACACGGTGGATAGAAATCTCAGGGTCTGAAGGCTAGCTCTGGGTTTGTTGCCAGCCAGGTATGTGACTCAGTGACATCTTGCTGGCTGAGAGCCTCATGTGCCCATCTGTAAAATGGAGGGATCGTCAAGACATGATCGCCAAGATCCAGTCTGTTGTCACCACCATCCAACTATGTTCCTAAATGAAATGGGGTACATTTAAAAAGCAGGGAATTTGTGAAGCTATACTGGTCAGTGGGTTTTATCTCTTTGTTATACTGTACTTCAAAATACTAAAATTTCAAATGACAAAATTTTGGCCACTAGAAAAGAACTGAAAGGAAAGCCAGATTCTGACACAGTTCACTGGTGACAGAGGCAGGGGACCCAGCTTTCCTTCTCCTCCAAAACAATGTAACCAAGCGATGACCGCTGTCCCCCACCCCGTCCTTTCCTTTTGAATTTCATTAGAGTAACCCAGGGAGAGACATTTTAAACTGACCCCATGGCAGAGGTAAAAAGGGCCTCTCAAGTAGGTCTCTCTCTTTTCACTGTGCCTCACTTGGGTGCTGGCCGAAAGCCAACTCAGCCCTCAGGGCTCTTATCACAGAGGTTCAGTAGGCAACTAGGAAGGCAAGAACGTGCCAGGCACTTCACTTCCACCCAAAATATCATTTTGCTGCATTCAAGAGCAAGAAGGAAAGCCTCCCTTTCAGGTATGTCCCCACAATGTGAATTTAAACTCGCCTACCACATCTTTCCATGAAAAGCCACTCTAGTACTAAAAAGGGACATGCAAACCATTTACAAAACACAGTTCTTCTACTCTTAACTCTAAATCAGTTTGAATCATGAGACAGCATTAAAGTAAAGTGTATTACTCCAGCCTCCTATCAAAATGGCTTTTACAGAGTGATGGTTCAGCACTACTTTCTTGGTTTTAACTCATGGCACAGATGAGATGTGACACACATGAAATTTCTACATATTTTTGTAAAACTGTAATCAGGGAATTTGCCCATTGTGTTATATAAAGCCCTGTATGGATAATTATTCTCAGAGTTTAGGGAAAGGAAAAGTTTCTTCCTCCTAATCTTAAAGTTTTCTTTTATTAAAAGACTAGTGTCACCTCATGTTTTGGGTTTTACTTTGGCTACTAAGGAAGCTTAGGCTAGGTTTTTGTGCATTTGCAGTAATATCCCTGTATTTCCACTTTTGGTTTGTTTGTTTAATATAAGTTATCTCCTCCCCCAACCCGAACCAACTATATCCTGTCATTATTATTATGTGAGGCTTAGGTTCTCTTGTTAATGGTTTTCAATTTTATTGTGTGTATATTTTTATGATTGGATACTTCAGTTCATATCGGGGAAAGGTAATATATAAATATATAACAGCATGTGTTGTTGTATGTATACACACATCTGTTGTATGCAATATATATTATCATTGGTTGTCACAGAAAACATATATTTCGAACTGGAAAGACCTTAGCAATAATTTAATTGAATGGTTTCTAACATCATTCTCTCATGTATTCAGGAAATATGTCCAGAACTTAAAGAAATACAGTTGTAAAATAAATAAACAACAACAAAAAATTTCATCTGGTTGAAAGTTAGGGGGATAAAAAGCTCACTACCTTCACCTTGCTACCACCCTGTCCACTGCAATGAGGGGCTCTGGAGTCACTCCACAGAACTCATATTTTCCATGATACATATTTAAATACTACTGATCAACTTCAGTTGTCTTCTTCTATAAATACAGAAACTAAGACACTGAAGTTATGAGTTATCTAAAAACACTTACCTAGTTGGTGATTAGGTCAATATCAGATCTCAGGTGCCTGATTTCCAGATGTTTATTTTTTTCAGAACAGAAAGCTAACTCCCAATATTGTTTTAACATTAAAATTGTGGTGCTTGAAAAGAGTCCCGTAATTTGGGATTTGGTTAAAAAGTAAAGAAAGTCTGAGATCATCTTAAACTCAATGAGGCAGCGAACACTATTTTCTTTCTTCCTGCTCCCAGGCCTATCCAGCAGGAGCTGCTCTCTCTTCTTCTCAGATTTGCTTTCAACTGGTTCTGACATTTGCCTAGTCCCTATGCAAACCCATTAGAGCTAAAGTTTTTGGCCCTCTGAGTAAAGAATCATGTGGTCCTGCCTTTTTTGTACATTAAATAAGCATAGCTACTAGAAAGATTCTGTGGAATCTTAGCGACAACTTGTTTTCCTTTCTTGGGCATTTTTAAAGTTGGCCTGACTTTGATTTTTTAAGATTATACATATCACATTCTTTTTTCCATTTAGAAAAGCCTGCACATGTTCCTGTGTAGGTGCCATCAATAAACTGGAGAATAAATTAACTTGAAAGCATGGTTTATTTTACAAATGTCTCCAGATGAAAACCAAGAGAATAGAACGTAACTGCATTATGCACAATGGCTTCAGACAAAGGTCTGGATAGACCGTGGAAAGTTTAAAAAGCCATATTTGAGCTGCAGAATTCAAAATCATGATTCTTTACACTCAATTTCAGATGAAGCAGAAAACTTTCAAATTTTGATCATCTGATAGTAGACTTAACATCATGACTTTTAGAAGAAATGTTTTTACCGTTTTTCATTTTTAGTCCTTAAAATATACAAGCTAGCTTATTTTTTCACTAGAATATATACACAATTTCATTTATGGAAAGATTTATTTAATAAAAACCATTTGGGGGCACATGGGTGGCTCATCGGTTAAGTGTCTGCCTTCTTCTCAGGTCATGATCTCGGGGTCCACCATGCTGGGCTCCCTGCTCAGGGGGTGGGTCTGCTTCTCCCTCTCCTCTGCCCATCCTCCCTTGCTTGTGATTTCTCTCTCTCTCAAATAAATAAATGAAATCTTAAAGCGCACACACACACACACACACACACACAACCATTTCAACATAAACCATTCCAAGGACGATAAGAAGAAAACATCACTCTCTAGTGGTGAAACCTTGAAACAGCGAAGTCCTGAGGGCAGACCATCTTTCTGTGGGTCTGACAGGCACTGCCTCATCCAGGTAGAGGGTCTGAAGTTTTGGTTATTAGCAAAGAAACCTCAAAAAGATTACAACATCTGGAGTTCCTGAGGCATCAGATACCTGGGGCCTGGAAGAGTATGGTGGGAAGAGAAGCAAACCACTGACAAAAAGATATTGATCAAAGCAATGTCTGATCTCCTTTTATGAGGACTGGGAAAAACCTGGCAGTAATTAAACTAGTGCCTAAGTAAAGTCCCAGGGACTTTTCTGAATCAGAATTTGCCATTGAATCCAAATGCAGCATGGGAGATCAAGAGGGATAAAGAGCCAAGAGAGTCATGGTATTTCAGGATGTAAACAATGAACAAAGCAAGACTGCCAAAGACTTGAGTTTAATGGATGTTGGTCTCCTAGTGGGCATGAGAGGATGAAAGGGGATCAATTGGCCAAAGTAAACACTGAAGGCTTGCCCTGACGAGTAAACATTTTGTCCAAGCTCCACCCTTTGATTATTCAATCATGTCTTGATAAGCTCCGGAAGTCTGCCCCTGGTCTTAGCCTCCATCCTAGAGTTCTCCATTCAAATTTCAGCCTCATTTTTACTCTTCAGTTTTTCTCTAATGAAGCAAGATTTTTATGAGCCCTACCAATTTGTAAGTCTGATCACATATATATTATCCAATTAATCAGCAGAATCAATCCCATATACTTCAAGCAGCCCTGATACAGAACAAATCTTTCAAATGAGAGGCAGAATAGACTACAAAGTAATAACTGGCATGACAACAAATAGTTCATGAAAAAGAGAGATCTACAGATGACTCTTAGGAAATCCTTTGCCCATAAAAGTATGATGATGAGACTATGCAGGACGAGTGTTTTCTAAATGATTAAACATTACAAACTACCTTTAAAAATGCAAAGCCCTCCATAAATACTAGATCCTATATGAGTTATTATTCTGTTGGCAATAAAAAAAAAGAAGGATGATAATAATAGTAATTTGAATTTATGGAAGGCCTGTCATCTCACTTGTCCTTTTGAATGCCAGCTTATTAATCCTCAAAGCTATCTTAGGAGAAAAGTAGCCAATGTTACTAGCTCTTTTTGCAGATAAGAAATTGAGACACAGACAGATTATGTGGCTTATAAAGGCTTGGACAAGGAAGCTGAGGGTAGAAGGAAAATTCCTTAGCTACAAAGGTGGGAATGTGGTCCATAGATAAAGAGTTGGCAGGTTTGACCTCCTCCTGTCCAGACATACCAGAAAGTAGGCACCATCCCAAACAAAGCTATCTGAGGCGAAAGGAGATTACACAGAGAAGGGACCTGAGAGTGTGTGGTGGAGTGCCGGAGGCACAGTTCAACGCAGGAGAAACTGGTGCACTACACAGGTGGAGGGTTTGGCTTGCCTTGCTCAGCACAGGGACATGTCGGCATCGTCTTGGCCTGAAGCCAATCTCCTGCTCTAACACCACCTTCCCCTTCCACATCTTCCATCAACTCTAGGGAGATCATCACATAACCATCAGGAAGCAATCACTTCAAAGCCATGCCTGAAATAAGGATTAGAATAAGGGAATAAGTCCCATTGCTCAAATTAAATAGGAAGCAAACAGCGACGACAGAGTGCTTATTAACATGAGAATTAAACACCAAAATGAATGAAGAGGAAATCACAGAGGTGAGTCAAGAATACATAAAGTGCCATCAAAAATAATACTGCAGAATCTTTCAATCCTACCTCCTTCTTTTAGTTAAAAAAGGAAAAAAGACTATTTTTATTTAAAAATCAATAATTATTTTTATTTGAAAATAATGTTTTTTTTTTAATTAAGCTATAATGTATTATTTGTTTCAGGGGTACAGGTCTGTGAATCACCAGTCTTACAATTCACAGCACTCACCATACGACACACCCTCCCCGATGTTCATCCCTAAGCCATCCCACCCCTCTCACCCTCCCCATAAATTTTAAAATAAATAAAACTAAATGTTCTATAAAATGAATCAATAAGAAAGTTGTGAATTGTACATATCTTCATAAAGGAAAAAGGCCTTATGAGCAGGATTTTAAAGCAGTTGTGATTTAGCCACATCCTGTATAACTATTAGCAACATAGAGACTAAAGGAAAATATGTGGCTATCCCATTTGTCATACACACACACACACACACACACATGCATATACATGTATATACCTGTTTGAAAGATTACCAGAAATGGACAGCTACAGAGAAGCATAAAAATACCTCTCCACTAACAAACAGTACTAAGTTATATTTCAAAATAATAACAAAAACTGAAGAAAAACACCATGACATTCAAGAAGAAAAGAAGTTACTGAGAGACCTCTGTTATCAACATTCTCAACCAATTTACTGATCATAACAACCAATCCTGGAAAAGAAAATAAATTGTCAAATCATAACAGGCAAGAGTACACAGGTTAATCACAGGGACTTTGAACTTTAGGAAACTGCCAAACCCAACTCAAGACAAGAGAGGATCAAGCAATGTAATTAGACAAGAAAGTCAAAGCACCGCATGCTGCCATTAGTATCTAATTTCCTCTTCATTTTAGCCAGGAGAAATATTCCCCTTAATGCCCAGTTAGGCTTCTAAAGACATCTCTTGACATAATGGCCTAGAAACATGGGTGTTTCCTATATTGGAAGTTAATAAAAAACAGGCAATATTTTCATGCCTATCCCTTGTTTTCAGATAAAGTGGATATCCCATGAGAACAACCAAGTATCTTATACTGGCCAGCATCCATTCTGATAGGTCAGTGTCTAAGCCATAACCACTGTTGAATATTTTTAATACCACTCTGCACCCAGGAAAGTGTTAACCTAAGCCTACCCAACCTAACTGTGCATTTCTCCTTTTTAAACCTTCAAAGATGACTGGGTCTTATTTAGTAGAATGGATTTCTACTTTTATGTTTCTTTATTTAAAAATAGATCTTCTAAAGAGATAGAAGTGATACTGTATCATCAGAATTGATGAATTAAATGTAGAGATGACCTTGATGGGTGCTGGTCCAACCCAGCAGAAAGCACACAGCATGTAGGTATAACAAAATAGAGGGATGAAAGTAACAGCTGGGATCATAAGGACAGGAGACACCCCTCAGCCTATCTGCCCCAGTATATCATGTAGTGTTTATGAAATGGGTTCTGAAGATTGCGCTATCTGGGTTTCAATGGCAGCTACACTGGAGTGTGTACAATGAAGGGTGAAGAGTGCTTCAGGTAAAAGGAATTTGATACCAGGGATAAAGAAGCAAGTGTGAGTGTGGCTTGTTCAGGAAGCAAGTAGTTGAGGAAGTCTGGGCCATAGCAATGTAGCAGGGATTAAGGTGAGAGGACAGAGGAAGTGGCAAGAGGAAAGGATGCAGAGGCCCAGCAGAGCTGGGCCTGAATGACCTTACAAGACATGCTGAGGAACTTGAACTTTAGCCTAAAGGAAAGAAGACACAGAGGAGTTTAAATCAAGGGAATGACAGGATCTGATTTATGATTTACATTGTAGAAGTATGGAAAGCACAAGGTGGAGCAGAACCAGACACAAGGAAAAATGGCAGCATCCTCAACAAGGAGAGGGGTCGTGGGAGTGGACAGAAGAAGACAGAGCCCAATTCATTCTCTATTGTTCACTCCTGAGTTCCCAGGGACTAGAGTTCTGCACTCAAGACCTTCTTAGTTTCCATTTTTGAGCTTCAGCCTCCAGCGATGCACAACATGGAAGTAACTCCCTTAGTCCATGTACCAGCTGGAATTTTCTGGCCTCTTAGAAAGGAAGGGTGTGTGTGTTCATACTCACTGCTAATGATCATTTCCTACCATTGCTCCTATACTCCCCACCCCCAGTAAAACAGTCATTTGCGATAAACCATTACATGTTTAGTGTGAAGCAGTTTTATTATAAATTTCATTGATCTTCATTCATAAAAAAATACAGAGAGCAAGTCTCAAAACAATTTAGACATATCCAAGTCAGTGAGGAGCTTTTTAGAGACCCCTACTGAAGTGAAGGAATAACGTAGGTAAGAGCAGACATTTAGGACTTGTTATTGTTACTAATACCTTTCCCACTCATTAAAATTATCTTTTAGTTGCACCTACCTCTGTAAATAAATGTTATGGAATGTAAAATGGCAGTTATCAGAAAGGAGAAACAAGACTGTGTTGTTTCCCACCAATAGTAAAGAGATAGAGAAGGGCAAAGTCTCCTTCCCTTAGGGATTTCTAGATTTTAGAATATTCCCCATTGTATTGTGAAAGTGGAGTAAAGCTGATTTTATATTTTCTGCTTGTTTTGAGGGTCAAAAAATGTGGTTTAGAGAAAAGAACATAGGACCTGGAATCAAAGAAATTGATCAAGTTCTTAAACGTCTCTGATCTTCATTTTTTATCTATTAAGTAGGAATAGTAATTATGACTTTGACGCTTTGTTTTTTAAGAATTAAATGTTTAAATGTCTATTATAAGGACCAAATATCCTGTGGTTTTAGGAATGTTCCAAATCTGCCCTTCTGTAACTACTAAACACTTGAAATATGTCAGCATAACTGAGGAACTGAATTATTAATTTTAATTAATTTAAAATTTAAAAGACACATGTAGCTATGATTCCCATCTTGGAAGGTGCACCGTGGAATGTGGTTTTAGTTTCAATTATTTCCACTGCATATTAATTAACTCTACTCCACTCTGGAAATCCATAAATTAGTATACTGGACTTATTTAAAACTGGTTCCTTATATGTAGGCAAAGATAGGTATGTGATCATTTTAAAAACACTTGTGAGATGAATTCAGAATGCAACTGCATTTCTGTCTACCACTTTCCTTTTAAAAATGTATTCACAGGGTTGGGGGGGGGGAGTTTTTTCCAATACCACTAATAAAAATTCCCCAGTTGGCCTCATGTGTCTTCTGGTCACTCTTAGACCAAAAGAAAATTCTGCGGTTACTTTAAGTTGTAAAACACAGCTTTGTTTCATAAATTAGAATGTCTCATCCAGTATTTCCATCAGTACACTGGACTCCCAGCTTAAGACAGATCCCCCTGCCCTGCAGTTTTATAGCCTTTGGGGGAGGGAGTGCTGTGTGCCCCTTTTCCTGCCACACCTCCTCCATCACCTGACTTGCAAGATCTTGGTACTGAAGCCTCCAAAACTGAGGAATGGGGAAGGAAAGGGAGAGAGAAAACAGAACTTTTTTACTCTACTGGTATGATGGAAAGCTGCTTTTGTCTCTGCTGATGTTTATTGCTGATACTCCGTGTGTGTGTGTGTGTGTGTGTGTGTGCGCGCGCGTGTGTAGGCAACATGCGCAAGTGAGCTCTGGGGGATCCTGAGAAGCTTATGACTGCACCCCTCGTGAAATGAGCAATGCATCTAACTCTTTTGTCAGCTACTCCTTCAGCTTTTTTTTTTTTTTTTTTTTTTAAGCAGAAAGACACGTCAAGCTTTCCAGGAGTTTGCAATAAAGCCACTTCCTCAAAGCTTGAGATAAAAAGTACCATTCCTAACTTCAGCCCCTCTGCATTGGGTTAGCTCTCCAAATCATTCTCACAAAATCCTTTGTTCTTTCTCCCTATAGTTTTTTTTTTATAACCTAGAAGTGAGGGAGGAGCTCGCAAACTGTAAAAGTATCCCCAATTGGGATTTTAGTCAGATACCTCTTTTTGTGTCTCCAGTCAATTATCTTGGAATCTTAGCCAAAATTTCCAGTTTAATATTCTATTACTTTGCAAAAATGACCAGTGTAGCTGTGTTAATAGTTAGAGACTTCAAAGCACATAACAACTGCCAATAGGAGACTAATTCGTAAGTTTTGACATATCTATAACATTGTGGTTAAAAAAAAAAAAAGTGTGGTATTTTCGTATGTGATGATATGAATCAATCATCAAAAAAAAAGTAAGGACTCCAAATACTCCATATGTTTAGAATATTGATTACTGAAAGAATTCAGAGGAAACTGCAAACTGCTGTGCTTCTGAGGACAGGATTTGCAGACAAGGAATCTGAAACCTGGGGTTTTAACTTACTTTTCATTCTCTAAGCTTGTATATTATTTGGATTTTTTCTTGTGAGTAAGAATTACTTTATATTTTTAAAATATCTTTGCAAATGTATTTGGACAGATATTAAAGCCTCTCTTGATTGTTCAGTTTTTAAAAATACTATTTTCAAGTCTCTCTACCTGGCACAGTCTCTAACACCTTTTTATCAACCCTAGCTTCCCAACACAGATTTGTCTAAGTGCTAGTCTGAGTGAAATGCGCTACCTAAATAGCTGGCCAGCTCATTTATAGCATCAACCTTTGGAAACTTGACTGAAACACCAAAGACAGGATAAATGAGTCTATATTATTGAGTAAATAGGTGAGCTGTAACAAACATGCTTTCTTTTCCCAGGAGAATACAGAAAAATAGACTGGATTACAGGTGTTACATTAAACTACATTCATTAAGTTTGTAAGCTACATGTAAATACAGAGGGATTTACTTAACATCTGGATTATTTGAATCTTCATATTCAAAGACAATTTTTTTTACTGAAGTTTCAGTGTATTGAAATAATCCAAAAAAGAGAATCACCCAGTGAGAAGTCTCTGTTGGAGACATGCTACTTTTCAATCAAACAAAGTTACAGCCTGCTTCTGTAGCTTAGTCTGAGGGTCTAGAATTAAATTTAGCTATAGATATGAAGGAGAAACTTTTAGTAAGTAAAAAGAAAGTTTGGTATATGAACTGATATGTGAATTAGTACAACTTATTTCTTTCGAATGACAAAAAGTAAGAAGAGAAACCCATATAAAATTTTGCCTTTGGTAAATTTTCATGAGGTCAAACTGGTTAGTTTCTAGTAATGTCATTTTGGTCATAATATATTTCTTGTAACTTCATTCAGGAAGACAAATCGAAAGCCATGTTATAGAATTAAACAAAAGTAAGTATTTAACTCCACGCAAAAGGAAAGAAGAAATTAAGACAGAAAAAAAGAACAACAACAACAACAACCTAGAAGACAGTGTAAGTCACAGTATTACAAAAGATAATAAATATTCCAAAAACGTTTTTCCAAGACAAAGCAAAAGTTGCAAGCAGTCTGGATCCCAAAGGTCCTCCGTGGTCTTCTTCCTGATTGTACTGCCTGCCGCTGATTTGGTCATGACCACGGCTTCCTAAAACTCCCTCTCCTCTACTTTCTTGCATTAATATCCTGGTGGTTTTCCTGCTATTGCTTTGATCATTCCTTCCATGTTTTCTTCAGTGACTCCACCTATGTTACCTGTTTATTTAAATATTGCCCCTGGTTTTCTTGTTTTTTTCACTCTCGGAGATCTCTTTGAGCTATTCCAGCCTTCCCCATGATTCTATGTCCCATTTTTATGGGAAAAACTCACTGATCTTTGTCTCTAACCTAGATCTCTGCCCTGAGCTGCAGAACCTTAACAGCCCCTTCACACTGTCTCAGTGTGAATGCTGCCATACCCTTATACATCTCCGTATGTCCCTCAAATCAACATATCCATAGTAGAACTCAGCTCTCTTTCCTTATTTTCACCAACAAAATTCCTGTTGTGTGTTGTTGTTGTTGTTGTTGTTGTTTCCCCAGAACTCTGTTGATGGTTTTGCAATCTTCTCAGTTATATCAGATAAAATCTTGGAGCCTCTTGAACTCCATCCTCTCTCACATATATCATATCCATCTACTTGGTAAACCTTCTTGCCACATCTCTTTCTATCTAATGCCATGGCAACTGCCCTGAGTTAGTCTTTATTACATCCTTTATGGAGCCTTAATCCCTTCTCCATTGCACTAGCCTTCCATTTCCTTTTCTCTTCTTTTCCTATGCTATTCTGCCCACTGCATGAAACACAGGTCTAGTAATAGCATTCTTGGTGTCTGTCCTGGCCACTCTGTTGAAACTGCTCTGGGCAATGCTACCGCAGAAATGTAAAGGCCACCTTTTGTTCTTGTTTGGCTTTGCTTTGACATGTGACACTGTTAACTTCTCCCTTGTTGAAAGTTTTCCTTTGTCTTCACTCACTCTACTCATCATTGGGTTTCCTCCTATTTTTCTGGCCTGTCCTTCTCAGTCTCCATTATGGCTGTTTCTTCCTCTAATTAAGCCTTCATGTTTTATGTCAGAGGACACCACTAAGAGCCCCCTACTCTTCTCATTCTGCAGTCTTCAATACCTCTGGGAGATCCTACCCACAACCATGACTGTAGCTATGTCTAGGGATTGCTGACTCCTACAACTTTCTCTCATTTATTTGTACCTCTGACTCCCAGATCTGTCCTATTGCTTAAATAATTTATTTGTGAATAAATAAATAGTCATAGGCAGGTCAAAATCCACTAGCCTTATGGGAACTCACCTATCTTTCCTTCCAACCCCATTTATTCTGCCTTCCCTATCTAAGGGAACAAGGACACCACTGTTCACCCAGTTAATATCTCTAAAAATTTCTGCCATATTCCAACACTAATGTGGCTTTACTTGTGTAGTCTCTATTTTTTTCTCACCTAGATTTCTGCAATAAATCTTAACTGGCCTGCTGCTTCCAATCTTTCTTGTTCTCCCTACATGATATATATATTTTTTCCTATATCATATTTTTAAAATGATCTTTCTAAAATTCAAGTTTCATCAATTCAATTTCTTGTTAAGTATTCTGTGAGGGTTTTCCTTCTTTTGCATGATATGATCAGGTGTTTTAGTGGGTATCATGACCTATAATCCAAATTCTAGAAATTTATCTTTAAAAGTATTCAGGTATGTCCTGAGATTTTTGTACAACAATATTCAATGTGGCACTACTCAAATATGTGGAGAAAGATATTTTTAATTCTAAAGGACTAGATAAATTATCGCATACAAATGAACAATTTAAAATTATGTTATTTAAGGATATACAATGACATGGAAATGTACACTTATTACTGGGTGAACTAAAATGATCACATAATATTTTCAACTACTCAATCTTAATATCTGTTACAGTCATAAAAAGGGAGGATATACATAAAACACAAATCTTAAAGATGTACATCCTTGTTAAGAATGACCATGGCTCTCAAATTTTCTACAGTGAATATTCAACACTTCTGAAACCAGAAAAAGCAAACAAATGCTATTCTATAAAAGACTGGATCCATAGATGAAGGAATAAAGGTGTGGTATACACACACACAGAGGAACATTACTTGGCCACAAAAATGTGAATTTGCTATGCATGACAACATGATGGACCTAAGAGGGCATTATGCTAAGTGAAATAAGTCAGAAAGAAATATACCATGTAATTTCACTTATATGTGGAATCTAAAAAACAAAATAAATAAACCAACAAACAAAAACAGGATTAGACCTATAAATACAGAGAATATCCAAAGGTTACCAGAAGGGAGAGGAGTGGAGGATTGGCAAAATGGATGAAGGGGAGTGGGAGATACAAGCTTCCAGTTATGGAATGAGTAAGTCATAGGAATGAAAGGTACATGCTAGTCTGTGGTAATATAATAGGGTTGCATGGTGACAGACAGTGGCCACACTTGTGAGCATACCATAAATGACTACATCGTATAACCAAAACTAATGTAACATTGTATGTCCACTGTACTCAAATTGGAAAAAAAAAAAAAGACTAAACTCGGTTATTAAATTTCTTCAAGCAATTTTCTTTATCCCAAAACTACCTTGGACTATCTCCCACTGTGGCCTTCCCAGTCCTCACTACACTTTTCCAGGCTGAGTTAGGCATCTCTAGCCTGTATAAAACCCTGTTTTAGTTCTCACACTGTATTATCAATTTTATATACTTATTTGTCACTTCCTTTGTAATATGAGCTCTGCCATCTCTACATCTCCAGCACAAGCAAAGCACAGGCAGAATAAATGTTTACTGAATAAATTAACAAATAATGCAACTCACCCCACAGTGACTCATACTGATTCCTCACTGCCTTCAGAAAAAAGTACACATGTCTAGGACGAACATTTGAAAATCATTTGTAATTAGACACAACCTGTCTTTCCAGTCTTATTCTCTTTGGTTTTTTTGCCCCCAGTTCCCCAAATACTAAATCTCCAAGCACATCTGTCTATAGGAAGGGATGCTTTTCCTGTTCAGTTCTATATCCCAGAACTTAGCTCAGTGCCTCACAAAGTACAGATGTTCAGAAATTATTTGTTGAATTAATTAGATAAATTAACTTCACCAAATATATCTCCTATTTTCTACTTCCTCATACTTTATAAAAAGCCACTCCCTTCCTTTTCTTGCCTCTTTACTTCTTTTCTCTCATCTCCAAGGCTCAGTAAAGTTTGATAACCTATAAGGGTCATTTTCCAATTTTCCTAGGCAAAATTAAATTAAATTAAATATTCTCTTGATGTAATTTAAATATTAACTAGATTTTAACTTTTTGCAAGTTAAGGATTATGATACCTTAATGTCTCTCTCTCCAGTCTGTTCCCACCTATCCTTTCTCACCTGTCCTAACTGGAATAGACTGAGTATATATTAAATCCACCAACCCTACTTACCAACTGTGGTTGCAGTATTTCTGTGAGTTGGTTTCTTCATCTCTAAAATTGGTATAATACATTATCTGCCCCCCAAATTAGTTAAATAAGACAATATAATTAAAGTGCTTAGGACAGTCATGGTAAGCATTCAATGACATTAACAGTTGTTAATATTATCATCATTATTATTATTAGTCTCTCACATAGGCTGAAAAATAAGAAAGTTGATTTGAAATCAAATTTTGCACCATATTTTAGAGATTGGAATGTTCCAAAAATATCTTGGATGCTCAGATGCCACAAGTGTCTGGTTTTCAGTTACATCTGGGAAGACTATTTATTTAGAACATTTGAGATAAATAAGTGTGTTGAGAATGGAGAGAAACAGTTACTCTCATTCATTTTGGCCTCAAATAAAATGTGGTATAAACATTTTGGAAAACAATTTATTATCAGTATCTCATAAAACTGAAGATGCATATGTCTATGGCTCAGCAAATCTATTCCCTGAAACAGTCACTACAGTAATTCTTACATTCCTACCCAAGTGCATATGTAAAAAATACTTATTATAGTGTTACTTATGATAGCAAAATACCACACAGCTATGAAAATGAATAAGTTGTGCTAAAAAATCAACATGGATTCATCTCCAAAGTGCAATGCTGAGAAAAAAGAGCAAGTTGCAGATGAATAATGTATATGCTAGCGTTTATATAAAATTTTTTTAGACATTCAAAACAATGTTATATACTGTTTGTGGATATATTCACACAGTGGCAGGAAGAATAAAAACACAAATAAAAACAGATAGAAGAATAAATGCATACAATGGAGAGATAATGTACAAAGACAGGACAGTAGCAACCTCTGAGGTGGGAAAGTGGAGAACAGGATCAGGGAAAGTGCTGTATTTTTTTTTTAAATTTCTAATATCTTATTATTTAAGCTGGGAATCTTTGTGATATCTGCCTATCCTTAAATATCTATCTACCATGTATTTTACATATTAGGGAAACATCTAAATGAAGTGCCCTTCTCAGTAAAAGGAGAAGACACAGAAAACTCCACTTTAAAATACATAGAAATCAAACCTGGTAACTATTCTCCTGGCTAAAGATGAAGCTATTTTCATGAAAGACCCAATAAAGGAGTCTCATCTCTGAGCAAGATGATGACTACAATAATTAAGAGATAATTCTCCAGAGAAAATAAAATCTTAGGAGGAAATAGTCAACCTCCTCTCCATCCCTTTCCCTAGATAGCTGAAGTTTCTCCACTTGTACTTGAATGGGACAGGAAAAAGAGCAGGGCTAAGTTTCATTTTAAGGAGGGATGTGCTTGCTGTCTCCACTTCCCTGGCCAACTTTGATGGCTTTCTAAAATTCCAGTCCCATCTGATTAACAACACAGCTTCCCTTTCCACTGAAAGGTTGATTTGTCTTATTTTCAAATTACCTGTAGCAGAAGGGATTATTTCCTCAGCAAATGCTAGCTCTTTCTCTTTTGTCTCAGTGTCACTGTAATTCTCTTAGGCCACCAAACTTAACAAGAGCAACTTGGGGGGTGTCTTTTTATAATTATTATTTAGTTTTCTTTTTTACTGAATGGCTTCCTCATCCCTCTCTTCTTTTCCATTTTCATCCCCAGCACCCATTGTTCATCCATGCTCAGATTATTAAGACCTATGCCCAAAGCACTCTGCCTGAATTCATGTTCCCGCTGCTCCAAACCACTTATAAGCCATTCCTTAGATGATCTTCCTAAAGCACAACTTTCACCATGTCCCTGGGTCAGGATACCACCTAGAAGCTGAAGTCCAGATCTTTTTAAAGCTTCCACAATCAACCTTATTCCAGCACCATTGTCCAAAGATATTCATAGAATACCAAATGTCCTTCCTTCCAAGCTATACATAAACATAACTGATTCCATTTCACTTCCTAATTTTTGTATTTGACAGTGCCTCTATTTCAATATTTCCCAAACTTCATGCATTCTGGCACCTTTTCATGATTTTTCATTACCAAGTATGATCTGAACTATTTTTTACTTAATATTCTCTGTAAATCCACTCTGATTTTAGCTCAGATAAGTATTATAAAAATAAGGATAAATTAAAAAAAGGATAAAGACAAATTTATTTAAAATAAAGATAAGTATAAATAAAATTTATGTATTTAAAAATAACACATTTCTAGCAGTATCATAAATGGAAAAAAACAATGTCTATTGGAATAAAAGGCAATACATACAAAAATAAATGTTATTCTAAAAGTTAAGTTACAATTAAATACCTCTTGCCTGCTAAAATCATTGACCCTGTTACTTACTCTATAATTCTTACAAAGGAGAATTAAAAACAAGTGTTGGAAGCGAGTGTTAGTTGAAGTTGTATCAACAACAGTAATAAAACTCTGTCCTTGAAAAATGGAAAGAAATTTGAAAAACATACTAACTTTCCTCACAGCATTACTCAATGTTTTTGATTGTCCATTCTATCTGTTTCCTAAAATCATTTCATCCATGTGAAGTTTGGGGAATACTGCTTTAGATGAGATAGGCTCTTCATTTTTTTCTGCCTTCCAGGTCTGGCTAAAGCTCCACACTTCCCATGGTGTCCTCTTAATATTCAGTAGGTCATGGCCTCCCCTTTCTCAGCTATTCTGGGTACATGTCTTTTCACTCCATTCTGCTTTTGATGGGCTCAGATAAAAGTTTGGAAGTTTATATCTTCTAATCTCCAATGATGACAGTTCAAGCAAAGATTTATGGCATTCCTTTTATCCCCTGATATTAAGCATCACATATTCTAAGGAGTGGGAATTAATGAAGGGTGATGCCACGAATAGTAGGCATGATTAGTGGATTAGTACTTCGTCCCTTTAATTATTTATGAATACATTTCTCTTAGAGTAGATCAGGATCCCCTCAAGGACTAAGTCTCAGTCACTTTAACTCCAGGGTCCTGCCCAGTGGGAGAACATTGCAGGATTGCTAGAAGTAGTTGTTAAATAAATAAACGACACTTCCTAGACAAAGTAGGGCAGAGACAGCATTCAATAGCAAAAACAGTGGTCTCTTTTGGCAAGTATTTATCAAGTACTTCTGCAGCTTTCCCTCTGCTGTATTTTCATTCTGATGTTACCTGGATTTCCTGACGTAGCTTCCGAGAGGATTTAAATTCACGCGGTGTATTACATGTAAAACCTTGCACACTCGTCACAAACACATGTTGCTATGACCTTCGGTTATCACTAAATACCCTAGGGGATAGTCTTAATAGACAGCTAGGAATGCATATGGTCTTTCAAGAACAGATTTTCCAGACGTTCAACAATGACAAAGTTCCAAGATTCAAACCAAGAGAATTCCAAGTTGCCTTTTGTCCTCCAAATTAGCTAATACATTTTAAGATAACGTGGCATTTAACAGATCCTGTCTTGACAGTCTGTTATTTCTAAGACACAGACACATAAAAATAATCTGTTTATAAATAAGCTACAATGAAGGTGAGAAAACCTGAATAAATAATGCAATTGAGATATAACTAATAATTATGACTTCTTAATTCCTAGATTCTATACAGTACCCATAAAATCATATTGAATATCACTATTATGAATTAGAGATAATCACATAACTAAGTTAAGGAGAGTATTAAAAGATGACCATTAAGGTGGAGACAACTTCAAGAATATACCAGAAATTCATCATCATCACTATTAATTATTGGAATGTAAAAAACAGATACTAACATAGGTGATCCAATATCAATCCTCTGAAAATGGACTTAGACATTTTTCAAGAGTGAGGGACACATTAATAAATTGGAGGTACCAGAATTTTGACCACATGCTCTTTGATCTATTTTTTTAAATTGTGGTGAAAAACAACATAAAACTTACCAACTTGACCATTTGTAAGCATATGGTTTAGTGTTAAGTATATTTACATTGTGTGCAACCAATCATCAGAACATTTTCAAATTGCAAAACCGAAACTCTACACCCATTAAACATTTCCTATTTTCCCCTTCCCCAACCCCTGGCAGCCACTAGTCTGCTTCCTGTTTCTATAAATTTGACTGCTCTTAATACCTCATATAAGTGGAATCACCTTATCACATTAAAAAGTTTATTTAATCTGTTTTTGAAGATTAGTTGAAAATTAGGAAAAAGTCAAACTTATCCTACTTCAGTTATTATCTAATCAACTACTTAGTACGATGCAAATTTCATCCTATTAACCCAATGAGGTAGATTTCATACCGATTCCACAAATGAGGAAACTGAGGCTTGACCAGGTGAAACATCTTACCAAAGGCCACACATCTGATAAGTAGTGGAGCCACCAAATTCAACTTTATCTGACTTCAGGGCCCACAGTCTTCAACTCACTTGGTTGTCTTTTGAAACAGTTAAAAGTTTTCAGAGGATTTCAACCATCTATGTATATGAAGCAAGCCAGAAACAGGTGTGTGTGTGTGTGTGCGTTTCTAATTTGACTTTGAATGTTGCCTATCTTCTTCCTCTTTTTATGAATTATTTTATTCTAGATCATTTCTCGAGTTATCATTCTAGCCTCTCAAAGTTTATTCTTAAACCATGTCCTACAAAATCACTGAATATCAGTTACCTTCTCTTTTTTCTTTCCAGGCAGGACTTACGCTGGAAGAAGCATTTAGTTTGTTCAATTCTTCTGGAATTTACATGGTTTCCTAGTGTGTACTACATAACAGTAGTGAAAAGATATTAATTTTTTAAGAACAACACTTACAGTTGTGGAAATGAACCCCAGCTTCTTCAGTTCAGGAACATCATTTTTGTGAATGGAAGTCACTCTACCAAAACCCAGGACTCTCTTCAAATGTGTCTCCCTCTGTGTGTAGTGGCTGAACTGCTGCTTATCGAGCCACCTGGGAATAGAAGTCCTCCCACTGTGACTCCAAGGTTGCCCAACCAGAAACCCTAAAAGGCAAAAGAACTACAATACCCACAATTCAGACTCCTCACCTGAAACCAGGAGAAGAGGGTGGATGGTTACAGTTTCACTCTAGGGGAAAAGGGTATATAAGTAAAAAGCAGAACAGTAAAGCAAAGCATTAAAACAGTCAGGTCAGGTGGGAATATGTAAGAATAATTTGTAAATATAGACCTATTTCTATAAAAGGAAACAAAAGTGGCTTGATGTTTGCCAAGGTGTAGACAAGAACTAAAAACTCCTCGTGCAAACAAATCCTCCTGCAGAGGTGGAACCTGCCCCACCAGATTCTCTTTGAGTGAGTCAGAGCTGAGGAAGCCTCACTGCCTGGTGGAGCAGATGAATGAGAGCGTCCCTGGTGTTCTCCTACATCAGCACTGTGATCTTCACTCAGAGGTGTGACAGACACAGTGGAGATCTTTGACCTTTCATCTGACAGAAATGCCCTGGATTTTTTTTTTTTTTTAATGTGCTTTCAAAAATGTGAGCAAAATGGAATCCCTTTTTGATATTTCCTTCCATTTTCTGATTTTGTGTTTTCCTTCTGTATATTCTAGCATTATTTCTGATGGCTCGAAATTCAAGGACAAGAAAATTGAAGGGGAAAAAAAAGAAAAATGGATTTTTAAAACTTGGGTAAAATGAAAGGTGCAATGATTGTTTCACTTCTTTGCAACTCTGGGAAAAGAGAATGTTAAAAAAGAAAGAAAGAAAGAAAGAAAGAAAGAAAGAAAGAAAGAAAGAAAGAAAGAAAGAAAGAAAGAAAGAAAGAGAGAAAGAAAGCCAGCCAAGGAATGTGTTTCCTCCATTTGCTCATACAGCATCTTTTTCTACCCTTTCATTTCCTCTTAGACACAACCCAGAAAATGGATATAGACAAGCCCTGGCTTGCCCTGGGCCCCAAAACATAATGGGAAGATCCACCTAAAATATGCAGATGGTAGGGCACCTGGGTGGTTCAGTCTGTTAAGAGTCCAACCTTTGTTGTTGTTGTTAAATCATCACCTCACTGTCATGAGATGGAACACCATGACTGGTGTGGAGCCCGTGTGAGATTTTCTCTCTCCCTTTCTCTCTCTGCCCCTGCCCCTCTCCCTCTCTTAAAAAAAAATAAATAAATAAGGAGATGGTGTAAAAGTGACAAAGGAGAAATTTCTTTCCCTTTTCTGCACTTCCTCTCTACTCTTTCTAAATGCTGCCTCCCTAAGGAACCATGAAGCTTCATGTGCCCATGCTGCTTAACCCATCCAGAGTTCTGTTGAAGTACCCCCTTGGGTGGTCCCACAATCCAAAGGGTGCTATTTTATCTGCCTTTGTCACAGGTCCTTCAATCTTCTGACTAGAAGCTAAGTTGTCTTTTGCTATTTATATTCCTTCTAGAACAAATGGCTCTCCATTTCCCCAGACCCTACAGACCTTTGTTCTCCATGCTGTTTCTTCTCCCTAAAATATTCTTTGCCTACATTTAAATGTTCAAATCTTTCTTTCTTTCAAAGCTCATTGAAAAAACACTCTTCTTTAAGTAGCTCCCTCCAGTCATTTATTTTCTCCCTCCTTATGAATTGCATAATATTTTTCTAGTCTTCTCCTAACAGTTTTTATACCTCGTTTCCTTGATTGTGTGTGTGTGTGTGTGTGTCTGTGTGTGTGAAGGCAACACCTTCCAGTAAGAAAGCAACACCTTGTTTTATTCCTACTTCACTAACTCAGATAAATAACCAATGAATGAAATAGTGAGATATCAACTCTAAGCTGGATGTTAATACCAAAGCCATTTCTTCAAGATTTGTTTATTTGAGAGAGAGAGAGAGAAAGAGCGTGCACATTCACAAACGGGGTGCGGGAGACAAAGGGAAAGACTCTCAAGCAGACTCTCTGCTGAGTGTGGAGACCATTGTGGGCTCAGTCTCACGACCCTGAGACCAGAACCTGAGCCAAAATCAAGAGTCAGATGTTTAAGTGACTGAGCCACCCAGATGCCCCAATACCAGTATCATTTCTATCTGTCCCAGAAAACAAACATTTACTTTTAAAGAACTCTCAAATTCATGTAAAGAGTACTGTTATCAGAGTCCCCCTGTGGTCTAGTCTGGTGTGGCTTCCATAATCTTTATTTACAGAAAGGTAAGGTATTAAATCCATCAATTTAACTCCTGACAGTGCCTGAAATGAAGGCTCTCATGGACCAGCACTAATTGTTTCATGGCTATGCTTCATGTGGTACACCCGGCTTTCTTAACAGCTTCCAAATACTGGCCCTCAGCCCCATGACTGCATGTTGGACAGTCAGCCCTGCCTTCTTCTATGATTTTGATCACTCAAGCATCTCTGGCTCATTTCCCCTATAATCTAATCTCCCGGCTCTCAACATAGATCTCTGAACTTTGGACTACTTAAAAAAATTCCTAATCATTAATCTCTTTCACCCAAGGGAGGTAAGTCTCTTGCCACTTGTTAGTTCCTTAAACTTCTGCTACTATGGGATTTTCTTGGTCCCCACACATTACCCTGTCTTTTAGCTGTCAGCCACTGTGGAGGAAGTGAACCTTCTAGATCTTGCTGACATACAATGATATTTCTATGAACCATCAGACACAAAGGCAGGCTGCTGAAGGTGACTGTTAGCTGGAATGGGAAGTCTTCCTAATTCTTCTCTATCATGTCATAAAGGCTGTCAGCCCCTTAGCCTGCCTATGGGACCATAATCTAAATGATCTAAAGTTGGGCACAAAGTTGATGGTCAGCATATACCGCTGTGTCATTTCCTTAAAAATCTCTTTTCTGATCTCTTTGCCCCTACTTTTCCCCTTACATGTTTCTAATTTATGGAGATGTCTCACTGGGTTGACTTTTTTTCACACTAATCCAAGGTGTTTTCATTTACCCGTGAAACCATGATCACTTGCAGCCATAATATTTATTGTACCTAAAAAATAAGTAGAATATGGACAAACGTTATTTCCTGACAGATGGAAATGGGGTATGGAAAGCCAACCCTATTGATCCCAGGGAAGCAAGCCAAAGGTGGAGTGGAACTCTGAGGGATGCTTCAGTAGAAACAAATTGGTAGTTGTTGAAGAGTCAAATATACGGGAAGCAGAGGCTCCATGTTCAGTCACACAGTTTACACTACTGTATGCTTTCTTTGCCCAGTTGGGATTGCTAACCAGGTACTAACTATACCTACATCCCTAAGTGTTGGGATGTGAAGATGCCAAGAGGGCCAGTGGACATGCAGAAGCCAGGGGTTAGGCAAAGAGGCTACACTGTGCCTTTGTGACTATAGAAAAATGGGAAATCATCCATTGATGTTTGCCATGCTTGTACAATGTTCCCAAAAGGTCCATTGGCCAAGCACCAGAATCAAACCAGACAACTCCACAGCAGGTGGCCAGACAAGACCCAGATAGCATCACATGGACTTCAGGCCCCCTTCTTTTTTCCATACCATAATGTTATGTCTCTCCTCCTACCATACCCTCAAGTACAATCATGAAGAGAAACCAGAGAATAAGGACGAGAAGAAACTGAAAATAAAATAGGAGCCACCCAAAGAATTATTTAAGCTAAAGACTGTGATGTACTAAACTGTAAATTTTTTAATTTTTTAATTTTTAAAAAAATTTTAATCTTTTATTAACATATAATATATTATTTGTTTCAGGGTACAGGTCTGTGATTCAACAGTCTTACACAATTCCCATCACTCACCATAGTACATACCCTCCCCAGTGTCCATCACCCAGCCACCTCATTTAAAACCTACTTCACTACATCCACACTCTAATAGTGACAATTGACATGGAAGCTGAAACGGCAATGACTCATCGACCCAGCCAGCCTGGTTGATAAGAGCAGAGCACTCCGAATACCTAATCAGACACAGCCATCTGGGAGCTGGAATTAGGAACGGGCGACACAAAGAAGTAGGGATAGGGGAGAATCCACTCTCTTGAACAGAGGCAGTAGTGTAAACAATGTCCCACACTGAATGTGGCTGTAATGGTCATGGAAAGTAGGGTCTAGGACTCTTGATGTTGATCATGCAAACTATGGTTTCTTGGGCTAACAAAAACAATGAATTTATCCAATGGCATTGTTTTGGCTGCTGCTCTGGCTTTCCAGCAACCCCCTAGAAATTATGGGAGGGAGTTTGGTGTGTTGCTTTTCAATTTATATCAAACTCATTTGCTATTGCTTGGAAGTAAAAACTCCAACTGATACATACACCTAACACAATTCTTACTTCAATGACACAGAGAGTACCTCTACCTACCCTATTATTGTTAGACTCCATCAGATCAAGGACTGGATCATATTTCATCTCTAAATACCAAAAACTCCACAGCGGCTGTTGACCTAAATTAAACTGACCAGTAAAATAAGGAAGCCTTGCTTACAGTTCCTTCTAACTTTAAAATTCTTTAACTACATGGAAGCTGTCAGTTGCTTATTAATGCAGAGGTAAGTTTTTTCTCCAGCTGTTTAGAATTTAGGCTTTATTCCCTCTCTACATCTAGTAAGAGAGCATAGCTAGTGATTTCCTGCCTCCAGAGGGGAAAATCAAACACACAAAAAAAGGGTGTTACTTAATAATCAAAAGGGGATTTTCTTGGTATCCTTCAATGACCTATGTTAAATGTCACTCATGTTTGGTCTCTGTAGGACAAATATACCAGAAAAAGTAATAGGAAACAGCCATATTCCCCACATGCTCAGATATTTCCCAGTATGAGGTTATCTTGGAGAGAAAGGCCACATTTGAAGCTTAGAAGAAAGTTCCCCCAGGAGTTTTTTCTCTGTTGTCTTTCACTATTATTGACTCTCAGACCCCTGGGCTGCCTGTGATATCCGTTTTCTGGGTCACTTTGTCTCTGAGTCATGATCATACTGTAACTTTCCAAAAACAGTTAATAACTGTGCCATTTACCAGTTAATTTCAGTGAATACCTCAAATCATAGTAAAATGTTACGGCCAAAGTTAATTTAGGTCAGACTGATCTTATTTCCCAAGATTAAGAAAGGGAGCCAAATTGTTCTTACAATTTCATATTTTCCTTCATTACATCTTTCTGACTCTTTATTCAACCATAAGATGACTCATCCATAAATTGACCCCCACCAAGCTGTAAAAGTTGAGAAGTTAAGAAGTTCATCGCTGTTTTCTTTCGCTCACTGCTTTCAGGATAACACACAAGAAAACATGTGCCAACTGTTCGCATGATCATAAGATGTTTCCGTGCTGCCCTTTTGCTACTACTCAACAACAGAGGACCCTCTGTGCAGCTTTTGCTGGAACGCCTATGGATTACTTGCCTCCTAACTATAACCTAAAGAGTTATGCATTTGTTGATTCATCTACATTTTTATTGGTGCAATTGCCACTTTAATACCAACATCACTCTTTGTTAAAATCTTCAACTGTTTTTTATATCAACATCCTTGGAACTTACATATTTTCCAGAAAATTTCCAAGGTACATACATGTATACTTGTCACTAAATCCAAAGGATGTGTAGAACTTCGATTAAAATAGCGATTATGTGCATTCATTTAATAGTTATGTGTGTGTGCAAACCTCACAATCTAGAAGCCAAGACAAAATAATCCTAATTCATCCGCTAATATGGTTTGTATAATATGTTTCACTATGTATGTTTCTTGAACATTTTTAAGTTTTGCACAAAGAAGACACAAAACATCTTAAATGTTAATATCCATCCATATACTGCTATGTGCTGCAGAGACCGTCATTGGGATTTTTCAAGAATAGTTTAATTTTTCTGTCAGTTTGAAGCTCTGCAATAATGTAGCAGTATAGTTCATATCCGGGGAATACTGCCTCTTCTTCTGCATGTTCCTAATAAGTATTAAACAACAGTGGGTTAAGAGATTGGATGCTATAGAGACACAGGATTATCTACAAGGTACAAAAATCCAGTGTTGGGGCACCTGGGTGGCTCAGTGGCTTAAAGCCTCTGCCTTCAGCTCAGGCATGATCCCAGGGTCCTGGGATTGAGCCCTGCATTGAGCTCTCTGCTCAGTGGGGAGCCTGCTTCCTCCTCTCTCACTGCCTGCTACTCTGCCTACTTGTGATCTCTCACTGCCAAATAAATAAGTGAAATCTTAAAAAAAAAAAAATCCAGTGTTCTGGTTGACATAACAAAGGAGAAATGTTTTAGGTCACTTACTCATTATTCTGTAAGGATTCCCATCTGGGATGTCAGAGCCTATATGAGGTTGGCTGCTTATATTTCCACACAATCCGTTGGTGCTAACAATATCATTCTGAGTATATTTGTTTTTGATTGCCACCATAACAAATCATCACAAATTTAGTGGTTTAAACCACACAAATTTATTATCTTATAGTTGTGAAAGTCAGGAGGCTGACATGACTCTCACTAGAATAAAACCAAGATATGAGCAAGAGTACATTCTTTCCTAGAAACTCTGAAGGAGAACCCATTTCCTTGACTTTTTCAACTTTCAGACACCATCCACACTTCTTAGCCTAGATCCTCTTCCTCCATCTTCAAAGCCCGCAACAGCAGGTTGAATCTTCTCAAGTGACATCTTTCTAATCCTGTCGTCACCTCTCTCTCTTTCTCTCTGTCTCTCCTTCTCTGTGCCTCTATCTGTCCATCTCTCTGCCCTTTTCTGTCACCATCTGACTCTGTCTCTGCTTCTCTGTCTTTCTCACTCTTTCTCAGAAGCTGGGAAAGCATCTTTGCAAAGGACTCATTGATTATACTGAGATCACCTGGGAAGACCAGGATATTGGATATCTGCCCATCCCCCTACCCCCGCCACCATCTCAAAGTACAGACCTTAATCATATCTGCTCAGTCATTCCTGCATGTCAGGTAACATATTCACAGTTCTCAGGGATTAAGAAGTAGACACCTGGAGGGGCCATTACTCAGGCTATAATACCAGGTTACCACCTCAGGAAATTCTCTATATAGTATTCTAAGTTTAGAACTGGGTCCTATACAGACTTCCATTGAAGTTGAGAGAAAATATGTTTATTTGTACATAGAACCAATTTTAAGAGAAGATATATAACTGAAGAGGCATAAAGAAAGGCCCTGGGTCCCCCAATCATCACCTGCTTCTGGGATGGCATCTGTTATTTAATTCTGAGAGATTCATGATTCAGTTCTAAAAGTGATTTGCTATCAAGAGCAATTAAATTATATTAATTAAATAAGACCATATTTAAAAGGGAGGAAGAGAGGGGGAAAAAGGAAAATCCAATGAGCAGGGCACTTGGGTGGCTCAGTCAGCTAAGGGTCTGCCTTTGGCTCAGGTCATGATCACAGGGTTCTGGGATCGACCCCTATGTCGCGGGCTCTCTGTTCAGCAGGGAGCATGCTTCTCCCTCTCCCTGTTGCTCCTCCTGCTTGTACTCTCTCTCTCTCTCTGTCAAATAAATAAATAAAATATTAAGAAAAAAGAAAAGAAAGAA
This sequence comes from Lontra canadensis, assembly GCF_010015895.1. Taxonomy (NCBI): domain Eukaryota; kingdom Metazoa; phylum Chordata; class Mammalia; order Carnivora; family Mustelidae; genus Lontra; species Lontra canadensis. The sequence continues at coordinate 47,156,467 of NW_022630996.1, read as the reverse complement.
AGAAAATCCAATGAGGGAAACCACCATTTCTTCATTCTAATTTGTGTAACATATTCTGAAGTAGTAATAATCAGTTGTCTTAAAAAAAATAAATAAATAATCAGTTGTCTTAGATTGATTCAGTTTTTGTCTTTCCAGACCTCCTGGGGCTACAAAAGATGGTTCAACATTATTTCACAAAGTCTGTATGCAGGCATAGCAAATAGAGTTAGGACCCAAACTGCTGTGCCACAGTTTTTGCCATTCCATTAGAAAGCCAATAATCCTGACACTGTAACAACAGTAATAAACATGTGAGTGCTTACTATATGCTAAAAAAAAGGGGGGGGTGCCTGAGTGGCTCAGTTGGTTAAGCATCTGCCTTCACCTCAGGTCACGATCCCAGTATCCTAGGAGGGAGCCCCATGTCAGGTCCTTGCTCAGTGGGGAGTCTGCTTCTCTCTCTCCCTGCTCTTGCACTCTTGCTCTCTTTCTCTTCATCTCAAATAAATAAATAAAACCTTCAAAAAACAAAGACAATATTAAAATGAAAATATACCTTAGAGGGATTCCCAGTGCAAGGATTCATCAATAAACATTTTAGCAGGGGTTGGTTTATGAAATGGGTAGAGTATGGGAAGCGTAAAGGCAGCATTAAATGGAAAAGTAGGAGTTTGCCTGTACCAGAGATACCATACAAACTTCATTTCCCATCTACATGTAAAAGGAGTGTCTTTCCCTTCTCATGAAAGAATCTAGCCACAGAGTTCTTCATGTCTTTTAACACATGATTCTACTGCCCTGACTGAGTATAGATGACTGATCATAGATGATTGGTTTGAAAATTGATGTCCAAAACAAAGTTGTCCATATGCAAGCTAGATCTCAGTTTTTCAAACTGTATGTTTGAGTTGTTTGTGGGCTATGAATCAATTCTCCAACATGTTAGAATGAAATAGAGTATATGGAAGTGAAACAGAACAGAATTGACAGAATAAATGGCATGGGGTGAATAGAAGAAAATAAACTAGTAAAGAATAGATCTGAGCGCATTAAACTAATAAAAGGGGTCAGTATTGTTTCATAATATGTCCATTTCTGTGTGTGCATGTGTGTGTGTGTATGTTTGACTATTGGGTCAAATATATAATGTTTTTCTTCCTGCAGGCAAATTTGAAAACTACAGAGCTTAACAGAAGTCTTATGAAGTACTCTGGCATGAAAGCTATGCCCAATTTATATATATATATATATATGAGAGCAACAAACTAACCAAGTAAATCATCTCTCTCATGGAATGCAAATGAAAAACTTCAAAATCGAGTTGTAGGCTTTGGAGTGTTGCAAAACCAAGATAAACACCTTGACAGGATGGAAAATAGAAACCACAAAATAGTCAAAAGCTTGAGTAATATCCAGAGACTGTGGGAGTAGAGAGCAGTAGGGTGGAGGGCTGGTGATTGACAGTGACAGGAGAAACAGAAAGAAACAAAGTAAAAGAAAAGTTAGAGGAATGGCAGAATCACAGAGACTGGAAGCATGAGAAACCCATTTATAATGGCAAGGTGAGGTGAGCTGTTTGTCATTCCTACATTCAACAAATACTTACTGAGTGTCTACTGTGTGCCAGAGACTGTTCTAAGAGCTGGGGATATTGCAGTGAAGAAAACAGGCACAAATCTATACCTTCATAGAATCTATATTCGGGGCACCTGGGGGGCTCAGTGGGTTAAGCCTCTGTCTTTGGTTCAGGTCATGATCTCAGTGTCCTGGGATCGAGCCCTGCATCGTGCTCTCTGCTCAGCAGGGAGCCTGCTTCCCCATCTCTCTTTGTCTGCTTCTCTGCCTACTTGTGATATATCTCTCTCTGTGTGTCAAATAAATAAATAAAATCTTTCAAAAAAAAAAAAAAAGAAAAGAATCTATTCTAGTGGATGTACACTAAGAGTTATACCCTGAAGTATGTTTGGATTCTTCCTGATCATACAAATGTTACCACGACTTCCTGTGCCCCTTCACTCTTCCTTATCCTTTCAACACAGTCTCATTGTTGTATTTCTTGCAATGTGAAAGAGTCTAATTAATGAAAAAGCCAAATTAAAAGTTGATTACTTAGAGTTTTGCCTAGGTCTAGTTCTAAACATATAGAAGTCTCATAACAAAGAGGATGAAGTAAGAATTTTTCTCTTTTGCAAATAACACTGCGATCAAAACAGAAGAATGAAGTAAGCTAAATAAAATAAAGGTTTCATTGTCTCATATTCACTCATTTTGGGTTTTTTATGTACTTATTTATTTATTTATTTATTTATTTTATAAGTAGTTACATTTTTTTCCTCCAGTAAATGATTCTTTTCATAAGGAACCAAGAATCACTTGTTAAACTTTGCCTAATTCTGTTAGTAGTTCTCAAGCCATATCCCTCCTGCCTTTTAAAGAAACATTCAGTGTCAATTATCTCTTATTTTCCTTTGTAATTTCTTTCATATTCTACCTCTTTCTCTCATCAGGATTCTTTCCTTACTCACACATCTGTTAAGTCTCCCCCATTTCACAAAAACAGCAAACATTTACACCATTTTGAGCAGCTGTGATAATCTTTGCTCCTCATCATTGACAAGCTTTAGGCAGAATCTCCCTCTATGTTCTTGCTATCAGTTTTCTAACTTCTTCTCAGTCCTTCCTTTTTAGTCTGAATCCTGCTCCCATCAAAGCTCTCTTTATGGCCATTTTTTTTCTAAATCAATGGACTTTTTTTCAATCTTTATCTTTCTTGATCTTTCAGATTTTAACACTTAAATTAGTCACAATGGTCTAGATCATTCCACACTGAAAAACAACCCCAAAACCTCGGGTTCACTGTAACAGATGTCTCCTTCTTGCTCAGGTAAGCTTCATGTTTATTGTTCAGGTAAACTTCATGAAACCAGAGCCTGTGTCTGTGTTTCTTCACCATTATTTTCCCAGCTAGCATGGTGTCTGGGATACAGTAGATGTTTGCTAACCATAGTATGAATGTATGACTGAATGATAAATTTTATTCTCCTTTTGTAAACTAGATTTTAGTGGAAACAAGACTTACATCTTCGTTAAGATTGCTCCCAAAATGGAGAGGAAATGAGGTTCTTCTCACCAGGGAAATCTTTAAAGAAAAATTTTTTTGATTAGAGAAGGTTTTTGCAAAAAATGTACTTGTATATGAGATAATTAGTGATAACCTCACTAATGAAAGAGGCACAGTTGCTCATCCTTTCCAAATTATATGTCATGGACATTCCCCTAAGATGATACTTAGGGTAGAGTCTAGACACATATCCAGATGGCCACTGCTGAAAAAGAATAATTAAACGGAACACAGTTACGGTGATTTCCGCCTTTCCATTTGAAAAGAAATTTATGAATTTCCAAAGGCAGAGTTTAAAGTCATGGATGCCATATTAAATAAATACAGGCCTGCATATTTCACTGTATTTCTGGGCAATGGAATTAACCAGCCCCACACACAAGTGATTAAAGCAATGTGTCACCCTAAATCCCAAGGCAATAATTTTTGGTGTCATCCTAGGGACTGACACTTCCAGTAAGAAGGAAATAATTTATCCCAATTTAGACATATATTAACTCTTTAAAATTACTAAACCTCCTGTAGTGGAATTTTAAGTGCTGTTTAACAAATAATGTTTCTTTCCACTTAAAGGGTAAAATTTGCATTTGAAATTACATAATCAATTCTTTAATAATGGATTAAGCAGCAGAAATTTTACATTTTTTTAAGATTCAAATCTATGTTTAAGGCCCTGTGTCATCTATAAGACATTTTAAAATGAACATGAGTAAAATAATTTCAATATATGTAAGAAAGACAAAATATCAAATTTGTTTGAGACTAAAATAAGGGGATATTATTCATATTAATTACTGTGTATAATTAAATTATTCTGAATTTACCTTAGCACTTCACAGCATGAACATCTTAGAGACCTAATCAATGAATTTTAGTGTTGTTATAAAATGTTATTTGCATATATTATCTGTACCTATAAAATATTTATATTTATACATGAATTTATAGTTATTAAATTTATAAAATAAATTGCTCCAATTCCATTCATCTTTGCAGAAGAATAATAGTTTGCTAATTATCTAAGAAAGGTCCTATTGAACATGATTTAAATGATGTCCAAGTCACTCATAGGTATGATAAAAGATGCTGGTGTAGAATCTAAAAAGAGATCCTTAACATTGACAGATTACTTAGAGTTTTTCAGGACTAAGACTACCTTTCTGTTTCTGTTTTTGTTTTTTAATTTTTATTTTAATTTCAGTTAGTTAACATATAGTGTTTTATTAATTTCGGATATACATTATAGTGATTCAATTATTCCATACAACACCAAAGACTACCTTTATTTTGCAAATTCATACAACATTATTTATTCATATAACTCACAACAATGTATCAGGCACTGCAACAGACTGAGACTTAAAGCATCTAAGTGAATCTTCGTAATAGATGAGTCAAGCTGGACACTGGCTTTCTGTGCTCTTCATTCAGTATTGATCTGCTTTAACATGATGACAATTAATATAACTTTTCTGGAATCATGAAGTTCCAATACTCTGGAAACCATAATACTGCATATTTTTTTTAAGATTTTATTTTTTATTTTTTTGGCAGAGAGAGAGATTACTAGTAGGCAGAGAGGCAGGCAGAGAGAGAGAGGGGGAAGCAGACTCCCCGCTGAACAGAGAGCCCGATGCAAGTCTTGGTCCCAGGAACCTGAGACCATGACCTGAGCCGAAGGCAGAGGCTCAACCCACTGAGGCACCCAGGTGCCCCAATACTACATATTTTTAAATAAACGTTTTGTATAAGTGGCTAAAAGGAACCATTTAGTAAAAGGGGAAAAAAATGATTTTCAAAAAAAGTATTTGGAGATCAAAAACACTTTAGGGAAATGCTTTAGGATTCCAAAGAAGAAACTAAACAGAGAAAAGTCCCTTTCATATTCACTGGTGGGTAGATGAAAGCAAAAGTTCTGAAAAATGAAAGAGTTCTGGGACTTATTTGGATACATTTGCTTGTATTTCCAAAAGGTAAACCACATAATATAAAAGAATATTTCTGGCCAATTTAACAGTCTTAGGAGGACAGTTTGTGGTGTCACCACACAATTTCCTTTTATATTCATGCTGCTGATATTGATTTGCCTATTGTTCTCTCTTTGGGCCAAGTTTTCCAACATCACTGAGATTGTGAGAGTATCAGAGAAATATCAGATTTGAAAGTTGTTTCCAAAAAATCTTTCTATATATATTCTCTTTGGGGAGGTGAACATGAAGGAATTGACAGATACTGACTGCATACACTGAGTCATGCTAGTTTTTAATAATTAAGAACTGTAGAGAATATGGCTACTGTCTCACGCAAAAGTTAGAAACATCCGCTAATTCTATCATGGGATTTTTTTCAGAAAATGAAAATGCAGGCCTTTCCTGACTGACAAATGACGCATCAGGTGATAGAGTGATCCTTCACTATAATCATCCTCCATCTTTCCTTTCCCAACTGACCAGGACTTTTAACATCAACTGAGAAAGAAAACTTACCTTATGTAAATCCAGAGAAACTATTAAATCATTAGTATCTAGTGGCTTTCATTAACATAGCAGTTTCATGCCCCTAAACATTAAGACTTTTGTAGGATGATCCAAGAAACTAACCACTATTTGAACATTGTTGATTTGAGAAGCTACATTCCCATTCCAAAAAACTGACTCAGGTACATTTGATAGGGATTTTTAAAGTATACATAGTTAAACCCTAGAATGATATGAATAATAACAATAAAGTTTGAGAGTGGTTTGGTTTGAGGAACTAGAGAGAATTTCCAACCACTCTTCAAATGTTTGTGGAATTGTGCAATTTTTGCTACTGTAGATAAAACAATGACAATCCAAAAACCTGGATTCACGTCCTTGCTCTTCCACTTACTAACCTATTTGACCTTGATCCAAAACACTTACCGGAGCCCCACTTTTCTCAGTAGGAAATGGTTGTGATTTCCCTCCCCGTATCTCAGGGTTGTGAGGCACCATAGAGCAGTTATGGGACATTGACTTCTGAGTAATAAAAATGTAGGTTTGGATTTTATCTCCACCACTTATGATGTCAATGAATTTCTCTGAGTCTCAGTTTCTTGCCTTTTAGAATTTAGGGGATGATTCAAAATAAATATACCTAATGAATTCTGGGCCAAGAATAACTGAGATTATAAGAGATGTGGAAGGTGCCTGAAACATTAGAGTATTATCTAATACTAAGTACCATATTGTTAAACATATTAATATGGACACCTATTATGTAATTTAAATCATAACTCAAAATCAAAATGTATACTGAACTTGATGCTTAATATCTTTCTGACTAGAATTATTGAATGCAGGCCATGGGAAGTGGAAGGTTTTAATCTCCCTCGATTATGACTTTATTCCCAGTCCTACAACATTGTCTGCCACAGAGCAGGCACTCAGTAACACACTAACTCTAACACAGCCCCCATGTGCCAGGCATTTCACCTTCATAACAACCCTGTGATCCAAGTACTATTGTTAGCCACAATTTACAGATAAGGAAACAGCGACATTGATCACTCTCACAGACAGTAAAGACCAGAGATGGGATTTGACAACTGTCTGGCCCCAGAGTCCATCCCATTAAATGTTACAGGTACTTCAGTAGAGATAAATATTTCTCAATAAGTGAGTGAACCCCCATCTTCTTATACAATGGTTTGTTAGCAACTAAGCCAAAATAACAGTAAGGATATAATGTTAGTTAAATCCATTTTGTGAGGAAGGATGGTCATTCCCTTCTATCTGCATACAAAGTGACCAAGAAAACCTCCTTGAAGCAAAAAAAGGGAAAATAGGTCTATTTTCTGAGCATGTCTGAGGCCATCTTACATAGGGCAGTGAGGGACAAAGCGGTTGTTTGCCCAGTAACTCTTGGTGGGCTTTGAGTAAAATGATGTGGTGCAGCATTTTCTCCTTTAGTTAAATCCCACAGAATACATTGACACTCCTGATAAACTGTGGGGGTAAACTGGGCTCAATGGAGAGCTCTGCCTGTAGGGGCTCTCTCTTGCAAGGATTAGACCCCAAAGAAGCTGCTGGTCTACTGCCAAACCTAGGAAGTAAGAGTCACACTTCCTAGGTCATATTCTGATTTCTCCATTAGGTGATTCACTCATCTTTGGATTTTTCATTTTCTCTACTCAGAAGTAAGCAATTTCTAGCCTGGGAAGTATTTGCTCTTAAAGTGAGTTTATGTCATAGAAGAGCTGTGGAACAGTTATGTGAACTTACAGATTACACACTTCAACCTTAATTTCTTAGTAATACTTGTCTTTTCTACTTTATATATGGAGGAGGGTGCAAAATGACAGAATGGTCAAAGGCAGAGTGCTGGCACAGCATTGCCTGGTTCCTGTCCTGTGTTCTATGCCTCTCCTGTGCCCTCCTCTTGAAAGTGATGACACTAATACTTCTATCAGTAGGATTTTGCAAGGGTTAACAGAGCTTAATATACGTACAGTTTCTACAATAGTGTGCTGGCATGTGATGGCAATGTTTTAATAAATGTTCATTGTTATTGAATTACTATGGTTTGTAACTGAGCCTAATCACCTTTCTCCTCACAGGACAACTGCTAGGATGCCCCGACAGAAGCCTCTATCCTGCCTGCAGAGGAGGTAAATGTGAAGTTATGAAGCTCACTAAGTAGTTAATCAGCCAGGGAATCTGATTGCTCTCCCATTTTAGTACAGTTTTCTAGGGGAAACATATTAAATCTCAAAAAACATTGTCTGGAAGAAGCCATTTGGTGTTCCTGAAGCCTGATTATAGCATTGCTTGATTTACAAAATGTACTTCTCTTAGCAGTCTTAATGAATTCCAAATTTCCATTCCCTAATTTATATACAAAAAATTATACAAAGCCGCAGTCTGAGTCCTATTCTTGTCCTTTTCATCAGTAAAAATGTTTCAGTGTATGCAAGAAACACAGAAGTGTTGTGGCTGGATTCAGAAAGATATTTCATGTACAAAATATACATACTTGTTTATAGGACACACACACACACAAAAAGTAAAGGGCTGGATACAAATCCCATTACTAAATGACTGCAGGAATTTAAGACCAATTGCATTCCTAGCTTTACTTGAAAGATAGCTATAGGATGGTAAACTGAGGAGGCAAAGAATTGTGATAAAATGCTTAATATTTACAACACACTCTGTGTGTCCTTCTGGGCTACTGGTTGAATGTTGAATCAGACAAGATTTGAGTTAGAATCCAGGCTCCAGTGCTGACTGGTGGCTGAGAGCAAATTTCCAATCTCCCTAAGCCTCATTAGACCCATCTGTAAAATGGAAGTAATAAAAGTGCTTTATAGGATGCTTATGAAAGTTAAATGACATATTTAAAAAGCAGTTAGGATGTCTGACTCAAAGCTATTTGATAATTATCACATGTTTAGACACCAGGGATTCCTGAAAATACATACGGACTTCAATTTTTGTGCCTAATACCTCTGTTTTTTTTTCCTCTCTAAATAATATTTAAGACATTTAGGATAAGGAATAAAGCAAGGAGATGAAAGTCATCTGAAAATATATGACTAAATAATTTTTTAAGAAAATATTAACATCTTATTGAAAATAAAAAATTTAAATCAACACAGAAATGGTTATTGACATTCTGCGAATTCAATGGATCTCGAAACTAGAAGGTTCTAAGTCTTCAGCACCAGTGAATCATAAAGACTAGAGGAGAAAAAGAAAGAAGAGCCCATTAAGAAGAAAAATAAGGATGTCCAGGAGTTTTAAAAAAATTAGAACAAAGTGGCATCGGGATTTGAATAGATGAGACAGTCTGAAAAGAAAGTTTCTTCCATCTACTCCAACAAATACTCATTGAATGAGTAATATATGCAAGACTCTAGAAAAACAAGGTGATAAAACATGTTTTCTGCCTTTAAGAGAATTCCAATACCATGATAGAATTATTAAAGTAGGAATTCATGCAAGGAGAGGGGAGCACAGAGATGGGAACACCTCCATCTGCTTGGCGAGACGATGGTGGTGGAAACAGTCTTAACAAAGGAGGTAACAAGTGAATTGAACTAGAAAGATGAGTAGTAACTGTCTGGGAAGAATGAAGGACAAGGCCTTCCAAGCAGATGGACCAGTACGCACAAAGCCACTCGAGACTTGAAATAGACTGGCATGTTTGAGAAATCGCAAGTTTGAGGTCTTTTGGGGCCTTTGTACTCTCTCTGAGTCATGAGAAGATTTACTCAGCAGCACTTCTGGTACACATGTGTTCTAGCCGTTCAGATCTCTGCTTAAATGTCACATCTCTAGAAAACTTTCCCAGACAAACCACATAGAATAAATTAGACCCTTATACTTTTCTAGCTAATAACTATTCTCATTCTGTTAACAAAGTATACTAATATTTTGTATTTATTTATTAAATGTTTATTTTGTACATTATATATACATTATATATGTACAATAAACATATTAAATGTTTATTTTGTTTATTTATTTATTAAATGTTTATTTACAGACAACTTGGCCCTAACTGTTCCTTGAAAGCACATACCCTATCTTATTTACCACGGTGTCTTGCCTACCAGAAAGGAGACACTCAGTAAATATTCGGTTAATGAATGAAGTGGGTTGCACATGTAAGCAAGGGGAAAAGGTTGCAGAGGTTGAAGGGATTAGTAAGCCAGCATAAGGATTGTATATATTCACTAGGTGTAGAGGAACCACTGGTGATAAATAAATAGGAAACAATATATAATTAGTTTCCTCTTAGAAGATCACTCCTGTGATTGTGCAGAAGGTGCATTTGAGGAGAATGAGAATAGTTTGAAATCTACTGAGGTAACAATACATGACATCTACAGTGAGGAAGATGAAGATGTAACTGATTAAAAACAATTTTTAATTGGAAGGACCTAAAGGTGAGGACCCGACCTGAGGGGGAGGAAAGAGTCTAGGTTGACACTCAGGTTTATGACATGTACACAGCACAGACACTTCATAATTGAGTTTTCTAAGTTCTAAAGAAGTCAATCATGCTAAATGAGGGAGAGCATACAAAGAAAATGAAAACAGAGGGAAAGTTGTGGCAATGTAGAAGTCATTGGTAGCATTCCAAAGCAGAGATATGCAGAAGGGTCTCAAGCTACCAACAGTAAATGAATATTGGTGGCTGTCAGTATCTGTTTCTTTCTTCATCTCTGGCCCCACCTTGCCCGCATGACGGGATTCTGACAGACTTGTGTGAACACACAGTCCATAGCAGCAAGCTCTGTCCACACCCTTCATAGAAAACTTCCCCTGGTCATTGCTCAGACTAAGAGTACATACACTAACAGCACAGGATACATTTCAGGAAATAGCTCAAGAAGTGCAGGAGCACCTTTCTTTCGGGAAAAAGCTGGCAAGCAGACTTGGGAGTCAAATGGACAGTGAATTCCAGAGTCCTGGGTTCCCAGATAAGAGGATGTCATGGGCTCTACCTGATTCATCCCCATAGCCTTAGAGATTCCTTGACTGGTGGTAAGAAGCACAGCTGGAGGAGGACCAAAGCATGATGGTCTAGGTTAGACAGCAGGTTGGAAGGATGGAAGGAGCGCCAGAACTTACATCCTGTCATCTTGAAGTCTCAGAGAAATAAACTAAGAGTTTATTTCTGGAGTCCTGAGCTAGTCTCTTATTCCTCATTCACTCTAAGTGATCACAAGCCCATCCCATTGTAGGTACCAATCATCCCGGCCAGGAGAAACATAGTTGACTATTTGACTTAACCTGGATGCATCCTATACCCTGGGGGACGGGTATGAACCCTATGGTAGAAGCTAGGTGGGATAAGGTGAAAGGATGTTGACGGGCAATGACTTTTATGTGTGCTCTACATTTGGACATGAATACAGGGTGCTATGGAGAGGAAAGCAAAAAGGAATCAGAATATATGAAGCAGCACATGGAAGTCTGTCCACAAAAGACAGGAAAAATGTAATTAGAGCAAAGAGGAGGGACAATGTCTGATGATAGCTTTGTCGATAGGGTAAATCTGTGCCTGTTTAAATGCAGAGGAGAGCTTCAAACTGTAATGTACATATAATGTACATATAATGCTTATATATAATGTATATATATGTACATATGATGTAATGTACATAAAATGCAGATTTTGATTCAGCAGGTCTAGTGTGGGGTTTGAAATTGCATTTCAAGCCAGCTCTCAGGTGATGTAGCTGGTTCATGGACCTCACCTTGAGAACCAAGGATATAGAGAATTAGGCATCAGAGAAAATGAAATTGATGGGTCTATAAAGAAAGGAGAGATGAGAATGAGATTCCAGGGAGTGCTCCTCTTTCGTCCCCTATAATAAACAATTTCCCCAGCAGAGAGGCACAAGGCAGTATCATGGAATAATTTGGGGACATTCCAGTGTCCTTTGAAGAACTGAAAAATATGGGACACCTGGGTGGCTCAGTCAGTCAAGCATCTGACTCTTGATTTCGGCTCGGGTCATGATCTCAGGGCCCTGGGATTGAGTCCTGTGTCAGGCTCCGTGCTCAGCAGGGAATCTGCCTGAGATTCTCTCTCTCCCTTCCCTTCTGCTGCTCCCCCCACAAAAATAAATAAACAAATCTTTGCGGGGTGGGGGGGGAGAATTGTAGAATATTCTGACCAGAGGCTCATCTAGTATGAGCATGAAGAAGTAATGTTGAGCCTCTGAATGTCCTGTCCTTCCTATGCTCATGCTCAATAAAAATATGGTTTCGTGTCTGTGTGTGTCTCCCCAAGGATGTGTGTGGGCGTGTGTGACCGCATGTGTGTATGTATGTGTGTGTTGGATTCTTTTGACAACCTAGCAGTTAACCACAGACTTTCAGTCACATTGTTAGTGCTTCCCTCTTGACTTAATGTTTAATCAGTCATATAAATAATGAAACTGAGTGAATTAGGGCTTCACAAAGTCTTCTTTAGACAATTCAGAGATCTGAAAACCATATAAATTTGCCAAGTAATGAGGTGTCAGTATCTTAGGGTGACAATACTAAAAAAGTACCTTGTTAAAATAAGGAATTAATCATTAGTGAAAACTTATTTCTGCAATTTTTGAGTTGAAACAAAAATTATGTCACTTTTTTCCAGATATTGACCTCAGCAATGACTTTTCTGAAACATTAAGTGGGGTATTGTCATGACAGATATTTTCAATAAAGCCTTTTAATTGAAGTTTCAAAATGTTTTTTTTTTATAACAAATCTACCATCTCAGTGTCTCAATTAACTGTTGGGAAATAACACATTTATGCAAGTAAGGAATGTGTATCTTAAGATTTTTACCTTGGTATATTACTCTATGAAGAGTCATTAATTCTCTGGAAATAAAATTTTTCCCTTAGCATCTTGAAGACCAGCTAAAATTTGAAAAGAATTTTTTCCTCCTAATGGCCCTTTGGTCCATCTAATGCTCCTGTCACTGTCTTGGAAATAGGAAAATAAAACAGAAATCATAGGAATAAGTCTCTGAAAACCTGGTTTTCTCGGCCCTGCAAATAACTATCTTTTTTCTCAATCTATATTAAGTCATTAAATTCCCCTCCTCCTATTTCTCTTACTTCCCACGTTAAGTCTTTCATTTCCTTTGTCTGGACTTCTTTTTGGCTGGATTTTTCCATGATTGCCTCTACCTCATCTTTCCATTTCATCTTATATGTCACTTTTTCAGAGAGAAGTTTTCTTAATCTACCCTCCATAAAGTGTAACATTCTAATATCTTCTCTCACAGCATATGTCCATATTTGTTTACTTGATTATTTTGTCTCCTCTTTAGAATGTCTCATACACAAGCTCAGGTAAATATTTTCCTTTGTTTTTGGTTATAGACCAGAACCAAGTAGTATACTGCACATGATTTACTTTTATATCTATTAATGATTATTAGAAGGAGAGAAGGAACATTCCATAAGCTCTTTTAAAGTAGGAATTTGCTCTTTCACTTCTATATACCATAACTTTGTAGCTCCATGCTTGACATAGAGTAGGTATGCAATAAATATTGGTTGAATGAATAAATACATGATCAAGGAAGTGTCTGCAAATGTGAATAATTTCACTCTCAATTGCCACAAGAGACAGAAGAAGAAGCAGAGACCAGAAAGTCATGTTATATAGCCTGTGTGGCAGGTATCCACCAACCACAAGTACCCTTTTGATTTTGGTTGATATTTGTGAGGCTTTTCCCTGGTCTTTCCAAACACACCCTACAGACGCTTTAGCAAGAGTACTTGTCTAAAATACTGTAGGGAAAAAAAAATTATCTAATTTTCTCTAAGGTTTCTGTTTGTATCAACCTCTGTGTTAAAAAACTCTGTTGTGCTCATGGGGATCACCCTCAGGAAAAGTAGACAGATACCTAGAAAAACCATAGTCTTTCACTACACTCGAGTACTTTTTTACTGATCATGACCAGTGAGCACCTTCAGAGATTTTTGTGCTTCATGACATGCCGTTCATTTTTTTCCCAATTTTCACTTAGAACCTGACTCACAAGTTCATTTGTCAGAAGAAAAGATTCACACAGATGGCTTTTGTTTAAGAGTTAACATTTAAGTCCAATTATTAGGGTCCATCTTGACTCCCCTGATTATACGTATGACCTTGAAAAAGGTGTTTAACCTTTTTAGGACTACTACCCACAACATGGACATAACAATGTTTAACTCATAGAATTTTTGTTTTTACTAAAAAAAAAAATTCATGAAAAGTTGTTTGCATAGTTATTAGTGATTAATATATCCTAGTGCTAATGTTAAGAACATGATAGCTTAATATTAGTTGGATGTTAGCTATTATCATTATCAACTTGATATTTCTTCTTTAGTTGTAGAAAGAAACTCTCAGATTTGAAAAAAGTAAAGGAGATTAAAAAAAGAAAACATTTGCCACTTACTTTATGGCCAATCAGAAGCTATGAATACCTTCATTACTCTTTCCTGATAACACAGGATGAGAGGGAGCAAGAGGCCTTTCTTTTCCACAGTATACTAGAATTCCCCAGGAATGGGAAGTTTCTTCACAGTTGTACTAAAGAGACCCTAGTGATTTTTTCTTGGTTTTTTTGAGTCATTCTGTTATATTTTATTCTATATATTTTGGCCTTTCAAATTTTGCCTCAACAGTTAGGTGTGTTTACACTGTTAGATCACAATGCCAATGAAATAAACTGGAGTAAAAGAGAATGGCAACACTCACAATGAAAAGAGATGAGTTTGTATTAAAAACAGCATTTTAACAATTCATCAGAAAAGCCACTGTCATGCCCATCTAACTCATTCACTCTGTGTGTGTGTATGAGCATGTGAGTTTATGAGTATGTAGTTCATGAGTATGTGAGTATACAAAATTAAGTACAACAGCCTGTGGGAGGCCGCAATAAGGCTTGAGACGAGGACCAAACCAGGCCCTGACTTGTGCCTCCTTTAAAGTCCGAATAACCTAACAGAAGATTTAGGATGGGAAAAGTTGAGTAGCACTGAGAAAGGGTCTGTGCTATGTATTGTGCGCTCGCCTACGTGACTTCCCACACGCTTGCTAAACAAATGAGAACAATTCGGATGGGGTCAAAAGTTCGTTGCTGATCCTTGCTGCCCTAATACTGCTCATAAATTACTTTCAGGTTTGCTGTATCAATACAGAACAATTGTACGGGCATCAGCCCTTTGGCCTCACGAGGTCTGCTCATAGTTAAATGTGAAACTTATTATGGGAACTCGTGGTTGTTTAACTAGACACAGGTGTATTGTTTCTCCTATCACTATATATATGGCCTTAATGCTTTAAATAAACTTAGCACTATTGGACATCCTCCTCAGTGCTCCTCCTGCCCCCATCTCTTTGTCTCTTAAGTTCTTTTCACCATCCTCTTACCCTCATGTTCCTGGTCAATTTGTCGCGCTGGCCACGACAACAGCCAAAACTGAGAAAAGCATACTTTTTGTTAACACATTCCCCAAAATGTCTCAATTCCATCTTTACCTGAAAAAGTAATATAGTCAAACAATGCATTCACAAAGTTACTATCCAAAATACTCTATCTCTACACTGCTTTGAATATCTATTACTACATTACAGATTTGTCAGTTTACTTATTGTCCATCTCCCTTACTTGAATTTAAGCAAGGAATTTGTCCATTTAAGTCATAACTGTATCTCTAGCATGTAGTAGTTGCTCAGTAAATACCCATGGAATTGAATGAATATCCCTTAAAATCTGTGAAATGTCAAGGAGATATATATCTATATCTATATCTATATCTATATACATATATAGATATAGATATAAATAAAATTTATTAACATATTTATTTGTTTCAGGGGTACAGGTCTGTGATTCATCAGTCTTACACAATTCACAGCACTCACCATTGCACATATCATCCCCAATGTCCATCAATGAAATCTATTTAAAAGCATAGCACAAACTATGGAAAAATCATTGGTTGAATTCAGTATAAGCAACAGTGTCGTGTGGCATAAATATCAGTCTGGACATCTAGATTTTAGGCTTTGTTCTGCCACTAAATGTGAGAATGTAGAGAGAAAGTATGGCTTTCATATATGTCAGATCACACAGATGACAAGAAAAGCTTTTTCTTTGCTGTATTTGATTCAGTTCACTAAAGATTATATCTTGCTGTCTATTAACAAACTTTGATTGTTTTGGAGGATAGGGTTATGGGGGGATGGGAATGAGAAGAATAGTAGTAGGGAAATAGCCAATATCTTTAAAAATCTTTACACCCAGGAAGTTAGTAGTGATTAGCAGAGAGGACAGGATAAGCACTGACATAATTTTGTTATTCTGGTCCTAATTATAAAAATATGAGTTTCCTCTTTTGATTCTCTGTTCTGCAAAATAAAACTGGTAAGAATTCAAAGCAGTATCTATTTAAAATTGTAGAAAATAGTAAACTTGTTTATTATAAGTTATTTCAAATATTCAGTTATTAATTTATAATTTGAAGTATTGTTAATTTAGGTTTTATTGAAGTTTATGGAAACATAAAGGTAAGCATAGTAAAATACAGACCTACTTTCTCCTCTTCATTATTCCATTGGTTCAGATTGCAATTTGTTTTAATAATGGGCTCCCTTCACTTGAAAAGTACAAGTTGCAGTTTTCTTATTTTTTTGTGTGGCTAAGAAAAATTTGTAGCCATCTTACTTCCATGATAGATATATGACATTATAGTAACTTTGTGAATAAGGGCTAATGAAGTATACTTAGTTATTGTCTGAATAACTAAAATCTTTAATATGATCTGAAGAAAAATAATGGAAATCAGGGTAATAGATACATTCTTTGAATTTTTAAAGTTTTAAAATTTTTATTATTGTTATTATTATTTTAAGCAGATTCCACACCCTGCATGGAGCCCAACATGGGCCTCAGACTATGACCATGAGATCAAGAACTGAGCCAAGACCAAGAGTCACCCAACTGACTGAGTTGCCCAGGCACCCAGGTCTTTTAAATTTTGTACACAGTATTCCACTGTTAAAATGCCAATTGCAATGTATTTTAAAGCTTTGAAATAAAATTGTAGTATGAAATTCCCAATTCAATGAAAAAGTATTAAACTTCATATTGGTTCCAAGTCTGATTATATTCTGCTCTAGAACTAACTTAACAGCAATCTTATATTTGAACAGCAAATCTCTTTGTATAATATACAAAAGCTGGACTACAGAATACTATAAAAGCACCAAAGAATGGGAGATTTCTGAAAACCTTAGGAAACACAAAACACATAATAATTTAAAAGAACAGACAATTGGGGCACTTGGGTGGCTCAGTCAGTTAACGTCCAACTCTTGGTTTCAGCTCAGGTCATGAACTCAGGGCTATGAGATTGAGTCCTGTGATGGACTCCATGCTCAGCACAGAGTCTGCTTAAGTTTCTTTCTCCTTTTCCCTCTGCCCCTTCTCCCTGCGTTCTCTCTCTCTCTCTCTCTCTCTCAAATAAAGAAAATTTTTTTAAAGATTTTATTTATTTATTTATTTGACAGAGAGAGATCACAAGTAGGCAGAGAGGCAGGCAGAGAGAGAGAGAGAGGGAAGCAGGCTCCCTGCCGAGCAGAGAGCCTGATGCGGGGCTCAATCCCAGGACCCTTGGGATCATGACCTGAGCCAAAGGCAGGGGCTCAACCCACTGAGCCACCCAGGTGCCCTCAAATAAAGAAATCTTAAAGAAAAGTTGTGATTTCCAGTTAGTAGACTTTTTAGGTCCTATACGTTGCATCATAAAAACAACTCTAATAAACTTCACAGCCTTAGGAAAGAACTAGAAATGAGCTACGTATAGCAAAAAGTGAGTCATAGTTACAAATACAGAATGCGCCACTGAGATAAACAGCAACAAGGTCAGGCCGGAAGTGTTATCACTTAAAAATGGCTTATTTTATCCCATTTTCTTGGGTAATATTATTTATTACTGGCCTTGAACATTTGTGTCTGAGGCAATACTGCACAGAGGAGTGTGGATGGATACTGGAGCTCTGATTTCTAAATCAGACTGTTAATTTCTAGTGAAGAATCTGGGAAATTACTCCACTCCTACTGAGATCCATCTTCTACTTGATTCAAGGTTTGTTGAAAGGATTAAAGGAAAAACATCTGACATTGTCCTAGTACATAAGTGACATTTGATAAATATTAGTTTCCCTTTTCCTTTCCTAAAAATGCAAACCAGTCCATGGAAAGCCAAGTGTTTTCTATGTGTATTGAATAAAAATTTGAACATTCTAAGCAAGAAATCACCTGACTTTAGCAGCCCGCCATGAGTTATCTTCAATCAGAGGGTCTGTTTTTGTTTTTGTTTTTAAACAACCAACTCAGGACTTTTTATAAAAATAATAATAATCCTTAATTTCCAGTTTAATGACTTACAGTCGCATAAACCAAACCACTCCCTGCCCCACCTCCCCTGCCAAAATGGATAAAAATACTTTTGTTCTATAAATAGCAATGTAATGGGACATTGTAATACGATGTAACAGGTGGCTACCCTTATGGTGAACATAGCATAATATGTGAATTTAAATCACTAAGTTATATACCTGAAACTAATGTAACATTGTGTATCAACTATACTCAGATAAGAAAAACTACTTTGTTCAAATATATAAGTAATAGGTATGAAATACTGAAGAAATTCTCATAGTTTGCTTACTATGAGGAAGACATCATAGAAGTTTTGGACAGAAAATGAATTCTGGCTATAGTTTTGCATCATGTAAGTATACACTTCTTAAGTCATAATGACTTTAATGTGGCAGACATATTAAAAATAAAGGCAGAATTGTGAAGTCGATCCTTTCTTAAATTTCACCATGTGTTCTAAGGATTAGTGTATTAAAATTTTTAAATTTTTGTTTCGATTAGTTTAGAACTTACTTTCTCTTCAAAGTTTCCCTAATGTGTTGTTTGAAAGTTATCACCACAGACAGCAAGTCTCAACATAGGAAAATGGATATCTCTGCTTCTCTCCCTCTGTTTTTCTTCACTTCTCTGTACCTACTACACTACAGGTTCTTGATAGTGCTTATTGTATAAATTAACAAATGAATGGGTGATATAAAAAAACTTCCAAAATTTTAAATGAAAATTTAAAAACATGAAACTCTTAGTTGGTACACACTGATATCATAACTAAAGGAATCATGGTAGGATATTGCAGAACTGTGCTAAAGGGGGTAAGTACATTTGTGCTTCTGAGGAAAAGGATTAGACATTGTAAGTAATATATCCAGAAAAGGGAAAATTACCTAAAATCACTATAAAGGGTAACAGATATTGAATTTGATCCAAATATTCTGCTACAGACTGAGAATACAAAGATGAGTATAGAATTCACTTTCAAGGAATTCATATCATGGGAGAAATTAATTGATTCATAAATAACCTAAAATAAATGTATATGTAAAATAGAAGTATACCTAAACTATATATATTTTATTTATATTATGTATGTTTATATCTATTTTATCTATACCTCTATACCTCTCTCTATATATATTAAATATATTTATATATTTTTTATCTATACCTTTCTATCTCTATCTAGAGAGAGATACAGAGAATATATATATATACATATATATATGTATATATATATATTGCCATACTCAAAAGCAAGAAAAATCAATGCTGCTGGGGATATAGGGTGTAGGCAGGACAGGGGAACACTGAGATATGCCACTGAGAACACAGTTTTTCAAAAAGATGAGCCAGATATTATAAGTCATACAAGTTGAGGCAGAGCACTCAGGCATCTAGTAGAGGATATGAAACAGCAGAGGCCACAAACAAAAGTGACCAGTTTAGGGAAAGGCAAGATGATCAATATTGTGAAGAGCTGGTGAGAAAGTGTGAGGGTGGGGAAGACTGAACAGAAAGGGTCTTGTGTACTATATGGAAGAATTTGGACTCCATATCATAGGCCAGTGGTTTTCAAGTTATAGAATAGAGTCCTCTCAGGCCTGCTGGAAGGGAAAGCTTCTTAGCTTTTACCTGTTTAGGCTTCTACTTAACATTTCCTTTATTTATTAAAAAAAATTTTTTTAAACCTCTGTTACAGGCAATGAGTTTGTAGAGGGTCATCTGTTTGTTCTTGAGAGTAATGAGAACAGATTTACATTTTAAGAAATCACTGACTAGATGTTCAGTGGAGGTGGAAGGAGCCTGAGGTTAGATCCTAAGAATAATTACATCACCAAAGCAAAAATCTGGGAGCCTATACCCAGAAGGCAGCAAGCATGATATGGAGCAGGTCACTGGAGCAGAACTCGGCGGTCTTTGTAACTCTTCTCCACCTCCCTGGAGTAAATGACTGTACTCCTTATTAAGAGAAGGCAGATCAGGATTAGTCCCAGGTTTTAGCTTAGATGTTTGCATAGATAAAGAAAAGTAGTCTTTACCAATGATAAGGAATAAAAGAGGAGGATTAGGCTTGGATGCAAAAAAGGTGAGTTGAAGCTGAAGTACTGTATTCCAGGTAAATGAATGTGTATATTCAAAGGTGGGACATAAAAGTTGGGGGAAAGAAAAAAAAAAAAAAAAAGATCTAAAGATACAGCTCTGAGATCTGGTGGCATAGGAATGTGTCTCCATATAGAAGTATGTAGTACATCGCTCCAGGAAGAGATAAGTACATGAAAGTTCCAAAAATAAAGTGTGTTTTATTTTATTTAAGGGATAGGCAGAGGAAGAGAAATCTGTGAAAGAAACTAAGTAGGAAGGGAAGAACAAACTAGGAGACTGTAGTGTCACGCAAGGTAACAGCAGTTCCAAGGAAGAGTCTGCAGAAAGATGAAGAGAAAGACTGAGGAGAATCTATTGCTTTTGGTAATGTGCATCTCCTCAGGAACTTCAGCTAAAGCGGAGCCACTGATGGAATGGTGAAAGCAGAAATGGTGCTACAGTTTGAGAAAGTTAGGAAATCACTGAATGGAAAGAAGGTACTGGGATTTCATTTAGAGGGAACTTCAGGAGCAAAAATACTGACTTGTGTGTGGAGTTTGTCGGAGGCTTCAAGAAAGTCAACATGGCTGTAGGACAAAACAAGTAAGTACATAATTTCTACTTACCCATGAGACCAGTACCATCTTATAGGAAAGAGGTACTGGTTGTTAGAACCGCGGGATTTTTCAAGAAGATTGAGAAGCAGTTCAGGAGTAAAAAATACATTGAGAGACTTACTTCAAGCTTGGTAACTGATTTATAACTCTGTCTACTCATCCTGGATTCATTTCCTTATGTTGCCATAATTGTAGAAAATTAGATCAAACTAATGAAAATGTCTAAAATAAAAATGCCATTCCATGGCTATAGCCAGGAGAGCTGGTGCCAGGAATTGGCAAATCTCTGTGCCCTTCTGTCTTGAAAGTAGAAGAAACACTGAAGTATTTAGAAGGCAGTAAAGCAGGACAAAGAGCATGTAAACAGCTGTCTCCTAACTAGGGAAAAGATCCATGAACACCATGACTGCTCGAGTACTAACAATGTACTAACAATTTCTTCCTTTTTTTTTTTTTTGAAGTTCAAGGGCTAACATATTTAGTTAATTTGGTGAGGAAAGCAATGACCTACTTTCTACAACTATGCTCAGTGAGAGCACACGTGAACCTTACTTTTCAAGGACTGTCCATTTTTTCCCCAAGAAGAAAAATGCTTATATAAAACACTTAGGGGTTTTTTGGGAGGGGGGGGTAAGAAATATAGTTTAAGGATTTATGTTTCTTTAATTTTGATGAAAATTCTTTGACCTTTATTTATGAATTAACATGTTTCTAAATAGTTCTTAGAAGTTGAATTCTTCTAATTCTGTTTTAGTTAATAGGTTATAGCCTATCCTACTCCAAATCCAAAGTTTTATGGCTGGTTTGTTGAGAGTTGACTGATACTGGTAGAGAAGATCAGTAAGTTCCTTGAAAGAAGATGGCTATATCCTCAGGGCTTCACAGACAGATGTCCCATACATTCTTAATGAACCAAATTAAGTCATATACAAAATAATATTGACCAAAATTTCACTTATTCCAGTGGTGATATCATCTTACTTAAAAAAAAAAAAAAGTGCTCCCCAGCACTTACAGATTTAAGAACTCAATAGCTATGGATCTTAAAAAATAGGTTTTGTTGGATCCATTTGATTGATTGACAGTTATTATTATTTATTCAAAGAGGAACAGTTTAGCCCAGATATAAAGAAATCAATGCCTCTGAGTTTTGAGCCCCACACCAGGCATAAAGCTTACTTAAAAAACAGAACAAAACAAAACAAAACAAAACACAAAAAAACAAAAACAAACACAAAACCAAAAAACAAATAAACAATGCTAAGAAAGCTGAGGAGATAACACGAAAGGAGGAAATGTGTGGCTGTGAGGGACTAGAGCCACTGTGCCTGAAAGGAGCCTGCAGCAGCTCCATCAATCCAGGAGATCGTGCTGCACAGGCATCTGTCCCAGATCGTGTGATTTTTCAGATCTCAGAAATACATATTTTGAGGCTCAATCTCTTTATTTAAAAACATTAACTCACTTGGTTTAAAACACAATGTGTTCGACTACCTCTGCTCTAGGTAGATACTTGGCAATTAAGGCCTTCAGACATCAAATCTATTAAAAAGAGTGAATAACTACAATGAATAATTATGTGTTCAGCCCATGCCACCTGAATTACAAGTAAACTTTCTCAGTAACAAGGGTATAAAAAAACACTGTGTACAGCTGTAGGAATTGTTATCAAATTCTCCTTTCTCTTTTGAGCTGCAGCAGCCTATAATGTTACCATAATCTAAAAGCTGAAGATCAAAATGATTAAGAAGAAATAACACTTAGAGACATTTGCATAATTCATCATTGCAGCTGAGACTGAAAGACACATATATCTGTCCTATAGTACAGATAGGTTATAATTTACAACACATAATGAAAATGCAGTTAAAATATACTTAAGTGAAAAGATTTAAAATGCAATTTCTTCCATTATTAGAAACATCCACAAAACAGTTCATTTCTCTTAAGCTAGATGAACAAGTTGCTAACTTTTACATATATTTTATGGAATAACATTGTTTAATCGGGAGAGGTTATTTTGTGCAATACCCATGGCCTATTCATTCCAAATGGCTGGGTTGTAGGTATTATTATTGTTCCATCACATGAAAAATGCCTCAGGGCCCATTCCTCTGGCAGAACATGCTGCAGTAGAAACACCACAGGTGGTGCCAACTTTTGTCACACTTCAGTGAAGGTATTCAGAATAATTTACTTGAGCTGTGGATCATTCCCTGACAAAGACAGTCAGTCATGCAATACTTTTAAGACTAGATTTTTAGTAGCTGTGAATTTAGGTGAGTATGTGGGAGAGTAAGAGGTAGTATTTTTCAGCACAGGACAAAACAAATGCCCCAAAGTCATGAAAAGCTGGATTTGAATAACAGATCTGCCATTCATTAGCTGTGTAACCCGGGACTAATAACCAGAATATTTTTGAGCAGCTTTCACTTGCCAGGCACTATGCTAAGCACAGGGTATGCAAGAGGGAACAGTGCTTGCCCAGAGGAGTTTAAAATTTAATAGGAGAATCAGAAAAGCGTAGGCAATTTCAACACAGAATCTTAAGGGCTAAAGTAAATGTTAGCAGGGAGTATTTTGGGAGCAGATAAAAGTATCATCTATCCCAATCTTAAGCAGTAAGGTTTCCTGGAGGAAGTGATATCTGAGCTGATATCTGGAGGAAGGTTAGGAGCTGGTGAGGGAAAAGCAAGGCCAATAATATTTTAGAAGGAGGAAATGACAAAGGTCAGAAATTGAAAGAGAGGCTAGAATTTCTGAGGACCCACTCATGGTTTGCATGTTTGTACAAGTGTACATGATGGACTATCAGCTGGACAATCCTCAGTGTTTATCATAGCCAAAAAAAAAAAAAAAATGGTTAAAGGACAAGGCGAAAATGCAAAAACAAAAAAAAAATAAAAGTCAAAAATATTACCTTATTGTTATCAATTCATTTATTCCTCCACTTAACAAATCATTAGTTCAAATCTACTATGTTTAAGAAACTATGGGTTGCCCCAGCTTTGACCTCTGACCTCTTCTTACCTACCTCCACTCCAGTGAGGAAGGGAGGAAGAAAGAGAGATCTAGCCTGCAGAGTGCTTTAGTGTGGAGGTTGTGAAGGCTGCTTGTCTTATGTTTCCAGAAAAACTAGACTTCAGATATGGAAAATGTTACACCTCTGGTGTGGGGGACGTGGGAGAGAGTACAGGTGCAGTATTACCCAGTGTCATAAGCTTTAGGCAGGTGAGAAGATATTGGTCCCTGGCATTCCATCTTGGTCAGAAGTGAAAACCAAATCTTTATCTTTCTTTTTTTAAGATTTTTTAAAAAAATTATCTGACTGTGGGGGCGAGCAGCGAGGGAGAGGGAGAAGCAGGCTCCCCACTGAGCAGGGAGCCTGATGCAGGGCTAGATCCCAGGACCCCGGGATCATGGCCTGAGCTGAAGACAGGTGCTTAACCAACTGAGCCACTCAGGCACCCCCCAAATCTTTATCTTTAAAAAGTGGATTTGATATTTAGAAACACCCAAAGAAAGGGGTTCCTTAACAAAATTAAAGTCTCTTCTATATGGTCATTAAGAAACTTTCACTTTCTGATTTCAAAGTATACCACAAAGCCATAGTTATAAAAAGAGTATGGTATTGACATAAAAAGAGACACAAAGACCAATGGAACAGAGTTGAGAGCATGGAAAGAAATATATGTATATACAGTCAAATAATATTTTACAAAGTAGCCAGAAATGCTCACTGGGGAAAAGATAGTCTCTTTAATAAAGAGATTGAATATGTGGTGGGAAAACTGGATTTCCACATGTAAAAAAATGTAACTACTGCTATCTTACACCCCTCACAAAAATGAATTCAAAATGGATTACTACTCTAACCTTAAAACTCCTAGAAGAAAACATAAGGAAAAAGCTTCTTGAAGTAGGACTTTACAATGATATTTTGGTTACCACCAAAAGCATAAGCAACATAGCAAAAATAAATGAGACTACATCAAACCACAATCCTTCTTCACAGCAAAAGAAACAATCAACAAAATGAAAAGGCAACCTATGTAAAGGAAGAAAATAATTATAAACCATATTATCTGATAAGGGGTTAATACCCCAAATAGATAATAAACTTACACACTCAATACTGGTGGGGGGGGGAGAGAAACAATCTCTTTTAAAAATGGGCAAAGGATTTGAAAAGGCATTTTTCCAAACACATATAAATGGTGAACAGGTACATGAAAAGATCTTTAATAATACTGGTCGTCAAATGCAAATCAAAACAATAATGAGATACTACCTCACTCCTATTAGAAACTATTATAAAAAAGATACAAGATTACACATGTTGGTGAGGATGTGGAGAAAAGGGAACTTTTGTTCACTCTTGGTGGGAATGTAAGTTAATATAGCCACTATAAAAACCAATCTCGATGTTCTTCAAAAAGGACTATGATGTAAACCAGCAATCCCATTTCTGGATATATATATATACATATATATATACACATATGTATATATATATATGTATATATATATATAATCTCCGAAGGAAATGAAATCACTTTCTTGAAGAGTTATCTGAACCCCTGTGTTCTTTGCAGCAGTATCCATAATAGCCAAGACATGAAAACAACCGAAGTATTTGTACGCAGGTGAATGGGTAAAGAAAATATGGCATATATATATATGGCATATATATATATATATATATGTATATGTATATATATATATCAATCAGAATATTATATAACCTTTGAAAAAAAGGACCTCTTGCCTTTGAGGATAACATGGATGTCCTTGAGGGCATTATGCTGAGTGAAATAAATCAGACAAAGATAAATACTGAAAAATCTCTCTTATATTTAGAGTCTAAAAAAAGTCAAGCCCATAGAAACGGTGGGTTTCTGTGGTGTGTTGGTTGTCGTGGTTCCCAGTGTGGTAATTGCCAGGGGTTGCAGTTTGGGGAAAATAGAGAGATGTTGGTCAAGTACACAACTTCCATTTGTAAGATGAGTAAATTCTGGGGGATCTAATGTATAGCATTGAGACTATAGTTAACATACTTGAAAGTTGCTAACAGAGTAAATCTTAAATTTCTCACCATACACACACCTACACAAAAGGTAATTATGTGTGGTGATATAAGTTTTAGCTAACCTTATTGGGGTGACCATTTTATAATAGATCCATATATCAAATCACACTGTATACTCTAAACTTACACAGTACTATATGTCAATTATATCTCAGTAAAACTAGAGAAGAAAAAAGAAACTAAGCCATTGTTTTCATATAGTCTATTAATTTTCACCCTAAATGTGGCAATACTCACACTTTTTGAAATAAAAACAGTTGACTGATTTTAGCAGAGAAAATGCTCATTTCTAGATCAGCACCTAACTTCATGATATTCATTCTGTGGAACACTAGTATTAATAAATTCCATGAGGACAAAAAATGTCATTGGTCAAATAATTTGGGGAAATTCTACATACTATCCCTATTGCACACTGACTATTTATATTAACATATTTAATAATCTGAGAAGTCCTAAAGTAAACAGAGCAATTGGCAAACACATATTAACCAAGGCTTTGATAGAGGCTAATTAGCATAGATTTAGTCAAGGGACTAGAGTTACCATTCACTAGGCATGAGCTGAGTGCCCTTGAAATCCTGGAAAATTTCCTTTACAAAGGACATAACTCCCTTACGCCATTATATAAAAGGTACTTTTTCTATCAAAGGAAACTGAAATTGACCATCGTGATTACTGTCTGCTATCCTTCAACCATCTATCTCAAGAACTATGACCCTTCCAGAAATAGCTTACATATTGAATGAGGAAGAAAAAACAAAGCACACTACAATCCTTTATAAAAACGAGTTTCATTTTGCCTGGCAGTCCTATTTTCGTGTTTGTCTTTTAAGTTACTTTAATAGAGTAGATGAAATTTGCTTATCTGTACCAATATTCATTAAAAATAAGTTGTGAGTTTTTTGTCACCCAAACCAAAATTTCTTCCCGAAAAAGAGTAATAGAAGAGGTCAGAATTCCTCCCCTTTCTTGGTAGCTTGCCTGTTTGTTTTCAGGGTACCTTGGTCAACTTTTGTCGTCAATCCCTATGACCAAGTGAGCCACGCCACGTTTCAGAGTGCAGGACTTTTCAGATACTTGAAAAGGGATGTCTCTGGGGGAGGGCAGAAGCAGAGCTAGTGATAGAGCTGTTACTACGCTCAATTTGTTAGGGAATAAAACATAAATTAAACTTCCACTTTTTTTTTTTTTTAAAGAAGCTTCCTAAGGATTTGTTTCCTAACCTGACAATAATACAAATGATGTTATGCAGTTTCTACCTCATTGTCTGGCATAAAATACCTACAATATGATTTTGCCTAGAGAACGGAAGCATCTATAATTCTGGCAGATCTTACAACACCTTTCTACCTTTTCTGTAACAACTTTATAATAAAATTAAGAAGTATCTATAAGAAATGGATTATGTCAGACTTGTTCACTCCTGTCTCTCTTACACTTGTCTGGCACAGATGAGACTGCCATAAATGTTTGTGGAGGGAGACCGGGGAGGGAGGACAGGCTTAGAAATCAAACAAGAAGGTTGCCACTTTTAAAGAAACAAGTCTTTCTTACTGACCTGAGAAATTAAAGATATGTTCTAAAAAAAGTTTTGGCCTCTTTTTAGGGGAACATACTACTTTCATATTAGTTGATACAAAGAGTAACCCTGGACCTACATTTAAAGAAAATCTCATATAATTTTTTAAAGATTTGTTTATTTATTTTAGAGAGAGAAAGCATGCGTGGGAGGAGGTAGAGGAAGAGGGAGAGAGACTCTTAAGCCGACCCCACCAATCCCACAATCCTGAGATTATGTCCTGAGCGGAAACCAAGAGCTGGAAGCTCAACTGACTGAGCCACCCAGGGGCCCCTCATATAATTTTGATTATAAATAACACTCATTAGATTTGATTGATCCTTAATTCATATATTTCGATCATTCTCTACTTCATCTGCTCTTTTCAAAGGAAACCCCCTTATTTTTGTGTGTGTGTAATGCCAAACAAGCACACTTAGCTTAGGTATTCATATATCTCATTACAAGAAGCTGTGGTTGAGTAAATGTGTTACTGTTTCTGCATAACAACATATCTAAGGCCCTAATACGTACTTGAGATCAGGATACCTTCACGAAATCCTCAAAGTTGTTAACTTTGAACTCAGTCATGGTGAAGCACTAACATCATCCTTCCACACGTAATAATCAGTATATTTCTAATTATATGTAGCAGAAACTCAAATCAGACAGGCTTATGAAATAAATAAATGGATGGATGGATGGATGAATGAAATGTTGGCTCATTTCACTAAAGTCCAAAAGTAAAATCTTGGTTTGAAAATATAATATTAGAAATCTATATTATTCCATTTCTTAACTTTCCTATTTTCCATGCTGATTTCATTCACTGGCAAGCTCTCTCCATCCGTTAACAACATGGCCCCAGCAACTTAGGCTTAGCTCTTTTCATCTTTGCAAACCCAGTATGAGAAAGAGCTCTTCTTTCCAAAGAACACCAGAAGGATTTTCATTGACCAGCCCTGGAGTGCCCAGCTCTGGAGCCTACACTAAAAGTAGGGAAAGTGGTTCCCAAAGGAAAGTCAAGATGCTATTATACCAGAAGAAAACGACATGGATACTGGATAGGTAAACATGCAGAGCTATCTGCTATGCCAATGTCCTAAATTCTTGTGGAATTAGTCAGAAGTCAGGGTTATTGAATTATATTTGGATTGTTCACAGAAAATTCATTAAGTTTTGTCTTCAATATTTTTTATTAAAAGTCATTTTTTGAACCTTGAAAATAGTTGGGTTATTTTAATTCATAAAAATTTACCATTAAAGTGAACTGAGAAACAGGAAGTTAAGCCTTTCATACCCTTTGTGATACTTCACTATTGGTAATTTAATTAACTGATATAGCTCCATTACTCGCATATGACCAGTGACTCAAATATCAAGCATTCTCATTTATGAAATAGAGATAGGAAAAAGTAAATTTGCTAAGTGTGAATGTTTATGAGCATAATCAATACACTACAGACTAGATAGTAAATTTGAACTTGCCAAAATTACTTGATGAATATAAAGTTTCTATTTTTAAAAAGATGAACTATCTATTGGTTAAATAATCATTCCCAGTTCTGTGTGATTTTGATTTTATTCAACCAATAAAATGAACAGTAAACACAAAGTCAGAATATTTTGGTTTTAATAAAAACTTTACCATATTATAATCATGCAAGTCTGGGGCAAGTAACTATTCTCAAAAAGTTGCACAAATGTTGAAAGGATATTGTATAGAAAGTAGTAATTAAACACAACACAGATTTATGAAACAAAGGGTTTCCCCATATATTGAGCTTATAATTCTGCTCCTCACATAGAAATTTTTATCTAGCTAGTGTTTTGTTGTGATTCAGTTATTTTGTTCTGATGAGTTTATTTCTCTTTATGATTTATTAACTCTTTATAATTATATTAATTGTAACCTATTCATGGCCAAACTAGACTGTCCTGTGTTAATATACTATGCTGTGGTTTGATCTTTTTAATAATGTAGAGAGAATAGAAGGTAGTAAAAGGAATGATGAGGAAAGCTATTATTTGGGTAACTTTTTTTAGAAAATAATTACACATGGGGTTTAAATTCTTATTTAAACTATTTAATTGAATCAACCTGTATTATTTTAAATGCCAGTGGTTTTACTTCCATCATTTTATTTGAAATGAACTCAGTTTTCCAGACAAGATTTTAAAAAAGATGATACAAGCTATTTCCTCAACTAAATATGAAAAATGAAAAAAATACGTATGAAAAATGAGTTTATGGAAATTAAAAGGTCTCCCATGCCTGTGCATATTTAACTAAAAATCATGATGGTGCCAACATATCTTGACATCTAACCATATATATCCCCAAATCAGAATAATTAAACCTCCAGATAGGCAAATAGAGTATTATGCAGAAATGTAGAGTCCACTTGGTCTTCTGCCTTGACATTCAGAGACAAATAAGCCAAGCAACATACTCTTTTCCCATTCAAAGTTTAGAAGATATGA
Source organism: Lontra canadensis (assembly GCF_010015895.1). Taxonomy (NCBI): domain Eukaryota; kingdom Metazoa; phylum Chordata; class Mammalia; order Carnivora; family Mustelidae; genus Lontra; species Lontra canadensis. Next base: position 47,126,618 of record NW_022630996.1, on the reverse strand, counting down.
TGCTGCCTACACTTTTACACCACAATGTGTTAATATTTCTATGTTCATGTTTTTTAGAACACATAGCTTTATGATTATGCTTTATTCTCTTAAGAGTTTACTTTGTCATTTTCAAACAATATTATCTGTTTTTCATTATATGTGTTCATTTATTTTATCTGTTATTTATTATAGCTCTTTATTCATTATTTGTGATAATAAGTGCCCAATTGGAAAAAAGCATTCCCAGTGGAGGAATAATTTATAACATTATTTTATAGAGCTAAAATCCCCGGAGCTTCAAGTCTATTTTGACATCTACTTAATTCATCTGTTTAATAACCAACTTATGATGAAACAGTTGTGCTGTCAAAAGAAATGATCAGTGCTGTACTATTATTAGTTGCATTACCTTCTGTTTCCCACCTTCTAGACTTCCATAAAAATCTAACAAAGGATACAAATAAGCATTTGGAGTACAGGATCATAAAATAGCCTTCTGCATTATCTGGCCAGTTCTTTAGCTGTACTTTTAAAATATCTAAAATCTGGATAAAATAAGAAAAGCTCAGTCTATGATCTCAGTATTTCTTTTTTCTTAAGCTAAGTTTGTGTAAATACTTATCTTTAGGCATGGTTGGTGAATGGAATAGTATTTTTAATATTCTATTGAATAGAATTATACATTTTATGTGAGAGATCCAATAAAAATTGGATTTCAAATCAAACTAATATTTATGGGGTCTTACTCTGTACCAGGTATTATATATACTTCAATTTTTAAAGTCTCATTTAAACTGCAAAATAAACCAATGTCATTACTATAACCACTTCACAAATAAATGATCAATTAAAAAATCACTCAAAAGGTCCAGGAGCTTGCCCCAGGCTCCAAGCCAGTGAATATGTAAAGACGCTTAAACCTTTGATTCTAATTTTAAAACTAGGATTCTTACTATACTATATTTAATACAATAAATGACAAGAATTGTGGATATTAGATATTAATATCTGTTATATGCCCAATACTTGTCTTAGTTGTCACAATCCAATGAAATTATCTCTATCTTTCAATTAAGTAAGTGGATAATCAAAAATTTAGGCAGTTATCTGTAGTCACCTGGCAGGTAAGTAGTAAAACTGGAATTCAAATTCAAATCAGGCCACTTGACTTCAACATTTAAACTCTTCCTATGATAGCACACTGACTTTCCACTGAAATTAAAACTTGCAAAAACTACAGTTCAATATATATGAGATGATTAGATGATAATTCAGGAGCTAATACTTCAAGCTCACCATTAAGAACTTCTCCATTGTTTCATTTATGTGAGGTACTGGTTTAAGCAGTTTTTGATTAATATAGAGTCAATAAATATGAATGCTTTATTCAAATTTTCATTTTATTTCTATCTGAATATTTGGCATTATGAACGATATTTTGAAAATTCTGACAGAGTGCATAGTTTTTCACACAATTAGAATAATAAAGTGTTTTAACTGATCTAGCCAGCAAAAAAAGACTAAACAGACAAACATGAGAAATCACTAAACAAAAATATATATAATTCAATTTTGTAAAGTAATCTAGTTCATAAGCAGGTAAGTACACAATTTCATAAATAAATTAATACATATTAGTATACATTCATTCCTGCCCAGATATACATGATGGAACAGGGAGAAAGTTCAAAGAAATAAAGCCTGGGAATTCCTAGGCAATAAGGACTGAACAATAAAAAAGAGCAAACTTTTAAATCAACATTATTCAGGGGTAATTTAAACATAGAGTTTATGATCATCTTAAGCTTATGGTTCCATCAGTGAGTTTTGACAAATATGTAAACTTGTGTAACCACGATGAAATGAAGATATAGAACATTTGTATCATCCAGTATTTTAATCATGCCCATATAAAGTTAATCCTATATTTCCAGTACTAGTCACTCACTAATCTGCTTTATATCAGTAAAGATTAGTTTTGCCTATTCTAGAATTTCACAGAATGTGCACTTTTTTGTCTGTCCTCTTTTGCTAGTCATAATACTGAGTCTTATCCATTTAAGTATCAGCAATCATTCCTTTTCAATGCTGAGTAATATTCCATTGTATGTTTCCACCAAAAGTGGTTTATCCATTTAATGCTTGATGGACATTTGAATTGTTTCTATGTTTGAATATTATAAATAAAGCTAATGTGAATGTTTGTGTACCAGCATATTTTCATTTCTCTTGGTAAATACCTAGGAATGGAATTGTAAGGTTGTTTAAGTGTATGCTATTTATACACAAAGCTGTCAAACTCTTCTCCAAACAGGTTGCTCCCTTTAATACTATACCAGTGAAATATGAGAGTTTCAGTTGCACCACATCCTTGACACATTTAGTATTGTAAATCATTTCAAATTTAAGCCATTTCAGTGAATATGTAGTGGTTTATCATTGTGATTCTAATTTGCTTTTGGGAAACAGTTTTTGTAGAGGACTAGATTAGCAACTGAGAATCCCAGTTAAACAGGGTTAACTATAGAGTTACATATAGAACTGAATCCTGGATCTTGTACCTACTATATCCATGACAGGAACAAGTCGTCTTAGCTTCTCCATGCCTCAATTTTTTCCTAAGTCAAAATAAAAATGGTACCTTCCTCAGATATTGTTTTAAACTTCAAAGAAAAAATAAATGTAAAGCACTAAACATGGTGCCTGGATCACAGTAGGTGTTCAATAAAACTTACTAATATTACTAATCCTATTCTACAGAATGTAGAGTTATGAATTTTTAAAACTTATATTAAGTTTACTTCTTTATTAACTTATTTTGTTTAAATTCAATTAGTTAACATATAGTATATTATTAGTTTCAGATGTAGAGTTCAATAATATATCAGTTGCATAAAATACCCAGTGCTCATTACATCACATACCCTCCTTAATATCTATCACCCAGTTCCCCCATTCCCCCACCCTCTTCCCTTCCAGCAACCCTTAGTTTATTTACTAGAGTTAAGATTCTCTTATGCTTTTTCTCCCTAATTTTGTCTTATTTTATTTTTCCCTCTTTTCCCCTATGATCTTCTGTTTTGTTTCTTAAATTCCACATGTGAGTGAAACCATGTAATTGTCTTTTTCTGATTGAAGTATTTCACTCAGCATAATACCATCCAGTTCCATCCACATCAATGTAATTACATATTCCATAATATAGGTGTGTCTACACACACACACACACACAACCTCTTCTCTATCCACTCATCTGTCACTGGACATCTGGGCTCTTTCTATTGTTTGGTTATTGTGGATACTGCTGCTATAAACACTGTGTTGCAGGTGCTCCTTCTGATCACAATGTTTGCACCCTTTGGGTAAATACCTAGTAGTGCAATTGCAAGGCCATAGGGTAGCTCTATCTTTAACTTCTTGAGGGCCTCCATACTGTTTTCCAGAGTGGCTGCACCAGCTTGCATTCCCACCAACAGTGTAAGAGGGTTCCCCTTTCTCCACATCCTTGTCAACATTTGTTGTTTCCTGAGTTATTCATTTTAACCATTCTGACTGGTCTGAGGTGGTATCTCACTGTCGTTTGATTTGTATTTCCCTGATGTCAAGTGATATTGAGCATCTTTTATGTGTCTGTTGGCTGTTTGTATGTGTTCTTTGGAGAAATATCTGTTCATGTTTTCTGCCCATTTCTTGACTGGATCATTTGTTTTGTGGGTGTTGAGTTTGATACGTTCTTTATAGATCCTGGATTCTAGCCCTTTATCTGATAAGACATTTGCAATTAACAAAAATGCTATGCCTTTATAAGATCTACCTAACCCAACATATGAACTTGCTTTAAAGTAATTTTTTTAAATAATAAATCTATTTTCCTCAAAAGATAATATAAAGATACATTAATCTGGAAGGTATCTCTATATCTAGTTCTTTTTTTTTTGAAGATTATATTTTTAAGTTGGGATTCAATCCAAACAAAGTTTGTAGACATTGTTTTAACATGGCCTTAATCCTAGAAAGTGGCAATATCAAGTATTTAATGCAACATACCAGCACTATCTCTTCTCCATCCACAAACAATCTTTGCGGTCTCAATAACTCACTAAAATGCCAACTTCCATTTTATCCTGACATCAAGTGAACCAACATGTTTTCTCTCCCCACTCACTAGGACAAATTTCCTACCCAGCTGCTTCCACTGCCTTCACTATAGCAGTGCCTGTAACCACTCTTCTGTCCTGGCCTAGTGACACCACGTCAGCTTCCCTTCTGCTTGTCACATTGCCAAGTTTCTCCTCAGGTCTGAAAACTCTGCCAAATCACCTAGGTTTTGTTTCTGTTTGCTCTGAGGGAGTTGGCACAGAGTAAAGCAGTGAGTTCCGTAACTTCCTGTTGGGTTTTCTTTCACAATTAGGAAAGAAGTTTAGGAGTAGCCAACAGACATTATTCTTTTTTTTTTTTTTTTAAGTTTTTATTTATTTGACAGAGAGTACAAGTAGGGGGAGCAGCAAAGGAAGAAGCAGGCTCCCTGCTAAGCAGGGAGCCCAATGTGGGGCTCTATCCCAGCATCCTGGGATTATGACCTGAGCTGAAGGCAGATGCTTAACCGACTGAGCCACCCAGGTGCCCCTAGACATTACTTTTTAAGAAAATGTCCTTCTGAAAAAAAAAAAAAAAAAGAGGTACCTTAAAACTCTGCAAAGTTAAAAGTTTAAGCTATCACTATTCAGTCACTGATGTATTCAGTGACCCTGATATGTTTACCACTTGAATACCCAGTTTTTAAAAAGCTTATTGTTACAGAAATTTTTAAGCCAGTATGTTTATCTGTTAACATCACAGGGCAATTAACAAATTTATAAACTGATTTCGTTTTCCTGGCCTCTCCTGTAAAATCTTATTTGAATGTCATAACCATTGAGTTTGAAAGCATTAGGTAACACAACACGTTACCACTTATGACTACCGATAACAAACAGCTTTGAGGCTGAGCTGAAGTTACTGGGGAGAGTGACAGCAAGAAGAAAATAATATCCTGGCAGTAGAATACAGCTGGAGTAGGCAGTGACCAACAAAGGGCTTCAGAGATGACAAATAGGCAGAAGTCTGTTAATCAGCCTTGGGAATAGATACAGGGCAGGGACCAGTCAACAACCAGAGTAATGAAAGTGTTGGAGAAATTCACCTGGAGAGTGGATCATATTGGTCCATTAAGAGGTCTGCCTTTAAGCAGGAGGCAAATGAACTCATGCCTCCAGACAAACACCACTTGCAATAAAACAAGAAGTCATTCACCATGTTTACAGAGTATGCCATTTTTTATCTATTTCTGAAATTTTTTTCTCTCAAACCCAGCCATACTCAATCTATCTCTACAGCTGAGCAAGAAGCAAATTAGGGGTTACTGCTTCCCACAGCCTTTTGCGTACTATTGAATTTAAGTCACTACTCACTATCCAAACCTCTCAGCTAGAGTTGGATCTAATAAGCGTTAGACTTCCCTAATACTTGGCTACTTCTCCCTGTATTAGCATAGCTTTCTGGAGTTTATCTTGCCTGCCTGCCTTGGTCTGTTATTTTCCAGACTCTCTCTGTCTAACTGGACCTCAGTTTCTCAGCCTGCCTATTGAATCAAGTCCTGTGGCCATCTATATACTACAATTACTCTTGGCTTCTACTTTCCAAACTCTCAGGAGACTATAGAGGGATGGCTAGAGAAGAGGACACCTTACCATGAACATTATCAAAGAATGGCTTACGTGAATAAGCAACATACAAGTCCCTTTAAGACTCAACAGATATGAGCTCTAGGAGCTTAAGCAAATGAAGTTCCCAAGGTGCTTCCACAGACTATACTGTTGACATCTGCATTTTCTCACTTTGATTCCTACAGGCTAAAATGTAGCCTATAGAAAGGTATTAAATTCTCTTTTAAAACTCAGGCCTCAGCTACCCTAGTACACAGGGTACCTGTGTACAAATTAAAATGCCAAGGAGGAAATGAAAGACATCAGTTAAAGAATGTCCTAATAGCTTTTGGCTAATTTTCCATATTTCAGGATTCTTGTTCAAAGTCAAACAAATTCTACCCTAAAAAAGCTGCCCCAACGTCATGGCTCTCTTGCATGTAGGAAAGGTATGAATTTAGCAATTATACATTCAGATATCAAAATTTTAATTAGTTTTAGAACTAATATCCTATGTATTCTAAAAGCTTCTTACCAAAAAATCAGAATATATATATTTATCTTGTATTTAAGATTCTCTCATGGTTTAAATGCTTTATCTTCTCCTTCCAAATACAGTATCTGGGTACAGAATGAAACTGACATGGGGGAGGGACATCCAAGTCTCTAGGTGATATATCACATCCGGCTTGGTTTCTGAGTTAACCTCTGTTGTGGCTGCTTCTGTGATCACGTGACCACTGATTATCCTTTTGAGTTTAGGTTGTTGTGCTTGGTCTTTAGAGTGCATCCAGTTACTATTGCTGATGTCCATGGATTTCACCCTAGCCTCCAGTCACAAGGATCTCACACCTTACCCTCCATATCGTTACAAGGAGTCCTCCTATTGATCACCAGTTTATGTAGCACTTATGAATGGCGTTGGGCGGGGCGGGGGGTGGAGGAGCGGTGGCAAGATTTTTTCTTTGCTTTCACCACAACACCAAAATGAGACTTCACTCAGGGTCACTCTGTTTAATACCTTCTTCAGCTATTGCAACATAAATACCCCCAATATTTCAAATGCATGAAACTACATTTTCCCAGGACATGCCCAAAAGACAGAGCATCAGCCCCAGCCCCAGTGGTATTTGGAATCCCCAGACCTACTTGGATATTCTTAATTTCTTCTTTAGGATTTGTCCTTAAGGAGAAAATCAGAACAATAGGACCTGATTTTGATCTTTTTTTTTTTTTTTTTTTTTTTTTTTTGGCGGCAGAGGTTGGGGAGGGCAGTGGTCTCTCTCAGGATCCATCTCTCAATAATCGGACAGGTTTTCCTCTTCCCATTGTCCTTGCACTGCATCCTTTTTCTCCTATTCTTTAAGTTTCATCATGTAAATTGCATGATCCTCTTCAAGTTGAATGTTTGTCTTGGAGTTCTGAGAAAATCGTCACTTTCTCAAGCAAGCCAGGCATTTGTAATAATCAAAAGTGTTTGCTCTCAGACTATAGGGAAAAAATTCCATTATTAAATCCAAAGTCAATGCATTCCTGTTTGCAGCTGGGCCATATTTTCTCTGTGATGCGACGCATGTTATTGATTCAGTGGTTTGGAGAGCTGGACAATGGGAACATGGGGATTGCTGGGATATAGATTCAATGTCTCAAAATCAGTATCTATGTAATTTCTCTCATCTTCTCATTTACCTCTGTATGGCATATATTTCCCATCATATAAGTACAGTCACTGGACATACTTGGCCCTTAGGGCAGGACAAAAAATCAAACTCCAGCATCCTCAGATCCTCCCCATAAATGATGGAGGTCCAGCTCACAGCCTCCATCTCACCTAAGGCATGTGACCTTGTCTATTGCAAGAGCACTGTTTAGTAATACCTTAACTGGGCAAAAACCACAGTAAATAATCAACATATAATACATATTTTTTTTAAAAAGCACACATGTGGAAGGGTTATTTTGCTACACAGAATAGACCAAAATTAAAATGAAGCCCATACTTGAATAATAAGCATATGAAATGATAGTCTTAACTCTTTATAGAAAAAGAAAAATGCACTAATCAAGAAAGAATTACTACATAAATTAATGGGCAAAACTGCAAGCAACAGAATCCCACCTTCTGATTGTCAAAGAGCAGTTTGATTTTAGAGTTGCTCCAATGGTTAGGCCTGAAGTATATTATCTGATAACACTATCTAAACTAAAAAAAAAAAAACCTAGGGCTACCATTTAGAGAAAGCCTGCTAAGTACCCTTGGATGAATCTATGGTATTTCATTTAGTTCTTACAACAACGCTGCAGGGTGGGCAAAGCTTCATTTCTAAAGATGAAGAGATGAGGTACCCAGTCATAAGCGGAGCTACAACTGGACTCACTTCTGATGGATGACAGATATCGTCAAGGTAGGATTGAAGTAATCTCATTGAATTGCTCAGAATCTTCCTGTTTGGGGGGGGGTGAGGAGAGAAACAACATGCCATCACCTCCAAATATAGTGCCAATAAGAATTATACTTTCACCTCTAAACTTATTCTTTAAATTCAACTTTCAGCTCTTGTTATGAGAGATTTAGTATTAACTGATACTTCAGTCAGTTCATTAGTGAATAAATAGGCCCGTAACAAAAAAGAAGACTCTTAAGAGAAAGTTCCTCAGCAGGATTTGAGTGGGCACAGGAGAGGAGTACTCTTCTTTAGGAGAATAAAGTTACTCACTGTGACCCTTCTCCTCAGTCCTGAGGCAATCACTGAAAGAAACTAAAATTGAAAGCAAACAGGGAAACAGAAATAACTGGTAAAGAAAAAAAAAAAAAAGAAAAAAGATGGACACTCAGAGGTAGTCTCCTTTCCTTTTGGTCCTTCCTGCTCAGTTACAAGCAATTGTGTTTCTCTGTCTCCTACTGCTCTCAAATTCATTTTAAATTCACTATAGTAGTTTTAGTAGTTTTTAGAATTGATTTGATTTTTATGCTCTTAAATGATTTAAAAAGTTAGCACTACAAAATGTTGCTCTGTGGAGTATTACTATTGAAGATCCAATAGGGAGCAAGGATAATATGGGTTTTTTTATGTTTTGCTATGTTTACTTTATTGAATCTTAAAATATCCCCTCAGAGGATGGTGAAGGTCAGGTTTTATTATTTTCATTTAGAGGCTGGAGGTAGAGTAAAGCTTAGGTGTAGAAAAAAATATATATATGACTTAGGCCTCTGTCCAGGATAAAATACACGAAAGCAGCATTTTTCAAAGAATGACCCATGGATTCCAAGAGATATTTTTGTGTAAAAAGAGTTTCTTAGTAAAATGTATTTGAGTAATCTCCCATACAGAATACGTCTCCAGAGATAAACAGTGCACACATTAAAGCTTCTGTGAAGTCTGACAATTAACAACACTAACAAAAACTTTAACTCAGCATCATTTCCTATAGTACTATGTGTTTATTTAGCAAATATTTGTTTATATTAACAAAACACATTTTGGGAAATGCTCCATTAAACCATAGCATCTCTCTTTTACCTTTTACTATAGCAAAAGACCAGAAATCCACTTGTCTCAGTAAAGGGTACATTTAAATTATCACCAAGAAAAAAGAGAAAGAGAAGGTGAGAGAAGAAGAGAGGGTGGAGGGAGAGGCCCTTAAGGCCTGCCAATAACCACAAGAACCATGAGTGAATCTGAAAGCCACCAATACTATTCCAAGCAACCCTTGAGATGATTGTAGCCCCAGAAGATATTTGATTACAGCCTTGTGAGAGTCTTCAAACCAGAGACACCCAGCTAAGCTGACCCCAGATCCTAGGTCCTCAGGAGTCAAGCTAGTGAATGCTTGTAGTTTTAAGTTACCACCTTTTAGGGAACTTTTTAAACATTCATAGATAACTAATAAAAACACCTAAAGTAAAGATTTAAAAATAAATATGAATATTTCTGAGGACAGTTGGATACATAAATGGAAGAATATATTGGAAATAATTGACCTAATATTTATTGAATGAAGGAATCTAAAATTGGATATTCATAAAAGTTCCTTCATGCTTATTTTCGATTAAAATAAAACCATAAGTGATCTTTATATTATACAAATCCTTTTGCTTTTATTCTATTGTTTATTTCACCTTGAGAAATAGGATATTACTCTGAACTTCTACTTAAGCATTTTCTGAATTTTTATGTGAAATGCAGGACTAAGAGACACAGAAGATAGACCTAACAGGATATACAGCTGATTGTACACATTTCATAACACTTATGCTCTCCTCCCACCATCATGGATATTTCTAGGGAATGATGAGAACATCTACCAGGAAGGCATTTATAGAATTAGTGTGCCTGGGACCTATGATGCAAGAGGGAAGATGGGGTATCCATTTAAGAAAACAGGGCATACTGTCTTTTCTATATGTGGTAATGATCAAGTGTCCTGTTGATTAAAAGATTACTCACATGTTCCTCCAGACAAACTAACAAATTCTTGAGCTACAAGGGCATTCCACCTAACTGTCTTTGCTGGAGCTCCTTTCTTATTGCAGTAGAGAAAAAAGAATGAATTTGATGAATACTACCTGGTGTTTGTTTGTTTAAGATTTTATTTATTTATTTGAAAGAAAGAGAAAGAGTGCACCACTGGGAGGCTGGGCAGATGGAGAAAGAGAAGCAGTCTCCCCACTAAGCAGGACCCCGACCTGGGGCTAAATCCCAGGACCCTGAGATTATGACCTGAACTGAAGGTAGACGCTTAACTGCCTGAGCCACCCAGACACACACACCCTCTTTTTTCCTTTTATTGTATCAGTTATTAATTAGATTTTTGTAAGAAATTTAAAACATCAGTTTCTGAGGATCAACTCCACTTGTGAGAGAAAACACAGAGTGGATTTAGCCCTGCAGTTGAGGAATAGCTTTTCTTTTTTGCAGAATTTGTGAGTCCACAGCTTTCTCCTTAATCTTATGCTGCTATGTATTCTTGTATTTCTCTTTCTCTGGGTCAAACATCTCACCTTCCTGGTGTCTGGGCTTTCAATGCTTCTTCTTCCTAAAGTAAGATCAGTGAAATGTTCAAGGATTTTCACACTATTGATATCAATTTTGGTGGAGGTGGCAATGACAAATTTCTGGTATGTTCTGCAGAGGGAAACTCAAATGAGTGTCAGAGGTGCAGTCACAAAAGCAAGCCACTGCTCAGTTGCTTCGGGAAACCATCCACTTACCTCTATGGTGCCCACAGAGGATAATGAGAATGCTGTTGAGAGTGGAACTAGATCAAAGTTTTCTAACAGGCTAACTGAGGGGATTTTTGCCTCAGCTCAACAGCTTTCAAGGAATATTTTCAGAAGAGTAACATTTAGGCATTCTGTGAAGTTTAACCACTCCTGAGCCACCAGGCTTATCACCACCAACTAGAAGGAGTGCCCAAATAAATGGATGTTTTATATAACACAGGAAAGAGAATGAGTACAAAAATAATTTGAATAGCATTCCAAACTGTATTCCAAAATTGTACAACATAAAGTTTAGAAGAATTTCCAGTTCAAGTTCAAATAAAAACATACACGGGAAGGGAAAAAACAGCAACAACATAACTTCCACCACTAAGAGCAAAGAAATTGCTGCTGAAAATTCCTAACCATTACTATTATTGTTCTCAATAATATAGTTTATTGCATCATTTATACAATGTATTATGGATGACACAAAATTAAGTCTGTGTAGTAACAGGGAAGATGGCATCTATTTTATTCTCATAATAACAATGTTAAATCAGATGGGTCGAGTTTGTTGGTCAAGGTCAAACAATCAGCAAGTGATAGAACTAAGATTAGCATCCATGTCTCCTAATGCTTAAAATTATACTAAGTTGAAAAGAACTAAGTTAATAGTTGAGTGATTTATGGGGTGGAAGGGATCATTTTATTTTATTTTTTTAATTTTTTATTTTTTCAGCATCACAGTATTCATTATTTTTGCACCACACCCAGTGCTCCATGCAATCCGTTCCCTCTCCAATACCCACCACCTGGATCCCCTAACCTCCCAGCCCCCGCCCCTTCAAAACCCTCAGATTGTTTTTCAGAGTCCATAGTCTCTCATGGTTCACCTCCCCTTACAATTTCCCTCAACTCCCTTCTCCTCTCATTTTAATTTAATGCCACTATTAATTAGTAATTGTAACACGGGGGAATAAAAAGTAAGGTGAAATGAGACAAGTTTTCTGAAGAGAGAATTAAAGTCAAAAGAAAGAAGAAATGATTTCAACAGTTACCAGTACAGTACTGCTCAAAACAGATCCACTTTTCCAATATCTCTTACATCCATCAGTCTGCAAAGTACTGGTAGGAAGTGACAAAGAAACTTGAGTAAAAGACTTCATTCAGTATGAGCTGATTCATAGAATAAGGGGATACAAAGCCCACCCAAAAGAGGAAAGAGATTACTAATTAAAGAATTTCGATGAACCATGCTAAATTAGTCCTCTAATCAGAGCAATGAATGAACTGCCTAATCTCTGAGTCAATGATTAGGTTGCTAAATATTCCAGGATTACAAATAGTCAGGTTAACTAATTTCCTTGAATAATTACTCATTCATTTATTCAATTTCCAGCTAATTGAAGAATCATTTATCTAGAGAGGTAACAAAAATAAATATTCTAAGTTTTGATATTGCATTATGGTTATGTAAGATGTTACCACTGGGAAAATTTGGCTGAAGAGTACATGGGATCTCCCTTAACATTTTTTTGTAACTTGTAAACCTATAATAATTTCAAAATAAAAAGTCAAAAAGTGGACAAAGATAAAAAGATAGATAGATATTCTAGGGCTTCACCTTCTAAGATTCTTGTTCAGTAAGTTTGGAGTGGGATCCAATAACCCACATTTTTTAATCAGGACTTTGTATTATTCTGAGGTCCTGCTATGTTTGGGAGCCACTGAATTGCACAATAAAATACTTTTACACAAGTCAGAGAAAGTTTTCAAATAATTTCTTTTTGATAAAGGATTATTCAATTGTTGACATTTCTGGGGGTGATGAGACTTAGGAAAATGTTAAGTATCTATACATCTCCTATCCCACACTGACTTCCACCCAGGAATGACTAAATATATTGACAACCCTGTCTCCCAATTTCTACTCACTTCCATGTCCTATCTCTATCCTGGATGTCATCAGTTTTTATAAAGAACACATAAACACCTTAGCCTTACAGCTTTTGGATGTCCTCAATATCAGCAGCCTCATTATTACAGTGGTCCACATAAAGTGCCTGGAATGCCTAAACAAATTGCCTAGAATTGAAATGAACAACCTAAATATTACTTTTCCAAAGCCCATTGCGAGGCTCAACTTCACAGCCTTTTTGAGCCTAAGGACTTTAGCTTTCAGGCCTAAAGAAGTCTATAGTAAACCTTCATGCAAAGGTTCCAAGTTCCCTAATAACAAAGATTTTTAAATGTGCAGGTTAATACCCCATTCTAGTCTGTGATAGAACAATGGAAAATGGCATCTAGGACTAGAAGTTACAATATTAAAATGCAAATATCTATTTGGGGAAAACACTGTAAACTGTTATCAACAGGTCAGCAGTTTAGTATGGGAGAAAAATTATTAGAAATGCAGGCTTATGGATCCTGGCTCTCTCAGGTTTGATGCAGTAAGTCTAGAACAGGATCCAGAAATCTATATTTTGACACATTGTCTACTTACAATATTCAAAGAAATTTTAACCTAAATGTTTAAATGAAGATAAATTAGCTGCTATCTTAGAATAGAGGCCAGATATAAGTATCATCTGACACTGACAAATAAACAGAATAAAGTATGAAAGTTGTCCTTTGAATATTTGAATATTAGATTTCTGAAGAGGTAGCTAATTAGGGAATCTAGAGGGGATAAAGTGAAGAAATGGAAAGGAGATAGCGCAAAACAGAAAAAGACAAAAAGAACCAAGAAAACAGTCTATGTACCAATATTCCTCAGGACTGACTTTGCTTTTGGGTGGGGGTTGGCATGGAGGTAGAGTTTTGGGAAACATTAATCTCTTCTGACTGCAACACTGTCTCCACTTTCCTACAGAGATGGACCAGGAAAGGAGGGAGGAAGTCAGAAAATTCTAATGGAAATATATAAATAAGTCTGGCTAATAATAACTAAGATGTAAATAAAACTCAAATTAAGATTTTCAATACTAAAGACGAAAACTAGGAAGCTTTTTTTATGTCCTTGTTTTCTCTAGGAGGCTGAGAGAACTGAGTGTTTCCTTTGCCCCAGTGTCATTGTTAACAATAATTCCCAGAGGTAGTCTCATACACAAAAGGGATCAGGTTCAGAAGTAGCAAATGATTCAGTAACTTCATTTTAAGGCTTAACCAAAAGCCTATTCATGCCCTGGGTTTTTTATGCTTGTAAAAAGCTGATTTGCTTATCAGACAAAATGTTTGTTTTTACTTCTCTGCCGTATTAGCTAAGTTCCAATCAGAAGACAGAAACCATACAGTAATTTAAACAGGACAATTTAGTATAAAGAGATAGCGACAGAGTATTGGACTAATGGGGAACTGACTAAAGTTGAGGGACAGGGGCCCTAAGTGATACACAAAAGTTACTGAGGGAGGGTGTTCAAAGAAGGAACAAACTTGAAAGAAGAGGATCTTCCCCACCGCTAGGACTCCACTCTCATTGGAAAGAGTATAGTCAAAGCCCATTGGATGTTGAGGAGATGCACTGGGTTGTTCCAGGCCAGAGAGAGTCCAGTTGAATTGAGAATTATCTCTTAAGATACTGATAAAATTCACTGGGAAGCTCTCTGTTTAGGTTGATACTGACTTGGGCACCATTTGAACTCACAGAAAACCACCTGGAAGCAGCAGGGATGTTAAAGGGATGTGCTATTGATTTACTGGAAATGAGCTGGTTGATCCAGAGAACTTGTTAGGCGCCTGCAGGAGCGCCATTGAACTTGCTGCTGGAAACTATTCAAAGTAGAGTTTGTGCTGAGTTAAGCTGGGGATGTGCCACTTGCTGCTTTATGCCAGCACACTGCTGAAAAAAGCCATTCACTCTGCAAGAGCTCAACTAAATGAGCACACCTCACATAAACAGGAAGAAGAAACCTCTCTCCTCCAGTGTCCCTCCAACACCCTGTACCGACAGTGTTTCACGAGGTCTAGCTTTGTTATCACACAGAACAGGAAAAAAAGGGTAAATTTGGAACTGAGAAGCAATAAATTGGTAATTTGACACACCTCCTTACTGTTGGGTCCCCCAATAATAGGTCCGTGATTAAAGGAGTAAGACTGATACAAAGCAAAGGTCAAGCAAACTTTATTTCGCGCCAAGCATCAAGAATCAAACTGAATGTTCAGGGCCGCGCCTTTTACGGGGGCGACCTCTCTCTGCTTCACAGACTAGCTTTTAAGGGCAAAGGCCATGTGGTTGGGCCTGGCCACGCACAGGTGGCCAATGAAATTGTAACACACAGAGAAAGCTGCACAGTCATGCTAGGTGACCAACTGAATTACAATTTACCCTAGTAGACATTTGAATTAGCCTATAACCTTGGTCAGAATTGGCGCCCAAAAGGCGCCCAGAGGGCGGGGCCTATACTCCTTGGTCCTTGGTAACTAGGGAGACAGTATGCACCCCCCCCCCACTATTGGATGTCTCCACCTGGCCTGACCCACCCTTGTATTTGGGCTTTGTTACCTGGAACTGGTTTCTGGGACTTGTTTTTAAGTAAGTTCCCGTGGGGGGCGGGGGGCAGGGTCAACTTAAGTTTTACTGCATAAACAACAAAATGGCTATTCAACCGAGGTGGGGCCGCCCTGGCTAAATAGGCCCTTACACTACTAACTACATTTTTTCTTTTCTGAAAGACATTTTTCAAATATATGTTCAATATATGGAAATAATATCGTTTTCTTGAGAACTAGGTAAAGAAAATGTTATGTGACTAAGTAAAAGTAACTTTTGTACTTTCATTTGTCAAAGTTTCTCAGCTTTTAATTTGGACAGATATTGGTATTATCAGAAAATAAATAGTTCCTGTTACCAACTGACATTGTTGCACAAGTCTAATTACTGGAAAATAAATGGGAAATAATCCCGAAAAAATCTTCAGATAACTCTTTTTAATTTTGAGAATGAGAGGCTTGGAGGCTCATCCTATCCAAAGATGGCATCTGTGTACAATTATTTGGTAAATGACAGGTCCATTTGTCCTGAACTCTTTCTTTCCCCTCCTTTTATGATAACTTTCCATTTTTAGAGTCATTTCTTGGGTTAATTAGCTACTTATTAAAAGCAATTTTAAAGAAATACAGATGTAATTCTAAAAAGAATAATACACTATGTAATTAACATTCATTAGTGCATTACTGGAGGCAAAAAAAAAACCCCAAAAGAATGGTATATACTGATGGCAACACAAGAAAATGGTATATACATTTTTTTTAATGTAGAGCAAAAGTCAACAAACTTTTTCTATAAAGGACCAACTAGTAAATATTTTAGGCTTCATGGGCCATAAAACTCTATCTCAACTACTCAACCCTGCCGTTGTAGCATAAAAGCATCCATCAATAATATGTTTCAATGGAAGCAGTTTGTCAGTGATTCAGTTTGCCAACCCCTGATGCAGAGGCACAGGAGGAGAAGTGGGTGAAGAGGACCCTGTAGAGGAGAAATGCATAAGCATCATAATAACGCTTGACATTTGAGGCTATGAAGCCTGCAGAAATAGTAAGTCTTGGCTCACTACTCAGGGATTTTGTTCAAGGAAGACGTAGCAGAGAATGCATGGAATATGGAGTTAGACTAAACTGAGAGCTACTGCCTCGTAACAAAACCTGTTTTCTCATTTGTACAATAAAGATGATGTGAAATAGAGAAATAATAATATTTCATCATCTAGTTTTTGTGAGAAACAAATATAAAGCTACCGTGTCTGTGTTCAGTAGCTGCCAACACTTCATGGCTCTCAATTTCCTTATCCTTTATTGAGGGGCTTGGATTTAGTTGACTTGTAAGATCCTTTTCAATGCTTAAGTCAATACACCATTACTGAACATCAGATTTTTGGAATTGTTAGCATGAGATGTGTATCATCATTTAATTTTGCAAGGAGGGTCTTTTGCTTTTTCCAGTACAAAAGAATCCCATGAGGAAAGTGCCAAGTCCTTCTATTAAATTGTCTAAATAATGGTTTTCCACAGGGAGAGGGGGTGACAAAGTTTACTGCTCCCTAGAGTATGATTTTTTTATATCTTCAAGGTTGGGAAACCTACTGGCATTTAGTGGGCAGAAATCAGTGATGCTAGACTTCCTGGAATGCATGGGACAGTCACACATGATGAATATTCATTCTGTGTCCTATATGGATTTATATTTTCCCACTAGACATTCATGTGAATTTAAAACTTGTTTACAATTTTCTAAGCCAAGAATCTAATCCATTTTACATGTGAATACAAGGCATTTTTGAACTGTTTTAATATACCCTGAGTTTTCTAGAAGTGTAAATATCATGTAAAATGATGGAATATTATACTTTGTTTCCATAAGTACTTTATCAAGAATAAAACAAATCAATTTCAAGAAAAGCACATCATCAATACTAATGCTTCTTACGATGTTTTAGTCATAAGTAAAATGCACTTGGATTAGTGTTCATTCATAAACACGGTGTTTCTATATGTGGGAACCTCTGACTATCACATTTTGTTTTCCAGTATAGTTTTGTCTCCATATTTGTTTTAAGGATTTTATTAGAAATAACTTTTTTACTTATTTCTGCTTTAACTATTAAAGCAATTCATTAATGCTTTAGGAATTATGTGTGCCAGTAGGTTATATTATTTATAAATTTATTTTCAGATGACTAAAGATGTTGATAGATATTATTAGAAGGCAGTCTCACATCTGATAAAATTGAGGCCTCCTCCACAAAATACTCTAAGTAATCATTGTCCTGGATTCCTTTTGCTAATGACCAGTGAAGGAAGGATACATTGACTTTGTTTCAAGTTTCCTAGAGCAGAGAAGTTCTCACTAAATGTCTTACATTTGCAGATGTCCCTCATTATTAAGATGAAACTTCAAATAAAACATTTCTAAAACCATGTGACTGGAAGAGGGGATCCTACTGTCACCTTCATTTGTAAAAAAAATGATCAGTGCCTTTCTGGCAATGAACAATACATGACCTCCTCGTGATCTCTTTACATTTACTTTTCTCTTAATTGGGTATCTGTGACCCAGAGAAAACAGTTGTCTAGTCAGAAACAGCTGACATTGTCTTACCAGGTGCTCCCGGAGAAACTTCAATGCTTAGTTGCCTACAGTGATTATTACCGGCACTGTTAACAATTTTTCCTCTTTGGTGTTTAATCTGTAGACCTGCAGCTTTTCTGGTTGTAATTTTTTATAGCCATTTCTCAGCTAAGAGCCCTAGCGGTGCCTCTATAAGAAGAGAAACCGAAGCAAAATTTCTTCAATGATCCGCTTCCATTTCTATTTGAAACAGAGAAAAAGGAGCTCTTCAATCTACTAGAGAATGAGATCCAAAATTACTTGTGGCCAAAAGAAGGACCTGAAGTTTCTTTCTTCCAAAAAATTGGAAAATAAATATAAATTACTTCTGTTCACTGAAAATGACCAAATACATTTTAGAAAATTTATGACAGGTATACAGGACTTAAAATGAGAGCCTTTTAATTTATGCCTCTTCATTTCCTTCATAGGTGAATGCTGTTTTTTCCAGAGAGCTTCTTTATAGTAGCTTGTTTACAGTAGCTCTATGATGGCACTTAAAATGATTTAGGCTGGCTTTAGAAATGTCACATTGCTATGTACTTGGCCTTTTCTCAAACTGTAGTCCAGAATAAAAGTGAATGGACTTTCCTTCCATTTCAGATGATCAAACTACCAATATCATGTACTGTATTGAAATCTATGAGGGAGATTTTTGCTTCAAACTTTGTCTTTCTTGATACAGATTAAGTGACCTGGGCTGTTTTTCACTTTTTTGTTTTGATAATTTAGACAGCTCTAAAATGCAACAATCTGTGTTAACTATTTCTATTTTATATCATTAGCATCTGGAGCATTGAATTTACCATAGCGAATATAATTCTTAGCTTTTGAAAATATTTGTCAAAGGATATACCCTTGTTTTTTATTGATATGCAATTTCCATTGCTGTTTGGCAGTATTTTTCTGTTATGTCAAGCAACTTGCTTTCCATATTTGGTGTAAACATTTTCTAGAGACAGAGAGCAAAGTCAACTCTGATCTCATTTAATCAAACTTTAAATCTCTGCTTCCCACGTTTTCAAGTAAGAGGGTAGACTACATCACTATATAAAACCACACCCAGTGCTCCTGAGATTCATTCTGGTCTTGCACACTTTTGATGACTAGGGGCTTCACGAGAGTTTTGGTTCAGAGTAAGATAAAGAGAGTTAATCCCTAAAGAGGATTGGAGGAATTAGAATGGAGATAAACACAAGATCTTTCCTTCATTTATGGTTCCTCTCTCCCAAGTCAGATATTTTGGGTGCCCATCTGAATCTTATTGAGGAAAGAGGTAGAAAAAAAGGCAGAAGGAGTTATTGTAGGACCTAGTGACATTGTGGGTCTGCTTTGTTTAAGTTATGACACAGAGCAGGGAAAAGGGCCTTTAGGACCTCCAAGTGACTCTGGTCTGGTAAAGTTAATTAAGGGTGTGACTCCAGTTAATGAAGGATAGCTCTATCTGCTTTTAAGCTAGAAAGAATATATCAAGAGAACCATCTCCTTGACACACTGGGCTCCACCAGTGGTGCCTCTGGAGAGATACCATCTTTAAAAAGTGTTTTGTGAGGGGACAGAACTCAACAACAGTAGGGAAAAAATGTGACAACAGTTTATGAATTTGCATGTGCCATCCATGGGAACTACAAGAAATGATTAGATGAAGTTTAGGGGGTGGTTGGGCTTCTGCATTATTCATGGGGGAAAAAAGACCAGTGCTTTATTATAATTAAGGTGACCCTCTCTCTGGCCAAAGCTGAAAAAATTCTCATGGCTTCAAATACCATTCTAAATTCATATCCAAGTCATATGTCTAGTCATCATCAAAGACTAATCTTTTGATCTCAGACCATGTATCCAACTCCCTGCTTGATGTCACTTGCTATCACAAGTATTTCACAGATTCCTCAAATTCAGTATGGCCAAAATGGGATTTATTGTATTTCCCCCAAATCTGATTCCTTTCCATATCTCAGTGAGTACTACAGTGACCCCACCCAGTGATTCTCAACTTTGAATACTAGATATTAGAGTATTTGGGAGTTTTTAAAAAACTGAGGTCTGAGCCCCATCCAAACAAATTAAGTTAAAATCTCTAGAAGTGGGGTTCAGGTATGGGTTCTTTTTAAAAGCTCCCAGGTGATAATATGTTAAATTGGAGAACCACTACTTATTAGTTTATGCCAGAAACCTAGAAATCACCCCAACATCTCCAATTCCTCATCCATTGCTCTCAGTCAATACATTACTAAAAACAATGATTCCACTTCCAATATAGATTATGAATCTCTCCACATTTCCCCCATACTATTGTCACCCACTAACCCAAGTCACCATCACCCCTTCCATGGATTAATGCAACAGTCTCCTCATGGCCTTTATCCTCTCTTGTCTACCCCAAAGCAATTCTACTAACAAATGGATTTTGTGCATGCTGTTCCTATTCCTTTGGATTCTTTCCCTTTACTTTTTATCTGGCTTATCCCTACCTATACTTCAAGTTCCAGTTCAAAAACAAACAAACAAACAAAAAAACCAACCAAACAAACAAACAAACAAAAAACTCTTTTTTTTTCCAGAAAATTTCCTCAATTCTTTTTTTAAAAATTTATTTAGTCATCAGAGAGAAATAGAGAGAGAGAGCACAAGCAGAGGGAGCAGCAAGCAGAGGGAGAAGCAGTCTCCCAGCAGAGCAAGGAGCTCAATGCGGGACTTGATCCCAGGACCCTGGGATCATGACTCGAACTAAAGACAGATGTTTAACCAACTGAGCCACCCAGGCATCCCCAGAAAAATTCTTCAAATTCTCAAACTAAATTAATCTGCTCCATTCATTACCATAATACCTAACATTTTATGTATTGCCTTACCTTAATGAGTCAAATAATAAATTATGTAATTATTTGTTTAATTTTGACTCTCTCACTAACTACACTAAAGGTAGAGTAACTGATGAGGACAATAATGATAAATGTGGAAAAGGAAAAAAAAAATTCAAAACTTCTGGATTTATGGCTTTTTTCAAATCATAATTTGGGCTAACCCAAGTTAGTTAAATTAACCTGAGTACACATATTATCTCATTTAAGCCTCACAATAATTCTATGGGGGGTGCATTCATTCATTCATTTATTTTATTCATTCACTAAATAATTTGTAAAGTGCAACATGTGCAAAAATTTTAGGGTCACATTTCTCAAAATGTGGTAAGCGAATATGAAACACAGGTTGACCAGGCCATTTACTTTAAATGCATATTTGATTGTTCCACCTTGAAACTACTACATAAGAGTCGTCGAAATAAAGCCGGGATACCCTCAAGGTTAGTAAGTCGCACAGGTGATTCATAGTTCAGCTGAAATTTCAGAAACCGTGTTCTAGGACAATGATTCTAAGAAGGATGGCATGTGTGTATATACATATACATATACATATACATATACATATACATATACATATACATATCTGAACCCCTTCCTTCACCTACTAAGTTATTATTTCCATTGGGTATAGCCAGGCAAGTGTAACTTTTAGAAATTCTCTAAATGATTGTGAAACTAGACATCTCTGAATATTAACCATCCTTTTGGATGCTGAGACTATTGTCCAGAGTGCTGTAGGGTATGAAATTTTGTATGAAAACAATCTCAGTGAAACAAGATGAGGCTACAGTATAGGTAAGTATATAATTTTGAGAATTGATTCATGAATACTGCTCTGTTTTACTACTTCCTAGTTTACCACAGACTGTCAGCTTTTAAGCAAGTCGTGAATTAGTGCATAATGCAGTGGCATCATCATCCTCATGGCATGCACACAAAGATGTGATCTTGCACAAGACAGATAAAGACATTAAGAAGATTAAGTCACATGGCCAAGGACTCTTGGTAGGAAAGAATGTGACTAAAAACCCAGTAAGACACAAGATGGCTTCTTGGACTGCATCCGTTTGCAATAGAAATGTGCCTAATTATAGGTATTTTTGGAGAAAATGTATTCTCTCACATTCTAGAGGAGAAAGACGAAAGAGAAAAGGGGAAGTGAATTTATTTATTCATTCAGTAAACAATTACAGAGTGATATATGCACAAAAATTTTAGGGCTATATTTTATATTCTATAAAGTGTGGTAAGAGAATCTGACATGCAATTTCACCAGAATCAGATAGAACTTTATAGTAATGGCATTGAACCAAAAATGTACTTTCAAAGTGAAGATAAAAATATATGAAAGCAGAGAAAAATAACCTCTAAAACTTATCTGGAATCTCTTGCTTTTTTGAATTAATAATAACCACATCTAACATTTAGCACTTAGTATATATACTGAGAACTTTAGTATACATGAACTCATTTAAGTTTCACAATTCTATAAAGTAAAAAATATTATATTCTTCATTCATTCATGCATTCAACAAATGTATAATGCATAGACCACAGCTGCTCTGTCTAGCTCTAAGAAATGGACATGAACATATAAGAAAAGAGGTAAGTTCCTTGCGTTTGTGAAGACAAGCAAACAAAATATACATATTTAGTAAATGTCCATACTGAAGGCTTTAGGCAACTGAGATCCAAACAGGTCAGACAACGCTCTCAGTTCACAAGCAATAAGATGTAGAGCCAGCATCTAAACAATTAATACAGGTTAACCACAGAGCTGCTGCTCTTCATTACTCTTTTATGTTCAAGGACCAAAACCACTATTGGTCAAACTATGTGAAACTGCCATTTTTGTAGGTTAAAAATGTCAAATCTTCACAGTTTCATATGCATCGATCTATACATATCTTTTCCAAAATTCGTAGGGTTTTTTGGGTTTATTTCCAATAACTCTTCCTCCCAGACTTGTTAATGGTTGTCGATGACCCAAATTGCAAAGTTGAGAATTAAATCCCATTTCAGAATATTCACATTACTAAAAAGTCTGTTAGGCCAGAGGACACTGTAGTTTGACATGACCTGTTGGTCTTTTGAATACGTGAAATATGGTCTTCTATCGCCAATTAAGAGAGAGGGGATGGCCTTGAGCAGTTTCAAAGCAGTAAATGATCATGTATAGAAGATATTTTCATTTAATACTGGATATTCTGTTCCATTCCCAACACAATATAGATTAAATCATGCCAACTGGGCTAAGACAAAGATGACTTCTTAACAGCTTTCTTGTCCAAGCTTGTGGGGTTTAAAGACAAATAAATAAATCTCATATGTATATGTCAAGACATTTTGGACATATAACACAGTTCAGTATCAAGGACAATGTGGTAATACTGTCCTCTGAATTGGAAGTAAAACTATTGTGTTTTGTGAGTCAAAATAACCTACTAGAATTCTAAAGCATTCTGAGAGCTATTGTCTTCTAACAACCTAAAAGGGATCCCTAAATAGCAAATATTATGTTAAGTATTCAGACATAAATATTTCTACTTCTCTTCAACTATATGCCTCTCCAGATCAAGGTATCTCAATACAAACATATTGGGTCAGATAATTCTTTGTTGTATATGTGTAGGGTTGAGGAAATATCCTGTGTATTGTAGGATGTTTGCATCATCCTTGGCCTCCGCTGTTAATACCCTCTCAGAAGGATAACTAAAAATGTCTTCAGACATTGCCATATACCCCACAGGGGCAAAACTGTACCCAGTTGAGAACAACTACTCTTCTTAGACATAGGAATATGATAAGTATAGGGGAGTACTGTGATATTGAGACGTGAATTTTTGTCTACGTATGAAAAAGGAAAAGACTGTGGGTCATTATCAACCCTGTGGTTAAGAATAGCTGGAATCACACTGAACAATTGTGTATTTTGATTATACCACATAGTAGTTGTAAAATCTTTAAAAAGAAAGACACAGTAGTATTTTGAAAAGTTATGAGCATTTAGCAAGATAAAGCATTTAAAGTACTTAGCGTATTGCTTAGCCCTGAGTATTCAGCAACTGTCAAGTGTTTTTATTTTAGAAGATCTTGCTGAAACAATTTCCTCTCTCTCAGTGCCTCTGCCTCTCTCTGTATTACATTTACATTCACAAACATGTAAGTATGAACACAGGTAGGTGTATGTATACACAGATACATAAGAATACATGTATATACATATAGGTGTACTGTGTAATAAGTTAAAACATACATACTAGCATGAGGTCCTGAGTCTGTGTGTATTGGGGGCAGGGGCCCAGAAAAAGAGTGAGCCACACCATAATACAAAGCAGATGGTAGTCTGTTTGATAATTTTGGGGGCAGATTTTAAAAAAAGGAGTTAAGTGAACTTTATCTGGCATGATTGAAGAATAAGGTAATCAAATGTTATAATTAATAGAGTGTTAGCACATAAAACCAAACATGGTTTACCAATTTTAAAACATTTCAAATACAACCAAAATGCATTTAACACTAAAACTTACTAACATGATTATTCATTTTTATTTTAATGATTATTAATAAATAACATTCTTTTCTTAGCTCTCTGCTAAGCATTGATTTATCTTTTGATATTTTGGAACTTAAAAATTTTTGGAACTATTCTGACATTTTAGGAACTTAAAATTTTTTCAAGATAATGGTTTTAAATATCTTTCTCTTCAGAGGTGTAAAATATGTAAGCGTTTATACTAACTCCATGATCTGAAGTTTTTTGGGGAAGTACTGAAATAAGTAACTATTTGCCTCTTTCATGTAAATTTAGAATATAGAGTGTAGTATAAGATGGGTACCTTTCTTCTCCACAAATTAAACTCTTATGTCAAAAGCTAAGAACCTGCTTTATAAATTTAAGTTGTTTTTCTTTTCTGTCACTATGGGAGTTTAGAAGATTTCTAATTCTTCTCTACTACATCCTCAATAAAAATTAATTCTGCCACAGCACCTGGTAAAGAAGATATTTACTTGTCAACAAAGTAACTATCATATTTATGAGTAGCTGAGATGATGGAAAATTCTTCCTTATATTGAACCAAAGTCTGGCTCAAGTTTATATAAAGTATATTGACTATCTGATCACTGAAAGCAACAGAAAATAAGTTCAATTTTTCCATATAACAATCTTATATACACATGTCATCAACTCATACCCTCTAACTATATACATATGCATACACACATACACATACAAAATACATATTTCCCCATACATATCCATATACACACACATACACACATGAACAAACATACACACACAAAGAGAGAGAAGGAGAGAGAGTAATAAAGAAATAGGGAAAAATATAAAAAACAATGTGAAATCTTGTTCAATTTTTAAAAATTTTTGTAAGCTTGAAATTTTATATCCATAATAAAAATTTTTGTAGAAATATCAAGAGAGAGGCCCCTGGGTGGCTCAGTGGGTTAATGCCTCTGCCTTCGGCTCGGGTCATGATCCTGGGGTCCTGGGATTGAGCCCCGCATTGGGCTCCCTGCTCAGCGGGGAGCCTGCTTCTCCCTCCCTCTCTGCCTGCCTCTCTGCCTACTTGTGATCTCTGTCTGTCAAATAAATAAAATAAAATCTTTTTTTAAAAAAAAGAAAAAAGAAATATCAAGTTATATGGGAATAATCAAAATATTGCCTCCTGCCCAATCAAGTATTGTTACACCAAGAATGTTCTATCCTCTACTCATTATCTGGTAGTTAAATGCATAAAACATGAAGTCATAATTCTAGGAACTTTAACTTACAAATATGAAACAATGAGTTATTCAAGTGATGGTTATATCAGTGGCATTTTCTTCCAACATTTTAGTTCAAAGGAAAAAAAAATCATTAAAAATGATACTCTCTCATAAATAAAAAAGGAGAATCTGAATTGTTGAAAGAAATTAAAAATAAAAATGATATCATAAAAATGAAATCTACTTGGGGTGCCTGAGTGGCTCAGTCAGTTAAGCATCTGCCTTCAGCTCAGGTCATGATCCCAAGGTCCTGGAATCGAGTCCTGCATCTGGCTTCCTGTTGAGTGGGGAGTCTGCCTCTTCTTTTCATCTGCCTCTCCCCCAGCTCATGCTCTCTCTCTCTCTTTCTTTCAAATAAATAAATATTAAAAAATACATAAAAATATATCTATTTAAGCACAGAACATTTTTAGTTAGAATAATTATGTTTATATGAATACTTAGGAATGTGTCTATTTATCTATCCAATAAATACAAAACACAGTATTTATCAGTTTCATGGACTCCACACCAAAACTGTGAGAAAGTATTTCGTTTTGAAACTTGAAACAAGAAGAAATTCAATTAATTTGGAGTCAAAAAATACATCTGCTGTATGTCCCTTAAATTTCTGACAAATTATGAAATGCATTTCCACTTTTTTTTTTTTTTTTTGGCTAGGTCATATTGTATAGAGAGGTTTCGTTTTTTTTCTGGGGTGAGTTATTCATCCTTGTTTCTATTTCTGGTTTTAAATGAAACCTCACAATCTTTCTGAGAATCTTTGCTTTCATATTGTTTTTAAAACCAGACTTTTATAACAAAGCCACAAAACAACTCAGCAATAATACACATTAAAGAAACATGCTGTTTTGAATTCATATTTAGGAGATTTGGCAACAAAATCATAAAATTTGACAAGTCAGATGAGGCCTAGCAGATAAAATCTAAAACTACATCTAAACTCAGGTTTTACTTATCCATCTCCCTACTCACTGATCTCTCAACTTTGTTTCTTCCTTCCTTCTTCCTTCCTTCATCCCTCTCTCCCTCCCTCCTTTTCTCCTTTGCCTTCTCCCTCACCCCACCCCATCTCTCTCTTTTGTTTGTAGTTGAGACTCTGAAGAAGTGGAAACAGGATGTAGGCTAGAGGTGGGAAGTTGATTTCTCAGAACCACATGATGGGAGCAGAAAGTAAATACTGCAGTCAATTCTACAATCAGGAATTTTGTCATCTCAAGTCATAAGTGGACCTTGGCAACCTGAAGCAGTTAGTCATCACCACAATTTCAAGAAAAATTCATGTATATCCACAAACACCCTAATGGTTTAGAATTAGGAGAGTAACACTCCAGGTATTCCCCAGGTGGGAAGGGGCACTCCCTTGGAAGTGGGTGAATTCCCACTGGATGTCCCCATTTCTGTTGGGGATCTTGGCTCACATTTCCTGCATGGGGAGCCCCCATGGATTTCTTAAAATGCTTTCTGCAAGAATGGGAACAGAATTGAGAAGTCTACCATGTTGAGGAACTCTCACTGCTCACTGCCTAACAAAATATGAGATAAATTAAAGATTGAGGAATCCCTAGGATACTTCCTTTTATGGCTCCTATCCCCTAATTCATTTAATGACACAAGATTTAATTCTTATTCTATTGAAGAGAACCAGGAAATACCACCATGAGACTTTCACTGGATATCCCATAATTAAAGACAGGTTGTTATATATTCCTGTCTACTCTTCTTTAGATATATCTTTATAAAGTGGGCTATTGATTGCACACATTTATAATAAGGAAGCATTTACATAGTAACACACATATACACACAAACACCACATAAAGTTTAACTATTTTGTTTGTAATAGTGTCTTCTTTTTAATTAAAAAATAGCCTCTTTCAGAATATAATGAAGAAAAGGTAATCTTTTTAACAACTGGTGATGGAACAACATCCCCATGGGGAAAAAAAATGAACCTAGACACAAACCTTGGACTCTTCACAAAAATTAACTCAGAATGGATTGCAGACTTACATGCAAACCACTCAACTATAAAACTCCTTGGAGATAACATAAGAAAAAATCTAGATGACCTTAAGTTTGATGATGACTTTTTAGATATAACACCAAAAACATGGTCCACAAAAGAAAAACATGGTAAGAAGAACTTCATTAAAATTAAAATTTTCTGCTGTGCAAAAGACATTTTTAAGGAGAATAAAAACAAAAGCCACAGACTAGGAAAAAAAAATATTTGCCAAAAATCCACATGAGTTATCTACTGCTCCATAATAAACCATCTCCAAAGTTAGTTAAACAATAATTCTTTTTTTTTATTTTCAATCATGTTCTGCTTTTTAAAAATTTTTTTATTTATTTTCAGTGTTCCAGAATTCATTGTTTATGCACCACACCCAGTGCTCCAAAACAACAATTCTTTTAATTCTATGGGTTAGATTTTCTGCTCCACTTAGTGTTGACTGGAATCACTCACATTCAGCTGGGAATTCACCTAAGGATGGAACATCCCAGATGGCTTCATTCACACTGTTAGCGGTTGGTGCTGTCTGTCAGCTAAGATCCTTCCTTTTTCTTCCATGTGACCTTTTATCCTCAAGGGCACCCTCATATATGCTTTCTGATAGATTAGCCTTGATCTTCTTTACATGGCCCTTGGCTTCCCAATGAGTGAAACAGAATCTGTAAGACTTCTTACATACTAAGTTGCTTTCTATTGGTCAAAACAAATCAGGAGGGCCAAATTCAAGTATAAGTAACAGTATATCCCATTTCTTGGTAGAAAAGAGGGCAAAAGTCACCTTGCAAAGAGAACATGGCATGTCAGGGGTTTTGGTGCCCATTGTGAGAAACAATATTCCACAAACATAATACTTTTCCATAGAACTTATTATAGTGATATTGTGTCTGAGATTTAAAATATTTGCAAATTAGGGTGTGTTTGAGTGGCTCAGTCCTCTGCCTTTGTTGGCTCAGGTCATGATCTCATGGTCCTGGGGTTGAGCCCTGGGACAGGTTGCCTGCTCAGTAGGGAGTCTGCTTCTGCCTCCTCTCTCTCTGTCCCTTGCCCCACTTTTGCTCTCTCCCTCTCTTTCTCTCAAATAAATAAAATCTTGAAAGTAAAATAAAATATTTGCAAATTATAATAAGCGTCCTGTAGAATTTTCTTTACAGAATGTTTATCTTTAAGTCCTAAACTTTTTATAAAAGTCCAAATTATTAAATTACTTAAATTGCAAAAATACAACCACACACATACTCCATTTGTGTTCCCCAAATAAAGATCTTGAGAATTTTTTGAGAGCTTCCAGCAGGGAGTGGGTATGGATTACATGCCCTGATGAACAAGTTAGTTCATTTCCTAAAAATAATGAGAATTATATGTAACCCATTATAGATCAATCTTTGCCTTGACTATCAAAAAGCATTTTCTGATTTCATCAGTAAAGACATTTAAAAATATAATCATTCCTTTACCTTATCACTTGTTTCTTTTATTCAATATAAATGTGATTTTGGACATTTTTTTACCCTACTTCTTTTTCACTCAGAGAGAAGCCACTTAAATTTTTCAGGAAGTAAGAAATGGATTTTAAATAATCAGTATTATGTTAATATATAAGAAGAGAACACAGTAATGATGGACGATGAGAATACTGTCTTACAGATTTGGAAGTCAGAGCTATAAAAGGTAACACACTGGACACAAAGGCTTCTCACCATTTCTAACACAAATATGAGGAAGCAGAGGGAGGCTCACCCTCTGAGCCTCAAAATCCAAACTGTTTTCACTCTTACTATACAGTATAAATCTTCAACAGGCCTAAGATTGGTAAATTTAAGACTAAGGCACATATAATGCTCTTTCTCAGATTCGCAAAGAACAAATTTTCCTGTCCTGTACTTATTAATATACATGTGGTCAATCTTACCCTTATAAATAAACATACTCTTTTAAAAATAGCCAACAACTTTTTACCAAAAGATGTTTAAACACATAGGAATCTTAGGGAAAATCCAGAGGCTGAATCCAATGTATTCCAAGAAAGGGACAGGAAACCAAAACACTAAAAAAACTCACCATTTGTGTGCCTGAAATGCTCTTGGTTTTGTGCATGATTTGTTTATTGGTGATATAGGCATGTTTTCTAAATGTTACTGCTAAAATTTTCTACCTCATCTAATTACATCTGTTTTGAAAGAGAAAAAATTTGCTTTTCCGAATTCTAGAAAATCCCCACTGTATTCTAAGATGTAATTTTAAAGATACATAATTAAGGCATGAATGATTCTCACAGTCCCATAACTGACCCAATTCTTCTTGATTGGAAGTCAATGAAAGAGTACTAAAACAAAAAGAATACAAAAAAGCATGATATCACTTGTGGATTATTTAATAGCTAGGCTTGATTTTATTATTTCTCCAGTTAAATACTGCTTCCTTTTTTAACAAAATAGTGTCAACCTCTCCAATACCAAACTTACAAAATATTTGACTTCCATATTTATCAAAGAGAAGCTTATACTACATTGCTCCCTTTTGATATGTCATTTTGGTTGTCTTTGTCACCTTGAGGTCTTAACAAGTGATGCTTTGACTGGCCCAGGATAATCTAAACCATTGCTCCTGACAAGCCTCCTTTATTTGCAAGAAGCAAACCCTACTCAATTTAACAAAGTAAAAGATAGGTTTATTAAAGAATACAAACTATCCCAGAATACTAAAACAGAAAATGAAGTATAGTTGAGCTTCTTAGGACTTGGGACTGCAAAATTGGAAACTAACTAGTTAGTCTTTCAAGAAATGCCTGGACTGTATCCCTTAATTTTACTCTATGAATATTTTCAGTCTGTAATATTTTTTATCATCTTTCTCTGCTTACCGATTTTTACCACAGCCCAACCTGGATACCTGCTTAACTCTGTATTACCACCTGTAAATTCTAGAGCTAAATTCTGAATGACTTAGGTTTCTCAGTACTTGATACCAAAATTCTAGGGAAGATATATATTGTTCTTCTTTTTAAG
The DNA here is from genome assembly GCF_010015895.1 of Lontra canadensis. Classification (NCBI taxonomy): domain Eukaryota; kingdom Metazoa; phylum Chordata; class Mammalia; order Carnivora; family Mustelidae; genus Lontra; species Lontra canadensis. Next base: position 47,095,964 of record NW_022630996.1, on the reverse strand, counting down.
GTTTACCCACAGTCTGTCTCTGCAGATTATCAAAAACGTATGGTCAACCTATATCCTTATTTACCTGAGACTGTAGTAAGATAGAGTCATGTGATCAACTGGAATTGTGGATAGACAATGATTAACATGTCAATTGCAGTTGACTATATACATACCATGACATAGTAACATATAAGAACCCGTTTCCTCATACGTAAAAGCCAATAATGTTTACTTATATTTGCCTTGCCTACTCTTAAGTTCTATCTCTAAAGTACATCTATAGCCAAAAAAGCAAATGAATTAATAAGAAAGAAAGCACATGGGCAGGATGCCTTGGTAGCAAAGTTGGTTGAGCATGGGGCTCTTGGTTTTGGCTGACGTTGTGATCTCAGGGTATGAGATCAGCCCCAAGTGGGGCTCTATGCTCAGCATGGAATCTGCTTGGATTTCTCTCGCCCTCTCCCTCTGCCCCTCCCGCTCATATTCTCTCTCTATCTCTAAAAATAAGTAAATAAATCTTAAAAAAAGAAAGAAGAAGGAAAACACATGGACAGCCATGAAGAATGAAGCCAATAACACTTTTCTACTATCAAAGTAATTAAATGGGACAAACTAGATTAAAATGATAGTCTCTCAAGATGTTGGGGACTTCATATAGGTAATTTTTTATTGTAACAGATGAAATCAAGAGTCTAATATAACTCAAATATTTTTCCCCCTAGTTATTCAAGTTATAACTGTTTTTCTAACGAAACTGAAGAGATGAATCTCACTTGGATGTATAAGGTTTGAGGGATATACACTGATTTTAACTTTTGTTTAAAGGTTCCTTTTATTGCAAGTGGGTTTATCTGGCTTGGAATTTAGGCATTTTCTTTGACTTTTCTTTGCTTTTTTTTTTTTTTTAAATTTGATTTTTCTATAGCTGCTACTGGTTCTGGTAGTTTATTTATTTTGTACTTTCTATTTTCTAGAAACCTAGCAGTGGTGAGGTGTGAAGATAACATAGATAAGAGAAAAAGCAAAATAGCACAGAGTCTAAGCCCTGAGAGCAGACGGGATTTATCCAACAGTTTGCAAAAATGAAAGGAGTGCTGTTGAAAATAAGTTATAGAGGCAGATGTGTAAAGCCTGCATTTATTTCTCTTTATTATTCATTTTGGGATGAATGTTACATTCTTTGTAGATTCAAAATGTCCTCCAATCCCAAGGATGTTATGAGACTATGTTATGGCCTTTGTTAGTAGTAGAGAAAACTTTGATTTATTAACTCTAATAATTCATTGGCTTTTTAAGATATATTTATAAATTATCATCATTTTTCAAATTTAGTTATAATTGTCTATGGCGATATCATCTTGTCCAATCAAAACACAAAGTTTAGAACTAACTGAGATTTTTTTTAAAAAAATAAGTTTCCTACAAGGCCAAATTGGCAAAACTGGAAATTCAGCCTTCTTTTAACTTTTTTTGTGGAAATGTTAAGTGCACTGTCAACAAGTGAATGCTTAATATCAATAAAACCCTTAAGATAAATGACCAAAAAATTACATGATTTTAAAAGGAAAGTTGATTTTAAAATATTTATTGAGAACTATTGGAATAAGGCATCACATTTATAACAAGAAAGACTTAAAATTTTTAAAGGAATATTTGCTTCCAAAAGACAGAAATTCTTTGGCATATGGGCCTGAAAAAAGTAAGCAATATAAGCATGGTAAGTTCCAAAAAATAGAGAAGGACTGTGTTATCCTAGTTCAGTTAAGAGAACAATAACTGATTAGAAAGGGAGTGGCTATGGACCTTTCTTTCTTCCTTCCTTTCTTTCTTTCTTTCTTTCTTTCTTTCTTTCTTTCTTTCTTTTTTAAAGATTTTATTTATTTGACAGACAGAGATCACAAGTAGGCAGAGAGGCAGAGAGAGAGAGGAGGAAGCAGGCTCCCTGCTGAGCAGAGAGCCCGATGTGGGGCTCGATCCAAGGACCCTGAGATCATGACCTGAGCCGAAAGCAGAGGCTTTAACCCACTGAGCCACCCAGGCGTCCCTGGACCTCATTTCTTGAAGGAAGTTAAAAATTAATATGGACCTTAAAGGATAGGAAATATTTGAAAAAAGTAATGTATTTGCCAGGAGGAATAGCTCAAGCAAAGACTCAGAAAGAAAGCTCCACAGGTTGAAGTGAGAGAATTGGTTCAAAAGCATTGAGAAACCCTTCTTCCAAAATCACATTGAAATGACAAGGGGGAAAAAAAAGTTACAGGATTAAAACCACAAAGGAAGGGTTGTCAGTAGTTGACCAAAAATTTTGAGGGATTTCTGTAAATAGAAAGTGGATGGGATAAAATTGACAGAGAAACCAAAAGAAAGAAACCTAATCTATAGAAAAAAAAACTACTGAGTTGAGAATTCTCTTCCTAGTAGAGGCCCAGAAAAACTCCAAGCTCAAACTGAGTGAGCACAAGAATAAGGAGTGAAGTGAGAAATTATTAGCCAATTAATCAAATTAATTTATAGCTAATTATACTATATATTTATATATTAGTTAAAGATAACTTAAAGATATGTTTATAGGGTAGCTGGAGCAGAACTACCACTTCCCATCCCTATCAGCAGTAGTTGTTGGCCTCCAGGATAATGTTTTTAATCTCCTCAAAAAATAAAATGCAGTATCTTTTCTGATAGGGCTCATGGGATGGGTGTCAATGCCAAATAGGGAAATTCTGAAAAAAAAATGGGAAAATGGAAAATCCATAATGGATGAGAAGGAAATTATTTTATTTTATTGTATTGTATTTTTTAAAGATTTTATTTATTTATTTGTCAGAGAGAAAGAGCAAACACAAGCTGGGGGTTGGGAGGAGCGGCAGGCAGAGGGAGAAGCAGGCTCCCTGCTGAGAAAGGAGCCTGACTCAGGACTTGATCCCAGGACCCTGCGATCATGACTTGAAACAAAGGCAGACACTTTAATCAACTGAGCCGCCCAGGCATCCCGAAAAGGAAATTATTTTAAAAAGGAAAGATAACTTTGCTTGCTCTTTACCCTCAGATTAAATGACTTTTTTTTTTTTCTTTTGCTTACCAAATGTGAGACTGTAAAGACATCTGTCTACTACATGCCTACCCATCCTGAAAGGAAGTCTACAAGGCAGTGTTCTCCCCTCATTGAGAGTTCGCACAAGAGCCTTCCATCAGGTAAGAGGCCCACTGAGGAGATACACTTATAGACAGTAGAGAAAATCCATGATGGGTGACTACCAATCAACCTAGCATTCAGGTGAAAAATATAAATGGATAATGAAGGCTCACGAAAGAAAAACCAAGAACATGATCAGGATGAATTTAGATTCTTGGACCCAACTGAAATGTTTACTTGTTTACTCACTAGATTAACAATTTATTACAAAGGATATTAAAGGATACAAATCAACAGCCAGATGAAGAGATACATACAGCAAGGTTGCCAACAAAAGAGTTTCTGTCCTTCTGGAGCTTGGGGCCCCATACATTGGCACATGGGAGTCTTCTAGTTTCCTAATATGGAAGCTCACTGAACCCTTTCCTTTCAGGTTTTTATGGAGGCTGCATTACATAGGCATGACTGATGAATTCATTGGCCATTGGTGGCTGATTCAACCTCTTGTCCCTCTCCTCTCCCACAGGGTTAGGGGGTGAGACTGAAACTTCCAACCTTCTAATCAAGTGGTTAGCTCCACTGGCAACCAGTCCCCATCCTCAGGTGATTTCCAAAAAATCACCTCATTAACATAACAAGACACTTTTATCTCTCTTAACATTTTGGAAATTCCAATGATTTGGGGAGCTATGAGCCAGGAACTGTGGAGAAGACCAAATATAGATGAGAAATGACCAAACATATTTCTTACAAATCACAGTATTGCTATGAATAACTAGTAAATCTAACAGATGTTAGAGGGATAAATAAATATCTAACATAAATTTGGAGGCAATGTCTACAGATATTTTTAACTGTCACAGTTTGGTAGGGGTGGAAGAGCTACAGGGATCCAGTGAATACAGGCCAAAGACATTGGCAGAAATACTATGACATACAGGACAGTCGTCCACAACCATAAAAAAATTGTCCAGCCCAAATTTTATAGTGCAGAAGTTGAAAAACTCTGTGTCAATTTCTCTTCTTCCCCCAGAGTCTTTAATAGCATTCTGGAAATACTTTTCTCTTTCTGCCCAGTACATGCATCTGAAGCTCCTCCTTCCTTTTACACCCCCAGGAGATTCTCACGATTTTTATAAAGTTGTTCTCTCAGAATTTTGAAATCCTGGAAGTCATACATCTTGTTCTTGCTGTCTCTGAGCTTAGAATTTCTCTAGGATGAATTGCGGGGAAAAAAAAAATCAGTTACCTTCACTTTTCTTTATTAATTCTTTCCCTGTGTCTACTGAAGAATGGTTTTACTTATACTTTACTTGTGGTTTGCTCTGGTTTCTCCTTGAAATTAAATGTGAATCCTTTGTAACTTGCAGAAATTTTTTTTAAAAAGATTATGTATTTATTTGAGATAGAGAGCAGGGGGAGGGGTATAGGGAAAGGGAGAGAAGAAGACACCCCAGTGATTGTGGAGTCCTGAGATCATGACCTGAGCGGAAATCAAGAAATAGATGCTTAACCAACTGAGCCACCCAAGCTTCCCATAACTTGCAGAAATTTGTGATTGTTAGATCTGTTTTCTTTTCTTTTCTTTTTTTTTTTTTAAAGCCCTAGAGCAGCTATGGATTTATTCCTTTGTTTGTATCGTTTTTGTCATTTCAGCGGCCTTCAGGAAAATGAGAGAAGTTAGCATATATTCTCAGACTGCCATTTTTAACTGCAAGTCACTGATTATTTTTGAAAACTTACATCCATAAAATTTAGGTTACAAAGAATTACCAGTAAGTAGAATTTGTGAAGATTTTCAGTTATAAAAGTCACTGGAACTATTTCCTATGTGTTTTTGGCAGTTTAATTTTGACACTGATAGTTCTGCTAGAGGCAAATTTTCTTCCTGGGATTATTTCTTAAAGTACAGAGTTATTTTAAAACTAGATTTTAATATACATTATTATAATAATATTTTATAAACTTTCAGATACGAAGTGATTTCATAAACACATTATCCTGTCTGAACCTCACAATCGCAGGCAGAGGTATTATTTTCTTCTTTTTAACTGAAGCTTTGAGAGGCAAGGTGAATTTTGAGTGAAGTAACACAGTTGATTGAGTTGATTGTAATCAAGTCTTCTAACTCTCTAGTTAATTTACCTACTGATTTATCACACTGTTTTCTTGATTAAAGAAAACAGAATGTTTACTTCAACATTGTACCAGCTGCTCCATTCCATAAAAGGGAGGGAGTTCTATGACAATCCAAGAAGAGGACCTTGTATTAGACCTTGTCTCTTGATTCTGCCCTCATAGATGCCAACTGCAGAGCTCTATTAACATAAACATACCACTAACAAATTGTTTTAAAAAAAATCAATCAATAGATGATTTAGAAAGAATATTCTAAGAAACTTCCGGAGTAAGTACAGTTAAGGCTAACTCTGGAGGTCTCAAGCCAAAGAAAGAAAAATATTTTTTTAAGAAATTTTCCAATTATTGCTCAGATCACGTTATCTTGCACGTATTTCTCAGTGTTCAAAACCTATACTTTGTGCCCTCCAATTCATTATTTTCTTGCCTCTGTGTTCATTTGAAACTTGTGAGTTTAGAAAAATAACCTTCACTCTCAATTCTCCTGCTTTTGTAGAAAGACAAAGCTTTATTCGCTGATCTACTGATTCCCAGTAGAATAAAACTACAGGTTCACAGCCTCTTTTCCCACTGAAATTAAGGCAAGTACTGTGATTCATCTCAGAAGATGTGGAGTAGCCACTTTTTTCTTCCTCTTTCTTCCTTACCAGAAGTGGTCCTCACATCTAACCCAAAGGGAAATACTGCTTTTTGTTATTGGCCATATTCAGTATTGCTGGGAAGGGAGCTTTTCCATAATCTAACAAACTCCTCACTTAGGAGTATAGCAGGAGCAACAGAAATATTATTTGTATAAACCTTCTACTAGAGGACAAAATTTCTATCCTCATTTTTCCTTAGAACTGGCATTAGGAATAATTTTTAAAAGGAATAATCAATATTAATAATTATAAATTATAATGTTATTATTAATTAATATAATTAGGAATAACTAAAATAATTTGAAAGTTAAAATTTACTTAATGTTTCATATGCAAGTATTGTTTTGAAAAATAAGTATTTTGAATTATTCCATAGTCCTCACAAAACCCCAATGAAGATGGTACTATTTTTCACATAAAAGGGAGAGCAAGATAGAAGTAGTTTGCCTAGCAAGTAGTGAAGCCCTTGATACAAATCCAGTCTGTCCACTCTTTGAGCTTGTTCCCAAATTATTTGACTTATTTCAGTTAACTATTTCTCAGGAAGTTCGGAGTTTTTCAACACCGTGTATGTTCTCATTTTTCTAATTTCTGACTTTTTTTTATGGCAAGCATATATGATGTGAGTTTTTCACACATCCAACAGAGTTGTTCATAGAAATATCAACATGACTTCAATAAAATTTTTATTGTATTTGCTACTAAAAATAATTTTTCACATTCCAGATCCAATGAGTTCTGGTAGTATAGCTGAAGTGCTAGCATTTTCCAATTAGTTTTTGACAAAAGATTATAACTTAGATATGTAATTATTTTTGTCATCAATCCTTTTATTTCATGTCTTGTTTCTGGTAAACTCCATTTCACATTTTCTAAGGGCTGTCTCAAAACTCTAGCATTGTCTCAAGATCATAACTCTCATCTTTCAGAAATACCTCTGTTATCTATCTCATAGACGACAGGCCTTCAAATATGAACTCCTTCAAGTTTCCCCCTTCATACCTTTAACGTTCCAGTAATGACATCCCTTCTCTTGGTCTTTTAACCTATCTTGCAGGAAAAAATGCTCTTTATCCTTGGCAGACTAATCTGTTTTCTAAATCTAGCTCTTCTTATCTCCTTTGAGATGTTTGACTAGCAACTTATCCTCATCATCTCTATTTTCAATATCCCTCTTTCCAGAGTCTCCTTTCCATCCTCTACAAACATGCTTTCAATCTTTGGGTATTCAGAAAAAGGTAAAAAAGAAAATCCTTCCTCCTACACACCATATAAATGATTGCCTATTTCCTTCCTTTCTTATCTTTACCATTAATTTTCTTGGAAGTGACTTCCTTGGGTTCATTCATTTCTTAATCTGGTGAGTTTGGCTTCTGTCACCAACCCTCTAAAAGTCATCTTCTTTAACCCACCAATGATCTTGTAACAACCATATCTACAATCAGTTTTCAATTTCCATCTTATTTGACTTGTATGACATTGGTAATGTTTATAATACCTGCTTCTTGAAGGGCTCATTCTTTTTTTTTTTTAATTCTTTTCTTTTTATAGGAGTCCCCATTCCTTTTGGAAAATACATTGCCTAGAATTTTTAAAAGATTGTTACATGTAAATATATATTTTAAATATAGATGTAAATATAAATGCAGACATCAATATAGATGTATCAATGTAGATGTATCTTAAGCTATAGAGATCTATGCATATCTTATAGAATTTCTGTAGTATGAAATTTAGTTTATAGGAACAAACTAAGGTCATATTATAAAAGGTAAGATTTCGCCAGAACTTTGTTGTGTCATACATATATTTTTATTAAGTTTACTAGATTAAGGCTACCCCTTACTCCAGGCTTGCCTACTCTATACCCATTAAAAAATAACTTCTCATTTCTCCTTACCCTAGCCCCTGACAAGCATCTTTCTACTTTCTTTCTCTATGATTTTGACTACTCTAAGTAACTCACATAAGTAGAATCATACAGTATTTGTCTTTCTGTGACTGGCTTATTTCATTCAAGATAATGTTTCTGAGGTTCATCTACATTAGAGCATATGCCAGAATTTCCTTCCTTTTAAAGATTGAATAATATTCTATTGTATATATATATGTCACATTTTGCTTATTCCTTCATCCATCAAAGGACTCTTGCATTGGTTCTACATTTTAGCTATTATGAATAATGCTCTATGAATATAATTGTACAAATATCTCTTAAGACTCTGCTTTCAGTTCTTTCAGATATATACCCAGAAGTGGAATTGCTGAATCATGCAATAATTCTGTTTTAATTTTGCAAAACTACCATACTATTTTCCACAGTGGTGGCACCATTTTACATTCCCATCAACAGTGCACAGGAGTTCCAAATTCTCCATATCTAGGCCAACAATTGTAGTTTTTCTGCTTCACTTTTTTTTTTGTTTAATGATAGCCATCCTAATGGATACGAGCTGTAATCTCATTGTAGTTTTGACTTGCAATTCCCTAATGATTAGTGATGCTGAACATCTTTTTACATGCTCATTGGCCATTTATACATCTTCTTTGAAGAAATGTCTACTCAAATCCTTTGTGCATTTTTGAATCAGGTTGTATGTTTTTGATATTGTTAAGTTTTAGAAATTCTCTATATATTCTAGATACTAATCATTTACAGATATATGATTTGCAAATATTTTCTCCCATTCCAGGGGTTGCATTTTTATTCCATTGTTAGTGTTTTCTTGATGCACAGATATTTTTAATTTTCATAAAATCCTATTTGTCTATGTTTTCTTCCTTTGGTGTCATAGACAAAAATCATTGCCAAATTCAATGTCCTGAATCTTTTGCCTTATGTTTTCTTCTAAGAGTTTTGTAGTTTTAGGTCTTATATTTAGGCCATTGATACATTTTCTGTTAATTTTTATATGGTGTTAAGTAAAGGTTCTACTTTTCTAATCTTTACTTTTTCCTTCTTTCCTTTAGCTTTAGATTTAGCTTGTTCTTCTTTTTCTAGCTCTTTAAATTGTAAAGATAGATTGTTGATTTGGAATCTTTCTTTTTTATATATAAGTATTTATATAGTTTCCCCTTTAGCACTGCTTTCACTGTGTCCTATAAGTCTTGGTATATTGTGCTTTCATTGTCATTTTATTCTAAGCATTTTCTAATTACCCTAATGATTTTTTTCTTTGATTCATTTGTTGCTGAACAATGTATTGTTTAATTTCCATAAATATGTGAATTTTTTTCAGTTTTCTTTCTTTTATTAGTTTCTAACTTCAATCTATTGTGGTTGGAAAAGATACTTTGCATGATATCCATCTTTTTAAATGTACTGTGACTTGAATGTGACCTAGTATATGATTTATCCTGGAAAATGTACCATATGTAATTGGAAAGAAAGTGTATTGTTGTTGTTGAGTAGTATTGTTGAGTACATGAAGGTACTGGGAAGGTGTTGTACCCAGCAAGGTCATGGAAGCTCTGAGTCCCTTCCCTAAAATCCTGCAAATATGCATTTCTTTCATCTGGATGTTAATCTGTGTTCTTTATTATACCCTTTTATAATAATCCAGTAAACATAAGTGTTTCCCTGAGTTCTGTGAGCCATTCTAACAAATTACTGAACCCAGTTATGGGAAGCCCAATTTACAGCCGATCAATCAGAAGAGCAGGGACTTGTGATAGTTATCTGTAGTGTGGAGAAGGGCAATCTTGTGAAATTGAGTGCTTAATCTGTGGGACCTGAAGCTATCTTTAGGTAGGTAATATCAGAATTGAATGAAATCATAGAACATCCAGCTGATGTTGTAGAGAATTGCTTGATGTGTGGAAAACCCACATATCTAGTGTCAGAAGGGTTGTGAGTGAGTGTGGAAGTAGTATGAGAGTAAAGGAGACACAGAAGGAGTGTGTCTTTTTCCCATATAACTACAATAATACTAGCTTTTATAATTGCTTAGGCATCTGTCTTTAGTATGACCTTTATTTCTCCATATGGCATTGAGTTGCCATCTAGTGTAGTTTCATTTCTAACTGTAGGACACCTTTTAGCACTTCTTGTAGTCCAAGTCTAGTAACGAACTCCTTCGATTTTGGTTTATCGTGTAATGTCTTCATTTTCCCCTCACTTTTGAAGGACAGTTTTATCTGAAATAGGATTCCTGATTGATTTTTTTTTCCTTTTAACACTTCAAATATCTAATAACATATATCTTATAACATAAATATCTTATAACATATATCTTATAATACTTTAAATGCACTGCCTCCTGGCTTCCAGAGTTTTTTAATGGGAAATCCATACATTATCTTATTGATGATCTTTTTTATGTGATGCATTGTTTCTCTCTCACTGCTTTCAAGATTTTTTTGTCTTTTGACAGTTTGATTATAACATGTCTCAGTGTAAGTATCTTTGAGTTCATGCTACTTTGAGTTTGCTAAGCTTCCTGGATGTTATATTCATATCTTTCATCAAATTTGGGAAATTTTTTGTTATTTCATCAAATATTCTCTCCACCACTTTCTCTGTCTCTCCTCTGGACTCCTATGATGCATATATGCTGATTGACTTGTTAGTGTCTCACAGGTCCCTTAGGCTCTGTTCATTTTTCCTCAATTTTTTTTTCTGTTCCTCAGATTCCATAACTTAATTGTTTTATCTTTAAGTTCATGGATTCATTTTTTTGCCTCCTCAAATCTACCTTTGAATCTCTCTAGCAAATTTTTCATTTCAGTTATTAAACTTTTCAGATCCAGAATTTCTTTTTTGTTTCTTTCTAGGCTTTATATCTTTTATTTATAGTTCCATTTTGTTTATACATCATTTTCTTGATTTTTCCATATATTCCTTTAGTTCTCTGAGCATCTTTAAGAAAGTTATTATAAGGTTTGTTTTTTTTTATTTTTCCAGTAGATATGCCATCAGGTCTTTCTCAGAGAAAGTTTCTATTGGTTTGTTATCTTTCTTTGAATGGGACATACTTTCCTATTTATTTGTATGCTTGTGATTTTAATTTGAAAGCTACACATTTGAATCTAATATGTGATAATCATGAAAATTATATTCTCCCCCTCCCCCATGGTTTGCTGGGGTGTTTAGTTATGTTTTGACTGTTACAGGCTGTCTCTATGCCAAGGATCATGTGAACTTATGATCTTACAAGGTCTTTTCTGAGTCTGCACCTTTCCTAGGGCATGTGTGATGACTTTCTAATTTCCCCCATACATATGATTGATTTCGAATACCCTAGTATTTAATGTCTGGCCTGAAAATAGAAAAAAAAATGGGGGGGCAAATTAAGTATGGGGGGAAAAATGTGCCAGCCCTTTAAATCTCGTAGAAGTCACTTCAGCTGAAAGGCAAGGAGCTTCCAAGGATAGACAGAGGTGTAGCAACAATAGCAACCCACCTCTGTGCTTGCATCTCCATTATCAGAGGCAGCAATCAGCTATCAGAGCACAGGTCCCTGACAGTTGGAGGACAGGGTTCTTATTGCCACTCTTGTTCCTGCAAACTGTGTGCAAGCTGATTCAGAAACATGTGCACAGCCGCCTGCCATTGAACTGAAGAGCGGGGATGGGAAGCTGATTAGTGTTGAAATTGACAGAAATTAAGCATAAACCAATGCCCAAGACTTCCTGAAAGTAGCAAGCCCTCAATAGACTCCAGAGATCCAAAATATCATCTCAAATACAATAGAAGTGTGTTTCCCTTGTGGATTCTATGAAATGGCTTTTGATAGGAGTGACTTTCCTTGCCTGGAAATATTGCCTGTATTAACCAAAGTATTTGCTCTCACAGTCCCAACTTAGATATCAAGAAAGAACAAGAAGTAAAAAGCAAGAAGAAGAAGTAAGTACCATCTGAGTCATATCTGAAAAAAAAATGATAAGTCCACATAATTTTTTAAAAAGAACGACAATCTGTTAGGTAAGAATGAATTCTTACCTTATCTTACATACAATAAGTAATACAAACTCCCAGATGTATTTTCTGAGGTGACAGCATTTGAAGTATAAACATACATGCCCTGTGAAGTTCTAGTATAAGGTATGAAAATTTACACTCTGACCTAAGAATTTTGTCTCTTTTTCTTATGATTATGAACAATAGTGGGACTGTAACAGGGGATTCTCCTTTCCTTCTGGAAAATCCCTACTTCTTCCCTCTTAGAACTGAAAGGGACTAACTCTGTGTTATGAGGCTACTGGGGAATTTCAACTAACTCCTGTGGAGAAAGAGATGGAAATAAGCGTTCCTCAACAATCCTATTGATCAACCACAGGTTTCTCACAGGCATCTCTCAGATTCCTATAGGTTGCACTGAGGGAGAAGTGGGAAAAATGGAATCACCACATTTAGTCACCTTTAATATACTGACTGCCACTAACTATAATAACTATTCATTCTTCCTGAAGCCTGGACCTACCTGGCACATGCTAGAGGGTAAGAAGCAACAGGAGGCCTTAATGGTCTCCATGGCTTCCTGGCAGGATGCTTCAGCCAGTGTCAGTAGGGAAGAGAATATCTGTGAAATCAGATTCCTGAAAACTTGGGTCCGTGCCACTACCAAAATTTTTAAAGACCAAATTTCCACTAATTACATGGCATCCTATCTATGTCACTTCTGGTTAACCCACAACTTCTTAAGTCACTAACCACCTTAGACACTACAGATCAAACTCATTAGTCCTAGTGTCCCATCTCCCCTCTGCTCCTTTTCCTCCAAATGCTTCCACTTCTGCTGTCAGGGATCTTTGGAGTCTTCCATTCTCAAAAACAACCAATAAAATCCAAATTCTCTACATCTTTAAATCCTTAACCTCTCACAGGGCATGCCCTGTATGCTCTTTTTTAGCAGAAACTAACTTTGATGGAAAGTCAGTTTTTCTCATGTTGACTTTTCTAGCATAGGCTGCACATTCTCCCATAAATCAACATGAACATCTCAACCCTGGAGGCAGAGATAGCATCCTCTTGGCTTCCTACTGTCACTTCCTGTTTATTGCACATTTATTTTCATTCAAGAAGCCTCTTTTAAGCTCATGCTGTCTAGCTTTACAACCATTTATCTGAACTTGCTGCTCTCATCTTCTCATCTTTAGATTCCCCAGCAATTAATGAGAACATTGTCATCTGACCCACAGCCTTCATCCTTAACTATCAAACATCTTACCCTACGTCTGAGCTACTTAATTGGCCTTTTCTATTCCAAAAATCTTTGCCTCCATTCAACTTCCACATTGTAATTCCAAAGACATACCATGGGTCTAGTCAACCTCAAGAATCTTAAGTCCAGAATCTTAAACTTTGACTATAAACCATTATCCTACACTTCTGTCTCACTAAAAGAAAAAGAGAAGAGCAAAAGGAGGGAAGGAAAATGGGAATGAGAAAGAAAGAAAAAAAGAAAGAAAGAAAGGAAGAAAGAGAAAGAAAGAAAGAAAGAAAGAGAGAAAGAAAGGGAGAAAGAAAGGGAGAAAGAAAGAAAGAAAGAAAGAAAGAAAGA